>NC_044034.1:183737265-184444982 GCF_901765095.1 Microcaecilia unicolor | reverse complement strand
TTTCGTTCCAATTACCTGGTGGTCTGTAAAACAAGATACAGTTCAGGTGATCAAGTAGGGGTTTGCTGTAGATTCTGATTGAGGCAATTTCAAGTTGGGTTGTTATGGACTCGGCAGTGATTTCGGTTGTAAAGTGGGATCGGTAGATTAGTGCTATGCCTCCACCTCTCTTTTCCTTTCAGGTCCAGTGAGTGATTTTGTATCCTGGAGGGCAGAGATCAAGGATTATGGGGTCCTTTTGATCATGGATCCAGGTTTCATTGATGAAGATTAGATCAAGGTTTTCTGACGTGATCCAGTCTGTTACTGTTGTTGTTTTGTTTACGACGGATCTGGCGTTGATGTAACCCACTTGAATTTTTTGGTGTGGGGCTTCTATGTTTGGTGTTGTGTGGATTTTGTTAGTTGCCGTTTCTTTGTTGGTGTGTGTTTGGTATGACCTTTCTTTCCGTTATGTTGGTGTTGTCCGCATGCTGGTGTTTTTCCTTTGATATGAATGTTGTCAGTTTGTTGTGGTGTGGAGTGTCTGGTCAGTCTTTGGTGATTCTGTAGTATAGGTATGATGTTATTTTCTGTGAGTGGGATAGATAGTGTTAGATGGATCAGTGATAAGGCGTAGATAGCTAGGAGTATTTTGACAATATTCATTTTGGATCAGTTCAATTTGGCTGCTTACTAAGCCATGTTCGAATGGGAGGGGAGGAATAGTTCAGGGTGAGGTTTGTTCACTAAGTTGTCTCCAACATTAATTTGCTTCCACTGTAGGGAGTCAGTATCATTGGGTGAGCATTGGCACATCAGAAACGCTCCTGATTCTTTTTTTTTTATTATTATTACTCACAGTTAGGTGTTCAGGAAAGTTCCTTCAGGGTGCAGAGATTCCATGATTCAAGGGGCTGCATCATTGGTTGAAGGTAGGAATCCCCAGTCGGGACCCGTCCAGTCTTGTGCTCTCAATAGGTTGTTGCTGCGGTCTGTATGGGTCGTGCGGGGGCCCCGGCCGAGTGGAAGGTGAGGTTCCACTGAGACCTTTTCGACATGGGCTTCGGGTATGTGGTGGTTGTGGCCGGCGGCGACAGGTGCCGGGGCGGTGGGACATTGGGATTCATCTCCAGCGAGCTCTCCAAGCTCACTCGACCTTTCCATCATGTCGGGTATTATTTTGCAATAAATTTGAGTTTAAAGCCCATATTTTCCAGTCTGGCATACTCTGTTATTCATCTTGTGGACTTTGGGGGCAATTCTGTATAGGTCACCAAAATTTAGGTGCCAAAATGTGGGTGAAATGGTGAGCGCTAAGCATTATTCTCTTAACAGCATCTATGTGGTGAAATTCCATTACAAAATATTAGCCTTTCAATCATCATTTAGGCACAACCACTTATGCCTGGTCTATGGCAGCTGTAAATGCACACACCTAAATGTTGGCAGTATTCTATAAGCTTTATGTATAAGTTTGCAACCTGCCCATGTCCCACCCATGTGCACGTATCCCTTGCAGTTAGGCACTCACATCAGTTAGGTGTTACTTTATGCATTAGCACAAATATTAGTGCCATGCAGTGTGTAATTGCATCCATCACGCCTAATGCATTTTTGTACAACAAATTATAGAATTGGGGAGGTGAAGTTGGATTGCCTAGCCTCTGTGTTTTTTTGCTGTTATCACAATAAATGGCTTTCAATGTCAAGTCTTAAGTTAATACTTTATCTGAGCTTACAGCCTGATTCACTAAGGGGCCCTTTTACTAAAGTATTGCCGTGCAGCAACCTGGAACTACCGCTGGCCAATTGCAGCCACCGGCGGTAGTTTTGCCTCGAATGTGCACCATTTCTGGTGCTATGGAAAATAATTCTGTAATGTCTAGCACGGCTCTAACCTGGCGGTATTTGTGCTGCCCAGTTACTGCCAGATTACAGCAGGAGCCATTACCGCCACCTCAATGGGTGGCAGTAAGTGCTTCCCCCCCCCCCCACCCCCAACATAGCCACGCAGTAAGAATAATCTTACCGGATGGCCATGTCTTTTTTAGGAGCTTCTTAAAAGGCCCTGGCGCACAGCAAAAACGGCCTCCTGCTGCTACTGCAGGGCCCTTTTTTATCACAGCTTGGTAAAAGGACCCCTAAGGCTTTTCTCCCATTCTCCTCCTAATTCTATAAACTTGCACAGACAATTTTACACTTACCCCCCAGATTCTATATATGATGCTTTGAGTTGCATGCACAAATTTGGGTGCACATCCAATTTGCGTGCACAACTTACAAACCAATCAGCACTGATAATTGAACAATAGCAAGCAATGATTGACACTAATTGGCAATAATTAGAATGTATGCATGCATCTGTTTTGGCGTATTCTATAAAGACGTGCACATAAATTCTAGTGCGTGGATCTGAAAAGGGGCATGGCCATGGGAAGAGCAAGGGTGGATCGACAATGTTCCTAAAATGTATGCACGTTGTTATAGAATTAGGGGGATCTGCACCTAATTTACGTTGGGGATTTACACCAGGTTTGCATTGGTGTAAATGGTTGTGCTTTAATGTAGTCACAGTTCCTGGTGCTAAGCGCTATTCTATAAACCACACTTAACTTTAAGCGCAGTTTATAGAATAGCACTAAGCACTAATTTGTCAGTGCTGATTATTTAGGCACCATTTGTAGAATCTAGTCCTAAGATTAGTGTGCAAAGCTACACACTCAAGTTATAAGAACATAAGAGTAGCTATACTGGGGCAAACCGATGGTCCATCTAGCCGAATATCCTAATTCTAGCCAATCCAGTTCACATGTAACTGTCAGAATCCCAAAGAGTAGCAGGATTCCAGAATCCCAAAGAGTAGCAGGATTCCGGAATTCCAAAGAGTAGCAAGATTCCGTGCTACCAATCCCAGAGTAAGCAGTGGCTTCCCCCATATCTATCTCAATAGCAGATATGAACTTTTCCTCCAGAAACTTGTCCAAACCTTTTTAAAACCAAGATATGCTAACCACTGTTACCACATTCTCTGGTAATAAGCAAAGCTTAACTAGTCGTTGAATGAAAAAATATTTCTTCCTATAAAATTGTGTCAGTTACAGGCATAACTTAATATGATATTAATTGGCATTAACAACCAATTATTGACTATAACTGCTGTTAGTAGTGCATATAACAGGCCATTGGATTCTGCAAATTGTGTGTGCAAAATCCATAGAAGGATTCAGAGGGTAATTTTGAATAGTCCATGTTGTTTTCAATGTACTGTTCTTAGGTACTTCTAATTCATGGACACTGCAGCCAGGTGGCAAAGAGAAATTGTATGTATTTTTACCATTGAGAATCAGTGGCTATAAAGAACAAGCGCTAAAAACAGCCACATGGTTCTCTCCTGTTATTCCAATGAATGGTGGGGGTGGAGGGGAAATTTGAAAACTGAATGCACAAGCACTGTTTTACTATCCTGACCTAAACATGTCCAAGAAGATGCTTCTTTTTAACCCAGCAAAAAGTATACAAGCTGGAATTCCACATCTACTCAACTGAGCAGAAAAGAGTGATTTTAAGACAGACCCATTTAATCATGGGAAATGATTTTGAAAATTGTTCTCCTGATGCTAAATGCCTGTCTGGCATTCTGCCAAGACTTACTTTGTAGACAAAAAGGAATTGTGGATTCAGGCAAGAAGAGGGAGGGGAGGCCAAGGGCAGGAAAAACAGGAGAACAGGAGTCAGGTTAGAGGGCAAAGTGATGTTCTCTGGACTTCTCCAAGCTCATCTTCCCTCTCCTCTTCCCTGAAAGATGCCTGGTGCACAACACACCCACTGATCTGGCTTTGGAGTCTGAAAAGATGTGGGGCAGGGCAGGGGGACTGCATTCCAGACCATTCTCCCAGAAAGTAAGTGATAAGCACTGCAAGCTGATCTACTCCAAAACCTCTTGAGAAATTCACATGGCCCCTGCCCAACTTTCCATGAGAAAGAAGAAATACACCCAGCAGATCACCAACCAAGATACAGAGCTGGAGAGGAGATGATCAAAGGAGACTAGAACACTACAAGAGTCATATGACTCGTTTGATTGAGACAGTGTTTGCATGATACCACAAGGAGTTCTTTCAAATGGCTTTTCCTACCATCTCTATGCTGATGACTCCCAAATCTACCTTTCTACCCCTGATATCTCACCTTGCATCCAAACCAAAGTTTCAGCGTGCTTGTCTGACATTGCTGTCTGGATGTCTCAACGCCACCTGAAATTAAATATGACCAAAACCGAACTTCTCATTTCCCCCCCCAAACCCACCTCCCCGCTCCCCCCGTTTTCTATTTCTGTTGATGGCTCTCTCATTCTCCCTGTCTCCTCAGCTCGAAACCTTGGGGTCATCTTTGACTCTTCTCTCTCCTTCTCTGCTCATATCCAGCAGATTGCCAAGACCTGTAGTTTCTTTCTTTACAACATCCGTAAAATCCGCCCCTTTCTTTCCGAGCACTCTACCAAAACCCTCATCCACACCCTTGTCACCTCTCGTTTAGACTACTGCAATCTGCTTTTTGCTGGCCTCCCACTTAGTCACCTCTCCCCTCTCCAGTCGGTTCAAACCTCTGCTGCCCGTCTCATCTTCCGCCAGGGTCGCTTTACTCATACTACCCCTCTCCTCAAGACCCTTCACTGGCTCCCTATCCGTTATCGCATCCTGTTCAAACTTCTTCTACTAACCTATAAATGTACTCACTCTGCTGCTCCCCAGTATCTCTCCACACTCGTCCTTCCCTACACCCCTTCCCATGCACTCCGCTCCATGGATAAATCCTTCTTATCTGTTCCCTTCTCCACTACTGCCAACTCCAGACTTCGCGCCTTCTGTCTCGCTGCACCCTACGCCTGGAATAAACTTCCTGAGCCCCTACGTCTTGCCCCATCCTTGGCCACCTTTAAATCTAGACTGAAAGCCCACCTCTTTAACATTGCTTTTGACTCGTAACCACTTGTAACCACTCGCCTCCACCTACCCTCCTCTCTTCCTTCCCGTTCACATTAAGTGATTTGATTTGCTTACTTTATTTATTTTTTGTCTATTAGATTGTAAGCTCTTTGAGCAGGGACTGTCTTTCTTCTATGTTTGTGCAGCACTGCGTATGCCTTGTAGCGCTATGGAAATGCTAAATAGTAGTAGTAGTAGTAGTAAATGTATTATTCATTGATAGCAGTTAGTGCATATGATCAGTGCTAACATCAATGACAGCATGACTACTTGGTTTGTGGAAGGATATTGGCATAGGGTTACCATATTTTGTCCCCCAAAAAGGAGGATACATGCCCCGCCCCCTTTCACACCCACCCCACCCCTTTCACACTCTCCCTCCACCCCCTGTCATATTTTCTCCTCCCCCCTATCATATACCCTGTTGCCCCCCTCCCCATCACCCCCTCCCCTTACCTTACTACTGCCCTGGTGGTCTAGTGACCTCTTTGGGGTAGGAAAGAGCCCCCTCTTTCTTGCCCGGAGCACTGCCCTGCATGCATCCTTCCTGTTGGTGATCTTGGCGCCAATTCAAAATGGCCGCCGAGAGTTGAAGTCTTGCAAGGTCACTTCAACTCTCGGTGGCCATTTTGAATCGGCGCCGAGGATCACCAACAGGAAGAATGCATGCAGGGCAGCACTCCGGGCAGGAAAGAGGGGGCTCTTTCCTGCCCCGAAGGCGGACGAGGTCACTAGACCATCAGCGCACTAGTAAGTAAGGGGAGGGGAGGCTAGCAATCTGCCCATTTGTTCAGATTTCTGGACAAACTGGCAGGCTGGCAGGCGGGCCGTCCACCCACCAGCCTGCCCGTTTGTCCAGAAATCCGGACAAACTGGCAGATTGGCAAAACCCGCCCTGTTGCCCGGACATGCCCTCAAAAAGAGGACATGTCCAGGTAAATCCGGACATATGGTAACCCTATATTGGCACAAATAAGGCTAGGCTACACAACATTTAGGTCTCACATTCAATCTAATTTGTAAATGAGGACCGCTGATGCAGGCACATGCCGAAACATGGTTGTGTTAGGTCAGTGAGTAAATAAAATATATAATCATATGACTTCTGTAGCATTCTAGTCTCCTTTGGACTACCTCTGCTCCAGCTCTGTATCCTGCCCAACTTTGCCATGTCTAACACATAGGGAGGGTAATTTTAAAAATCATTTCCATGGTCTTTCTTAAAATTGCCTGCTTAATATGGGGATAAAAGTACTCATATGCAGCCTGCATGCACATACCTTTACTGGCATTGAACAGAGGCATCCTTGGGATGAGATAGTGTAACATTTTCATTTAGTTTAGCAATTTATAAAAATGTTATATCAGATCACAACTTTTCTAAGGTAAATCTTGAACAGTGTTTGTACCATGACAATAAAAGGGACTAATAAATACCAATTAATAAATATTTAGGGCCCGATATACAGACTGCAGAAGTTAGCCAGGATCAGCACTGAGCCCAGATATTCAATGCTAGGCCATTTCCTGTGACCGACATTGAATATCTGGGTGTTTTTGTCTGGTTTCAACTTAACCAGCCAAGCCGACATTCAGCACTGGCTGGTTAAGTTGAAACCAGCCAAAGGTAGGCCTCCTATTTTGGTGATGCACTGAATATAAGAGGATAGCCAGTTATATCGTGTGATATAACCGATTATCCACTAAGTACTAACCAGCAATATTCAGAGGGAGACAACGGGTGATCTCCTACTGAATATTGCCGGATTGATGGTTAAGGTCCATTTAACTGGCCAGGAGCCATTCCTGGCTGGTTACATGGTTTTAAATATCAGGCGCAATATGATGATGAATCTTCCCGTGATCAGAACTCGTATGGGCCGATGATCAGAAGCAAACACAGGTGTTAGAGGCTGTTAGCACCATATTAGTGCCTGCGTTTACTACCACCCCATGGTCAGAGCCCCCGAGCACGTGAAACAACACGCTTGCGGACTGAACGCAACTAGCATGCAATTGCATGCAAGACAGGGCTCTTACCACAAGTAGCATGCAAATGCATTCTAAACCTATTCCTCCCTAATGATCAGTGAGCAGCATGCCAAACATTGGCACGCTGTCCGTGGCAAACCCTACGCCTGCTCAGAGATGGCAATAGGGTTTGCAGATCATTGGGAAGGAATGGTGAGCCCTGTCCAGCATGCATTTACATGCTAGCAGGTCCCCCATTCCCCTCAATGTAGCCCCTCCCCCCCACAGGAGCAGGAATCCCAACCCCCCTAGCATCCCCTCAAATAAATCCCTGGTGGCCCAGTGGGCTTCGAATCAAGCCCCTGACCTGGTGATCTAGCAGCCCTCTTCCCTGCCTGCTACTTTTGTTGGAGGAGGGAGAATCCCTCCTCTTCCAGCAGCGCTGCCTCAAAAATAGTGATGACCATCCTGGGATGCACTAGGCAGGGCTTCACACCATATAAGACCACCAGGTCGGGGGTGTTTGATTCGCAGACCACTGGGCCACCAGGACTTTACTTGGGGGATGCTAGGGGAGCCTAGGGGGGCTGGAACTTGTGTCAGGGGGGTCGGGGAGACTGGAGGTCCATCAGACCTGCAGCCCCCATGTCGCTGGCTTGGGGTGGGGGTACTAAGCCACCAGGGTCATGCTATTTTTGGTCTGGAGGTCAAATGGACCCCCATCCCCTGTGTTTGACATGCTATTAACTCTGATCATAGGGGCAATAAAGCCCCGCCCTGTTCCAGCGCTATTTTTAGAGCACTGTTTGGAACAGCGCGGGACTTTCAATCATCTGGGCTTTAGAGGAGTATTTATTTGGGATTGTTTTGGTTACATCCAGTACACCATGGTTTTGCTTACATCCAGTACACTATGGAGGTAATAGCTAAGAATAAACTAGCAGCTACTGAAAGTGTGAGATCCACCTTCTGGTATCACTATCAAGAAATACAGCCAAGAGAAGCTTTGTTAATATCACTAGCACAGCCCCTTCTTTATCTCTCTAGAATGTATTTATTTATTTATAAATGATAGTTTTAGAAATATGCAGCAGAACAATGAAAGCTGCTTTATTGGGTTCCTGGAGGTGTTGACATACAAATAAATAAAATTGCAGTGACCTGATCTGAACTGCAATGTTTAACAAAGAAGAACACATCACAGAATTGTTTTCTGACACCTATGGGAATTGTTTGCAATATTTGCTGGTGCCCTGGGGTTAAGCAAGTTTGTTATGTCTCTCGGACTATTCTGCTACAGATAAAAAAGAATCTAATTACCTGTAATCTTAATTGTGCAGTCTAATACTAAAAAGGCTTAATAAGACTGCTTTGTATTTACAAAACTGCACAGCTTGAGAAAGGAACCCCTCAAAACATTTGGCAGGGATCCCAGCTGAGGTATGATTGCAACATCTAATGACTGCAACATATAAACAAGTGTTTTTATTTCCAGTAACCATGCCGCCAGTGTCAGTTTTACTCCTTTACTCCACATGATTTTATATATATATATATATATATATATATATATATATATATATATACTAGGAAAAAAGACCCATTTCTCAGCGCAATGAAATGGGCGCTAGCTATAATGGTAGGGGCCCCCTCCCTGTGTCCCTCCAAGCTGCTTGCCTGCCTCCGTGTGACCATCGGACTTTGTTCGTGGTTCGCTCTGTGTGAGGAGGGGTTTCTTTTTGCTGCACATCCATGCCTGTGCCATTTCCGTTTTGGCCCTCGAGTGCCATTGCTTCGCCCTCGACGTCATCACGTTTTGTTGCGAGGGCGGTGCAGACAATCAGGGGCACACCGGATATCTCGGGCGCCTCAACATCCGTGGAGGCTTCATTAGAACGTTGGGGTTGCCTTTTATATATATATATATATATATATATATATATATATATATATATATATATATATATATATATATATAATCTTTATTGTCAATAGAAGAAAATGGACAACACAGAACACAGACCAGAGATGTACAATATAACAGCAAAAATAGAACTTCAAGATCACAGAATCAACACTCTCAGTACAATATCTCAAGGAAGGGAAGTATTCAAAACAACAGGTAGAAATGGCTGTGTGCCACCCGCCACCACTGAGTTTTCTATATACCTAGCTACTGCCCCCAGTGGTACCTACCACCACATACCAAAGCAATCAAACTTTCTAGCCCTCGTGCTCACCCAGCCAACCATCCCAACAGACACCCATGCATATCCCCAAACACTCCCCAACCCTTAACCCCTCACCTAAAGAAAAAGCGAAAACTCCTCAGGAGGATCCATTCCCGGGCTGAAGGGCCATAAACTGATCCCACAATGCAACACAGCATTTCTGATCAAGATGAAGTAAGTGACTATAAGTAAGGTGCTCAAATTTAGCTAATTCTGTCACCCTAGCTAGCCACTGAGGAAAGGGAGGTGGGTAGCTGATGTCCAATACACCATGATTAGTTTCTTACCTAGTAGCAGGGCATTATAGATAAATCACCATTGATAATGCCCTGGAGACTTTGGCACTGGAGACAGTCCTCCATGGAAAAAAAACAAGGGAAACAATGTGGCTCCAAAACAATGAATAGAAGCAATAAAGCAATAAAAGGAGCACTCTAACAAAGCAAAAGTGGTGGAAACCAAGAAACATGTGAAACAGCTCAGTAACTATACATATCTGAATTAATTTTTAAATATTTCAGACAAACCCAGCTCGGAGGCATCATATAGCATCATGAGCAAAATCTAAATAAATATAGCAATTACATAGGCCACGTGATCTCCTATAGCCCATAGCTATTCCAGATCTACAGCACTTCACCACATACTAATCATTTGTCTCCAATGCTAAAGTATGTCATTTTTAATTTTGTTATAAACACTCTTTTTTGTCTTTATTTTAAAAAATCAGAATTGGCAAACCCAGTACTTAATTGACACAAAGATGGCAAAGTGCTGAAAGTAGTTTTTTTAAATTCTTTATTTATTACATTTTTACATTTATATCCATACAACATAAATGCAAGGGAAATTCAGAAATAATTATTACAAGGTACTAAAATTACCTGCAATATAAAATCAAAAATACTTCTAATATTACTTTTGTCCACAACATAAAGAATCAAGAACTAAGAAATTCTAATATTAAAAGAAAAAAAAAAAAAAAGAAAGATGAATAACAAAACGGACAAGAAATACGAACATCCACAGCCGATTTTAACAGCATTGCCTTAATTACAGATTCTATTCCTGAGATAGAACATTCTTTTCCTTTGCTTCAATAAAATCCAATAGTTTCTTAGGGTTAAAGAAAAGGTAGTTTACCAAATTCAAGGTAATACAACACTTACATGGAAATTTCAAAATAAAAGTTCCACCTAACTTTAAAACCCTCGATTTATACATCAAAAATTCTTTTCTTTTCCTCTGAGTGGCTCGCGTCAGATCAGAGAAAATTTGTATTTTATGTCCCATGAATAAGTCATTCATATGCCTGAAATATAACCGTAAGATGTTATTGCGGTCCGGTTCAAGTGCGAATGTCACCAGTAATGTAGTACATTCAGTAATGAATTCAAGAGAGGATTCCAGGAAATCTGTCAAATTCAATTCCATAGAAGGAGGCACCTGAGGTTTATCTTTAGGTAACGAAGTGCTGAAAGTAGTTGAGACTCCCGATACCCACTATGAATAAAACAAAGCGTTTTGGTTCCTCAGAATGCCCACTTTGAATAAAACATGGGGTTTCGGTTCCATAGAACTGGCTTCTGAGGTAGTTTCAAGCAAGGTCGTTGAATGCAATAAAGCAGCGTTTGAATATTTGCACGATACAGCCGCACCACACAAGTGGAAACCTTCAAAAAGACGCTCGAGGAAAATCCATTGCTTATTTCTAGGATACTGCCAAAATACAGGGGCACTTCTCTACAAGAATATAAATTCAAAACAGCACAAAAAGTAGAGGATATCCAAAAGTACAATTATGTTATAACGGGTGAGTCTCATAAATATACCACGGCTGGTATCACTTCACTCTCGTAGTGAACCTCTGCCCATGTGAATGTTATAATCACAGACTCAACCTCCAACCAACCAATGCTTGAATTTCTTAACTCTTTATTAATGGCATTGTATAAAGAATGAGGCAAAATCCAGCTTATAATCGAAAGAGAAAAACGCCTATATTTCGACCCAAACCGGGAGATGGGCGTTTTTCTTGCAAAGGCGCCCAAATCGGTATAATCAAAAGTCGATTTTGGGCGTTTCCAACTGCACTCCGTCGCGGAAATTAATAAAGTTGATGGGGGCGTGTCGGAGGCATGGTGGAGGCGGGACTGGGGCATGGTTGTCAGCCGAGGAGAGGTGGGCGTCTTTAGCTGATAATCGAAAAAAAAAAGGCATTTTTACCGCGATTTTGGGTCACTTTTTTTTTACCCTTTTTTTTCACGAACAAGTCCCAAAAAAGTGCCCCAACTGCCCAGATGACCTCTGGAGGGAATCGAGGATGACCTCCCCGGACTCCCCCAGTGGTCACTAACCCCCTCCCACCAAAAAAAAACCCACTTTAAAGACTTTTTTCCAGCCTATATGTCAGCCTCAAATGCGATACCCACCTCCATGACAGCAGAATATGTTCGATCCTGTCACAGCCTTTCCCTGGGTCAGATGTGGCTCTCGGGTATACTACAGGGTCACATCAGCATTGCATTGTGGTGGGTGTAGGGTATTGGGCTCCGTGATTTCATTAGCTTCTGTTACAGTCTCACGATGTTGGCAGTTGGTAGGCTCTTCTCCCAAGGTACTTTTCTTCCTGCCTATTGGGTCAGAGTGTGCCCTGTTGTGTTTCCGGTAGTCCATGAGGTAGTGGTCATTTTTGTAAGCCAGTTTTAGATCCCTTCCATGTGTTAGCCACGTTAGAGAACTTAGTTCTTACCTTGAATGTGGCTGAAAGAGGGCATTGTACAACATGCTAATCTCACTACCAGGGAGACTCGTTGCCAGTGGTGGGGCACAACCTCTGATCTGCAGTTAACTGTGAGTAAGCGTGCTTATTCCAATAAAGGACGTTTTTGGAGAGATTAGTCTTCAGGTGTAAACTGGTGTGCCAATGTTATACAGCAGTAACAAGTCCTAGAGGCCTGCGTGGATGCAGGTCCCTGGAGCACTTTTAGTGGGTACCGCAGTGCACTTCAGCCAGGTGAACCCAGGCCCATCCCCCCCCCACCTGTAACACTTGTGCTGGTAAATGGGAGGCCTCCAAAACCCACTGTACCCACATGTAGGTGCCCCCTTCACCCCTAAGAGCTATGGTAGTGTTGTACATTTGTGGGTAGTGGGTTTTGGGGGAAGGGGATTGGGAGCTCAGCACCCATGGTAAGGGAGCTATGCATGTGGGAGCTTTTTCTGAAGTCCACCGCACTGATCTAGGGTGCCCAGTTGGTGTCCTGGCATATCAGGGGGGCGAGTGTACTACGAATTGTGGCCCCTCCCACGACCAAATGGCTAGGATTAGGACGTTTTTGAGCTGGGTGTTTTTAGTTTCCATTATCGCTAAAAAAAACAAACGCCCAGCTCAAAAACGTCCATTTTTTCAAAAATACGGTTCGGCCCACCCCTTCACGGACCCGTTCTCGGAGATAAATGCCCGTGGAGATAGGCGTTTCCGTTCGATTATGCCCCTCAATGTTACTTATCTTATTTTCAAACCGGTGTGCTCACAAACCCCGACAGGTTGCCTGTTTCGCAATACTTGCTTCTTCAAGGGGGAGCCATCCACCTGGTTATCAATTGTAATGCCTCTGGTCATAATCAAGGAAGCTATTAAAGCTAAAAGAAAATCCTTCAGAAAATGGAAGAAGGAACCAACTGAAAATAATAAGAAACGGCATAAGGAATGTCAAGTCAAATGCAAAGCGCTGATAAGGAAAGCTAAGAGGGACTTCGAAAAAAAGATTGCGTTGGAGGCAAAAACACATAGTAAAAGAATTTTTAGGTATATTAAAAGCAGGAAACTGGCAAAAGAATCAGTTGGACTGCTAGATGAACAAGGAGTAAAAGGGGCGATCAGGGAAGACAAAGCCGTAGCGGAGAGATTAAATGAATTCTTTGCTTCGATCTTCACCAAGGAAGATTTGGGTGGGATACCGGTGCCAGAAATGGTATTTGAAGCTGACGAATTGGAGAAACTTAATGAATTCTCTGTAAACCTGGAGGATGTAATGGGGCAGTTCTACAAACTGAAGAGTAGCAAATCTCCTGGACCGGATGGTATTCATCCCAGAGTACTGATATAACTGAAAAATGAGCTTGCGGAGCTATTGTTAAAAAATATGTAATTTATCCTTAAAATCGAGCATGGTACCGGAAGATTGGAGGGTGGCCAATGTAATGCCGATTTTTAAAAAAGGTTCCAGAGGAGATCCGGGAAATTATAGACCGGTGAGTCTGACGTTGGTACCGGGCAAAATGGTAGAGACTATTATTAAGAACAAAATTACAGAGCATATTCAAAAGCATGGATTCATGAGACAAAGTCAACATGGATTTAGTGAAGGGAACTCTTGCCTCACCAATCTACTACATTTCTTTGAAGGGGTGAACAAACATGTGGATAAAGGGGAGCCGGTTGATATTGTGTATCTGGATTTTCAGACGGCGTTTGACAAAGTACCTCATGAAAGATTCCAGAGGAAATTGGAGAGTCATGGGATAGGAGGTAGTGTTCTATTGTTGATTAAAAACTGGTTAAAAGATAGAAAACAGAGAGTAAGGTTAAATGGATAGTATTCTCAATGGAGAAGGGTAGTTAGTGGGGTTCCCCAGGGCTCTGTGCTGGGACCGCTGCTTTTTAACATATTTATAAATGACCTAGAGATGGGAGTAACTAGTGAGGTAATTAAATTTGCTGATGACACAAAGTTATTCAAAGTCATTAAATCGCAGGAGGATTGTGAAAAATTAGAAGAGGACCTTACGAGACTGGGAGACTGGGCGGCTAAATGGCAGATGACGTTTAATGTGAGCAAGTGCAAGGTGATGCATGTGGGAAAAAAGAACCTGAATTATAGCTACGTCATGCAAGGTTCCACGTTAGGAGTCACGGACCAAGAAAGGGATCTAGGTGTCGTCGTTGATGATACGTTGAAACCCTTTGCTCAGTGTGCTGCTGCAGCTAAGAAAGCAAATAGAATGTTAGGTATTATTAGGAAAGGAATGGAAAACAAAAATGAGGATGTTATAATGCCTTTGTATCGCTCCATGGTGCAACCGCACCTCGAATATTGTGTTCAATTCTGGTTGCCGCATCTCAAAAAAGATATAGTGGAATTCTAAAAGGTGCAGAGAAGGCCGACGAAAATGATAAAAGGGATGGGACAACTTCCCTATGAGGAAAGGCTAAGGCAGCTAGGGCTCTTCAGCTTGGAGAAAAGGTGGCTGAGGGAAGATATGATAGAGATCTATAAAATAATGAGTGGAGTTGAACGGGTAGATGTGAAGCATCTGTTCACGCTTTCCAAAAATACTAGGAATAGGGGGCATGCGATGAAGCTACAATGTAGTAAATTTAAAACGAATTGGAGAAAAGTTTTCTTTACTCAACGTGTAATTAAACTCTGAAATTTATTGCCAAAGAAAGTGGTAAAGGCAGTTAGCTTAGCAGAGTTTTAAAAACGTTTGGACGGCTTCCTAAAGGAAAAGTCCATAGACCGTTATTAAATGAACTTGGGGAAAATCCACTATTTCTGGGATAAGCAGTATAAAATGTTTTGTACATTTTTGGGATCTTGCCAGGTATTTGTGACCTGGAGTGGCCACTGTTGGAAACAGGATGCTGGGCTCCATAGGCGCCCGGTATAAGAGGCTTGGAGAGGCTAAGCCTCCCCCCTGCTGCAGCAGAATGGATCAGCTGTGGAGTCCAGCTGCTCTGAGGGGATTAAATTGTTGATTTACCTCCATCCTCACAGCAGGAGCTGCAGTGAAAGCCCTCTAGCAGTTGTAGAAATTGGTTTATGGTTTGTTTACCTTACTGCTGGGAAAACAGGGGGGGTTGGCTGGAGGTGTCCTGGGTTGCCAGGGAGATATTCAACGAGGATGACTTCCTGACCTGCACTGAGGGCAGATAGCAGCAGAACGGATACTGGGCCAGCATGATCAGAAAAAGTCACCAGACAACAAAGGTAGAAAAGATCATTTTATTTTCATTATAGTGTTTGGAATATGTCCACTTTGAGAATCAGGTGCTCAACATTAAAAGTTTATATTTATTTACTTATTTATGGCATTTTATCCCACATTAAACATGAATTAGGGTGTTTTGTGGCTCTACATGAGAATTGTGATGATATGATCCCTAGTTTCATATTGTTGACGGTCTGCATTTTCCGTATGGGTGGAATATTGGTGGTGTATTAGGTCTGCCCAGTGTAATATTTATGGTACAGTAAGGTTCTGACTGTGTTTTTGGACAAAGTTGTGCATAGTGTTTTGCAGTTGAGCGATTGTGGTTAGAATATGCTTTGAGCAGCCACTTTATTCTTTGACATATGATACATATCTAATATCTAAATTTAATAAAAGGTATTAATTGTGACTTTTATTTTTATTTATTTATTATTTCTGCGTGTTATCAGACAATTATGGATGTAAGCTCCACCCCTGACCCCACACCCTTTAGCTCCCCAAACAGTTGGGCCACCGACCGCCTATGCTGGGCTCGATGGACCTTTGGTCTTTCCCAGTATGGCAATACTTATGTACTTATGTACTCCTGAGTCTGCCCCCCTTCAACCTCAATTCATGTCCTCTAGTTCTACCGCATTCTTGTCTCCAGAAAAGGTTAATTTGTGGATTAATACCTTTCAAATATTTCAACGTCTGTATCATTTCCCCCCCCTGTTTCAGCAAGTCTCTCCTCGTACGGTTTGCAATGCAAATCCCATACCATTTTTGTAGCTTTTCTTTGCACTGCTTCCAGTCTTTTTACATCTTTAGCAAGATACAACCTCCAAAACTCAACACAATACTCCAAGTGGGGCCTCACCAACAACTTGTAGAGGGGCAACAACACCTCCTTTCTTCTGCTGGTTATGCCCCTCTCTATGCAGCCTAGCATCCTTCTGGCCACGGCTGTCGCCTTGTCGCATTGTTTCTTCACCTTTAGATCCTCAGACACCAACACCCCAAGGTCTGTCTCCTAAATCGAGCTTAATAATCTCTCCACTCCTATTCAGTATCTCTCTTTTGGGTTTCTGCACCCCAAGTGCATCACTCTACACTTCTTGGCATTAAATTTTAACTATATGTGTAAAAATAGAAACCTGAATATATACACTATCCAATCTTATAAAATTAAAGTTCCAAAATAATGTACAATAATGTACAATGGTGCTCAAAGTGCAGTGCCTGAATTTTAAGCCATAGTTATGCTTGCATCACCACTGGTAATCGCCATCATCGCACCAGCCCTCCCTTTCTGCCTGCTAATGGAGCTGCAATCGAGGATCCCTAAGATCACTATCTACATCTATATATACCACACCTAATGATAGTAGTAATGCTTAGCTCCACTGCATGAGATGTAATTCACTAAATTGGCTAGGTGTACCAATGGATAAAAATGGCTATCCATTCAATTACTTTATATTTCTCTTTTTTTGTCTATGCTCATGCTCATACTACGGTGCAGTGCTGTATAAACGACAATCGGCGTTAGCCAATGTTCTCACGTTCTCATTCTCTCTCATTCTCTACATGCTGCATGTTTCACCGTTAAGCTTCATCAGGAGAACAAAATCTAAATACAACTATAGTACGACTACTTGAATAAATATAAAACTTTTATCTACTTCCAAAATTATACTTTATACTTGCAGTTTCATGGAAACTGTCAGGAAGAGATCAACAAACAGTCCCATCCAGGATCAGAAAAACGCCGAGGCATGCGCTCCTAGTCCTTTATAGACCCCCTCCCCTTGGTTCTCATTGGATCTCACAGGTGCCAGACCCTCGACCAGTCTTCTAATGTTCGGAGATCCCTTCTCATCATTTCTACTCCCTCCAGGGTATCCACTCTATTGGCTGTTTTTTTTTTGTTACATTTGTACCCCGCGCTTTCCCACTCATGGCAGGCTCAATGCGGCTTACATGGGGCAATGGAGGGTTAAGTGACTTGCCCAGAGTCACAAGGAGCTGCCTGTGCCTGAAGTGGGAATCAAACTCAGTTCCTCAGTTCCCCAGGACCAAAGTCCACCACCCTAACCACTAGGCCACTCCTCCATCCACAAAAAGGCACACCTTTCCTTCCAACCCTTCAGCAAGATCTCATACAAATATATTAAATAGAATAGGCCCCAGTACCGACCCCTGATCAACTCCACTGATCACCTTCCTTTTCTCCGAGCGGATTCCATTTACCACCACCCTCTGCCACCTGTCGGTCAACCAGTTTATTATCCAGTTCACCACTTTCGGTCCTAAGTTCAACCCTTTCAGCTTATTCACGAGTCTTCTGTGGGGGACCATATCAAAGGCTTTGCTGAAGTCCAAGTAGTTTACATCTAGCGAACGTCCTTCATCCAATTCTTTGGTCACCCAGTCAAAGAAATCAATAAGATTCTTTTGGCAGGATTTTCCTTTGGTAAAGCCATGTTGCCTCGGGTCCTCTAACTCATTAGCTTCTAGAAAGTTGACTATCCACCTTATAATTGAAAGAGAAAAACGCCTAGATTTCGACCCAAATCGGGAGATAGACGTTTATCTCACAAAAACGAATAAATCGGTATAATGGAAAGGCGATTTTGGACGTTTTCAATTGCACTCCATCGCGGAAGCGTGCAAAGTTGACGGGGGCGTGTCGGAGGCGTGGTGAAGGTGGAACTGGGTCGTGGTTATCAGCCGAGGAGAGATGGGCGCCTTTCGCCAATAATGGAAAAAAAGTATGCGTTTGTAGCTAGAATTTAGGGCACTTTTCCTGGACCCTGTTTTTTCACGAATAAGGCCCCAAAAAGTGCCCTAAATGACCAGATTACCCCCAGTTGTTAGGGGGTGCAGTGGACTTCAGGCAGGTGGACCCAGGCCCATCCCCCCCTACCTGTTACAATTGTGCTGCTTAATGCTTATTAGTCGTCCAACCCCCCAAACCCACTGTACCCACATGTAGGTGCCCCCCTTCACCCCTTAGGGCTATAATAATGGTGTAGACTTGTGAGCAGTGGGTTTTGAGGGGGATTTGGGGGGCTCAACACCCAAGGGAAGGGTGCTATGCACCTGGGAGCTCTTTTACCTTTTTTTTGTTTTTGTAAAAGTGCCCCCTAGGGTGCCCGGTTGGTGTCCTGGCATGTGAGGGGGACCAGTGCACTACGAATCCTGGCCCCTCCCACGAACAAATGCCTTGGATTTATTCGTTTTTGAGGTGGGCGCTTTCATTTTCCATTATCACTGAAAAACAAAAACGCCCAGCTCACAAATTGTCGAATAAAACATGGACGTCTATTTTTTTCGAAAATACAGTTCAGTCCGTCCCTTCACGGACCCGTTCTCAGAGATAAACGCCCATGGAGATAGACGTTTTCGTTCAATTATGCCCCTCCATGTTTTCTTTCAGCAGCGACTCCATTATGTTTCCTGGCATGAGACTTACTGGTCTGTAGTTTCCCACTTCTCTGTCTCCACTTTTGTGAAGAGGGACCACATCCACTTGTCTCCAATCTTGTGGAACCTCTCCCGTCTCTAAAGATCTATTAAGTAAATCTTTAAGAGCTCCCGCCAGGACCTCCCTGAGCTCCCTCAGTATCCTGGGATGTATCCCATCTGTCCCTTTAGCTTTGTCCACCTTCAGATTCTCCAGCTGTTTGTAAACTCTTTCTTCCATAAATGGCGCAGTATCCACTCCATTCCCAGATGTTCCCTCGGCAGCTGACTGTGGTCCTTCTCCAGGATTTACCTCCGTGAACACCGAAGAGAAGTAATTGTTTACCATATTCGCTTTATCTTCATTACTCTCCACATAGCCATTCTCATTATCTTTCAGTCTTGCAATTCCATTCCTATCTCTTCTGCTTTCTCCAATATATCTGAAAAAGGTCGTCACCTCTCTTTACATCTTTAGCCATTTTTTCTTCCGCTCGTGCTTTATCTAGCCGTATTTCCCTCTTCGCTTCTTTGAGTTTAATCCAATAATCTTTTCCATGATCCCCTCATTGCGTTCTTTTGTATTTCTTGAACAAAGCCTCTTTTGCTCTTATTTTTTCAGCTACTTTTTAGAGAAACCTATAGGCTTCCTGCTTCTATTGTTTTTGTTTACTTTCCTCACAAAAAGATCAGTCGCCATATTTATAGTAGCCTTTAGCTTGGACCACTGTTTGTCAACTTCGCCTTCCCTCGCCAACATGTCCTTTTTCAGGTATTCCCCCCTTTTATCAAAATCAGTACGTCTGAAATCCAGTACTTTGAGTTTTGTGCTTCCGCACTCAGCCTTCGCCCTTATATCAAACCATACGGTGTGATGATCACAATTACATAGGTGGGCACCCACCTGGATATTGGAAACACTACCTCCATTCGTGAGCACTAGATCCAGCATCGACTCTTCCCTCGTGGGTTCTGTCTGAGCAAGGCACTTTGTCAGGCATCCACAATCTCCCTACTTCTTTCCGATTCCGCAGACTGGACGTTCTGATCCACGTCAGATAAATTGAAATCTCCCAACAGTAGCACCTCCCCTTTCATACCAATCTTTTGAATATCTTCTATCAGATCTTTGTTTAACTTCTCAGTTTGTTTAGGAGGTCTGTAGATAACCCCTGTGTGGATACAGGTTCCGTCTTCTCTTTCCAGGATGATCCATAAGCCTTTCCCCAGGTTCCCCGCATTTCAGTCGCTCTGATATTGTCTCTCACATAGAGAGTCACTCCTCCACCTCTTCGGCCCTCTCTATCCTTCCTAAAAAGATTATAGCCCAGTACAGTCACATCCCATTCATGGGAATCGTTGAACCACGTCTCTGTAAAAGCAACAATATCCAAGTTTTCAAACAACAGGGCTTGCAAGTCTTGAACCTTTCTACTTAGACTAAAACCATTTGTGCACATAGCGTTCCATGTGCCTTAGTGAGTTTAGGTGGTTTTCTATATTTACATGACCTTTCCCTCTGCCATCATGTTTATTCTGGGGGTGACTTTCTGAAATCCCTTGTTTCCTTTTGTCACTCCCACCCTCTAGTTTAAATGTCTAGAAACATACTGTCTGAATTTCTCCCCAAGGATCCTTTTTCCCATCACAGAAAAATGTAGCCCATCATTACAGTACAGCCTGTTATTTTTCCACGTATTACCCCATTCTCCTATGTATCTAAAACCTTCTTCTTTACAAGCCACTTATTGAATTCCTCTGTTTTGCATAGTCTTTCCTCTCCCCTCCCCCATGTAGGAACTACTTCAGAAAAAGCCACAGTCTGAAACAAAGATTTCAGTCCCTCCTCAAGCTTCTGGAATGCTCTCTGTGCAGTAAACTTGCTATTGTTGGCCATGTCATTTGTCCCAAGGTAAATTACATCAGCATTTGAAGCCTCACTCTCTTCTTGGATCACTTTCAATATTTGGTCTGTACATCTTGTAGCTGAAGATGAACTTCTGATGAACTTCAAAGAAGAATGTCTAAAATTGGTTTTAACAATACCAATTTGGATGTTTTGTGAGAAAACTTCCAAATGCAGATTTATGCCACTTTATTGGTTGTTTTTGTCTTTGAAAAATGAGCCCCATAGCCAGTTAAGTTGATATTTAGAACTTAACCTGCAATGAGTTGCCGCATAAAGAAAGGACTGTGTTTTATGTGGTCCCATTTATGTGGTCACCCTAACCAGTTCAGTGCTGTATCTGCCCCCAGAAAGCCATAGGTTGTCATTTAGGCACTAACCACTAGTTTTCAGTGGTGATAACCAACTGGAAATTAGCAGATAGCCCTGAACAATTGTTTTAACTGGTCAGCAGCCGTTTCAGGTTGGTTAAATCATTTGGAATATCGACCAGTAAATAAATAAGTGATCACTACTTTTATATGCACTCTGATTAAAGTTGTGGTGACACTTTTGTTTTGAATATGAAGGGTTTTCACTGAGTTCATATAGCAGGCAAATGATTATGAATATGGTGAAGATTGGGTTCTGAAATAGGCTTTGTTTATTTAAGAGGCCTTATGACTGCTAAAATTGTGCTGATGTCCTCTTAAAAATTAAAAAATTGTATAATTTGTAAACTGTAAATTGAATATTACTTAGAGATACAAGGTTATTGTTTCTATATCACAGATTTTCCTTTCCAATCAGTTTTTCTGATTGTGCCTCATTATAGATGCCATGAAAAACTTCGCACCAGTTCCATAATGGCTTAAGGATGCATCCAAGATGTTATAGAATACTAGCTCAAAGCTATATTGATACACCAAAAGTTAGGTTTGCCTCCTTATACAGGTTAATGGGCACACCTAGGTGCATCATGCAATAGACACAACTGAGATTAGTTTACACGTTGTGCATGTCACTTGGTGACATGCCCATAATATGCTTGTGCTCCACCCACATATAATCCCCCCTCCCTGGACAATTGCACATGAAGGACTAGATACAGTAAATAGTGCTTAAAATTCATCACTGAAAAAATCTGCTCAAGTGCTATTCTACAAACAGTGCTCTGAGTTGGAAGCCGTTTACGGAATAGCACTTATAGCTGATTTCCACACCAAACTTTGGGGCTCTTTTACTAAGCTGTGGTAAAAGGTGGTATGCACTAGTTTTAGCGCATAAAATTTGCGCTCACTAGGCCATTTTTTCACCACAGCAAAAAAAATGCCTTTTTTAAAAATGGGGCAGTAAATGGTTGTGCACTAATATTAAAATTAGTGTGCAGCTATTTACTGCCTGAGTCCTTATTGCCTCCTATTTACAAGGTGGTAAGGGCTCACACGCTACTCAGGTGGTAATCAGGCAGCATGCAGTAATTTGGTTGCACTGCTGATAACTGGCAGGAACGCCCACCACAATAGAAAATAAATTATTTTCTATCGCAGGAAACTGTGCATGCAAACTTCAGAACTATTGCCATGCTACCCTTGCAGTAGGGTTGATTTGGCGCATTCTACCATGCGGTAGCCCAACCATGGCTTAGTAAAAGGGCCACTTTGGGCATGAGGAATTACATCAGCTGAAATCTGGTGTAAATCCTGGCATGTAATTTAGGTGTGGATCCCCAGTGTTCAGTAATACTGTGCACATCTTTAGTAAATGCTCCTGACTCGCCCAGGCCCCTGGTCACACCCCCTTTGAGCTGCGCCCTAGAAGACTTGCATGTGGATCTTTATAGAATAGTATGTAACAACATGGGCACAGAAATCCAAATTGTTGCCAATTAATGCCAATAATTGATAGCACCTAATTATTGGCGCTGATTGGCTCAGACAATTTAGTTACACACACATCTCAGAATAGTGCACAATTTTGCACACAGAAATTTGTGTGCCATTTGTAGAATCTGGGGGTAAGTGATTTAGGCATGCTGTCCCTGATATTGAGACAGCGGGAGATAGACCGGCTATCTCCTGCTTTTGCCAGTGAACCCATAGATTCAGTTCCGGAGACGTATCCATACACCAGCATTGAATTTCTGAGGAGGGTTTTGGCGCAGCAAATATAGGGCTTCTTCTACAAAGCCGCACTAGTGATTCCCACATGGCAAGTGAGAAGAAGCTCATAGGAAATGAATGGGCTTCCTCTCATTTGCCGCACCGAGAATCAACAGCGCTGCTTTGTAAAAGAGGCCCATAGTTGATATTCATCGACTAACCAGCTAGGATCTAGCAGCCAAAGATAGACCTGCCATTTACGCGGGTCTATCTGGCCACTAAACTTAACCAGTCAGCCACTGAACATCAGCGGTAACCAGCTATGTCACATGACATAGCCAATGACCAGGGTAGCCGCTCACCATGATATTCAGTGTGAAATAATCAATTATCTCCCGCTGCGTATTGGCAAATAGCCAACTTGAGGGTATTTAACTGGCCAGGTGTCATTCCTGGCTGGTTAAATACTTTTGAATATCAAGTGGACTGTTTATAGAATAGCGCTTATGCACATAACTGCCAATTATTGGCACCAATTAGCCATGTAAATGCTACTCAGTGGCGTAGCTATGTGGGGCCAGGGGGGCCTGGGCCCCCATAGATTTGGCCCTGGACCCCCCTGCCAATGATCCTCTCGACCCCCCTCCCGCCTCCAACCCTCCCCCGCCATCACTGTGGGCTACCTTTGCTGGCGGGGGACCCCAATCCCCGCCAGCTGAGGAGGTCCTCTTCTTCCCGCGAAGGCTTCGTTCTGTTTCTGACGTCCTGCATGTTGTACGTGCAGGACGTCAGACTCACAGAAACAGAAAAAAGATTTGCCAGGCTTCGTTCTGTTTCTGTGAGTCTGACGTCCTGCATGTACAACGTGCAAGACGTCAGAAATAGAATAAATCCTTCGCGGGAAGAAGAGGACCTCCTTGGCTGGTGGGGATTGGGGTCCCCCGCCAGCAAAGGTATGCGACGGCGGGGGAGGATTGGTGGCGGGAGGGGGGTTTGAGAGGGTGGTCGGCAGGGGTCATCAAAGTTGGCGGCGGCAGCGGGGGGAGGGGGTCGGCACTGGGAGGGGCTAAAATGAGCCCCCTCCCCTCGGGCTCTGGACCCCCCTCCCGCCAAAGTCTGGTTATGCCCCTGATGCTACTATTCTGCAAATTGGGCTCCAGCTTATGGAATTGCCTTTAATGTGTTTTCCTTTGAATGCAGTTGTGGCAGGACACAGTGGGCCTTGTGAAATCTCTAGACACAATGCTGCATGGCCTGAATGCATCCCGTATTGGACTAGATTCTCTATATAATGCCTAGAAATTCGGTACTGAAATGAAATTTGCCTAAGCACACTCTATAAAGTACGTCTTAATTTAAGCATACTTTATTTATTTATTTATTTGGTTGGTTGGTTGGTTGTTTATTTATTTCAATTTTGATCACACCTTTTTTAGTAGTAGCTCAAGGTGAGTTACATTCAGGAACACTGGGTATTTCTCTATCCATGGAGGGCTCACAATCTAATTTTGTACCTGAGGCAATGGAGAGTTAAGTGACTTGCCCAAGATCACAAAGAATAGAATAAGTCTAAATTTCTGTGCAGTATATAGAATACACCAAGTGGTTATGACAGCGCCTAACTTTAGGTGCAGCCATTTACGCCAAGTAAAACTTGGTGTAAATACCAGCACCTAAGTTAAGTGCAAAGCAGGTATATTCTATAACCATGTGTGTAGTTTTCTGGAACACCCACAACCCATCCATTCCATGCCCATAGCCATGCCCCCTTTTTGGCAGTGTGCCTTAGAATTTACGTGCACTGCTTTGCAGAATAATTAATTATTGACAATTAGTGCTGATAATTGTCAATAATTAAGATCCAATTATCAGTGCTGATTAGCTTTTTAACTAATTAAGTTATGCACATTGTTATGAAATACGTTTCGATTTCTGCGCAGAAATCTCAGTGTGATATATAGAATGGGGGATTATGTATATGCTGTACCAGCTTTCAAAGCACATTGCATTTCACAGGAGGATGCTAAGGGATTCAAAAAGGGCAGAAAATATGATAATGTAACTGACAGATGCCAAAATAAATTTCCACCCCTTGATTATCTCCTGTGAAATTAAAAAAAAGTACATTCATTTATTCATATGGCACTGATAACACATAACATGTGGTAACAGAATTCCAACAGCTATTATTTAAAGCTTTTTTCTGTAAGTTAGCATGAAAAAACCTCAGTATCTGTGTTTTGAAAAAAAACAGTTTGTTCAGCTGAGGTGGCATTTGAGCTGTCCAGCCGCATGGTCTATTTTTCTATTTATTACAAGAGTTGGGTACTTTCCCTAGGGTAACTAATTATCAAATTAAGGGCCCTGTTTATTAAGCATGTTTCACATACACAAGAAATAAGAGAAAAGAAAAACTTTTAGGGACCCTTTACCACGCTTGCTTACTGCAGCTTAAAATGGCGTACTGCATGGCATGCTGAGGCATCCCTCAGTAAGTTGCAAATGTGTTTGTGCTACCCATGCACTAAAAAATATGTTTTATTTTTTAACTGAGGGGCATGTCTTGGGGCAGAGTGGACATTTCTGTGCTAATCAGTTACTGCAGCTACATTACCGCATGCTGATTGGCAGGATTATTGTGTGAGCCCTTACCACCCACAAAATGGGTGGCGGCAAGAGATTACATGCTAATTGCTATTAATAGCCATGCGCTAATTGCAGCATTATTTCATGGCCATTATATCGGAAGATGGAAAATGGAACTGAGCATGCATGAGAAGTCCTAGCATTGGCGGCTGAATGCACATCACCGACTTCTGCGTTAAGGAAGCAGTGCAATCAGGAGGGGAGCAGCTCAGGCAACGTATTTATTTGGCTGGTGGGGCTTTGGAATAGAGAGTTGCACAGGGACAGAAATCCAACCTGTCCCCGCCCATCCCCGTGGTGAATCTAACCCATCCCCACCCGTCCCCACAAGAATTTAACCTGTCCTCACCCAGTCCCACAAGAATTTAATGATACCTAAAAAGAAATTCCTGTCTTCTCTCTCAGTCTCTCTCTGGTTTTGAGCCGCAGCACTGCAGGCAAGGAAGGAACGGAAGTTGGAACACTCTGGTGCGCACTTGTAAGACTTCTCTGATCACTGGCACTGTGTATTAAGAGATCGCCACATGCATGCGCCAGTAGGTCAGGTGACATCTGATGCTCGTGTCTATGTCATAGCTGAGGTCTGTGCATCAGCCCAGGAGCAGAGAGGATTAATAGTAACATAGTAAATGACAGCAGATAAAAACTGGATTGTTCGATCCAGTCTGCCCAATAGTCACAATCATTATCGATTCATGATTAAATCAACAATGAATGTGATATTATATACTTGATTATGGTCTTCCTGTGGCGTTTCTGGGACATAGACCATAGAAGTCCGCCTGGTCCTATCCTTATGTTTCAACTGCTGGAGTTGCCGTCGAAGCCCACTCCAGCCTATTCATCTTCTCATTTGTGGGACACAAAAGTCTGTCCAGCATTGTCCTCATGCTCCAGCCACTAAAGTTGCTGTCTATACCCTTTCCAGCCCATCCTAAACCAGATTGCTATATATGAGACACAAACCATACAGGTCTCCCGCTATCGGCCCTAGTTCATCAGACCACAGTCACCATCTAAGCGTCACACAACACATCCACACACATGCAGCCATTTAAGTTTAGGTTTTTTTATAACTTCCATTTTCCAATTAGAGATCCTCTGTGTTCATCCCATTCCTTTTTGAATTTCATCACCATTTGTGTCTCTACCACCTCCTTAATGGAGACTTTCCGCATCTGTGCTGTTAAAGCAAGGAGGAGGCGGAAGCACTCAAAGAACTTGGTACTCAGTAGGTGAGAGTCTGGCGCAAGTGCAACATACACTTCCACAAGAACCCCACAGGAACTGCTTCTGTCCCCACGGGATCCCAGCAGAACTGCTTCCATCCCTGCGGGAATCCTATGGGATTCCCGCGAACCCCATTCCTATGCAGGTCTCTACTTTGGAATCCCCACCAGCCATTTAAAGGGGTGTTGCAGTTCTGGATGGAGACCGAGCCCAAAGTGGGGGGAACCAGGCCCCTATGGCTCCCTTGTGACTATACTACTGCTCTGCACAGAGCGCCATTTACAGAATACTAGCTTACTCCGCAAGTCCACATTTCTTATCTGACTTTGAGTACAAGCAGTTATGCCTGCCAAAAGCTGGTGTAAATGCTGGTGCACAACTAATAGCAGTTAGGAGTGTAAATGACCCTATTCTATAACATCACACCTAATGCTGGGAAAGTCCCTGACCCACCTATGTCCCTCCCATGGCCACATTTAGTTGCCCACTATGAGATTTAGGCATGCATGTTATAAAATAGGGGTAGGGCAGATCCACATGTAACTCCTAATTGCTATCAGTGATTGTTAGCACCTAATTGGCTAATTAGTTTACTCTTGTATCTGGGATCCGTGCCCAAATTTGGGTGACCTATATGGATCTACACAGGATTTTAAAAAAATTACCTCATGCTTGAAAAGTATGTGAGGGCACTTGGCAGGCATTTACATGTACACGACTTTAGAGTAGGCCTGTTCAGGGGAGGAGTTTAGGTAGAGCATGGGCCTGATTTATGCTCAGATTTTATAAAATATGCACCTTTGTACATACTTTACACACTAACATTGATGCCTGCTTCCAAGCAGATGTACATGTCTGCAGCTTCATTGTAGGTTGTAAAGCTCCCTGCCACTGGGCGATTCAGAAATGCTGCCCTCGGCTGGCTGGAGTCTCACTTGCCAGTCTCCTCGGAGTTCCCTTGGCTCCCAAGCCAAGCTATGCATTGCACTTGG
The DNA here is from genome assembly GCF_901765095.1 of Microcaecilia unicolor. Taxonomy (NCBI): domain Eukaryota; kingdom Metazoa; phylum Chordata; class Amphibia; order Gymnophiona; family Siphonopidae; genus Microcaecilia; species Microcaecilia unicolor. Next base: position 184,417,511 of record NC_044034.1, on the reverse strand, counting down.
CCAGGCAAACTGCTCAGCCACAGACAGTTCCAACCAAAGCAGTTCCAAACCACCAGTAGTAAATCCTGGGTAACTCCAGCAAACAGTTCAAAACAAATTTTTCATCTGATGGCAAAATCTGAATATATTCATGAGTTGATACAAGAATGTCAAATATATGGGAACCCTTCTGTCTTAAGACTTCCTTTCTAATGATTCAATCCAGTGGATATTGGATGTCGAGCAGTTTGTTGTGGCAAAGATATATGTCTCTTCATCAAGAATTAGAACCATTTTTAGCTTCATCTCTGCTTTAAAGTGACCCAAATCATCTCTGTTCTGTTTGGCTGGAGACCAGTAACCAGTTCAAAAAAGACAGGCAACTCCATTGTTTCTATAGGCTATATTCACTGAACAGCAACATTTAAGATGAGATGATCCACTGTTTCCATGATGAGATTTGCAATAGCAAAATCCTGTTCCCAGTTTTACTGTTTTATTTGGTTTACTGAGGAATCGTCATGTACATCTCACTTCTGCTTTTACTTTTCACTGCAAGCATCAGACGTAACTGAGTAAAAGTAGTAAAAATTGTGAAATTATTATTTCAGTAAAAGTAACAAATGTTATCTTGTACTTCTTTACAAGTAAAAGTAACAAAACTTACTTAAGCACAGTAACTAGTTGCATTTACTTAGCTACTGTAGGTGTATATGTGTCTTTATAAAATAGTCTAAAGATAGGCACCTTCTCCACCTCCAAATCTATGTGATTTGCAATAAAATTACTCACCACAAATGTAAACATTTAAAAGCCTATAGACACACAAGTCTACTCGACCCAAGTGGAGGCATTCTTGAGGGTGGGGCTGGCAAGGTATAAGCATTCAAGTGAATATTTTCTAAATAAGCCAGGAAATATGTGTATGTATCTTAGAAAACCAGTGTAGCCATAGACACCCACATTTCACAATGATTGGAAATGCCAAACACAACACAGATTAGCTATCCCTGGACAAAAAGGAGCAAGCTTGGTCAATATTGGGGATGCTCAGGACCCACTGCATCCACAGAGCTACTGTAACTTGTGCAGTCAAATCCAGGTCCCAAGTACCTGACAGAATCCCCAAAAGTGGATAGAGTTCATGACACTTACACCCAAGCTTCAATCTTCTGTATAATCTGCAATGTTTGTAGGGCAATTTTAGAAAGCCCTGCATTAAGTGTATTACCATTTTGAATTTATTAAAGCCTTTACAAACAACCACAGGTCAGTGGCATACCAAGGGTGGGGTGATGGGTGTGGTCCACCCCGGGTGCAGGTAGTAAGAGAGTGCACTGAGCAGTCACGCAGCTGTCGACTCTGCAGGTCCCCTGCCTCCTCTGATGTCAACTTCCTGTTCTGGGCATGGGACTGGCAGATCCAACAGCCACACAACTGCTCAGAGGACCCCCTTTATTGCTTGGAGAGTTGCGGCAGCAGCAGGAGGGAGTAAAACGCTTGGAGGAGGGGGGTGCTGCACCCTGGGTGGCAACCAAGCTAGGTTCGCCACAGCCACAGGTCCCTTTCAAAGGGAAACATGAATACAATGAAGAAGATATACAAAGATTAAACAATTGTTTACTCTAGCAGATATGTAAGTCTCTATATTTAGAGCCACAGAGACCCACACCCCAGGAAATCAATTTGAGACTGCTACATTAACATCACTTATTGATATTACAGGAGCTAACCCTTGAAAAGAGGGCCTTCTAACCCATGGGGCTGAGTTCAATTTTAGCATATTCTAAGTCATCCACCTAGTTAGCTAAGGATCCCTTTCAGTAAAGCTTAGCGTGCACTAACAGACATTATTAGCATGTGCTAAGTGCCATGTGGCTCATTGTAAAATAGGATGCAAAGAATTTGGTGCAAACTAATTCCATTAGTGATCTCCAAGCTTTAGTAAAAGGCCCCGTAAGACATTAACTCAGGTGGCCAGTGGAGTGCTTTCTATTATTTCATAAAGAGTGTCTTCAGCATAAATTATAGAATTATTCTAAAGATCTTACAACAGCTTAGCCAGTGGTAAAGGGTATAGGTTAAAAATTATCCGGAGCAACACTAGCAGTATATCCCAAGAGGAGAAACAATCCTATATAATAAAACACACCTCCAACATTCTGAAGCTGACTGCATGGCTGAGGCATTCCTGCTCTCTGTATCCATCTCCTGAATTGACATCACGTACTTCTGGGTTTGTCACAAGCAGAAGTGACCAACCACACGAGGTTTCTCGGCTTCAGAATGTTGGAGGTGCATTCTATTAAATAGGATTGGCCAGTTCCTTGAAGCATAGCCAGAACTCAGCGTCCTGCACAGTAACTCTCAGACACCAGAGAGAGGGAGGGGGGCCTGACACCAGAGGGGGGGGGGAGGTATCTCTGTCACACAGACACACTCTCTCTCTCTCTCTCTCTCTCTCTCTCTCTCTCTCTGTGTCACACAGTCAATGTCTTTCTCTCTCTCTCACTCTCACACATTCTATGTATCACATTCACTCTCTATGTGTCACACAGTCACTCACACACTCTCTTGGTCTCATACACTCAGTCTCACAGAGAGTCTGTGTCTCACACACACACACTCTCTCTCTCTCTCTCTCTCTCTCTCTCTCTCGCTCGCACACACTGTATCTGTGTGAAACACACTCTCTCGCTCTCTCTTATACTGTGTCTCACATACGCACTTGCACACACTTTCATTCTCACACACACACTCTGTCTCTCACAGACACATTCGCACCCAGACTCACTCTCTCTCACACACACACACTCGCACATTCACTCTCACACACAGTCACTCTCACATACACTCTCTGAAACATACACACTCTGAGGAAAACATTGCTAGCGCCCGTTTCATTTGTGTCTGAAACAGGCCTTTTTTACTAGTAACTTTATAATACTTCCTATCCTTTAAAAAAGAAGCAAATCTCTTGAAGGTGATACTGAAGAATATCATAGCCTCCTGTCAAAAGCTGCTTTTAGATCTAAAAGATCCACAGCAATACTGACCCCAAAATCCATTGAAAACCCCCAGAGGTCTCTCACATGTGCTGAGACCCTCTAGTGGCTCTTGTCCTGTCTCACATACTCTCTACCCAGACTCACTAAGACTTGGTTTCTTTAGAAGAATTCAGACAGTTCTCATTTACAGCATCCTGTAATCCCAGCCTCAATATTTAGACTCTCCTTAACTCAGGGTGACTGGTCCTTCATTCCCCCCCCAATTCCAGAAATTCTTCTCCACTGCATCCTCTGGTAACTGGTCACCCTTTTGGTACTCCGGCTGAGTCCCTTGGACACCCTCCTTAAGAATATAACCAGGGTTTCTCTGCTTCCAGAAATATGCAAATTAGTTAAGTAAATGCAAATACAATTTATTAGTACTTGGCGCCAGTCTTGTGGGGGAACAACTTTCCATCTTATTATTCAATTGGTTTCTTCTTTACTGAGCCCACTCTCTTGGGGGGCCTGGGTCTCAGTGTAAAACAGACACCTCCCCTGGATAGGACTTTCTTCACTCTCTTTAACTCTACAGTCCTATGCTCCACCCCACGGCTGTTAGTCAATTGCACCTAGTCCACATAAACAGTTAAACCATAAAGCAGAGGTTTCTATCTCTCACTCTCTTTACCTTCCTGGTAGATTCAATACTTTAGGGACTTTTTCCTACCCAAGGAATTGCAACCTGTATGCTTTAGGGACCTTCTCATTCCCACATTTCAGCCTGCTTCACGCTCCTCAAAAGGGCTCTTTATAGGGTGGCTAATAATCCTCCCCACCTCTTTAGGCCTCTCCCCCTGATTCCAGAAAGGTCCATGCCCATAACTATCTCCACCTGTCCCTCACCTACTCTGAGGGCTCCCCCTGGTGGGCTCTTCAGGGTCGGACCGTTCCTATACTATGAGCACCCCCTAGCTGTCCCTCCAGGTCATTACAGGGATGTACCTTTCTTGGCTCCCTCTAGTGACCAGAGTGGGCATTTTCCCGACTTTCTGTAGGAGAGCACCCTCTGGCGGCCTCCTCAGGGTAGGGCAGCCCTGTGTTTATCACACCATATGAATAAGCCAAGAATCAAATAATCCCACCACAGATGTTTCTGTATCGGGAAGATATTGGTTCAACTGGACAAACAAAAATAAAAAACATTAAGGGCTCATTTCTGCACATTTGGTGGTCCTGCCCCCGGTTGATACCGTTTTGGGAGGCAGTGATGAAAGCATTGGTAAGAATGTTTGGAGATTCCATGGTGTGCAGTCCACAGGTGTGCTTGCTGGGGATGTATAATGACAGTGACTCATGGGAACGGAGCAAAATGTTACGTTGGGGTCTGGCGGCAGCAAAATGCCTGATAGCTCGGAAGTGGCGAGTTACAGGCCCTCCTTCCTTGGGGGATTGGAAAGCAAAATTAGAACAACTCATAGCTATGGAACGCTTAACGGCATACCGTAGAGATGGGGAGCTACGGCGCAAGAGAGGATGGTCTCAACTGCAAGAATGGGTGGGGACAATCAAACTTTGATAGGAACGGTTGTTGGTGAGGGGGGAGGAAGGAAGGGAGGGAGGGAGGGAGGGGGTGGTAGGGAAGGGAGGAACGGAAGAGGAGGGCTAGAGGGGGAAGTGAGGCAATTATATGCTTGAATAAATTTAAGGGGGTAGGACAGAGCTGAGGGTGTAGACCCTTGTTTATAGTGATTGGGAGTTGATAGTTCAATTTTCACCATAAGGGTGACTGGGTTGTTGTTTTGTTCTTTTCTGTTATATTATATGGATGTCCAATATTTTAGGTCAACTTGGCATTATCTGTACTGTCTTGAATGTTGCAAGTTGCTTCATTAATAAAAATATTTAAAGTGGAAAAAAAATAAAAAAACATTTTTTCTCAATTTTTTTACAAAACGGAGACATTAGACACAGGCCTAACGTTTTCTAACACTAATTGATGAAGAGCAGACTTTTCAAAAAGAAGTTTTATCTATATCTCCTTTAAACTCTAGATAGCATACTGGTTAAAGGTAGGACTGGAAGGGGTCAGACAGGGGGTGATGAAGATGATTATTTCATAAGGTGATGTGATTATACTGGGGAGTGCAGAGATGAGATTAGAAATGTATTAATATTATGGGAGAGGGAGCAATTTGTTTGTTTGCTTAGAACCCACTAAAGAGTTAATTCTACTCTTCCTTTTAAAGATCAGCCCGAAGTTATCATGTGAAGCATGAGAATTTCTTTGTATTATTCTTCATATAATAACACTCAGAAACTTTTATTGTGTCAGCTTGGATCTGTAACATATGATATAAAAAGAATTCAGACTTGTGCTTCATTCAACCAGGGCCATCAAAGGGACAGGGGAATGGGACTTGATATGCCTTTCTGTAATTTTTGCAACTACATTCAAAGCAGTTTACATAGTATATACAGGTACTTATTTCTACCTGTGGCAATGGAGGATTGCTCAGAGTCACAAGGAGCTGCAGTGAGAATTGAACCCAGTTCCCCAGAATCAAAGTCCACTGCACTATCTACTAGGTTACTGTTCTATAAATCAAATGGCTGCCTGCCTGGAGCACCAGGCCAGTGGGGGGGAGGGGGGCGCTGAGACAGAAGACCATCTTACATAACAACAGAAGAATAGCCATACTGGCTCAGACCAATGGTCCATCTAGCCCAGTATCCTTTTTTCCAACAGTGGCTAAGCCAGGTCACAAGTACCTTGCAGAAACCCAAATAGTGGCAACATTCCATGCTACCAATCTCAGGGCAAGCGATTTCCTATGTCTATCTAAATAACTATGGACTTTTCCTCCAGAAGCATGTCCAAACCTTTTTTAAATCTTAAACCCAGATATGCTAACCACTGTTACTACATCCTCCGGCAAAGTGTTCCAGAGCCTAACTATTTGTTGAATGAAAAAATATTTCCTGTTATTTGTTTTAAAAGTATTTCCATATAATTTCCTTGAATGTCCCCTAGTCTTTGTACTTTTGGAATGAGTAACAAATTGATTCACTTCTACTCATTCTACACCTCTCTTTCCCTCCTGTGGTCCTCACAGTTTGCTCATCAACTCTCTGAACCACCTGGCGCTCCATAAATACAAAGCATCATGCTGTTCAAATAGTTAATCAGTGAATCCTTCTACTACTTATCATTTCTATAGCGCTACAAGGCATGCACAGCGCTGTACACCATTCACAAAAAAGACAGTCCCTGCTCAAAGAGCTTACAAGCTAGATAAAACAGGCAGACAGACAGAACAAATAAGGGTAAGGGAATAAAGAGGTGAGGATAAAAAGGACAGGGCAAGTGAGCAGTGGTTAGGAGTCAAAAGCAATGGTAAAGAGGTGGGCTTTAAGTTTGGACTTGAAAACAGCCAAAGAGGGGGCTAGACTAGAAGTTCAAAGTAGGAAGAGAAGCTGCCAACACAACTGCAGGAGTAGCAGCAGAATGGAAGTGCAGGGAAGGAAGTTCATGGGGTCTCAGGGGAGAGAAAATACAGTAGATATGCCTTTCTGTTGCACCAAGAGCATACAAGCCAAAATTTCACCTTTATAAAATGTACCTGTTTGATAAATGAGTAGATTAAAGATACATATTTTACATTCCAGCATTGCTTACTTGAACTAACATTGTCAACCTAAGATTCCAAATCATCTGCTAGTAGCCATGGGGGCAGCTTTATAAGGAGCCACCTAGTTCTAGGTGCTACGAACTCATGCAAATGCAGGTAATTTAGTCATTTACAAATGTAAATGGCCTCATAAAATACCAACTAGCATGAAAGTACACCCAGAAGTTTCATGGCACGTACTTTCACTGTGGCTATGCACAGGAGCAGAGTACTCCTGGAGCATAGGCACTAACTGCTCCATATTCAAATGATTTAACCAACCGATGACCAGTTAAATTGCTTGGTTGGGGCTAGCCACTAATATTCAGCTGTATTTGGCACTAACTGCTGAGTATTGCAGTTAGTGCCAAATACAAAACCTGCTATCTTGGGGCAGAGACTGCACTTGGCAGCTTAAGTGCTCATATTCAGCACTTAAGCAGCCAGCATTAGCACATTCATAGGAGTGCATAAATGTCTGTCCTTTTTTTATGAGGTAACCCATGGCCGCTTAAGTGATGAATACCGACTTATACGGCTATGTGTTAGCCGCCCTAAAATTAACCAGATATTGAAAGCCGAAGCCTGCACAGGTCCCAGCATTGAATATCCGGGAATAACACCATCGGTGGTGAGGGAAACGCTCACTACCACTGTCTGAATATTGACCCCTTAGATTATAAAATTCATTAATTTATGCATATACTGGTGCTAATATTTATGTGTACCCATTCTGCAAATACCTTCTTCTTTAAACCCTTCTTTTTTGTGAAAGCCTTCCCAGCTCAGCCTTGACACTAAAGCCAAATTTTTAACTCTCATGATCCAGATGGAGACCATTTGTTAGTAGACTCCCTATTGTATATTTTCTCACTTCCTTCCCTCCTTTTGTGCCTTAGTACAAATGCTTTTTAATTTGTGTTAGCTTTATAGGTTTTATATCAATATTGTAAACTAGATCCTATTTCATGTCTCTTCCTGTTCTTTTCTCACCCCTACTATTTTATTTTACTAATTCTTTTATTTATGGTATATTACATAATGTTGAAATGTGAATGTGAAATGTTCTGTAGTGCATATTTGCAAGGAGGGTGTACACAGGAGTGGAACACTGACAGGACATAGTTTCTCCAAAGTTGAAATAAATATATTCATAAACTTTAGGAGAGTAACTTTATAACAGGCCTCTTAGGTTAGGGCAAGTAAGTGCATAATTTTGGCCTATTTTATAAATACACATAAACATCTATGGTGCTTATTTTTGAAGCAGATGAACATCTCAAAATGGCCCAAAACGTCCATCTGCCAAAAACGTCCAAATCATGATTTTCGAAAGGTAGGATTTAAATGTTTTACACTGCAATTCATTTAAATAGCAAGGAGGTATGTTGGAGGCGTGTTTTGTGTGTAGCTAGGGTGGGCCCAAAATTAGAACATTTTTCTGTAATAATGGAACGGAAAGAAATATCTAAGGCAAAAAAGGATGTTTTTATGTAGACCTCTTTCAATCATATCCAGGGTACAAAAAGTTGCCCTGATCGAGCAGCTGACCACTGGTGGGATGAAGGCATGACCTCCTTAATCTCTCAGTGGTTACTGACCCCCCCCCCCAATCCCCCCTAAGAAGTGAAAGTGACAGTAGGTACTAGGATCTAAGACAGCTTCAGCTTTTATGGCGATTCCTAATAGAGCAGCAAGCAAGTGTAAGAAGTAGCCTAGTGGTCAGTGCAGTGGACTTTGAACAACAAGACTCACTTTAACTCTTATTTCTGTACAAATATGTGAGCCCTCCTGGGACGTAGAAATACCTACTATAACTGAATTTATAAGACAGCTGCAAGCATGATGGCTATTGTAGTGGTGTACCTTTAGATACAATAGGTTTTTTTTAATCTATTCCTGGAGGGCTTACAATAACATATAAAGGAATTAAGGTGGGAATTGTACCTGTATCCCATTGTTTAAAGTCTACTGCACTGATGACTAGACTACCCCTGTGTTCTACAGAGATGTCTGTGTGGCCCTTTTTGTACAAATGATGCCAGTCAGGAGTTTTTGTGCCTGCTGTTTTCATGCCCTGTGATCGGTGCTGGATCTATATTTACATCTAAATCTCCTCCTGGACAACAATGAAAAAGCCTACAGCAATCTGTATCAATTGGACCATCCAAGGATATCAAAACCAGAAACTATAAAGTTCATACCTTCAATCCCTGAGTTAAATTTTTATTTTAACTACATAACTATTTCTAAAATTCTGAATCAGTTAGATTCCTTAAAACTAAAGCCAACCATCAACCCACTCTGCATTAATTTTCCAAAGAAATTCACATAGAAGTGGTAAGTACAGCCATTTGTTTCTCTATTGCTGGAAGCCTTTGATCTTTGACTCTCTTTACTTGTGAAATAATCTGGATTTACAACTGAAAAACCTACACCAGGATCAGAAACTGCTAACTGAAACCACCAACAACTTGTGAGTTATAACTTATACTACCTCCTCTAAAGCTCTGTTATCTTGCTGAAGTTTCCTCAGCATTAAAACTTGCAAATAATTTCACAGAAGTAAACACACCCATCTAATGCATGTCTTTAATGAACAGAAGTGCCTATTAAATATTAGATACTGAAGTTTAAAAACAAAATTACCAAGCATTTCCCCTGGCTAAATTCCAAAGTGTAGTTAAGGTCAATGACACCTCTTTGTCTTACAAATACCTAAACAGCTCAGATCATCTCCTCCCTCCCTCCCCATTGCCTGCAGTAATTCCAAGCCTGCATCTTGAATATAGTAACATAGTAACATAGTAAATGACGACAGAAAAAGACCTGCATGGTCCATCCAGTCTGCCCAACAAGATAAACTCATATGTGCTACTTTTTGTGTATACCTTACCTTGATTTGTATCTGTCATTTTCAGGGCACAGACATAATAAGTCTGCACAGCACTATCCTCGCCTCCCAACCACCAGCCCCGCCTCCCACCACCGGCTCTGCCACCTAATCTCAGCTAAGCTTCTGAGGATCCATTCCCTCGGAACAGGATTCCTTTATGTTTATCCCATGCGTGTTTGAATTTTGTTACCGTTTTCCTCTCCACCACCTCCCGCAGGAGAGCATTCCAAGCATCCCCCACTCTCTCCGTGAAAAAATACTTCCTGACATTTTTCTTGAGTCTGCCCCCCTTCAATCTCGTATCGTGCCCTCTAGTTCTACCACCTTCCCATCTACGGAAAAGGTTCGTTTGCGGATTAATACCTTTCAAATATTTGAATGTCTGTATCATATCACCCCTGTTCCTCCTTTCCTCCAGGGTGTACATGTTCAGGTCAGCAAGTCTCTCCTCATACGTCTTGTAACGCAAATCCCATACCATTCTCGTAGCTTTTCTTTGCACCGCTTCAATTCTTTTTACATCCTTAGCAAGATACGGCCTCCAGAACTGAACACAATACTCCAGGTGGGGCCTCACCAATGACTTATACAGGGGCATTAAAACCTCTTTTCTTCTGCTGGTCACTCCCCTTTCTATACAGCCTAGCAACCTTCTACTTACGGCCACCGCCTTGTCACACTGTTTCGTTGCCTTCAGATCCTCAGATACTATCACCCCAAGATCCCTCTCCCCGTCGGTACCTATCAGACTCTCACCGCCTAACACATACGTCTCCCGTGGATTTCTACTCCCTAAATGCTTCACTTTGCATTTCTTCGCATTGAATTTTAATTGCCAAATCTTAGACCATTCTTCTAGCTTCCGCAGATCCTTTTTCATGTTTTCCACTCCTTCCCAGGTGTCCACTCTGTTACAAATCTTAGTATCATCTGCAAAAAGGCAAACTTTACCTTCTAACCCTTCAGCAATGTCACTCACAAATATATTGAACAGAATCGGTCCTAGCACCGATCCCTGAGGCACTCCACTACTCACCTTTCCCTCCTCCGAGTGAATTCCATTTACCACCACCCTCTGGCGTCTGTCCGTCAACCAGTTCCTAATCCAGTTCACCACTTCGGGTCCTATCTTCAGCCCATCCAGTTTGTTCAAGAGCCTCCTGGGGGGAACCGTGTCAAAAGTCTTGCTGAAATCTAGGTAGATTGCGTCTATATCACATCCCTGATTTAATTCTCCATTCACCCAGTCAAAGAATTCAATGAGATTCGTTTGGCACGATTTCCCTTTGGTAAAACCATGTTGTCTCGGATCTTGCAACTGATTGGCTTCCAGGAAATTCACTAACCTTTCCTTCAGCATTGCTTCCATTTACTTTTCCAATAATCGAAGTGAGGCTTACCGGCCTGTAGTTTCCAGCTTCTTCCCTATCACCACTTTTGTGAAAAGGGACCACATCCGCTGTTCTCCAATCCCATGGAACCTCTCCCGTTTCCAATGATTTATTAAACAAATCTTTAAGAGGACCCGCCAAAACCTCTCTGAGCTCCTTTAATAGCCTGGGGTGGATCCCGTCCGGTCCCAGGGCTTTGTCCACCTTTAGCTTTTCAAGTTGTTTATACACACTCTCTTCCGTGAACGGTGCTATATCTACTCCATTTTCATTTGCACTTTTGCCAGTCCATCGCGGTCCTTCTCCAGGATTTTCTTCTGTGAATACATAACAAAAGTATCTATTTAGCAGCGTCTTTCAGTCTCACAATTCCCTTATTTGTCTTCCTCCTTTCACTAATATACCTGAAGAAATTTTTGTCACCCCTCCTTACATTTCTAGCCATTTTTTCTTCCGCTTGCGCTTTCGCCAGACGTATCTCTCTCTTGGCTTCTTTCAGTTTCCTATGGAGGGGCATTTTCGAAAGGGACGTCTAAGTTGTGATTTGTGACATCCTTGCAAAATGGTGAAATCCAGGGGCGGGGAAACCCGTACTTTCAAAACAAGATGGATGTCCATCTTTCATTTCAAAAATACCGTCAGGGACGTCCAAATCCTTAAATTTGGATGTCCCTTGATTTGGTCGTCCTTAGACATGGACGTTTCTGACTTTCGGCAATTTTCGAAACCAAAGACGTCCATGTCAAAAACATCCTAATGCAAGCCATTTGGGCATGGGAGGAGCCAGCATTTTTAGTGCACTGACATGCCAGGACACCAACCGGGCACCCTAGGGGGCACTGCAGTGAACTTCAAAAATTGCTCCCAGGTACATAGTGCCCTTACCTTGTGTGCTGAGCCCCCCCCCCCCCCAAACCTCCCCAAAACCCACTACCCACAAATGTACACCACTTCCATAGCCCTTATGGGTGAAGGGGGCACCTAGATGTGGGTACAATAGGTTTCTAGTGGCAGGGGCGTAGCCACAGGCGGGCCTAGATGGGCCCAGACACAGCCACCTTTGCTCAAGGCCCACCCTAATTAGCCCCAATCCAACATCCCTCGCTGCCTTTTCTCCCGCGGCTCCGGGTCTGGCCGTCCGGGAGTGTTGCCTGCCTCAAATTCTGCTCCTCCCCGCTGCTGCCTCTGTCCCTGCAGCATCCTTTTTTTGGCCTGTTGCTGGCAGCGCTGTGATTCACACAGGCAGCTCCACTCCCCTCTTCCACGTCCATCTGGCCCTACGTAAACAGGAAGTGCATCAGAGAGGGCTGGATGGATGCGACAAAGGGGAGTGGAGCTGCCTTTGTGAATTGCAGTGCTGATGGCGATGGGCCAAAAACGAATGCTGCAGGGACCGAGGCAGCAGCGGGAAGGAGTACAATTTGAGGCAGGCAACGCTCCCGTACCAGGAGCAGAAGGAGAAAAGGCAGCGAGGGTTTTGGATTGGGGCAGGATGAATTGGAGGAAGGCAGAAGTGCTGGACTGGGGGGGGGGGGGGATAGTGCTACCAGACTTGTGGGAGGAAGGGGATTGGAGGGAAGGGAGAGAGCTGCTGGATGTGGGAGGAAGAGGAGGAGGGGACTGAATGGAAGGGAGAGAGAGCTGCTGGACGTGAGAGGAAGAGGGGGAAGAGAAGGGAGAAAACTGCTGGTGCAGCATAAGGAGGGAGGGAAGGGAAATAGAGATACTAGACCAAGGAGATGAAGGAAAAGGGAACAAATACTAAACCTACAGTGTGAGGGAGGAAGGGAGGGTGGGGTGGGTGGGTGCGCAGGCAGGGAATCAGGTAACCAAACCAGATGCTGAAAAGGGGAGGGAGTGAGGGGGAGAGAAGCTGGATGGGGTAGGGTCAGAGAGGGTAGTGTCACGATTGTCACTGTTTTCTTGGTTTGTGCTCCTCTCGCCCTCTGGTGGCCAGAACCGGTGGCTCCCATAGACTTTCCAGACTCTCTTTTCGGTCCAGTCCAGATATTTTAGCCCTCCAGTCTTGGTTGGAAGTTTATTAGCTTATTAGCCACCTGGAAACTTTCTGCTTTGCCTTTGTAATGCCAAAGGTCCAGGTTGGTGTTTGTGCTTAGTGCACTTCTGCCTTGTCTTGTTTAGCCTTGTTTCTTAGTTAGTGTCCCTAGTCTGTATTTCCTGCCTGTTTGAGACCCTGTACCTTGTACCCTGTTCTAGCCAAGCTTGTATTTGTTTCCTGCCTGTTTGAGACCCTAGATTGTATTTGTTTCCTGCCTGTTTGAGACCCTGTACCTTGTAAACTGTTCCAGCCAAGCTTGTGTTTGTTTGTTTCCTGCCTGTTTGAGACCCTGTACCTTGAACCCTGTTTTAGCCCAGCTTGTGTTGGTTTCCTGCCTGTTTGAGACCCTGTATCCTGTACCCTGTCTAGTCAAGTTTGTCTTGATCCACTCCGTCCAGTAAGTCCTGCCGGCTGCCTGCACCTAGCGGCTCAACCCCTAGGGAACGGCGGTCAAGTGCAGGTGAAGTATTGTTCCAGTCACGCTAGTTCCTGTATCCTGCTTGAGAATCCTGTATCCTGTCCAGTCCTAGTTGGTGGTTTTTTTTGCCCTCGTCAGTAGCCTAAGGGCTCACGATTCCAGACTCCTCCTTGAGAACCTGACAGATTGCAAAGGCCATGAGCTCGCAAGATCACCCTACCAGCTGGGTTCCAGCTCAGTCATTGCTTGTGATCCTTTCATGACACTTCCTAAATATCGGGGTAAACTTCTGTCTCATCTGCTTTGGAAGAAAACTCCTGAAGCTGCAGCAGAGAGGAGGCGCCTCCGGCAGCTTCCTTTCGGTGGAAATCCAGTTTCTGATATTGACCCTTTTATCACGCTCTCTGAATATCGCCGCAAACTTGTCTTGAATCCGGCTTTGTGGGATACTCCTGAAGCGAATGCCAAAAGGATGAGTCTTAGAAATCCCACGCTCTGGGCTCAGCTGGAGTCTAGCCCCTGAGTGGCGCTTCCAGTCAAGTCTCTGAGGCCAGGCCGAGTGGCACGTCGTACCGAGCCTCCGATTCCAGTCCAAGTGGCGCTTCCACTTAAGCCTCTGAGTCCAGTCCAAGCGAGGCTTCTAACCGAGCCTCCGATTCCAGTCTGAGTTGCACTTCTAACCAAGCCTCCGATTCCAGTCCAAGTGGCGCTTCCACTTAAGCCTCCGACTCCAGTCCGAGTGGCACTTCTAACTGAGCCTCCGATTCCAGTCCAACTGGTGCTTCAAACCGAGCCTCCGATTCCAGTCCAAGTGGCGCTTCCAGTCAAGCCTCTGAGTCCAGTCTGAGTGGCACTTCTAACCGAGCCTCCGATTCCAGTCTGAGTGGTGCTTCTGGCCAAGCCTCCGATTCCAGTCCAAGTGGCGCTTCCAGCCAAGCTTCTGATTCCAGTCCGAGCGGCGCTTCTACCCGAACCTCTGATTCCTGTCCGAGTGGCACTTCTAGCCGAGCCTCTGCTGAGTTCCAGTTCCAGCCAGGATGCTGTGTCTACTCCGAGTTCCAGTTCCAGCTGAGATGCTGAGGCCACTCTGAGTCCCAGTTCCAGCCAAGATGCTGAGTCTACTCCAAGTTCCAGTTCCAGCCGAGATGCCGAGTCTACTCCGAGTTCCAGTGCCAGCCAAGATGCTGAGTCTACTCCGAGTTCCAGTTCCAGCCAAGATGCTGAGTCCACTCCGAGTTCCAGTCCTGATTCCAGTCCGAGTTCCAGTCCGGGTTCCAGTTCTGATTGTAGTCCGAGTTCAAGTCCTGATTTCATTCCTGATTCCAGTCCGAGTTCCAGTCCTGATTCCAGTCCAATTTCAAGTCCTGATTCCAGTCCGAGTTCCGGTCCAGGTTCCAGTCCTGAGTCCAGTCCGGGTCCCAGCCCCGGTTCAGTTCCTGAGTCCACTCTGGGTCCCAGTCCAGCAACCCATGGTCATGTTTTGAAACTCCTCCATAGGTTTCACCATTGTTACCCATGGAGACCTGAATCACCCATGGAGACCGGGGGGGGGGGGGGCATTGAGGAGATGCTGTTACAATTGTGACTGTTTTCTTGGTTTGTGTTCCTCATGCCCTCTGGTGGCCAGAACCAGTGGCTGCCATAGACTTTCCAGACTCTCTTTTCGGTCCGGTTCAGATATTTTAGCCCTCCAGTCTTGCTTGGAAGTTTGGCAGCTAGCCTCACCCTTAGCTGCCTTGAGATTGCTGCAGCTGAGCCTCAGCTGCTGATGGACTTATTAGCCACCTGGAAACTTTCTGCTTTGCCTTTGCAACGCCAAAGGTCCAGGTTGGTGTTTGTTCTTAGTGCACTTCTGCCTTGTCTTGTTTAACCTTGTTTCTTATTGTCCCTATTCTGTATTTCCTGCCTGTTTGAGACCCTGTACCTTGTACCCTGTTCTAGCCAAGCTTGTGTTTGTGTCCTGCCTGTTTGAGACCCTGTACCTTGTACCCTATTCTAGCAAAGCTTGTGTTTGTTTCCTGCTTATTTGAGACCCTGTACCTTGAACCCTGTTCTAGCCCAGCTTGTGTTTGTTTCCTGCCTGTTTGAGACCCTGTATCCTGTACCCTGTCTAGTCAAGTTTGTCTTGATCCACTCCATCCAGTAAGTCCTGCCGGCTGCCTGCACCTAGGGGCTCAACCCCTAGGGAACGGCAGTCAAGCGCAGGTGAAGTATTGTTCCAGTCACGCTAGTTCCTGTATCCTGCTTGAGAATCCTGTATCCTGTCCAGTTCTAGTTGGTGGATTTTTTGCCTGCTGCTGCTGCCCCTGTCAGCAGCCCAAGGGCTCACGATTCCAGACTCCTCCATGAGAACCTGACAGGTAAAGATATATTGGCACTGGGGATGAAGAGAGGGGAGAAGCTGGACAGAGAAATATAGGGACACAGAGAAAGGGAGATACTAAACATGGAGGAAGATAGAGGTACAGAGATAGAAGAAGATGGATAGTGGACATGGAGAGAGAGAGATAGTGGAACTATCAAATGGACATGAGACCTTGGTGAGTGAGTTAAGAGAAGGATGTAGAAACCAAAGCCTGGACCAACATGACTTGAAAAATAAAATGAGCAGACTATTTTGTGACTAGAATATGTCAGATTTCAAAAATGTACATCCTGCTAGATATTGCTGGGGCCCAAGGAAGAAATTTGGGAAGGGATACAAAAGCTTACTAATAGGCTGCACCTTCTTCAGCTTCCAGCTGGCCTGTGGTTTTCTCTGGCTAGGGGTGCAAACACAGTTGGCCTAGTTGTACCTCCCCTAACACTATCTCTTGCATGTGACTTTGCATAGTATAGGAGAAAATGCATCTCTTTGTATTTCTCTGTGCTGTGCTAAATGCAAGGTCTGGCCTCTTGGGATTTTGATTTATTTTGTTTTATAGTTTGTGGTCACTTATTCTGTATTTGTGTTCTGTGTGTGTGACCAAAGTATCCTGTGAGCATCAATTTTCTATGTAGTATTCTATAGTACTTTGGCTTCTTCAGTTTTCTTGATAGATGTATTGATATTTTAGGGCCCCATTGTAATATTTAGGGCATATTTAAGGGAAGCCTATGTGTGTTGGTGGACCGTGGTTCAGTGGAGGATGAAGAGTGCACCCTCTTATATTTCCCCTAGCTCTCAATGTGGCCTGCAGCCACTGAGGCCAGCACTGCTACTCCCATTGAAGTTATTGGGAGTGGGGTAGGTGTGCGGTAGGAGTAGGGGCGTGGGCAGGGCATATCAGGTAGCAGGTGTTTCTCTAGTGCCCATCTACCCAACCTGTTGGCCCACCCAAAAATTGCCTTCTGGCTATACCACTGTATGTTGGGTTTTGGAGGGCTCGCTGTTTCCTCCACAAATGTAACAGGTAGGGGGGGTATGGGCCTGGGTCCACCTGTCTGAAGTGCACTGCAGTACCCACTAAAACTGCTCCTGGGACCTGCATGCGCTGTCATGGACCTGAGTATGACATCTGAGGCTGGCATAGAGGCTGGCACAACATATTTTTAAAGATGCTTTTTGAGGTTGGGAGGGGGTTGGTGACCACTGGGGGAGTAACGGGAGGTCATCCCCGATTCTCTCCGGTGGTCATCTGGTCATTTTGGGCACCTTTTTGTGCCTTAGTTGTAAGAAAGAGAGGTCCGGGTGAAAACGTCCAAGTGTTCGTCAGGGACATCCTTGTTTGGGCAGATACAAAACGTAGCACATATGAGTTTATCTTGTTGGGCAGACTGGATGGACCGTGCAGGTCTTTTTCTGTCATCATCTACTATGTTACTATATATATGTTACCATGATTGTGGGTCATGGACGTCCAAGTGTTAGGCATACCCGTCCCGCCTTCGCTACGCCTCCGACACACCCCCTTGAACTTTGGCCATCCATGCGATGGAGTGCAATTGGAGACATCCTAAATAGGGTTTCGATTATACTGATTTGGACATCCCTGGGAGAAGGATGTCCATCTTCCAATTTATGTCGATTTACATCCTTCTCTTTCGAAAATGAGCCCAATAGTAACATAGTAGATGACGGCAGATAAAATCCTCTATGGTTCATCCAGTCTGCCAGTATTATATGTGATACTTTATATGCATACCTGATCTTGATTTGTCCTTGCAAAGAAAACCACCCCAAAGGGGTGGAGGTACATTGGTTCCTAAGTAAAAGGTTGCAAAAGCAAGAAGTAGGAAAGGTAGGCTCTTCTAAAAACCGGAGGAGATGTCTATAAAGAAACAATTCTTTATTGCAAGCGAAGTGACAACGACTCAACACAGCTGTGTTTCGGCGCTAGCTCGCACCTTCTTCAGGAGTCTAAAATATAAGATTTATAAAAACACAAAAACAAATAATCAAAGTATGCCTAATACCAAAAGACGTTTGACAAAGTACCTCATGAAAGACTCCAGAGGAAATTGGATAGTCATGAGATAGGAGGTAGTGTCCTATTGTGGATTAAAAACTGGTTAAAAGATAGAAAACAGAAAGTAGGGGTAAATGGTCAGTATTTTCAATGGAGAAGGGTAGATAGTGAGGTTTCCTAGCGATCTGTGCTGGGACCGCTGCTTTTTAGCATATTTATAAATGATCTAGAGATGGGAGTAACTTGTGAGGTAATTAAATTTCCTGATGACACAAAGAGGGGCATAATCGAACGTTGCTGGCCAAATAGATCGCCGGCGATCTATGTTGGCGGCGGCGCTACAGCTGGCTGGAACCGTATTATCGAAAAAGATGGCCGGCCATCTTTTTTTCCCAATAATACAGTTTAGCCCGGCCAAATGCCTTGGAGTTCGCCGGGTTTGAGATGGCCGGGTTTGTTTTTCAGCAATAAAGGGAAAAAATGCCGGCCATCTCCAACCCGGCAAAATCCAAGGCATTTGGTCGTGGGAGGAGCCAGCATTTGTAGCGCACTGGTCCCCCTGACATGCCAGGACACCAGCTGGGCACCCTAGGGGTCAGTGCGGTGGACTTCAGAAAAACCTCCCACATGCATAGCTCCCTTACTTTGGGTGCTGAGCCCCCCAACCCCCCCCCCTAAACCCCACTACCCACAAATGTACAACACTACCAAAGCTTTTAGGGGTGAAGGGGGCAACTACATATGGGTACAGTGGGTTTTGGAGGGCTCCCATTGCCAGCACAAGTGTTACAGGTGGGGGGTGGGGGGTGGGCCTGGGTCCGCCTGCCTTAAGTGCACTGCGGTACCCACTAAACGTGCTCCAGGGACCTGCATACACGCAGGCCTCTAGGACTTGTTGCTGCTGTATTCCCTTGGCACACCAGGTGACACCTAAAGACTAATCTCTTTGAAAAAGTCCTTTATTTGAATAAGTACGTTTACTCACAGTTAACTGCAGATCAGAGGTTGTGCCCCACTGGCAAACAGTCTCCCTGGTACTGAGATTAGCAGTAGTTCAGAGCTGGCAGAATGGTGTACAATGCCCTCTTTCAGCCACATTCAAGGTAATAACGTTCTCTAACGTGGGTAACACATGACAGGGATCTAAAACTGGCTTACAAAAATGGCCACTACCTCATGGACTACCGGAAACAAAACAGGGCACACTCTGACCCAGTTAGCAGGGGGGAAAAGCACCATGGGAGTAGAGCCCAGCACCCTACACCCACCACAATGCATTGCTAATGTGACTCTGCAGGGCACCTAACACAAAAGGTGTCACACTCACCCGAGAGCCACATCGCAACCAGGGAAAGGCTGTCGGAGGATACAACACATTCTGCTGTCATGGAGGTGGGTACAGCATTTGAGGCTGGCTTACAGGGTGGCAAAAAAAGTTTTTAGTTTTATTTTTTTAGTATTGGAGAGAATGTGGGATGACCTCCCCATACTCCCCCAGTGGTCACCAACCCCCTCCCATACTAAAAAAATAAAACAAAGAGATTAGTCTTCAGGTGTCCACTGGTGTGCCAAGGTTCTACAGCAGCAACAAGTCCTAGAGGCCTGCGTGTATGCAGGTCCCTGGAGCACGTTTAGTGGGTACCGCAGTGCACTCAAGGCCGACGGGCTCAGGCCCATCCCCCCCTACCTGTAACACTTGTGCTGGTAATGGAAGCCCTCCAAAACCCACTGTACCCATATGTAGTTGCCCCCTTCACCCCTAAGAGCTTTGGTAGTGTTGTACATTTGTGGTAGTGGGGTTTGGGGGGGTTGGGGGGCTCAGCACCCAAAGTAAGGGAGCTATGCATGTGGGAGGTTTTTCTGAAGTCCACCGCACTGACCCCTAGGGTGCCCAGCTGGTGTCCTGGCATGTCAGGGGGACCAGTGCGCTACAAATGCTGGCTCCTCCCATGGCCAAATGCCTTGGATTTTGCCGGGTTGGAGATGGCCGGCATTTTTTCCCATTATCGCTGAAAAACAAACCCGGCCATCTCAAACCCGGCGAACTCCAAGGAATTTGGCCGGGCTAAACCGTATTATTGAAAAAAAAGATGACCGGCCATCTTTTTCGATAATGCGGTTCCGGCCAGCTGTAGCGCCGCCGCCAACATAGATCGCCAGCGATCTATTTGGCCGGCGACGTTCGATTATGCCCCTCTAAGTTATTCAAAGTTGTTAAATTGCAAGAGGACTGTGATAAATTACAAGAGGACCTTAAGAGACTGAGAGACTGGGCATCAAAATAGTTGATGATATTTTATGTGAGCAAGTGCAAAGTGGTGCATGTGGGAAAGAGGAACCCAAACTATAGCTATGTAAAGCTCCACATTTGGAGTTACAGACCGGGAAAGTGATCTAGGTGTCATCACTTATGATACGTTGAAACCTTCTGCTCAGTGTGCAGCAGTGGCAAAGAAAGCAAATAGAATGTTAGGTATAATTAGGAAAAGAATATAAAACAAAAATGAGGATGTTATAATGCCTTTGTATTGCTCCATGGTGTGACTGCATCTCAAAAAAGATATAGTGGAATTAGAAAAAGTACAGAGAAGGGCAACAAAAATGATAAAGGGGATGGGACGACTTCCCTATAAGGAAAGGTTAAAGTGGCTAGAGCGCTTCAGTTTGGAGAAGAGACAGCTGAGGGGAGATATGATATAGGTCTGTAAAATAATGAGTGGAATAGAATGGGTAGACGTGAATAGATTCTTTACTCTTCCAAAAATACTAGGACTAGGGGTCACACAATGAAGCTATAAGGTAGTAAATTTTTAAACGAATCAGAGAAAATATTTCTTCATTCAACGTGTACTTAAACTGAAATTTTGCCAGAGAATGTAGTAAAAGCAGTTAGCTTAGTGGGGTTTAAAAAAGGTTTGGCTAGCTTCCTAAAAGAAAAGTCCACAAGCCATTATTAAAATAGACTTGTGGAAAATCCACTGCTTATTTCTAGGATAAGCAGCATAAAAGGTATTGTACTGTTCTAGGATCTTGCCAGGCACTTGTGACCTGGATTTGCCACTGTTGGAAACAGGATGCTGGGCTTGATGAACCTTCGTTCTGTCCCAGTATGGCAATACTTAGTACTTATGCAATAATTCTGACCACTGCATCAGGGAATTTGCTTGGATCCCGTTTAATTGTGTGCTTCCTTTTACCCTGGCTTCAACTCAAATCCATCGTATGTTACCTGTGAACAGTCGATATTTAGTGTGCCACTATTCAGATTATTATATGGGCACATTAGGACTGCTATTTGTGCAGTCCTACTAGCCTAGCATCTGGAAATGACTATCAGCAGTTCTGGGATAACTTCAGGTCTTCCCTAACTCTGCCCCCGGATCACTGCAGTTCTAACGGAGAGTACCACAGTGGTCAGAGCAGATATTTCGGGGCATAGTCAGACGCCCAATCTTGGGTGGGCCTGAGCCCAAAGTGGGTGAACATGAGAAATCTGCCCTCTCCCCAGGCGATTGGGGTCTCTTAACTGTACTCCCCCAACTCCCCCTCCCTGTTATCTTTTAAGTCCTTTAGTTATTCGCCACCAGCGAGCAGTGACTCACACCAGCTGCTTGCGCTAGCCCCGAGCCTTCCCTCTGACACAACTTCCTGGTCCTTTTTAAAGTTCAACCTGGAGAGTATGAAATAAGAACACCGGAAAGGAACAAGGGGTACCTGAATAAAATGACTGGTATGCAGTGACTGTAAGTTTGAAAGGAATGCAAAAGGATACCGGATGGCAGTGCTCAGCCTGTAGAAGAAGTGTGTCTTGATCAAATTTCAGTTTATTAAAAAACACTAGTGTGTTCTATATAAGGTGCAACCTTCTTCGTTGATTTTATTAATGTGTTGATAAAGGGAGTTGCAATAATGGAGTTACCTCTTGTTGAATGTACACCACTTTCATAGTTTTCGGGCTTGCAGGCAGTTTATAAGAATTCATTAAAGTATGAAGAAACATCATCAAGATCACCATGAAATATGCCATTTTTGACTTTGGCACATTCCCATTCCTGAATATATATTCATATTTTCATAATATCACCTGGTTTTCTATAATTATTATATTTACAGTGTTAAAATTCTCTCTTAACATTTCTGAGCATTTTTGCCAAAGACTATCAAATGTTTCTTCCCTGTTTATCTTAGTTTGCAATACATCGTTTGTGTTGTTGCAGAAAACAGGAAATACTTTTCTTTCTTCCCAGCTGTGTAAGAGAAATTCACCTTCTGACATTCACAATCCTGGAAATGCAATGAACAATTAGCAGCCACATTAAAAGACCCAATTAATCGAGATAAAATGAGACACTAATATCCGTAGAACAGATTCCCAGGTCAAATTATTCACATGCAAAATGAGCAGAAATTAAACAGATCCCTCTTCTGCTTTGTGCATACAGAAAAATTACCAATGGTCTGAGCTCCTTGTAAAGTGTATTTGTGACTGAACTTTTATTTCAAATCTTATGAACAATTTGTCAGCATTTGCAGAACTGTAAATGCAAAATGCAGCTGTGTAATATTTAATCTGATTGCCTAGCACCACCTAATGGTAGGAAGACAAACATAGCCAAAATTCATCTTACAATTTTCATTAGAATAGGGTTCCCATATTTGCGGATGATCTGGTGCAGGAAGTAATGGTGCTTGGGCCAATTGATAACAGTGATTATAATATGATCAGATTTGATATTGCCTTTGGAATAAGTACACCCAGGAAATCGCAGAAGAAAAAATGGCTAAAGATGTAAAGAGAGGTGACAAGACCTTTTTCAGATATATTGGAGAAAGGAGAAGAGATAGGAATGGAATTGCGAGACTGAAAGATAATGAGAATGGTTATGTGGAGAGTGATGAAGATAAAGCGAACGTGCTAAGCAATTATTTCTCTTCAGTGTTCATGGAGGAAAATCCTGGAGAAGGACCATGGTCAGCTGCCGAGGGAGCGTCTGGGAATGGAGTGGATACTGCGCCGTTTATGGAAGAAAGAGTTTATAAACAGCATGAGAATCTGAAGGTGGACAAAGCTATGGGGATGGATGGGATACATACCAGGATACTGAGGGAGCTCAGGGAGGTCCTGGAGGGACCTCTTAAAGATTTATTTAATAGATCTTTAGAGATGGGAGAGATTCTGCAGGATTGGAGACGAGCGGATGTGGTCCCTCTTCACAAAAATGGAGACAGGGAAGAAGTGGGAAACTACAGACCGGTAAGTCTCACGTCAGGAAAAATAATGTAGTCGCTGCTGAAAGAAAAGATAGTTAACTTTCTAGAAGCCAACGGGTTACAGGACCCGAGGCAACATGGCTTTACCAAAGGAAAATCCTGCCAAACGAATCTAATTGACTTCTTTGACTGGGTGACCAAAGAACTGGATGAAGGACGTGCGCTAGATGTAATCTACTTGGACTTCAGCAAAGTCTTTGATACGCTCTCCCACAGAAGATTCGTGAATAAGCTGAAAGGGTTGAACTTAGGAGCGAAAGTGGTGAACTGGATAAGAAACTGGTTGACCGACGGGTGGCAGAGAGTGGTGGTAAATGGAATCCACTCGAAGGAAGGGAAGGTGAGCAGTGGAGTTCCTCAGGGGTCGGTGCTGGGGCCTATTCTGTTTAATATATTTGTAGGAGATATTGCTGAAGGGTTGGAAGGAAAGGTGTGCCTTTTTGCAGATGACACGAAAATAGCCAATAGAATGGATATCCTGGAGGGAGTAGAAACGATGAGAAGGAATCTACAAACCTTAGAAGAATGGTCAAGGGTCTGGCAGTTAAAATATCAGGGAGAGTTCTACACCCAGATACACCAAAAACCAATGGACATAAATTCTATCTTGCATTATACTAGTTTCCATCCACGAACACAAAAAGACGGTATTCCTGCAGGCCAATTCCTCCGTTTACGGAGATTATGCCACACCACAGAAATATATTACCATCATGCTAGTGATTTCTATCGGAGACTTAAACATTGAGGTTACCCTAGAGGAGTATTAAACAAAGCATATAAACGGGCACGAAATGCTCAGCGAAGATGGCTCTTACAACCCCACAATACAAATCGTGAATGCCGGAACCGCATGGTATGTGTCCTCCCTTTTTCATCACGAGCAAAACACATCAAAAAGATCATAAGGAAACACTGGTCGGTGTTACAATTACACAATATCCCTCCTGATATATGTTTTGCATATATGAGAGCACAAAACATGGGTGAGCTTTTCTCTAACAGATATAAAGCAAATTTGCAGGATGTCATAGGTGGTCATGTGAAATGCCAACAATGTGTACATTGCTGTTATGCATGAGAAACATCAGTGATCAAACATCCAGTCACTGGCAAGGATTACACATTGAGGAACAAGACCAACTGTGAATCGATGAGGGTAGTCTATGGCATTAGGTGCCCATGTCTAAAATGGTATATTGGACAAGCTAAACGAAGGATCAAAGATCGTATAGCAGAACATCTTAGTAACCTCCGGACCCACAAAAAGGAGGCACCATTAGTATCGCATTGGATACAGATGAATCACGGTGAAGCAGATCTTTTATTCGTTGTCCTTTACCAAGTACCTTTAAACGCTACGGGGGATATTATGTCCATGCTTCTACGTAAAGAACAACATCTGATTTATCAATGGCAGACGGTGATTCCATGTGGCTTGAACAAAGAAATTGATTGGTGGGTGTAAGACCCTCCTCTGCCTATATAGCGTGGAAAACGGTTGGTAGAACTGGTTAGTGCGCATGTTCCAGCGTTCGGCCGGTGGACTGCTGAGGCTGCACAGTTCCTGCCACAAGTTAGCCAAACAGGTCATATATTTGATTTTTGCAGATAAATGTTGAGAGCGGATTAGATACAATGTTTACAGATTGGAGACTGTTGAATCCACAAATCCACAATTCCAGGAATAACATGTATAGAATGTTTGTACGTTTTGGAAGCTTGCCAGGTGCCCTTGGCCTGGACTGGTCGCTGTCGTGGACAGGATGCTGGGCTCGATGGACCCTTGGTCTTTTTCCAGTGTGGCATTACTTATGTACTTAAGTAGCTCAAGCTGGCTATAATATATTCCATAACTTTAGATTCAGCAGATCATTCCCCTGAAGACGCCATTGAGCGAAACATGCCCGCATGTAGGGAACGGGAACTAAACTGTGACTTTGACTGCTGACACTGAATTTTTGATAAGAATGGGTCTGCATTTTGCAGCCACTTTTAATACACTTTGAAACTGGGACACCTGCAGGACGAACTTGCTCCCATGACCACATGGTACTATCACATCACTTAATGTTAATAGTTTGTGGTTTTCATAAGTAATAATAGTTAAAATTTAATGCCAAGAAGTGTAGAGTGAAACCCGAAAGAGAGATACCAAATAGGAGGGAAGAGATTAGCCAGCTCAACTCAGGAGCGAGATCTCGGGGTGTTGGAGTCTGAGGATCTAAAGGTGAAGAAACAATGCGACAAGGCGACGGCCATGGCCAGAAGAATGCTAGGCTGCATAGAGAGGGGCATAACCAGTAGAAGAAAGGAGGTGTTGATGCCTCTTTACAAGTCGTTGGTGAGGCCCCACTTGGAGTATTGTGTTCAGTTTTGGAGGTCGTATCTTGCTTAAGATGTAAAAAGACTGGAAGTGGTGCAAAGAAAAGCTACAAAAATGGTATGGGATTTGCATTGCAAACCGTACGAGGAGAGACTTGCTGACATGAACATGTATACCTTAGAGGAAAGGAGAAACAGGGGTGACATGATACAGACGTTCAAATATTTGAAAGGTATTAATCCGCAAATGAACCTTTTTCGGAGACGGGAAGGCAGTAGAACTAGAGGACATAAATTGAGGTTGAAAAGGGGCAGACTCAGGACTAATGTCCGGAAGTATTTTTCACAGAAAGGGTGGTGGATATGTGGAATGCCCTCCCGCGGGAGGTGGTGGAGGTGAAAACGGTAATGGAATTCAAACATTCATGGGATAAACACAAAAGAATCCTGTTTAGAAGGAATGGTTCCGCGGAATCTTAGCGGAGATTGGATGGCGACACCGGTAATTGGGAAACAAAATGGGACCTGGGACTTCTACAGTCTATGCCCTGATTGTGACTGAATAGATAGGGATGGCCTTTAGTGTAAATTTTAAGGGGCTTCGACATTAGCTTCAGAACTTAGTACATGAACAGTGCTGGGTAGACTTCTATGGTCTATGCCCTGAGAAAGGCAAGGGCAAATCAAACTCGGGTATACATATAAAGTATCACATACCATGTAACATATATAGTAACATACATAGTAGATGACGGCAGAAAAAGACCTGCACGGTCCATCCAGTCTGCTCAACAAGATAAAATCATATGTGCTACTTTTTGTGTATACCTTGATTTGTACCTGTCCCAGTGGCGTAGCCAGACCTGATATTTTGGCTGGGCCCAGAGCTAATGTGGGTGGGCACTATATATAGTGCCCACCCATATTACCTAAGGCAATGAGGAGCCCATCCCCACCCAAAAATTCCCCAGCAATAAATTTTAATAGTGACCACCAGCCCCAGGCAGGCAGCAGGCCCCAGCTAGCTCAATTTAAAAATAATTACACAGCACATGTCACACAATGTTAAAAATTATGATTTAAAAAAAGTACTTACATTTTTATTACCGGCTCCTATTGCTGCTGGGCTCGCCTTGAAATAATGTCGAATCATGAAGAAGAACCTTCCAGGGCCAGGCTCGTGCTCCTCACCTCCGCTCCGCAACCCTCCTGTAAAACGTGCACTGCATGGCGTGCACATGATGGTGGTGGGCTGGACTGGAGTCCTGGACTGGCAGCTGAGCGGGTGCCCTTCCCTCTTTCTCTCCTACCCTTCCATCCAGTGTCATCCCTCTTTCTCTCTCCATCCTTCCACCTATTACCCTCTCCCAATCCTTCCATCCGTCTCCCTCTATCTCCCCTTCCTTCTAGACAGTTATCTCTCTACCCTTTTCCATTCAGCATGCCCTCTCTCTCCCCCCCCCCCCCCATCCTACCAGTGGCTTTCCTCTTTCTCTTCCTACCCTTCCATCCAGCGTCTTCCCTCTTTCTGCTCCCTCCTTCAAGCATTTTCCCTCTTTCTCCCTCCTTTCATCCATCATTTCTCCATTTGACCAGCTAAGGTCTCCCCCAGTTTCTCTCCAGCAGCTTCTCTCTCTTTCTCCTGCCATTTTCCATGTCCCCTCCTTCTGTCCCCCATCTTGCTACTCATCTGTCTCTCTCTCTGTACCCCTCTTCCATCTAGCATCTTCCCTCTTTCTGCCCCTTCTTCTAGCATTTTTCCTCTTTCACCCTCCTTTTATTCAGCATTTCTCCTCTTTATCTCTCCATCTCACCAGTCAGGGTATCCCCTTTGTTCCCCTTCCTTCTCCCCAGCAGCCTGTCTCTCCTCTGCTCGTTTCCATGTCCCCTCTTTCTCTCCCCATCTCCCTTTGGCTCTCCCCTGCTCTTTTCCATGTTCCCTCTTTCTCTCCCCTGTTGTTTCCATGTCCCTTCTCTCCCCATTTCTCTCTGGCTCTCCCCTGCTCTTTTCCATCTTTCTCTGTACTCTCCCCGTCTTTCTCTGTACTCTCCAGCATCATCTTCTTTTTTTCTCTCCCCTCTGCTCTCTCGGACACCCTTCTCCTACCAACCACGTTTCCTCTCTCACTCTCTGGCCCTCTGAAACAGGAGCAGCAGTAGCGTCATCAACACAAGAAGAAAAACAAGTGCGGGGCCGCCCACAGCAGCCTTCAGTCATGCGCTGTCGGCTCTCCCATCCTCTGCCCCCGCTGACGTCAATTTCCTGTTCCAGGGCAGAAGACAGGCAGAGCCGACAGCGCATGCCTGCAGCGGCGCGGCCCCGCACTTGTTTTTCTTCGTATGCCAGCTGAAGCTGAATTGAAGTGGCGGCTCGGTGAAGCGCCTGTTTTTGTTCCTGCCACGGCTCAGGAGCGGCGCAACTATGACCGGTGTCGTCGAGTGAGGCGAACTGAGCGCAGCGCTGCTTCAAATTTCAGCACTCCGGAACGAAGGTGGAGATGTGGGATCACGGATGGGTGGGCCTGGAGGAAAAGTGGCTATGCCCCTGACCTGTCCTGTTCAGGGCACAGACCGTATAAGTCTGCCCAGCACTATCCCCACCTCCCAACCACCAGTCCCGCCTCCCACCACCAGCTCTGGCACAGACCGTATAAGTCTGCCCAGCACTATCCCCGCCTCCCAACCACCAGCTCCGCCTCCTGCCACCGGCTCTGGCACAGACCGTATAAGTCTGCCCAGCACTATCCCCTGCCTCCCAACCACCAGCCCTGCCTCCCACCACCGGCTCTGTAAATGAGTTTATCTTGTTGGGCAGACTGGATGGAAAGTAAAGGTTTTTATCTGCCTTTATTTACTATGTTACTATGCTACAAATTAACTTTCTAAAAGGAGACTATGATAAAATGAGAAGTATGGTGAAAAAAAAACTTAGAGGAGCAGCTGCAAAGGTCAAAAATGTACATCAGACGTGGATGCTGTTCAAAAATACCATCCTGGAAGCCCAGGCCAAATATATTCCACATAATAAAAAAAGGAGGAAGGAGGATCAAACAACAGCCGACATGGTTAAAAAGTGAGGTAAAGGAAGCTATTAGAGTTAAAAGAAAAAACTTCAGAAAATGAAAGAAGGATCCAACTGAAAATAATAAGAAGCAGCATGAGGAATGGCAGGTCAAATGCAAAGCGCTGATAAGGAAGATAAAAGGGGACTTTGAAAAAAAAGATTGTGTTGAAGGCAAAAACACATAGTAAAATTTTTTTAGGTACAATAAAAGCAAGAAACCTGCAAAAGAATCAGTTGGACCGCTAGATGAATGAGGGGTAAAAAGGACACTCAGGGAAAGCAAAACTATAGCAGAGAGATTAAATGAATTCTTTGCTACAGTCTTCACTGAGGAAGATTTGAGAGAGATACCAGTGCCAGAAATGGTGTTCAAAGCTGATGAAACAATGAAATCTCTATAAACCTGGAGGATGAAATGGCGCAAATTCAAGAGTAGCAAATCTCCTGGACAGAATGGTATTCACCCCAGAGTACTGATAGAACTGAAAAATGAACTTGTGTAGCTATTGTTAGTAATTTGTAATTTATCCTTAAAATCGAGCATGGTGCCAGAAGGTTGGAGGGTGGCCAATGTAACGCCGGTTTTTAAAAAAAGGTTCCAGAGGTGATACGGGAAATTATAGACCGGTGAACCTGACATCGGTGCAGGGCAAAATGGTAGAGCTATTCTAAAGAACAAAATTACAGAGCATATTCAAAATCGTGGATTAATGAGACAGAGCCAACATGGATTTAGTGAAGGGAAATCTTGCCTCACCAATCTACTACACTTCTTTGAAGGGGTGAACAAACATGTGGATAAAAGTGTGCCAGTTGATAATGTGTCTCTGGATTTTCAAAAGATGTTTGACAAAGTACCTCATGAAAGACTCCAGAAGAAATTGGAGAGTCATGGGATAGGAGGTAGTGTTCTATTGTGGATTAAAAACTGGTTGAAAGATAGAAAACAGAGAGCAGGGTTAAATGGTCAGTATTCTCAATAGAGAAGAGTAGATAGTGGGGTTCCCCAGGGGTCTGTGCTGGGACCGCTGCTTTTTAACATATTTATAAATGATCTAGAGATGGGAGTAACTAGTAAGGTAATTAAATTTGCTGATCACACAAAGATATTCAAAGTTGTTAAATCGCAAGAGGATTGTGAAAAATTACAAGAGGACCTTACGAGACTGGGAGACTGGGCATCTAAATGGCAGATTACGTTTAACGTCAGCAAGTGCAAAGTGATGCATGTGGGAAAGAGGAACCCAAACTATATATACGTTATGCAAGGTTCCACTTTAGGAGTCACAGACCAAGAAAGGGATCTCAGCATGGTTGTTGATGATATGTTGAATCCCTCTGCTCAGTGTGCTGTGGCGGCTAAGAAAGCAAATAGAATGTTAGGAAAGGAATGGAAAACAAAAGTGAGGACGTTATAATGCCTTTGTAGCAGTCCATGGTGCAACCGCACCTCAAATATTGTGTTCAATTCTGGTCACCGCATCTCAAAAAAGATATGGTGGAATTAGAAAAGGTACAAAGAAGGGCAACAAAAATGATAAAGGGGATGGGACGACTTCTCTATGAGGAAAGGCTGAAGCATCTAGGGCTCTTTAGCTTGGAGAAAAGACGGCTAAGGGGAGATATGATAGAGGTCTATAAAATAATGAGTGGAATAGAATAGAATAGGTAGACATGAATCGTTTGTTTATTCTTTCCAAAAATACTAGGACTAGGGGGCATGTGATGAAGCTACAAAGTAGTAAATTTAATACAAATCAGAGAAAGTTTTTCTTATCTCAACATGTAATTAAATTATGGAATTCATTTCCAGAGAATGTGCTAAAGGCATTTAGCTTAGCGGGGTTTTAAAAAGGTCTGGACGGCTTCCTAAAGGAAACATTCATAGACCATTATTAAATTGACTTTGGGAAAATCCACTGCTTATTTCAGGGATAAGTAGCATAAAATCTATTGAACTTTGTCAGGATCTTGCCAGGTATTTGTGACCTGGAGTGGCCACTGTTGGAAACAGGATGCTGAGCTTGATGGACTTTTGGTCTATCCCAGTGTGGCAATACTTATGTACTTATGTACTTATATACTTATGACCACACCTCACATATTGTGTACAGTTCTGGTCACCACACCACATGGAATTAGAAAAGGTACAGAGAAGGGCAACAAAAATGATAAAGGGGATGGGACGATTTCCCTATGAGGAAAGGCTAAAGTGGCTAGGGCTCTTCAGCTTGGAGAAAAGACAGCTGAGGGGAGATATGATAGAGGTCTATAAAATAGCGAGTGGAGTGGAACGGGTAGACATGAATCGCTTGTTTACTAGTTCCAAAAATACTAGGACTAGGGGGCATGCAATGAAGGTACAAGGTAGTAAATTTAAAATGAATCAGAGAAAATATTTCTTCACTCATCGTGTAATTAAACTCTGGAATTCATTGCCAGGTAATGTGATAAAAGCAGTTAGTTTAGAGAGGTTTAAAACTGAGCTTCTCATTTCCCCCCCCCCCCCCCCCAAACCCACCTCCCCGCTCCCCCCGTTTTCTATTTCTGTTGATGGCTCTCTCATTCTCCCTGTCTCCTCAGCTCGAAACCTTGGGGTCATCTTTGACTCTTCTCTCTCCTTCTCTGCTCATATCCAGCAGATTGCCAAGACCTGTCGTTTCTTTCTTTACAACATCCGTAAAATCCGCCCTTTTCTTTCCGAGCACTCTACCAAAACCCTCATCCACACCCTTGTCACCTCTCGTTTAGACTACTGCAATCTGCTTCTTGCTGGCCTCCCACTTAGTCACCTCTCCCCTCTCCAGTCGGTTCAAAACTCTGCTGCCCGTCTCGTCTTCCGCCAGGGTCGCTTTACTCATACTACCCCTCTCCTCAAGTCGCTTCACTGGCTCCCTATCCGTTTTCGCATCCTGTTCAAACTTCTTCTACTAACCTATAAATGTACTCACTCTGCTGCTCCCCAGTATCTCTCCACACTCGTCCTTCCCTACACCCCTTCCCGTGCACTCCGCTCCATGGATAAATCCTTCTTATCTGTTCCCTTCTCCAATACTGCCAACTCCAGACTTCGCGCCTTCTGTCTCACTGCACTCTACACCTGGAATAAACTTCCTGAGCCCCTACGCCTTGCCCCATCCTTGGCCACCTTTAAATTTAGACTGAAAGCCCACCTCTTTAACATTGCTTTTGACTCGTAACCACTTGTAACCACTCGCCTCCACCTACCCTCCTCTCTTCCTTCCTGTACACATTAATTGATTTGATTTGCTTACTTTATTTTTTGTCTATTAGATTGTAAGCTCTTTGAGCAGGGACTGTCTTTCTTCTATGTTTGTGCAGCGCTGCGTACGCCTTGTAGCGCTATATAAATGCTAAATAGTAGTAGTAGTAGTAGATGGCTTCCTAAAAGAAAAGTCCATAGACCATTACTAAAATGGACTTGTGGAAAATCCACTGCTTATTTTTTTTTATTACATTTGTACCCTGCACTTTCCCACTCATGGCAGGCTCAATGTGGCAGGTGACGGAGGGTTAAGTGACTTGCCCAGAGTCACAACGAGCTGCCTGTGCCGGCAATCAAACTCAGTTCCTCAGTCTGCCAGAACCAAAGTCCACCACCCTAACCACTGGGCCACTCCTCCACTAGGATAAGCAGCATAAAATGTATTGTACTGTTTTGGGATCTTGCCAGTGTCACTTTCTCAGGGTCTTAGCAAACTGTCATTGACTCAGGAACAAGGTGAGCTCTTGGGCTGCTGCTGATGAACTGCAGCAGGCAAACCCTTCAACCAGGACTGGACTGAACAAGCAGGATTGGAGCAAACTAGAAGTGCAATAAGCACAAAGGCGGAAACAGACCAGAAGTTCACAGAGCACACAGGCTGTACTAAGACACAAACCAGGACTGGACTGAACAAGCAGGACTGGAGCACTGTACTTGTGCAACATGCAGCTATTGGAAATATAAGGAACATACATATTTTATTGTGTATATATGAAGAGGTTCGCACACTTGATAATGATCTATATATGGAAGGCTCCACACGTATGAACACGTACTTATCCAAATAAGGCCCTGCACACGTGACGACGGTCCATGCACGTCATGGACGTCCATGCGTCATGGTTGTCCATGTGCAGACCCATCATATATGGAGCAGGACATCCACGTGCTGACTCATCCATATATGGGATGGTCATCCATATATGGAATTGTGCCTGTAAGGATGTTCAACACGAATGGGCGTCCATATAAGGCGATGCACTTAGGGAGTAGAAATCCAAGGGAGATGTATGTGTTAGGCGGGGAGAGTCTGATAGGCACGGACGGGGAGAGGGATCTTGGGGTGATAGTATCTGAGGACCTGAAGGCGACGAAACAGTGCGACAAGGTGGTGGCAGTAGCTAGAAGATTGCTAGGCTGTATAGAGAGAGGAGTGACCAGCAGAAGAAAGGAGGTTTTAATGCCCCTGTATAAGACGTTGGTGAGGCCCCACCTGGAGTATTGTGTTCAGTTTTGGAGGCCGTATCTTGCGAAGGATGTTAAAAAAATGGAAGTGGTGCAAAGAAAAGCTACGAGGATGGTATGGGATTTACGTTCCAAGATGTATGAAGAGAGGCTTGCTGACCTGAACATGTACACCCTGGAGGAAAGGAGGAACAGGGGTGATATGATACAGACGTTCAAATATTTAAAAGGTATTAATCCGCAAACGAATCTTTTCCGGAGATGGGAAGGCGATAGAACGAGAGGACATGAAATGAGATTGAAGGGGGGCAGACTCAGGAAAGATGTCAGGAAGTATTTCTTCACGGAGAGGGTGGTGGACGCTTGGAATGCCCTCCCGCGGGAGGTGGTGGAGATGAAAACGGAAACGGAGTTCAAACATGCGTGGGACATGCATAGAGGAATCCTGTGCAGAAGGAATGGATCCTCAGAAGCTTAGCTGAAATTGGGTTGCAGAGCAGTTGGGGGGAAGAGGGGGTGGTGGTTGGGACGCGAGGATAGGGGAGGGCAGACTTATACGGTCTGTACTAGAGCCGGTGATGGGAGGCGGGACTGGTGGTTGGGAGGCGAGAAATACTGCTGGGCAGACTTATATGGTCTGTGCCCTGAAAAGGACAGGTACAAATTCAAGGTAAGGTATACACATATGAGTTTGTCTTGGGCAGACTGGATGGACCATGCAGGTCTTTTTCTGCCGTCATCTACTATGTTACTATGATGCACGTTTTCCAACAGTTATTCACTGAGAAACATGGCGCTTCATAGAGAACCCAACTTTAGCTTGGCGGAGAGTCTGCTCCTGGTGCAGCTTTGCCTGAGGCACCGGCGCAGGCTCTTCATGCACCACCACCACCTGCCCCCCCCCCCCCAGGACTGTGTCCATTAGAACATGGACACAGATACGAGAAAGGCTATAAAGGTAAGTGTTTTTTTTCACCCCCCCCCCCCCCCCACTGTTCCTAGGCTATCAGGTCCCCCTCCTGTAGTACCACATTTAAGAGCTCCCTCAGCAATGTAAGCACTAACTGTAGTCTGCATTCAAGGGTAATCAGTGATATGTGCACATGCACATTCATTAATAGAATCTATGTACTAGAAAGGAAAAACACTCCCACATCCTTACAATACTGCACACAAATGGTACTCTCTGTCCTCATGTCCACCTCAATGACATCACCTGTACCAATATAATGCCCCCCCCCCCCCCCCCAATCACTATTGTGTATCTCTACAATTTGGCTGCCAAAAGAAGAGCCATCCCCTGACTCCTGGTGTACAAACTTGTATCTTGCAGACGTTTTGGAATTCGGAGGGACCTGGAGTCGTAGGTTCCGGTGTATACAGCAGGACAGCCCCTATCTTGTTAGGAGCGTGCGACGGTGCCTCAGGGCTCAACATAAGTATTGTAAACAGGTTATCTCTACTCATTTGTAAATGTATTTATTTAATAATGCAAATGTCGTGCACAATATCAGTTTCCGTGTGGCTAATAGGCAACTAGTAAGTCATAACACCTCTGTCCCAGATCAAGGCCTGAGGTTGCTGCTACCCTCCCATGAGTGTGGCTGTAACTTCCAACTAACCTCCTCTGAGATGAATGAAATAACATGCCTCACTTCTGTATACCCCTTTCTGTGCTGGATGCTGTTTCATGGTATTCTTGCCTTATATCCTGCTCTTAGTGGATGTCATAGCATGATTTGAAAATAATGTAAAGAAATAGTGCTTCCACCCTCCTCCTCCCCCCCCCCTCAAAAAAATGGTCATCCTACCATGGTCCCATCTCAGGGACACCCATCACGTTCTTACATGGGCGTCCCTGGGAGAGTATTTGAGTGTCCTTCTCTGTATTTTCAATTCTTTGCATCGCATTGGTACAATAGCACCAAAGCAACCACCCACCTGCAAGGGTAATTTCAGCGACCCTGAAATTGAACTGCTGGTTCAGGAAATCCAGAGGAGGCACATGCATTTCTTTGCTCCCACGGCCCAGAGGCTGGCTGCTACAACGAAGCAGAGAGAATGGGAGGCAGTAAGGGACCAGGTCAACGCGGTCTTTCACTGTGGCAGGGATGTGGAAGACTGCAAATGGAAGTGGCACTTGCTGAGGCGTGATGTCAGGAGGAAGGCTGCTGCCAACCCCCCATCGAGCGCATCATTCATGGGCTCTTGCCCCAGGAGGGGATCCATGGCATTGGCAGGGTCGGTCTTAGGCCGAGGCAACAGAGGCGGCTGCATAGGGCCTCGCACTTAAGGGGGCCCCATGCGGCGCGCCTCAGTCAGCCTCCTTCGCTCCCGATTCCCAGCGCTCCAGCGGTATTTAAATTTACCTCCGTTGCAGGCAGCTTGGCAGCATCAGTGAAAACGCTGTCTGATGTCCCACCAGCCTTCCCTTCACTCGTTCGTTCCCTCTCAGTGTCCCGCCCCCAAGGAAATGACGTCAGAAGAAGGTGGGGCGTATTCTATAAGTGGGGCGTATTCTATAAGTGGCGCCTAAATTTAGGCACAGTATATACACTTATTTGATATCACAAAGCCTAAAACTATGCACCTCAACTTACACCAATGAAAACGTGATGTAAATCCCTGTGAATAGATTTACACGTACTAGGCGTACTGTCATGCTCAGCCGCCAGATCCGCACCACTCTTTCTCAGTCTCTTCCTTTCTTTACCAAGCACGCCCTTCACTCCCGAGTCGACAGTCTGCAATCAGGGTCTCCGGACAACAGGCAAATCACCAGAAGTGCTTTATTATCTCCTGAGTACATTTACTCTGCTTTAAGGCTTCACAGGCCTTTCCCTCTCCTCAGTGTAGCTCCACTTTTAAACACAGTTCATTGGAGCCCTGCTTGCAATATAGTTCAGCTTGGGCCTGCTTTCCACACAGTTCACTTTGGCCCTGCTTTCAATATGGTTTTCCCCAGCACTGCTTCTAATCCAGTACTTAGTAGCACTGCTCTTTCCCACAGTTAATGAGCACTGCTCACAATTCCGTTCAGTTAGCAATGTTTTCCTCCTCAATTCAGTTTTAACACTGCTTTCAAACACAGTTTAGTTTAGCATTGCCTTCAAACACAGTTCATCTTAGAACTGAAATTAAACAGTTCAATTCAATGGCAATATGGTCTAAGTCACTTTCTCACTCCTAGACCTAATGACCCACCTCCCTCATTTGTCAGCACAAAACCACCTGACATCCACCCACCGGGTCAATTCACCAAGGCTTCATTCACTCTCTCCAGTTCAGCTCATAACTCACTTTAAGAGCCCTCCACCAGCACTTCCATTTCCTCCTCATTCTCCCCTCCTTTCTCCTCCTCCAGTTCCATTCTCTCCTCCCCTTCCTCCCGGTCTAGGGGCTCCTCCCTTCCCCCATCTGATTCCATCTCCCAATCACACCCCGGCTCCTCCCTCCCTTGCATAGATTCTTCTCCCTTCACCTGAACTGTCTGCTAGTGCTGCACTGCCTTCTGGGGCTTGTAGTTTCTTAGCTCCTGGCTTCTCTGACGTTGCCCTGCCTTCTGGGCTTTGTAGTTCCTTGGTTCTGAATCTCTCTGGTGCTGCACTGCCTTCTGGGGCTTGTAGTTTCTTTGCTCTTCACAGTACTCTATAACTACATGCGTAAAATTTGATGAAACTCCCATTTCCCTGCCCATTACCATGCCCCTTTTGATCTCGCACATTAGAATTTAGGCGCACTTCATTACAAAATATGTTTAGGGAGTTGTGCACATAAATTCTAATTATTGCCAATTAGTGCTCATTAAGTCTTAAGTGCTCTTTTAACCTAAGTAAGTAACATGCATTGTAATAGAATACGCCTGGATTTTGGCGTGAATCTCTAGGTGCACTATATAGAATCTGGCAGTTAGCACATGCTAACTATTAACACACCTTAGTAAAGGACCCTTAAGTGTTAAATCTTCACATATAAGTGTGGGCACGGTGACAGAACTTAAAACTGTCCATGCTGTATCTATTCTACAGGTAGAGAACTATATTCTGTAGAGCTGTGGTTCTTGCACCTTTAGCAAGCACTAATAGTCAAAGGGGCCAATATTCAGACAATGGGAGTTAGCCGGGCTGCTTCCCGCAGTCAGCACTGAGCCTGGATATTCAATGCAGGGTCATTTCCAGTGACCGACATTGAATATCAGGTTTATTTTTGGCTGGTTTCAACTTAACCGGCTAAGTTAATATTCAGTTCTGGCCAGTTAAGTTGAAACTGGCCAAAAACAGGCCTGCTATTTGAGCAGCCCAATTTGACCGCCAAACTTAGCCGGCCATGCACTGAATATTCGTAGATAGCCGGCTATATCGCACAATATCAGCTAAGCGCTGACCGGGAATATTCAGAGGTAGATAACCGGCTATCTCCTGCTCATGGATAAAAGGTTAAATGCTATTTAACTGGCCAGGAGCCATTCCTGGCTGGTTAAATAGCGCTGAATATCAGGGGGAAAAGTTTTCAAAGGAAATAATGTTGTGGCACAAAAATAATAATAAAAAAAATAATAGCAATGTTTGCCATAATGGACCAGATTCTATATATGATGTTTAAAAAACCGTGCAGAAAACATTTCCACCTAAGTGTATTCTATAAGCAGCACTAGCACCTAAAACTACTCACATCCATTTACACTAATGAAAACGTGGCATAAATCCCGGCACATAGATTTGGATGCAGACGGCCATATTCTATAACAATGCATGGCCCTCTGCAGCGGGTAGCCCATACCACTACCCTTTGAGGTAGAGATAAGGGCTCCTGCAGCGGTAATCGGGCAGCATTGAAGCAGAACTACCGCCGGCGGCCTAGTTGGGCTGGCAGTAATATTGATTTAGCATTTGGTAAGCACACGTTGGATACCAATGCTTTGTAAAAGATCCCCTCAGTGCTGTTAACAACGCTGTTGGGGGTATATTTACTAAGGTGCGTTAGCATTTTAACGCACTTGTATATTTAAGGTGTGCTAAATGCTATCATGCGCTATTTACGCGCTTTAAAAACGCTAACATGCCCATTGCGCCACTTAGTAAACCTAGCCCTTGGTTTGTTAAGCCAATAAAGTTATGCGTGTTGTTATAGCATACACTTGGATTTCAGGCACAGAATGCTAGGAGCACTATATAGAATCTGGAGGAATAGGACTTCCTTTTCTTCAACTTGTTCATTTTTCTGTCATGTAAGGAATTTGATCCTCAATAGTTTCTTCATCTCTTTTGTGTTTGCTCCAAACAAAATTTTAGCATTATTTTAATAAAGCTGACAAAAAATAACAATGTATGCAAATTCTTGATTCATAATTAATGCTTTTGATATATAATATACTCTAGAAACTGCTGTGGTGTTGCCAGAACCCTAAGGGAATTTTTCGTGAAAGTCTTATTTTTGTCTCTTTAATTTAATTTAAATTACACTTTTGGTATAATTGAGTCTACTTTTCATGTAACACTCAGCTTGAGGATGTCTGTAGGAGAAATGAACAATAACCTTCGCCTTGTTAAGATCATTAAATGTAGATCACAACACTCTAACCAGCATTCAGTCCAAAGCATGTCACCGAAACAAAGACAAGTGACACTCTTAGCGATGCTGGTTTCACTTAGTTTTAGATTTAATGTGGCAAAGTATTCATAAATTCATTACACCATGTATTGTTAAAACATTCATGGATGTTCTAGCCTTGATCAATTGTCATGTTTTTACGCATTTAGAAAACAAATTTGACAATGTATAATTTAGCATATTAATTTTTACATTTCCCAAGCACATTGTTTGGACGTATGGATGAGTTAAATTCAGTACTACATATTCTAGAAGTTTTCAATTTTTTTAAAATAATGAATGCTAAGTAATCGTCATTTCACCAACCATTTTGCTAATAAAGGAGATTTAATGCAGAAAAAAAGGCTCTATGCATTATACACTATCATCATTTCAATATAATTGAAATTTGTAATGATGTTTGTTGACATACCAACAGAAGCATAGGGTTATTTTTCTGATTTCTTATAATGGGCAATGGTCCAAGGGTCTTCTGGTGTGTGTCAGTCAACAGATCATCCAGGGTGTTGTGTAAAAAGGTAATGATCTACTTAGGTGTGTGGACAGTAATTTAAAATCTTTTCTGGCATACCAACAAACATTGGCACAGTACTACAGAAATTCCATGTCCACAACGCACCATTAACTTATATCTTAGTACCAATGAACTGCCAACTAGGTATTAAACAGCAATGGTTATTGTTATGTCCATCTTCCAGCTATTTGTCACCTTACCCCTTGATGTCGTATGAGGTGAATACTCAGAGCTGGATCAACCATTAATCAACCATTAATGGTTGATCCATTAAGCAAGACTAAGCAGCCATCTACAGTGGCAAATAATGGCTGCATTCAAAGCAAAACAGTAGGTCCTGACCGTTCCTGCACTCAAAGGACCATCAGCACATTATTTTACCTGCAGGAATGGTGGGCAATTTTCAAATAGCCTATTTTCCTGCCCTCATTATACACACATATACTAAGTAAAGTTCAATATTTAAAAGAATGATATGCAGTTATGCATTTTTACAGGATTGTTGTAAGTGGGTTGGTGGAATGGCCATGATGGTTGAGTTTATCAAAATCTTTGAGGGGTGGAGCTAGGGGCCTCACAGTTGAAGGGGGAGAGATGTATGACTGAAGGTTTGCCTAATGTGCCCAATACCTTCCACCAGCTCTGTGAGTACTGTTTTTATTGTTATTATTATTTTATCTTTTCCAAAGATTCAGCTTTCATTTAAAGGATGAGCCATCTCAAACAAGACAAATTTAGTAATCATCTGCCTGAATAGTGCAACATTCCCAGAATTCTTTCATCTCAGCAACTAATTCAGGAGGTTTCATGCCCATAATGGTTTCTGCATTGAGTATTAGGATCCTCTGATCCTATTCCCACCCATCTACATAACACTATCTCTCCTACTGTCATCCCTTTTATCTGTCATATCCTTAATCTTTCACTGTCCACCGCAACTGTTCCTGATGCCTTCAAACATGCCATAGTCACACCACTCCTTAAAAAATCCTTCATTGGACCCTACCTGTCCTTCCAACTATCGCCCCATCTCCCTCCTCCCTTTCCTATCCAAGATACTTGAATGTGCTGTTCACCGCCGTTGCCTTGACTTTCTTTCATCTCAAGCTATTCTTGTTCCACTTCAATCTGGCTTTCGCCCCCTTCATTCAACTGAAACAGCGCTTGCTAAAGTCTCCAATGATCTGTTCCTGGCCAGATCCAAAGGTCTCTATTCTATCCTCATCCTTCTTGATCTACCTGCTGCTTTTGACACTGTTGATCACAGCCTACTCCTTGATACGCTGTCCTCACTTGGATTTCAGGGCTCTGTTCTTTCCTAGTTTTCTTCTTATCTCTCCCAGCGTACCTTTAGTGTATACTCTAGTGGATCCTCCTCTACTTCTATCCCACTGTCAGTTGGTGTACCTCAGGAATCTGTCCTGGGACCTCTTCTTTTCTCCATCTATACTTCTTCCCTTGGTACAATGATCTCATCCCATGGTTTTCAGTATCATCTTTAAGCTGATGACTCCCAGATATACCTCTCCACACCAGAAATCTCAGCTGAAATCCAGGCCAAAGTATCAGCCTGCCTGTCTGACATTGCTGCCTGGATGTCTCAGCGCCATCTGAAACTAAACATGACCAAAACTGAACTTCTTATCTTTCCCCCTAAACCAACCTCTCCTCTTCCCCCATTCTCTATTTCTATGGATAACATTCTCATCCTTCCTGTCTCATCAGCTCATAACTTTGGGGTCATCTTCGACTCCTCCCTCTCCTTCTCTGCACATATTCAGCAGACTGCTAAAACCTGTCGGTTTTTTCTCTATAATATCACCAAAATTCGCCTTTTCCTTTCTGAGCACACTACCAGAACCCTCATCCACACTCTTATCACCTTTCGCTTAGACGATTGCAACTTGCTTCTCACAGCCATCTCTCTGCTCTTCAATCTGTTCAAAATTCTGCTGCACGACTAATATTCCACCAGTGTCGTTATGCTCATATTAGCCCTCTCCTCAAGTCACTTCACTGGCTTCCTATCCATTTCTGCATAGAGTTCAAACTCCTCTTATTGACCTATAAGTGCATTCACTCTGCAGCTCATCAGTACCTCTCCACTCTCATCTCTCCCTACATTCCTCCCCGGGAACTCCGTTCACTGGGTAAATCTCTCTTATCTGCACCCTTCTCCGCCACTGCTAACTCTAGACTCTGTTCCTTTTATTTTGCTGCACCATATGCCTGGAATAGACTTCCTGAGCAAGTAAGTCAAGCTCCATCTCTGGCCATCTTCAAATCTAAGCTATAATCCCACCTTTTTGATGCTGCATTTAACTCCTAACTCTTACTCATTTGTTCAGTACCTTTATTTTATCATCCTCACTTTAATATTCCCTTATCTCTTGTTTGTCCTGTTTGTCTGTCCTAATTAGATTGTAAGCTCTGTTGAGCAGGGACTGTCTCTTCATGTTCAGGTGTACAGCGCTGCGTACGTCTAGTAGTGCTCTAGAAATGATAAGTAGTAGTAGTATTATGCTCAGTTCTGGATGACATATCTTGCCAAGGACACAGACTCAACACAATTCAAAAGAAAGCAACCAAAATTGCATGGTATCTGTGCCAGAAGATGTATGAGAAGAGACTTGAATATGTATATCCTAGAGGGGAGATATGATACAGACATTTAAGTACATGAAAGATATTAATGAACAAAGTAACCTTTTCCATAAATGGAGAGACTATGAGGCTCATTTTCAAAGCACATAGACTTACAAAGTTGCATAGATTACTATGCAACTGCGTAAGTCTATGTGATTTGAACATGAGCACCTATAGAATCAGAAGACATGAAACAAATCTGCAAGGGGGAAAACTGAAAAGCTACATCAAGAAACACTTATTCACAGAGAGAATGGTAGATACCTAGAATTTTCCATGGGAGGTACCCAGAGGATCCCTATAAAGGAAGAGGTTGGAAAGCAAGTGTAGAGTATTTTCACTCAAAGTAAAACATAAGCATGCACAAATAAAAGAAAAAAAGAAAGATTGCATAGAGGGGTAACCTGCCCAGAGTAGCAGGTACAGTCCTCACCACCTTTCTGGACAGACTGGATGGACCATGCTAATCTTTAACTGCTTTCATTTACTATGTTACTATCAGGCTTATTTTCGATAGAGATCGCCGGGCATCTTCCAACATAAATCGGGAGATGGCCGGCGATCTCTCAAAAGCGGCGAAATCGGTATAATTGAAAGCTGCTTTTTTTGACACCATCGCCGCTTTCTCATCACCGAGCCGGCAAAAGTTCAAGGGTGCATGTCGGCGGCGTAGCGAAGGCGGGACATGGGCGGGCATGGGCGTGGCTACCAGATGGCCGGCTTTCCCGGATAATGGAAAAAAAGCGGCATTAATCAGTATTTTGCCGGGTTTACTTGGTCCTATTATTTTCACAACCAAGCCTTAAAAAGGTGCCCCAACTCACCAGATGACCACCGGAGGGAATGGGGGATGACCTCCCCATACTCCTCCAGTGATCACCAACCCCCTCCCACACTAAAAAAATAAAAATAAAAACCTTTTTTGCCAGCCTATATGCCAACCTCAAATGTCATACCCAGCTCCCTGACAGCAGTATGCAAGTCCCTGGAGCAGTTTTTAATGGGTACAATGCACTTCAGGCAGGCAGTCCCAGGGCCATCCCCCCACTACCTGTTACACTTGTGGTGCTAAGTGTTGAGCCCTCCAAACCCCCCCAAAACCCACTGTACCCACATGTAGGTGCCCCCCTTTACCCATAAGGGCTATGGTAATGGTGTAGAGTTGTGGGGAGTGGGTTTAGGGGGGATTTGGGGGCTCAGCACCCAAGGTAAGGGAGCTATGCACCTGGGAGCTATTTGTGGGGGTTTTTTTTTTTAATTTTTAGAAGTGCCTCCTAGGGTGCCCGCTTGGTGTCCTGGCATGTCATGGGGACCAGTGCACTACAAATGCTGGCTCCTCCCACGACCAAATGCCTTGGATGTAGCCGGGGTTGAGATGGCCACTTTTAGCTTCCATTATCGCTGAAAAACAAAAGCGGCCATCTCAAACCCGGCTAAATCCAAGGCATTTGGCCGGTTCAAACCGTATTATCAAAACAAAAGATGGCCGGCCATCATTTTCGATAATACGGTTACGGTCAGCTGTTGCGCCGCTGCCAAAATAGATCGCCAGCAATCTATTTCGCCGGCGCCGTTCAATTATGCCCCTCCACGTTATATAACTGTTGAACATATTCTTATGTGTCACAATTGAAGACTTAGGACAGTTAATAAGATGCAGATTATGGTTCCTAATATGGTTCTCTAGATGTTCAAATTTATAACTCACTGCGGTAATATACTTTACAATATTGGCATTCAAAACTTGGGTACCTTGAATCTTATCATCTTAAACCACAACCTGTTGCTGCAACTGAGAAATTCATGATCTAAAGTAGCAATTTTGACATTGTGAGCCAAAAGTTTGTATTTCATTCTTGAATCTGCGGAATTATCACTGAACCTAATGCTTGAATAGCTTCCCAAATAAACTCAGGAGAAAAAATAGTGGGAGAAGCAAAGATCCCTCAAACACCCCTACTATAGGGCCTCCAAGAATCCATATATAAAGTCAGAGTAGGGCTGACCAAGTT
Organism: Microcaecilia unicolor; assembly: GCF_901765095.1. Lineage (NCBI taxonomy): Eukaryota > Metazoa > Chordata > Amphibia > Gymnophiona > Siphonopidae > Microcaecilia > Microcaecilia unicolor. The sequence goes on along the minus strand of NC_044034.1, from coordinate 184,373,809 downwards.
GGCTACCTCCAAAGAGGGCTGAGAAAAAAAACACTGCTAATCCCCCACCACTCCAGCTTCTTCCCCTCATACTGCAGACCTGCAGGAGAACATGCTCCTCATCCTGCAGCAAGGCTTTCCAGGTAGGGCGTCCTATTCAGTAGGGGTAGGGCTGCTTGCACATTGGTGCTGAGTGATGTCCAATGCAAGCCTACCAATTCTAGCAATGACACAGCTGACTCAATCCCTGATACAACCTGCAAACTCTGATGCTTTGGAGGAGTAGCCTAGTGGTTAAAGCACTAAGCTGGTCATCCAGGGAAACCTGATTCAAATTCTACTACTGCCTCTTGTGAAAAAGTAAGAGCAAAATCCAAATAAATAAAAAAAAGCATCCACAGAACCAGAGAGCAGAGGTGGCTGTGGTGGTGAGGGCCTCTCCTACTTGGTGAATTAACACTGAATATTGCGTCCACTGATATTATGCTATGCTCAAATACCCACAATTAACTGAAAAATAAAAAATAAAATTTTGCATTTTATAAATATCTAAAATCAGATATGTGATTTTATGCTGTATAATCCATTTAAATTATGCTGTACATCATAATGGGCCAGAGACCATTTTATCACGCACCACCTGCCTGTCTATTTTGTCACACCAGACTAACAAGGCTACCCCATTTAAAGTTTATATTCTGGTAATGTTTCATTTTAGACATTCCCTAGTCCCTGTATCCACTAGTGGAAGGCTCACGTTAAATTAATTCAGAGGGGAGCACTGGAATGCATCACTGCTTGGTAGGAGGCCTTGAATTAGTGCTGATTAGTTAGAAAACTCCTTGATTTTTGCAGGTCTAAAGTATTTATTTATTTAGATTTTGCTCACACCTTTTTCAGTAGTAGCTCAAGGTGAGTTACATTCAGGTACACTGGATATTTCTCTGTCCCAGGAGGGCTCACAATCTAAGTTTGTACCTGAGGCAATGGAGGGTTAAGTGACTTGCCCAAGATCTCAAGGAGCAGCAGTGAGATTTGAACTGGTCACCTCTGAATTGCAAGACCTGTGCTTTAACCACTAGGCCACTCCTCCACTTGAACTTGGTACTGTTTGTCATTACCTGATACCTATGGCACCACATTGGTACCTCTAAATGAGGGGTTTTCAACCTATAGTAGTCTTCAGGATATACGCAGTTGGTTTCAAGATATTCTCAATGAATATGCATGAGATAGATTGGCATACAACGCAGATTTATCTCATGCATATTCATTGCAGGTATTATGAAAACTTAATTGTTTGGGTGTGTCCCAAAGACTGGGTTAAGAGACCCTGCTCTATAATTATGGACTCAATTCTGTAAATGGCGCCCAAAATTGAGATGGCGCTCCAAAATCGGAAACCATTTTTAGAATAGCCTGGATCTGTGCCCAATTTTGGGGCATGAGGATTTACACCAACTGAACCCTGGTATAAATACCCGTGCCTAAATTAGGTGTGGATCCCCCGAATTCTATAATACTGTGTGCAAATCTTAGAACCACCCCTGACCTGTCCATGCCCCTCTCCGCCCATGCCCCTCCCATGGCCCCCTTTTCGGATCCACACAGAAAAATGTACACACACATCTCTATAGAATAGCTAATATAAAGACACATGTGTAAATTCCAATTAGTGCTAAAAATTGATCATTAGCACCCAATTATTGGTGCTAATTGGCTCATTAAGCGATTAAATTGCACACACAATTTGGGCATGCATCCAAATTTTCATGCACAATTTTGAGCACTATATTTAGAATTAGTGAGATAGTGTACACTCCATCTTTCCTTTGCTGCAAAACCCAGGGCAATTATGATACATTATTCTCATTCTCAGATTGTATGCTACTATCAAAGTTATTTCTCATTCTCATTTACCACTGCTAGTATATATACTTAAGATGCATTGAGGTACTGCTGCATTAGATCTTTAGAAATGTAACATTTGCACTTCATTGTAATTACAAACAAGCAGATTTCTGGCAACTACAATTTAGATAGTTTTACTTCTAAAAGCCTTGAAAATAATGGTAAAAGTAGATGATTTCCAAAGCATATTATTTTAATAGTTTAAGACTTAACTGAACTCCTACAGACCAGTATAATTTTAAAGGATGCCTGATACTGCACTGATTACACTGAAAAGACACTGATTTACCATTACGTATCATTTCTGTTCAGTCTGAAAGTTGGCATCTTTGGGGTCTGTTGCAAATGGTGATTGGTGTTGCCGTAACAGAGAAATTCTTTGCAGCAATTACACAACTTGAAAATTAAATTCCCAGATCAGCAGCAATATTAGTAGGGATAACTGTTTAGCTTCTTGGTTTATGTATCCTGTAGCTCAATGGAGTCTGCCAGTCATCTACAAGAGTAGCAATTTTATCTGTCAATGGAGCTAACAGATCCTGCTTGAATGAATACAGAAGATATAGACTTGAATTTATTTTCTCTTGGAGTTGATTCTCTCTGACTGCAATATTTAAGCTGTATTGTGTTATCTATTCATGCATCATTTTCGTCTATAACTTGTTTAGTTGGAAAAGTTTTTTGTGCTGCTTGAAAGTGACAAATACACAACACATTGAGTTCTCTGCAGACCCTCAAATAACAATGGCACTGAAGAAACGTTCTTCCTCTTTATGTGCTAGGACTCTGCAGTCTCCCAAATTTATTTAGAAAAAACAGCAGGACAGCCAATCTGCAAACTCCATTGTGGAAACAAACCAAGCAGATCAATTGGAAATGCAAACAAATCTTTATTGATGAATCACAAACCAAGACCAAGATAATGCCTAACACAGGCCATGTTTTGCCCACACAAGAGCTGCATTAAGGGCTATGTGGTGTAAATTTAAACTCATCACCACCATAAATGTGCTCTTAGGGAAGGCACCATTGCAAATAACAAAGCAGCAAAGAAATATAAAGTTAGCAGTGCACAGCTATGTATCTATCAGAATGCTCTCCAGAAGAGCACAGCTGTATGTTTGAGATAATGCCTGTGTCAGGTATTGTCTTGGTCTTGCTTTGTGTTTCATCAATAAAGATTTGTTTGCATTTCCAATTGATCTGCTTAGTTTGTTTCCCCAAATGTATTTGCCTATCATTTGGAAGGAGAGGTCTTTCTTCTGTTTTTAACTATTTGTTTTCACCTATTTTTTGTTTGTTTCTCACTTATTTGTTATCCTATCCATCACCACAATTTTACCCTTATTTACTAGTGAGTCCTTTTACTATGCTGTGGTAAAAAGTGACTTTAGCACACTCTTCTGCACATTTTTCCTGTGTGCTATAGCCATTTTTACTACAGCAGTAAAATGGCCAATTTTCCATTTTTTGTTTTAATAGTCATGTGTTAATGTTGCCATTAGCACGTGACCATTAAAAAAAATGCTGCATGAGCACTTACCAACAACTATTTTGTAGATGGTAAGAGCTCACACAGTAATCCTATGCTAACCAGTTAGCATGTAGTAATGTAGCCATGCTAACTGATTAGCACAGCAACATCCACTCTCCCCCCTCCCCAACACACCCCCTCCACTGTGACAGCATCAGGATAATAACGGTTATATTTCCAAGGTTGCAAAGATAACCATAAGTACATAAGTATTGCCATACTGGGACAGACTGAAGGTATATCAAGCCCAGCATCCTGTTTCCAACAGTGGCCAATCCAGGTCACAAGTACCTGATAAGATCCAAAAACAGTACAATACATTTTATGCTGCTTATTCTAGTAATAAGCAGTGGATTTTCCCCAAGTTCATTTTAATAATGGTCTATGGACCTTTCCTTTAGGAAGCCATCCAAACCTTTTTTAAACCCCATTAAGCTAAATACTTTTACTACATTCTCTGGCAATGAAATCCAGAGTTTAATTACATGTTGAGTGAAGAAATATTTTCTCTCATTTTAAATTTACTACCTTTTAGTTTCATTGCATGCCCCCAAGTCCTAGTATTGTTTGGAAAGAGTAAACAAGTGATTCACGTCTACCCGTTCCACTCCACTCATTATTTTACAGACCTCTATCATATCTCCCCTCAGCCATCTTTTCTCCAAGCTCAAGAGCCCTAGCCACTTTTGCCTTTCCTCTTAGGGACATCATCCTATCCCCTTTATCATTTTTGTTGCCCTTCTCTGTACCTTTTCTAATTCCACTATATCTTTTTTGAGAAGCGATGACCAGAACTGAACACAATATTTGAAAGGCGGTCACACCATGGAGCAATACAAAGGCATTATGACATCCTCATTTTTGTTTTCCATTCCTTTCCTAATAATATTTGCTTTGCTTTCTTAGCCACCGCTGCACCCTGAGCAGAAGGTTTCAACGTATCATCAACGATGACACCTAGATCCCTTTCTTGTTCCGTGACTCCTAACGTGGAACCTTGCATGACGTAGCTATAATTCAGGTTCCTTTTTCCCACATGCATCACTTTGCACTTGCTCACATTAAACGTCATCTGCCATTTAGACTCCCAGTCCCGTAAGGTCCGCTATTTAACAACTTTGAATAACTTTGTGTCATCAGCAAATTTAATTACCTCACTAGTTACTCCCATCTCTAGGTCATTTATAAATATGTTAAAAAGCAGCGGTCCCAGCACAGAGCCCTGGGGAACCCCACTAACTACCCTTCTCCATTGAGAATAATGACCATTTAACCCTACTCTCTGTTTTCTATCTTTTAACCAGTTTTTAATCCACAATATAACACTACCTCCTATCTCATGACTCCCCAATTTCCTCTGGAGTCATTCATGAGGTACTTTGTCGAACGCCTTCTGAAAATCCAGATACACAATATCAACCGGCTCACCTTTATCCACATGTTTGTTCACCCCTTCAAAGAAATGTATTAGGTTGGTGAGGCAAGATTTCCCTTCACTAAATCCATGTTGACTTTGTCTCATGAATCCATGCTTTTGAATATGCTCTGTAATTTTATTCTTAATAATAGTGTCTACCATTTTGCCCGGCACCGACGTCAAACTCACTGGTCTATAATTTGCCGGATCTCCTCTGGAACCTTTTTTAAAAATCGGCATTACATTAGCCACCCTCCAATCTTCTGGTACCACGCTCGATTTTAAGGATAAATTACATATTTCTAACAATAGCTCCGCAAGCTCATTTTTCAGTTCTATCAGTACTCTGGGATGAATACCATCCAGTCCAAGAGATTTGCTACTCTTCAGTTTGTAGAATTGCCCCATTACATCCTCCAGGTTTACAGAGAATTCATTAAGTTTCTCCAACTCGTCAGCTTCGAATACCAGATCAGTGCTCAACAGTAAGCTCACTAGTTTTATTTGGCATAACAGAATTCCCAGGATAGTTCTGAATACCCTCTGCAAATTCTTATTCTGAACATTTGTTATTGGGTCTCTTGCCTGTGGGATCTGGGCATGATTCAAGGAAGAGAAGACCCAAGTTATGTTCAATTGGCCCAGTTGCAGAGGAAAGAATGGTGAGGTTTGCTCCCAAGTCCATGAAAGTTTACATCTGTCAACCTGGTGGTGGCAAAGTGGGAAATATGGATACTGAAAAGGTACCAGCAAAGCTGCAGAAGTTGATTGAACAAAATTTTTTGAAGGTTGTCTGTATAACACCTGAGCATAAATGAAACCAATGATATGAACCAATACCCTGTATAGAATCTGAATTGATTCAGTGGGTTCAGCTCTTGTGCTATATTTTTTTATTTATTTAGATTTTGCTCACACCTTTTTCAGTAGTAGCTCAAGGGGAGTTACATTCAGGTACTCTGGATATTTCTCTGTCCCAGGAGGGCTCACAATCTATGTTTGTACCTGAGGCAATGGAGGATTAAGTGACTTGCCCAAGATCACAAGGAGCAGCAGTGGGATTTGAACTGGCCACCTCTGGATTGCAAGACTGGTGCTCTAACCACTAGGCCACTCCTCCACTCCAAAAAAGGGTGAATGGCTTTGATGGTGATATTTATATTTAGCCTTTCAGCACAAGTATTCTTGCAAACTCTTTTTAGTTGCGTGATACTTGATAGTTTGCTGCTCTTTAGATTATTTTCAGAGTCGACTGGATGGACCAATTGGTCTTTATGTACTGTTTTCTACTATTTATGTATTATTGTAGGGATCTTATACTTAAATGTCTAATTGTTAATCATTTATAAATCACATTTCTAATAATAACAAATATTCAGTTTATGAAATATTCCCCTATCTACACAGTAATGGAAAAGAGAAATCAAATTTAATATTGTAAATATTATTTTCAGGATGGTCATATTTGGTGGATTTACTAACTGGGTTTTCCCAAAGCCTCATTTACTCTATTTCTGTTCGCCTGTCACTCTAATTTCTCTTCAACCTTTTTCTTAACCTTCAAGCTTTAGTTTTTTTAACTGCTTTGTACCTAAGGGAGGGTAATGGTGACCAAAAGATTTCATGCCTATTACAGGAGTGATTAATAATAAAAAAGAAATCAGTGCTATGCAGGGAAGAGAGAAAACAAGGAAAGACAGTAAAACAACAGGAGAAAAAAGGCTGGAAGAAAAGAAGGAGTAAAAAGGTGTAATAATAAGAGAGGAGGAATTTAGAATCCTTCATTATTTATATATACAGTATAAATTACCAGTTTCTCCAAGAAAAGTTTCAAAGTGGGGTCAATTAAAATAAAAGAAAATTTGCATATAAAACAATAGCAAAAAAGATAAACCAAACAGGCATAAGACAAAAAGGGGCCCTTTTACTAAAAGGCATTGAGGGCTAGATTCTATATATATAGTGCCAAAAAACACCTGCGCTTAGTGCTATTCTATAAACCTTGCTTAGAGTTAGGCGCGGTTCATAGAATGCATGTGCATATATTCCCATGACTAAAATTTAGGTGCTATCATTTACACCAACTAAAACCTGGTGCAAATGCCCACACCTAACTTAGGTGTGGATCAGGCATATTCTTCAACACTGTGTGTAATTTTTAGGAATGCCCATGGACCGCCCATGCCCTTCCCATGGCTACACCCTCTTTTGAGATCTATGTCATGCAAGGTTCCACGTTAGGAGTTACGGACCAAGAAAGGGATCTGGGTGTCGTCATCGATAATACACTGAAACATTCTGCTCAGTGTGCTGCTGCAGCTAGGAAAGCGAATAGAATGTTGGGTATTATTAGGAAAGGTATGGAAAACAGGTGTGAGGATGTTATAATGCCGTTGTATCGCTCCGTGTTGCGATCGCACCTTGAGTATTGTGTTCAATTCTGGTCGCTGCATCTCAAGAAAGATATAGTAGAATTGGAAAAGGTGCAGCGAAGGGCGACTCAAATGATAGCAGGGATGGGACGACTTCCCTATGAAGAAAGACTAAGGAGGCTAGGGCTTTTCAGCTTGGAGAAGAGATGGCTGAGGGGAGACATGATAGAGGTATATAAAATAATGAGTGGAGGGGAACAGGTGGATGTGAAGCGTCTGTTCACACTTTCCAAAAATACTAGGACTAGGGGGCATGCGATGAAACTACAGTGTAGTAAATTTAAAACAAATCGAAGAAAATGTTTCTTCACCCAACGCATAATTAAACTCTGGAATTCGTTGCCGGAGAACGTGGTGAAGGTGGTTAGCTTGGCAGAGTTTAAAAAGGAGTTGGACGGTTTCCTAAAGGACAAGTCCATAAATCACTACTAAATGGACTTGGGAAAAATCCACAATTCCAGGAATAACATGTATAGAATGTTTGTACGTTTGGGAAGCTTGCCAGGTGCCCTTGGCCTGGATTGGCTGCTGTCGTGGACAGGATGCTGGGCTCGATGGACCCTTGGTCTTTTCCCAGTGTGGTATTACTTATGTGCTTATGTACGCTTTAGAATTTACACACACCACTTTACAGAATATGCTTAGAAAATTATGTGCATAAATTCTAATTAGTGAAATTTGTGCTAATAATTGCGTGTTATTGCCCAATTATCAGTGCCAATTGACTTGTTAATCAATTAAGTTGTACGTGCAATTTGGCCTCACTGCCAAATTTGCACGTGCAAAATTAGTCACCATATACAGAGCTGCCTCTAAGCCCTTAACGCACAATTAGCATGCACAAACAGGCAACCACAAAAATATGTTAATGTGTTTTGCAGTATTTTGCCTGTTTGAGCGTGCTAACTCCTGGGTAACTGATTTTTTAAAAAATATTTGTGGGAGGGGACCTGTCATGGGCAGAAACTGGGCATTGAACGTAGTGCCTCCTAAATTGAATGTGGTAAGTTCTCCAGTGTTAACTCTATCCTAAGGACAAAATTAGTGGACAGCGTGCAATAAGATACATTGAAAGTTTCCCAAAAGTGCTTTATTAAATCTAGGCTTTAGTGCACAGTGAAATCCCATGTAACCATCTTTTAGCACAGATTCTAATTCATTTGTTAGTAAAAGAGCTCAAGAATTGTTAGTGTGTAAAAAATTATTAAAATTATATCACCAATCATATCATAGAGGAGGTTGAAAACTAGCACACTTCAAAAGATTCTTTAAATAAAGAAACCTCAAAGCTCCAAATGTTAACTTTTTTTCAATTCTTGTCCTTGGTGGTATGCAGGGCATAGTGTGAGAGGTGCTTTCTCTAGAGCAACGGATATGTTCCCAGCTTGTATAGAGGAGACGTACCTTGACACAGCATTTTGTGCGAAACATGACTTCATGTCGGATTAGCTGATGTCTCCGAGATGACTAATTTAAAAGAAAAAAAGAACAACGAAATAGCGAAACTTCAACTAAGCTAAGTGTAATTTTGATTACAAGATAAAATTGTTGGATGAAAGTAGAAAGAAGAAAGTTAAAAGATTAAAATCATGGATCAATGACGAATACATGCCCACCATAGTAAAGTGCCTAGCTCACATATATATAGCCTGAATGGTGGTGACATGGATATCTGATGGATCCAATACTCAGTACCCTTTAAGTGGTGTGTAAGGATATTGAGAAGAGGTTGTTGGAGCTGGGTAATAATAAGAATTTATTCTGCAAAAAAAACCTCCATTAAAATTAATATTGATACTGGCTGAAGTAGATAACACATCTAACTTTAGGCACGGAACGGGTTATTCTATAACACTGCACGCAAATTTTAGAAATGCCCAGGACCCACCCATACTCCACCCATGGCCATGCCCCCTTTTGAGATCCGTGTGGTAGAATTCACTCAGACTACTTTATAGAATACGCTTAGCAAGTAGTGCACATAAATTCTAATTAGTGTCAATTAGTGCCGATAATTGCTTGTTAACATTCAATTATCAGTGCTCATTGGCTTCTTAACCAATTGAGTTTTACACACAAATCAGAATACGCTCAGATTTGTGTGCACAACTCAAGTTGCACTATATAAAATTTGGGGGTTAATGGTTTAATGGTAAAGCTTTTACATTCCACCTCCATTCTACTATTACTACTACTAACTAACATTTCTAAAGCGCTACTAGGGTTATGCAGCGCTGTACAATTTAAACATAGAAGGACAGTCCCTGCTCAAAGAGCTTACAATCTAAAAGACAAGAGAACAATCTAAAGACAAGTGAACAATCTAGAGGACGAGTGAACAGTTAATCTGATAGGGTGGATAGATTGGGGCATTCTATGTTTCTCGAGCGGTTAGGCGCCGAAGGCAGCATTGAAGAGGTGAGTTTTAAGCAGAGATTTGAAGATGGGTAGGGAGGGGGCATGGCGTATGGGTAAAGGAAGATTGTTCCAGGCATAGGGTGAGGCAAGGCAGAATGAGCGGAGCCTGGAGTTGGCAGTGGTGGAGAAGGGTACTGAGAGAAGGGCTTTGTCCTGTGAGCGGAGGTTACGGGCGGGAACATAGGGGGAGATGAGGGTGGAGAGGTAGTGAGGAGCCGCAGACTGAGTTCATTTGTAGGTAAGGAGGCCTCTAGCATCTCCTGAGTGCCTTTGGGTATATACAGTGGTGGAAATAAGTATTTGATCCCTTGCTGATTTTGTAAGTTTGCCCACTGACAAAGACATGAGCAGCCCATAATTGAAGGGTAGGTTATTGGTAACAGTGAGAGATAGCACATCACAAATTAAATCCGGAAAATCACATTGTGGAAAGTATATGAATTTATTTGCATTCTGCAGAGGGAAATAAGTATTTGATCCCCCACCAACCAGTAAGAGATCTGGCCCCTACAGACCAGGTAGATGCTCCAAATCAACTCGTTACCTGCATGACAGACAGCTGTCGGCAATGGTCACCTGTATGAAAGACACCTGTCCACAGACTCAGTGAATCAGTCAGACTCTAACCTCTACAAAATGGCCAAGAGCAAGGAGCTGTCTAAGGATGTCAGGGACAAGATCATACACCTGCACAAGGCTGGAATGGGCTACAAAACCATCAGTAAGACGCTGGGCGAGAAGGAGACAACTGTTGGTGCCATAGTAAGAAAATGGAAGAAGTACAAAATGACTGTCAATCGACAAAGATCTGGGGCTCCACGCAAAATCTCACCTCGTGGGGTATCCTTGATCATGAGGAAGGTTAGAAATCAGCCTACAACTACAAGGGGGGAACTTGTCAATGATCTCAAGGCAGCTGGGACCACTGTCACCACGAAAACCATTGGTAACACATTACGACATAACGGATTGCAATCCTGCAGTGCCCGCAAGGTCCCCCTGCTCCGGAAGGCACATGTGACGGCCCGTCTGAAGTTTGCCAGTGAACACCTGGATGATGCCGAGAGTGATTGGGAGAAGGTGCTGTGGTCAGATGAGACAAAAATTGAGCTCTTTGGCATGAACTCAACTCGCCGTGTTTGGAGGAAGAGAAATGCTGCCTATGACCCAAAGAACACCGTCCCCACTGTCAAGCATGGAGGTGGAAATGTTATGTTTTGGGGGTGTTTCTCTGCTAAGGGCACAGGACTACTTCACCGCATCAATGGGAGAATGGATGGGGCCATGTACCGTACAATTCTGAGTGACAACCTCCTTCCCTCCGTCAGGGCCTTAAAAATGGGTCGTGGCTGGGTCTTCCAGCACGACAATGACCCAAAACATACAGCCAAGGCAACAAAGGAGTGGCTCAGGAAGAAGCACATTAGGGTCATGGAGTGGCCTAGCCAGTCACCAGACCTTAATCCCATTGAAAACTTATGGAGGGAGCTGAAGCTGCGAGTTGCCAAGTGACAGCCCAGAACTCTTAATGATTTAGAGATGATCTGCAAAGAGGAGTGGACCAAAATTCCTCCTGACATGTGTGCAAACCTCATCATCAACTACAGAAGACGTCTGACCGCTGTGCTTGCCAACAAGGGTTTTGCCACCAAGTATTAGGTCTTGTTTGCCAGAGGGATTAAATACTTATTTCCCTCTGCAGAATGCAAATAAATTCATATACTTTCCACAATGTGATTTTCCGGATTTAATTTGTGATGTGCTATCTCTCACTGTTACCAATAACCTACCCTTCAATTATGGGCTGCTCATGTCTTTGTCAGTGGGCAAACTTACAAAATCAGCAAGGGATCAAATACTTATTTCCACCACTGTACATACATATGTAGAAAATAGGAAGTCAATAAAAAGATGTAGTTTCTTCTTATCATATACTAAAATTCACCCTATATATTGACTGACTCATACCTATTTACTTTGAAGCCCTGAGTTTAGTGTGTTCAGCCACATGATTTGCAATCACTTCGCCTGTGACCCAGGCCCAGATTCTTGAACAACTGTCAACCATGCAAACAAGTTAATCTGAGTGATTCAGCACTTTTCAGGTGCATGAAAACAAACTATCACATTAATTATCACAAGTACGCATTAGTCTTACACAATGGTGTGCAGAAGCTGTCAAAATTGTCAAAGGTCGCTGGAAGATATCAGTAGCTTCTCTCATAAATCTATATTTTTTGAGAAACCTGTATCCATTCTCATCTTCAAAATGAATTTTGTTAGTTGACAATGTGATGACATGATTGGCATTGGTTGACTTAATTAACCTGTTACAATGTCTAATCTACATGTCATTACCACTGCTTTTGGTATTTTTCTGAATCTTTGGCACAGGTAGTAAAGAAAATTAGTTCTGCTAGTGATCTTTGGATTTTATGCGACCTGACATCTATTATAGATCTTAGAAATCTGCACTGCTTAGAACAAACATAGCACTGCATGCTGTGGAAAGCCATCCACGCAAAGAGGACGACTTTCCACTGCATGCAGTGTTATGCTCCAGTATTTAATGTTTTTTACATTGTCTGCGAAGCTGATTTACCGGAACCATATTGACCCCTGCAGAAGGCTTTGTGCAGTTCACATTGGTGAATAAACTTTTTGGATGCTCTTACTCCTTGCTTGCCCTGGTCATTTGGAATTTTTTCCACTTTCACCCCTGTCATTTTGTGCGTGCTCCTTCTTGTGGAAGTTGTGGACCCCTTCTCCTCTTCTTTTTATGGACTTTTCTTTTAGGAAGCTATCCAAACCTTTTTTAAATCCCACTAAGCTAAATGTTTTTACCACATTCTAAGGCAACAAATTTCAGAGTTTAATTATACATTGTGTGAAGAAATACTTTCGCTGATTCATTTTTAATTTACTACTTTCTAGAGTCATTGCATGGCCCCTAGTCCTAGTAGTTTTGGAAAAACTAAACAAGCGATTCATGTCTACCCATTCCACTCCACTATTTTATATAACTCTATCATACCTCCCCTCAGCCATCTTTTCTCCAAGCTGAAGAGCCCAAGTCATTTCAGCCTTTCCTCATAGGGAAGTCGTCCCATCCCCTTTATCATTTTCGTCACCTTTTCTGTATCTTTTCTAATTCCACTGTAACTTTATTAGATGCAGTGACCAGAATTGCACACAGTATTCAAGGTGCGGTCACACCATGGAGCAATACAAAGGCATTATAATATCCTTGTTTTATTTTCCATTCCTTTCCTAATAATACCTAACATTCTATATTCTTTCTTTGTAGCCGCAGCACACTGAGCAGACGGTTTCAAAGTATCATCAACAATGACTCCTAAATCCTTTTCCTGGTCGGTGACTCCTCATGTGGAACCTTGCATCATGTAGCTATAATTCGTGTTCCTCTTTCCCACATGCATCACTTTGCACTTGCTCACATTAAACCTCATCTGCCATTTGGATGCCCAATCTCCCATTCTTGTAAGGTCGTCCTGCAATTTTTCACAATCCTCATGCAATTTAACAACTTTGAATAACTTTGTGTCGTCAGCAAATTTAATTATCTTACTAGCTATTCCCATATCTAGATCATTTATAAATATGTTAAAAAGCAGTGGTCCCAACACAGACCCCTGCCGAACCCTATTATCTACCCTTCTCCATTGAGAATACTGCCAATTAACCCTACTCTCTGTTTCCTATCTTTTAACCAGTTTTTAATCCACAATAGCCTACCACACTACAGGGGCGAAGGCACGGGTGGGCCCAGGCCCACCCACTTAAGCCCAAGGCCCACCCAGGAATGGTGCACCCCGAGTCGCTCTGAAGACCTGCGTGGCATTCCTCCTTCCCTCCCTCGCCCGACCGTCAGCCCTCCTCCGCTCCTCCTCCGTTCCCCCCCCCTCAGTTCCGTCCGCCCCCCCACGCAAATGTTTAACCTGTCCTTTTTGTTTCAGTAGCAGCGAGCGACGTGAAGACACTGCTTCAAGTTCTCCCTTTCCTCTTCACGCAGTGTCCGTCCCGCCTTTACGATGACGTATTTCCTGTTTCCGCGAAGGCGGGACGGACACTGTGTGAAGAGGAAAGGGAGAACTTGAAGTTGGTGAGCGTTGCAGTGCCTTCACGTCGCTCGCTGCTACTGAAAGAAAAAGGACAGGTTCATGTGTGCGGGAGGCGGGGGGACGGAGAGGACTCGGAGGGCTTTTGGGGAACTGAGGGAGGGCAGGGAGACTCGCTGGCCATGGAGGGGAGGGGAGGGGGAACGGAGAGGACTCGGAGGGCTTTTGGGGAGCTGAGGGAGGGCAGGGAGACTTGCTGGCCATGGAGGGAAGGGGGAGGGGGGAACGGAGAGGACTCGGAGGGCTTTTGGGGAGCTGAGGGAGGGCAGGGAGACTCGCTGGCCATGGGTGGGAGGGAGGGGGGACCGGAGAGGATTCGGAGGGCTTTTGGGGAACTGAGGGAGGGCAGGGAGGCTCGCTGGACATGGAGAGGAGGGCGGGGGGGGGGGAGAGAACAGATTGCTGGAGGGAAGGGGACAGAGGAAATTGCTGGACATCAGGACATGGATGGATGGAGGGGAGAGAGGAAATTGCTGGACATGGATGAGGAGAGGGGAGGGGAGGGCAGGGGGAGAAAACATAAGGACACAGGAGGATGGTGGACATGGTGAGTGGAAAATATCAAATAGAAAGAAGACACTGCATAAAACCAAAGACACTGGGACCAACGCGAATAGAAAAACTAAATGATCAGACAACAAAGGTAGAAAACATTTTTTAATTCAGAATTTATTAATTGGAATATGTCAGCTTTTGGAAATGTGCGTCTGTGATATTTTGCATGTAAGTTTCAGTTTTTCTAGTATTGCTGCATGCTGAGTCTGACTTCTTGAGGAAACTTTCCAGTTCAGAAATTTGCCTTCATATCTGTTGTGTCATGTGTTTTTCATGTGTGATCAAGGTGCAGTATTCTGCTAGCGTGTAGTATTTGCAGCCTTTTTTGTTTTGTTTTTTTTGTTTCACTAGGTTTTGTACTGGTGTTTTAGAGCCCGGTGTAATTATAGTGCTGCCTTTCCATGCATAAGGTTGTAGCTCGTCCTGTCCTTGGAATTAGTGCTGTTATGGTTTGGTAAGGTTATAAGTGTGTTTTTGCACAAGTTTGTGTATAGTGTTTTGCAGTGGAGAATTTGTGTATTGGCCTTACTGAGGTGGCACCAAAACATCAGAAAGGGTGTAGAACCTAAATCATGACACACTACCTCTTGAAGGATCTATATATGGTCGTTAATAAAAGGAGCTCATTGTGAACACTATCCACCCTAAAAAGGTGTTTTGTGGCTCTACATGAGAATTGTGATATGATCCCTTGTTTCATATTGTTGACGGTCTGCATTTTCCGTATCGGTATATTGGTGTATTAGGGTCTGCCTAGTGTAATATTTATGGTACAGTAAGGTTCTGAGTGTGTTTTTGCACAAATTTGTGCATAGTGTTTTGCAGTTGAGCGATTGTCGCTTTGATTGATGCTTTGAGCAACCACTTTATTCTTTGACAAATGATACATATCTAATAACTAAAATTCTTTGACATATGATACATATCTAATATCTAAATTTAATTAAAGGTATTAATTGTCATTGGGGTGGAGCTAGGGAGAGGTGCCAGACCGTAGACTGGAGGCGGGGAAGGGAGAAAAGTGCTGGACCGATTGGTATTAATTGCCTTTGGAGAAAGTCTTCAGCTAACAAAGCTTGAGGATCCTCATTAGCTAAAGTATTTATATTTTGAGGTGGAGGTATGGCGGAGCAGAGATAATTTTGTGCCCACCCACTTTAGGCTCAGGCCCACCCAAAATTGGCTGTCTGGCTACGCCACTGCCACCTACCTCCTACCCCATGACTTTCCAATTTCCTCTGGAATCTTTCATGAGGTACTTTGTCAATCCAGATACACATATCAACTGGCTCACCTTTATCTGCATGTTCATTCACCCCTTCAAAGAAATGTAGATTGGTGAAGCAAGGTTTCCGTTCATTAAATCCATGTTGGCTTTATCTATATTCAAAGCATGGCTCAATAATCCATGCTTTTGAATATGCTCTGTAATTTTGTTCTTTAGAATAGTCTCTATCATTTTGCCCGACACCAACATCAGGCTCACCGGTCTGTAATTCCCTCCCCGGTCACCTCTGCACCCTTTTTTAAAAAATCGGCGTTACATTGACCACCCTACAATCTTCTAGTACTATGCTTGATTTTAAAGCTAAATTACATATTACTAACAATAGTTCTGCAAGTTCATTTTTCAATTCTATCAATACTCCTGGGATGTATACCATCTGGTCCAGGTGATTTGCTACTCTTCAATTGTCAAATTGCCCCATTACATCTCTTAAGGTTTACAGAGATTTGTTTCAGTTTCTCTAACTCATCAGCATTGAATACTATTTCGGGCACCGGGTATCATTCCCACATCTTCCTCAGTGAAGACCGAAGCAAAGAATTCATTTAATCTCTCCACTATGGCCTTGTCTTCCGTGAGTACCCCCTCTTACCCCTCAGTCATCCAGTGGTCCAACCAATTCTTTTACTGGCTTCTTGCTTTAATATAACTTTAAAAGTTTTTACTATGCGTTTTTGCCTCCAGTGCAATCTTCATTTCAAAGTCTCTCTTCGCCTTCCTTATCAGGGCTTTGCATTTGATTTGCCATATTTTATGTAGTTTCCTATTATTTTCAGTTGTATCCTTCTTCCATGTTCTGAAAGATTTTCTTTTAGCTCTAATAACTTCCTTCACCTCACTTTTTAACCATGCAAGCTATCATTGGTCTTCCTTCCTCCTTTTTTAATAATGGAATATATTTGGCCTGGGCTTCCAGAATGGTATTTTTAAACAGCATCCATGCCTGATGTAAATTTTTGACCTTTTCAGCTGCTCCTCTAAGGTTTGTTTTTCACCTTGGATGTTATTCAAAAATACCATCTTGGAAGTCCAAACTAGATGCATTCCACATATTTGCAAAGGTGGAAATAAGAGAAAACAGCAGCTAGTATTGTTGGCAAGTCAGATGCAACACATGAATAAGGAAGGCTAAAAGAGAATATGAAGAGAAACTTGCTGCAGAGGCTAAAACTCACTGTAGCAACTTTTTCAGGTACATCAGAAGCAGAAATTCTATGAGGGAATCTGTGGGACTATTAGATCATGAAGAAGCAAAAGGAGCACTCAGGGCGGACAAGGCCATAGCGGAGAAACTGAATGAATTCTTTGCTTCGGTCTTTATGGAAGAAGATGTAAGAGATCTGCCTGCACCGGAAATTGTTTTCAAGGGTGAAGATGCAGTTAACCTGGAAGATGCACTGAGCCTAAGTGACAAATTAAAGAGTAGTAAATCACCTTGACTGGATGGCATACATCCAAGGGTACTCAAAGAAATCAAGAATGCTGATCTGCTGTTAATAATATGTATCCAGTCTTTAAACTCATCCATAGTACATGAAGATTTTTTAAAAGGGTTCCAGTGGTGATCCAGGAAATTACAGACATCAGTGCTGGGCAAAATGGTGGAAATGAATAAAACGAATAAAATTACAGAAGACATAGACAAATTTGGTTTAATGGGACAGGGACAGCATGGGTTAAGCCAAGAGAAGTCTTGCCTCATCAGTTTGCTTTATTTCTTTGAAGGTGTGAATAAACACGCAGATAAAGGTGAACTGGTTGATATACAGGGGCATTTTCGAAAGAGAAGGGCACCCATCTTCCGACACAAATTGGGAGATGGGCGTCCTTCTCTCAGGGTCACCCAAATCGGCATAATCGAAAACCGATTTTGGGCGCCCTCAACTGCAGCCCATCGCAGGGATGACCAAAATTCATGGGGGCATGCCGGAGGTGTAGTGAAGGCGGGACTGGGGCGTACTTAAGAGATGGGCATCCTCGGCCGATAATGGAAAAAAGAAGGGCATCCCTGACGAGCATTTGGTCAACTTTACTTGGTCCATTTTTTTTCATGACCAAGCCTCAAAAAGGTGTCCGAACTGACCAGATGACCACCGAAGGGAATCGGGGATGACCTCCCCTTACTCCCCCAGTGGTCACCAACCCCCTCCCACCCTAAAAAAAAAAAAAAATAAACATTTTGCCAGCCTTTATGCCAGCCTCAAATGTCATTATTAGGAAAGGGATGGTGAATAAGACTGAAAATACTATAATGCCTCTGTATCTCTCCATGATGCGACCGCACTTTGAGTATTGCGTTCAGTTCTGGTTGCTGTATCTCAAAAAAGATATAGCAGAATTAGAAAAGGTTCAAAAAAGAGCGACCAAAATAATACAGGGGATGGAACTTCTCTCATATGAGGAAAGGCTAAAGAGGTTAGGGCTCTTCAGCTTGGAAAAGAGACAAATGAGGAGAGATATGATTGAGGTCTATAAAATCCTGAGTAGAGTAGAATGAGTAGAAGTAAATCAATTTTGTACTCATTCCAAAAGTACAAGGACTAGGGGACACTCAAGGAAGTTACATGAAAATACTTTTAAAACAAATAGGAGGAAATATTTTTTCACTCAACGAATAGATAAGCTCTGGAATTCTTTACCGGAGGATGTGGTAACAGCGGTTAGGGTATCTGGGTTTAAAAAAGGTTTGGACAAGTTCCTGGAGAAAACCTCCGTAGTCTGCTATTGAGACAGACATGGAGAAGCCACTGCTTGCTCTGTGATTTGTAGCATGGAATGTTGCCACGATTTGGGTTTCTGCCAGGTGACCTGGCTTGGCCCACTGTTGGAAACAGGATACTTGGCTAGATGGACCATTGGTCTGACCCAGTATGACTACTTGTCACAAAATGCCTAGCCACCTGCCAGAGGTTATCCAATGGCCACTTAGAAGGTCTTTCTCCAGCATAGCTCAGGTCCTCCTGCACCTGTCACTTGTGCTGTACACTAGCACCCTCCTCCCACCTACTGGGTCACAACCGCCTCTGGGCGAATCTCCAGCTCTCAAATTATCCCTAGTGATTTCTAGTTTACTGGGGCCACATTACCAGTGACCCACTGTTCCCAGAAAGCACTCACAGACCCAACACACAAACTACCTGGATTCTTTATCAGTCCAGACAAAGAGGCAATAAACTGAAAATTGTTTACTGTCTTAAAAATTGAACAATGACCAAAAAATGTGCAATCAGCAAACAATAACAAGTAACTGAAATATAGATCAATTATAACACTAACTAAACATTTGTTTACTTTCTAAAAAGTACATGGGAAGATCAGGACATATAGATGCTCATATGTTATCAAATATAACTGTTTAGAGGGCCTTAGCAAAAAGATCTTCTTCTTTGCTAAGACTGAACTGAAAACCAGTAATTGCTAGTTAGCTTCAAACTCCAGGCGAATCAGAGCCCAGAACACAACATTTCAAAAATATACTGCATCTTACATCTTGATTCCTGTTTGTGTTAAACTAAAGAAAAGAACATTCATTTCTATTTAACAGCTTTACAGCAAAGAAACACCACCTGCTGGCCAAATAGGAGAAATATACTTCAGGACATAATTAATGCAGGAAAATATCCAATACATTTTACAGGCGTAATACACACTAGGCCCCAAGAAATGGGGCCTGTGGTGGCATCAATGCATGTTTTTCATGTGCGCTGAGGCCCCCTCTTACCGCAGCAGGTGAAAGGGAAGTCTCTTTTTCTTGCAGGAAATGGCCGCACAGCGCACACAGCCATTTTGGCAGTGAGCCCTTACTGCCACCCATTGAGATGGTGGTAACTGCTCCCGCACTAACCTGGCAGTAACCAGGCAGCATGCAGCACTGCCTGATTACTGCCGGATATGGCAGTGCGCTAGGGGTGGGAAGTACCACTGGGATTCTGCAGTAGCTTGGCAGTACTTCCTGTTTAGTGAGCGTTAATCCCATGTTGGTGTTACCACCGCTTAGTAAAAGAGGCCCACTGTTTCTTCACACTGCTCTTATGTTCTTATGTGTGTACATTCAAATTCACATGGGGATGTGGCCGTGGGTGTGGAATGGGTGGGTCATGGGTGTTTCTAAAATCTATGTACATTGTTATAGAGTACATCCAGTCTGCGCCTAATTTACGTGTCAGCATTTACATCAAGTTTTACTTGGTGTAACCAGGGGCATAGCTACGGGTGGGCCTGGGTGGGC
Organism: Microcaecilia unicolor; assembly: GCF_901765095.1. NCBI lineage: Eukaryota > Metazoa > Chordata > Amphibia > Gymnophiona > Siphonopidae > Microcaecilia > Microcaecilia unicolor. The sequence continues at coordinate 184,353,908 of NC_044034.1, read as the reverse complement.
CCAGGCCCACCCAATCTTGGCTCAGGCCCGCCCAAACGACGACGACTGGAACGGCGACTTTTACCCGAAGTCGCAACGATGAACGGGCAGGCAGCGCTGCGGTAGTAAAAGCAACAAGGAGACTGGTTTGACTCTCCGACGTCCTTCACTTCCCTCCCTCTGCGTCCCGCCCGAAAGGAAATGACGTCAGAGGAAGGCGGGACGCAGAGGGAGGGAAGTGAAGGACGGAGAGTCGAACCAGTCGACTTGTTGCTTTTACTACCACAGCGCTGCCTGCCCGTTCGTCGCTGTGACTTCGGGAGTAGACTGGAACGGAAGTTGGCTGGGAGATGCTGTGAAGGGGGAGGGGGGACATGCTGGATAGAAGGGGGAAGGGGATGGACAGAAACAGGATGGGCAGGGGAGAGAGGAGAATTGCTGGACAACAGGGATGGATGGAGGGGAAAGGGGAGAGGAAATTTGCTGGAGATGGATGGAGGAGAGGGCAGGGGAGAATGGAGAGTTGCTGGACGGAGCAGAGGGCAGGGGAAAGAGGGAGAATGCTGGACATGTATGGATGGAAGGCAAGGGGAGAGAGGAAATTTGCTGAGATGGATGGCTGGAGGAGAGGACAGGGGAGAATGGAGAGTTGCTGGACATGGAGCGGAGGGCAGGGGAAAGAAGAAAGTTGCTGGACTTGAATGGATGGAGCGGAAAGGGGAGAGAGGAAATTTGCTGGAGATGGATGGCTGGAGGAGAAGGCAGGGGAGAATGGAGAGTTGCTGGACAGGGATGGATGGAGGGGAGGTCAGGGGAGACAGGAGAATTGCTGAACATGGATGGATGAATGGAGGGGGCAGGAGACAGAGGACATTTGCTGGATAGGGGAGAATGGAGAGTTGCTGGACGAATGGATGGAGGGAGGGGAGAGAAGTCAGGAAGGAGGTGCACATGGATAGAGGGGATGGAAGAGAGGAGAAATGCTGGACAAGGATGGAGGTAAGGAAAGACAAAGGAAGGAGATGCACATGGATGGAGGGGAGGGGAGAGAGGAGAAATGCTGGACATGGATGGAGGGGAGGGAAGACAGTGGAAGTAGATGCACATGGATGGAGGGGAGTGAGGAGAAATGCTGGATATGGATGGAGGGTTAACTGCTGAGTTTAAGGGCTGGTTTGGAACACGTTGAGGGCAGATACTGAAACTCGAGGAAGGATAGGGGCAGGGCTACAGATGGTAGACAGGACGCATAAGGACACAGGAGGATGGTGGACATGGTGAGTGAAAAAATATCAAATGGAAAGAAGCCACTGCGTAAAACAGAAGACACTGGGACCAAAGCGAATAGATCAGACAACAAAGGTAGAAAAAAGTATTTATTCAGAATTTATTAATTTGAATATGTCATCTTTTGGAAATGTGCATCTGTGATATTTTGCATGTAAGTTTAAATTTGTCTGGTATTGCTGCATGCTGAGTCTGATTTCTTGAGCTAACTTTCCAGTTCAGTATTTGCCTTCATATTTTTTGATTTCTAGTTCCTTGTGTCATGTCTGTTGTGTCATGTGTTTTTCAAGTGTGATCAAGGTGCAGTATTCTGTTAGCATGTAGTATTTGCAGCCCTTTTTGTTTTGCTTTTTTTTCACGAGTAGTGTATTGGTGTTTTAGAGCCTAGTGTATTACAGTTCTGCCTTTTCAAGCATAAGGTTGTAGCTCATCCTGTCCTTGGAATTAGTGCTGTTATGGTTTTTAAAGATATGAGTGTGTTTTTGCACAAGTTTGTGTATAGCATTTTGCAGTGGAGAGATTGTGGGATAATGTAATTATATTTAAAAATATCAATTTTTCCATTAAGTATGTATGTGGTTATCTGATGCAGGGCAAGCTGTTGGGCAGGACTACTTAGAATCCATCATCAAGTGAATTCTTAGGCATTATTTTGTAGGATCCCAAGAGACACTACTCATACTTATAAGACAGTGCGTGCCCACCCATATTAGCTCTGGGCCCACCAAAATCTCAGGTCTGGCTACGCCACTGGGTGTAACTACCTGCAATTAAATGTAGGTCGCATGGATGGGTGCTCAGCATATTCTATAAATCATGTGGAAATTTCGGTTACTTATAGAATACACCTAGGCATATTTCGTTTTAGCACAAGTTTTAGGTGCAATATAAAGAATCTAGTCCATTATACGTAAGCTTACCGACACCTATTTTTCTAGGACTCACGTGTTAATTTCTACACTAATCAGTTAGCATACAGTAATGTAGCTGCACTGATTAGCACAGAAATGCCCACGCCCCACCCCCCAGACACATCACCTCTGCAGTAAAATTTTAAAATATATTTTATAGCATGTGCTTTGCGCATGCAAATCAGGAAATTAAGCACAGGATGCCTTAGCATGTTCCACGGTAAACCATTTTAAACAGCGGAGAAGCACATGCTAGTACTTACACACCTCAGTAAAAGGACCCCTCAGGGGATCACCTTTTTTTTCTTTGATTAATGCGTTTGTGTGGGGAACAGGCACTGTAACATCTGGATGAGTTTGAAATTTGGGTACATTTTGCATTCAGTAACAGATTACACTCTTCAATTATGTCTGATTTAAAAGTAACATATCCTTTACTGCAATTTCTGATGGAATCAAAAAAGCTGGACTGCCCAAATACTCTGTCTTCGAATAAAGAAGCCTAGTAATTACTAAACTATTACATAAACTAAAGATTATATTTAAAAAATTTCCTGTCTCACATTAAACAAAAAAAATCTATTTAATTCTCAGTGCCTCTTCAATATTTCCACACTACTAACTTACAACAGCCTGTTTCTAACACCTGACAATCAAAATGCAAATAAAAAGCATCAGGTTCCCTACATTTCACCTGTTAATAGTGCTTGCCAAACTTGAAGTTGACTGTCTTCATTAAAATTTCCTACAACAGTAACACCTTTCAAAATTATTCTGTGGTACAGCATATTTCTAGTAGAATTGTTTACTCGTTCTCTTGCTGCCCATTTCTGGAGTTAAGAAGTTGGGTGAATCATGACCTTACTGTAGTGCCTGTAGCCCAGGGGTTCGCAACCTAGTTCTTGGGACACAAGTCGTTCTTGATTTCAAGATTCAACAATGAATATGAATAGGATAAATTTGCATGCAAATCTATCTCATGCATAGGTATCTTGAAAAACCTGACTACCATCCATGTGTCCAGAGGATTGAGTTGAGAACCTGCTGCTGTAGGCTTTTCTCACCAGAATACTACAAAAGCTTTTGATATTGCTTTCCTCAACCCAAAGCACCTGAGCACTCTTTTACTAAGGTGTGTTAACAGATTTAACGCACAACTAACAATAAGATGTGCTAAATGTCAAGCAGCACATAGAATATATTAGACTGCATGGCATTTAGCACATGCTAAATCTGTTAGTGCATCTTAGTAAAAAGAACCCCATGTTCTTTCATAGTGGTTTCCTATCCAGGTAGTGACCTAACAAGCGATAGAGCTTTCTAACAAATGCATATTGATTATACATGCATGAACTTGTTTGTAAAATCACATTAAATCAATTTTATGTGCACTATATTATTAGTTTGGATTTAGCTCACTCTTTTCAGTAGTAAGTGCAGCTAGTTACATTCGAGGTTGTATTAGGTATTTCCCATCCCCAGAAGACTTACAATCTAAGGGGCGAGTTTACTAACAGGTTTATTTTTGAAAGAGAAGGACGCCCATCTTTCGACACAAATCGGAAGATGGGCGTCCTTCTCACAGAGTCGTCCAACTCGGTATAATCGAAAGCCAATTTTGGATGTCCCCAACTGCTTTCCGTCGCAGGGACAACCAAAGTTCACGGGGGCGTGTCAGAGGCATAACATTTGGATGTCCTCGACCCATAATGGAAAAAACAAGGACATCCCTGACGACTTTACCTGGTCCTGTTTTTCTTACGACCAAGCCACAAAAAGGTGCCTGAACTGACCAGATGACCACCGGAGGGAATCGAGATGACCTCTTGTTACTCCACCAGTGGTCACTAACCCCTTCCCACCCTCAAAAAACATCTTTAAAAATATTGATTGCCAGCCTCATATGTCATACTCCGGTCCATCACAGCAGTATGCAGGTCCCAGGAGCAGTTTTAGTGGGTGCAGTACACTTCAGGCAGGTGGACCCAGCCCCATCCCCCCTACCTGTTACTTTTGTGGAGGAAACAGCGAGCCCTCCAAAACCCACCACAAACCCACTGTACCCACATCTAGGTGCCCCCCTTCACCCCTTCGGGCTATGGAAGTGGTGTATAGTTGTGGGTAGTGGGTTTTGCGGGGGCTCAGCACACAAGGTAAGGGAGCTATGTACCTGGGAGCAATTTATGAAGTTCACTGCAGTGCCCACTAGGGTGCCCTGTTGGTGTCCTGGCATGTCAGTGGGACCAGTGCACTGCAAATGCTGGCTCCTCCCATGCCCAAATGACTTGCATTAGGACGTTTTTGACATGGACATCTTTGGTTTCTAAAATCACAGAAAGTCAGAAACGTCCATGTCTAGGGACAACCAAATTTCAGGATGTGGATGTCGCTGACTGTATTATCGAAACAAAGGATGGACGTCCATCTTGTTTCGAAAAAGCGAATGCTACATACCTGTAGAAGGTATTCTCCGAGGACAGCAGGCTGATTGTTCTCACTGATGGGTTGACGTCCACGGCAGCCCCCTCCATCGGAATCCTTACTAGCAAAGGCCTTTGCTAGTCCTCGTGCGCCCATGCGCACCGCGCATGCGCGGCCATCTTCCCACCCGAAACCGGCTCGAGCCAGCCAGTCCCATATGTAGCAAGACAAATATATAAGGGAAGACACAACTCCAAAGGGGAGGCGGGCGGGTTTGTGAGAACAATCAGCCTGCTGTCCTCGGAGAATACCTTCTACAGGTATGTAGCATTCGCTTTCTCCGAGGACAAGCAGGCTGCTTGTTCTCACTGATGGGGTATCCCTAGCCCCCAGGCTCACTCAAAACAACAACCATGGTCAATTGGGCCTCGCAACGGCGAGGACATAACTGAGATTGACCTAAAAAATTTACCAACTAACTGAGAGTGCAGCCTGGAACAGAACAAACAGGGCCCTCGGGGGGTGGAGTTGGATCCTAAAGCCCAAACAGGTTCTGAAGAACTGACTGCCCGAACCGACTGTCGCGTCGGGTATCCTGCTGCAGGCAGTAATGAGATGTGAATGTGTGGACAGATGACCACGTCGCAGCTTTGCAAATCTCTTCAATGGTGGCTGACTTCAAGTGGGCTACCGACGCAGCCATGGCTCTAACATTATGAGCCGTGACATGACCCTCAAGAGCCAGCCCAGCCTGGGCGTAAGTGAAGGAAATGCAATCTGCTAGCCAATTGGATATGGTGCGTTTCCCTACAGCCACTCCCCTCCTATTGGGATCAAAAGAAACAAACAATTGGGCGGACTGTCTGTTGGGCTGTGTCCGCTCCAGATAGAAGGCCAATGCTCTCTTGCAGTCCAATGTGTGCAGCTGACGTTCAGCAGGGCAGGAATGAGGACGGGGAAAGAATGTTGGCAAGACGATTGACTGGTTCAGATGGAACTCCGACACAACCTTTGGCAGAAACTTAGGGTGAGTGCGGAGGACTACTCTGTTATGATGAAATTTGGTGTAAGGGGCCTGGGCTACCAGGGCCTGAAGCTCACTGACTCTACGAGCTGAAGTAACTGCCACCAAGAAAATGACCTTCCAGGTCAAGTACTTCAGATGGCAGGAATTCAGTGGCTCAAAAGGAGGTTTCATCAGCTGGGTGAGAACGACATTGAGATCCCATGACACTGTAGGAGGCTTGACAGGGAGCTTTGACAAAAGCAAACCTCTCATGAAGCGAACAACTAAAGGCTGTCCTGAGATCGGCTTACCTTCCACACGGTAATGGTATGCACTGATTGCACTAAGGTGAACCCTTACAGAGTTGGTCTTGAGACCAGACTCAGACAAGTGCAGAAGGTATTCAAGCAGGGTCTGTGTAGGACAAGAGCGAGGATCTAGGGCCTTGCTGTCACACCAGACGGCAAACCTCCTCCATAGAAAGAAGTAACTCCTCTTAGTGGACTCTTTCCTGGAAGCAAGCAAGATGCGGGAGACACCCTCTGACAGACCCAAAGAGGCAAAGTCTACGCTCTCAACATCCAGGCTGTGAGAGCCAGGGACCGGAAGTTGGGATGCAGAAGCGCCCCTTCGTCCTGTGTGATGAGGGTCGGAAAACACTCCAATCTCCACGGTTCTTCGGAGGATAACTCCAGAAGAAGAGGGAACCAGATCTGACGCGGCCAAAAAGGAGCAATCAGAATCATGGTGCCTCGGTCTTGCTTGAGTTTCAACAAAGTCTTCCCCACCAGAGGTATGGGAGGATAAGCATACAGCAGACCCTCCCCCCAGTCCAGGAGGAAGGCATCCGATGCCAGTCTGCCGTGGGCCTGAAGCCTGGAACAGAACTGAGGGACTTTGTGGTTCACTCGAGATGCGAAGAGATCCACCAAGGGGGTGCCCCACACCTGGAAGATCTGTCGCACTACACGAGAATTGAGCGACCACTCGTGAGGTTGCATAATCCTGCTCAACCTGTCGGCCAGACTGTTGTTTACGCCTGCCAGGTATGTGGCTTGGAGCACCATGCCGTGACGGCGAGCCCAGAGCCACATGCTGACGGCTTCCTGACACAGGGGGCGAGATCCGGTGCCCCCCTGCTTGTTGACGTAATACATGGCAACCTGGTTGTCTGTCTGAATTTGGATAATTTGGTGGGACAGCCGATCTCTGAAAGCCTTCAGAGCGTTCCAGATCGCTCGTAACTCCAGAAGATTGATCTGCAGATCGCGTTCCTGGAGGGACCAGCTTCCTTGAGTGTGAAGCCCATCGACATGAGCTCCCCACCCCAGGAGAGACGCATCCGTGGTCAGCACTTTTTGTGGCTGAGGAATTTGGAAAGGACGTCCCAGAGTCAAATTGGACCAAATCGTCCACCAATACAGGGATTTGAGAAAACTCGTGGACAGGTGGATCACGTCCTCTAGACCCCCAGCAGCCTGATACCACTGGGAGGCTAGGGTCCATTGAGCAGATCTCATGTGAAGGCGGGCCATGGGAGTCACATGAACTGTGGAGGCCATGTGGCCCAGCAATCTCAACATCTGTCGAGCTGTGATCTGTTGGGACGCTCGCACCCGCGAGACGAGGGACAACAAGTTGTTGGCTCTCGTCTCTGGGAGATAGGCGCGAGCCGTGCGAGAATCCAGCAGAGCTCCTATGAATTCGAGTTTCTGCACTGGGAGAAGATGGGACTTTGGATAATTTATCACAAACCCCAGTAGCTCCAGGAGGCGAATAGTCATCTGCATGGACTGCAGGGCTCCTGCCTCGGATGTGTTCTTCACCAGCCAATCGTCAAGATATGGGAACACGTGCACCCCCAGCCTGCGAAGTGCCGCTGCTACTACAGCCAAGCACTTTGTGAACACCCTGGGCGCAGAGGCGAGCCCAAAGGGTAGCACACAGTACTGGAAGTGACGTGTGCCCAGCTGAAATCGCAGATACTGTCTGTGAGCTGGCAGTATCGGGATGTGCGTGTAGGCGTCCTTCAAGTCCAGAGAGCATAGCCAATCTTTTTCCTGAATCATGGGAAGAAGGGTGCCCAGGGAAAGCATCCTGAACTTTTCTTTTACGAGATATTTGTTCAGGGCCCTTAGGTCTAGGATGGGACGCATCCCCCCTGTTTTCTTTTCCACAAGGAAGTACCTGGAATAGAATCCCAGCCCTTCTTGCCCGGATGGCACGGGCTCGACCGCATTGGCGCTGAGAAGGGCGGAGAGTTCCTCTGCAAGTATCTGCTTGTGCTGGAAGCTGTAAGACTGAGCTCCCGGTGGACAATTTGGAGGTTTTGAAGCCAAATTGAGGGTGTATCCTTGCCAGACTATTTGAAGAACCCACTGATCGGAGGTTATGAGAGGCCACCTTTGGTGAAAAGCTTTCAACCTCCCTCCGACTGGCAGGTCGCCCGGCACTGACACTTGGACTTCGGCTATGCTCTGCTGGAGCCAGTCAAAAGCTCGCCCCTTGCTTTTGCTGGGGAGCCGAGGAGCCTTGCTGAGGCGCACGCTGCTGACGAGAGCGAGCGCGCTGGGGCTTAGCCTGGGCCACAGGCTGTCGAGAAGGAGGATTGTACCTACGCTTGCCAGCAGAGTAGGGAACAGTCTTCCTTCCCCCAAAAAATCTTCTACCTGTAGAGGTAGATGCTGAAGGCTGCCGGCGGGAGAACTTGTCGAATGCGGTGTCCCGCTGGTGGAGATGCTCTACCACCTGTTCGACTTTCTCTCCAAAAATGTTGTCCGCACGGCAAGGCAAGTCCGCAATCCGCTGCTGGAGTCTATTCTCCAGGTCGGCGGCACGCAGCCATGAGAGCCTGCGCATCACCACACCTTGAGCAGCGGCCCTGGACGCAACATCAAAGGTGTCATACACCCCTCTGGCCAGGAAGTTTCTGCACGCCTTCAGCTGCCTGACCACCTCCTGAAAAGGCTTGGCTTGCTCAGGGGGAAGAGCATCAACCAAGCCCGCCAACTGCCGCACATTGTTCCGCATGTGTATGCTCGTGTAGAGCTGGTAAGACTGGATTTTGGCCACGAGCATAGAAGAATGGTAGGCCTTCCTCCCAAAGGAGTCTAAGGTCCTAGGGTCTTTGCCCGGGGGCGCCGAAGCATGCTCCCTAGAACTCTTAGCCTTCTTTAGGGCCAAATCCACAACTCCAGAGTCGTGAGGCAACTGAGTGCGCATCAGCTCTGGGTCCCCATGGATTCGGTACTGGGACTCAATTTTCTGGGGTATGTGGGGATTAGTTAATGGTTTTGTCCAGTTCGCCAGCAATGTCTTTTTGAGGACATGGTGCATGGGTACTGTGGACGCTTCCTTAGGTGGAGAAGGATAGTCCAGGAGCTCAAACATTTCAGCCCTGGGCTCGTCCTCCACAACCACCGGGAAGGGGATGGCCGTAGACATCTCCCGGACAAAGGAAGCGAAAGACAGACTCTCAGGAGGAGAAAGCTGTCTTTCAGGGGAGGGAGTGGGATCAGAAGGAAGACCCTCAGACTCCTCGTCAGAGAAATATCTGGGGTCTTCCTCTTCCTCCCACGAGGCCTCACCTTCGGTGTCAGACACAAGTTCACGAACCTGTGTCTGCAACCTCGCCCGGCTCGACTCCGTGGAGCCACGTCCACGATGGGGGCGTCGAGAGGTAGACTCCCTCGCCCGCATCGGCGAAGCTCCCTCCGCCGACGTCGTCGGGGAGCCCTCCTGGGAGGTGGGCGCAGTCGGCACCGCACGCGGTACCGACGTCGGGGACCTCACCCCGGGCGATGGGCCAGCCGGCGCCACGCTCGACGGTACCGGAGGCGCAAGCACCGCCGGTACCGGAGGGGTAGGGCGCAACAGCTCTCCCAGAATCTCTGGGAGAATGGCCCGGAGGCTCTCGTTCAGAGCGGCTGCAGAGAAAGGCAGAGAGGTCGATGCAGGCGTCGACGTCAGAACCTGTTCCGGGCGTGGAGGCTGTTCCGGGCTGTCCAGAGTGGAGCGCATCGACACCTCCTGAACAGAGGGTGAGCGGTCCTCTCGGTGCCGATGCCTGCTGGGTGCCGACTCCCTCGGCGACCCAGAGCTCTCGGTGCCGACGCGGGGAGGAGACCGGTGTTGATGCTTCTTCGACTTTTTCCGAAGCATGTCACTGGAGCTCCCCGGCACCGACGAGGAGGACGTAGAATCCAGCCGTCGCTTCCTCGGGGCCGAGGCCGAAGGAGGTCGGTCTCGGGGGGGCTGTACCGCAGGAGCCCTCAGGGTAGGGGGAGACCCACCCGAAGGCTCACCGCCACCAGCAGGGGAATGGACAGCCCTCACCTGCACTCCAGACGATGCACCACCGTCCGACGACATCAGCAGACGAGGTCCCGGTACCACCGACGTCGATGCAGTCGCCCGATGCCTCAGCGCCGATGCAGAGACTCGATGCCTCGATGCACCCGATACACTAGCAGCCGAGGAAGAAGGTCTGGACGCTGACGACATCGATGCACTCGATGCCCCCGGTGCCGATGCCGACGAAGAGCCCGAGAACAAAACGTTCCACTGGGCCAATCTCGCTACCTGAGTCCGCCTTTGTAACAGGGAACACAGACTACAGTTCTGAGGACGGTGCTCGGCCCCCAGCCACTGAAGACACGACGAGTGCCTATCAGTGAGCGAGATTACCCGGGTGCACTGGGTGCACTTCTTCAAGCCGCTGGCAGGCTTCGATGTCATGGGCGGAAAAATCACGCCGGCGAAATCGAAAGCCGAAATGGCGAAAAAGAGCACCAAAACTTGAAGGGAGAAAAATCTCGACCGAGGCCAAAATGAGGCCTACCCCGACGACGAAAGAAAACTTACGGGGCAAAAACTTTGAAACTACGGGAAGGGCAGAAAACCCGAAAGGGTCTTCCGGAGCACTTCCGAAGCACTTCCCGACTCTTTCACGAAGAAAAGAGGAAAAAAACACGTCGAAAAGGACGTGCGAGGTCGACTCTCCGGGGCACGAACGGCGCAACACGACCGTACCGAGCGCGGACAAAAGAAGACTGGCCGGCTCGAGCCGGTTTCGGGCGGGAAGACGGCCGCGCATGCGCGGTGCGCATGGGCGCGCGAGGACTAGCAAAGGCCTTTGCTAGTAAGGATTCCGATGGAGGGGGCTGCTGTGGACGTCAACCCATCAGTGAGAACAAGCAGCCTGCTTGTCCTCGGAGAATACAGGTTTCCCCACCCCTGGTTGGGGACGTTCTGTGAGGACATCCTCAAGAAAACTTGGACGTCCCTTTTGATTATGCCCCTCCACAGGGCATTAAGCCTTTATCACATGCTAACAAGAGTACCACATGGTACAAACTTGATATACTGTAACTGGATAACAGCTGAGTTAACGCTGGATCACTTAGCATAGGAGTTTCTAAGAGTTCTTGCTCAGAAACGTGGCCAGTTTTATCATCAGGGGAAGCAAACCTTTTGTAAAATAGGTGACGGTGCAAGGCTGAAGGGACAATCCACATAGGCGCTGTTTCATTCAAAATCCATTTGGGGGAGTGACTGCTGCCCTTACACATCCCTAGCTAAGCCTCTACTCCTGTGTTAAATCCTAGCAGTTACCCCATGCTAATTACTACATTAGCACATGACCTACATAAACAAATCCTCAAAAAGAAAAGTGTTAGATTTGCAGTTAACATGTGCTAAAATCTGTGATAACTCCAAATCCTGACACCCTGTATTAAGCATGCTCCTAAGTTTGTAAGTAAAGCAATGGAGGGTGCTGATCACAAGAATCAGTAGCAAGATTTGAGTTGGGGACTCCCTGGCAGTGGCGTTCCTAGGGGGGCGGACACTCGGGGCGGCGCAGCGCCCCCCCCCCCCCGATGCAGCGCAGACCCCCCTCAGGCGAAAGACCCCCCCCCCCAGCAAAAGAGCCCCCCCCGGGTGCATTCCACTGAGGCGGTGTGCCGCAGCGTGCCGCCTGCTGCGAGTTTACTAACTTTGCTCGTTCTGCAGCTCCCTCTGCCCCGGAACAGGAAGTAACCTGTTCCGGGGAAGAGGGAGCTGCAGCGAACGAGAGAAGTTAGCGAACTCTCGCAGCAGGCTCGCGCCGCGGCACCCCTCAGCGGCGTGCACCCGGGGCGGACCGCCCCCACTGCCACCCCCCCTTGGTACGCCACTGCTCCCTGATAGTCAGCCCAGAACTCTAACCACTAGACTGCTCTCCACTAAAATGTTTAAAGGATGCTAATGAACCAAATGCATGCCAACAAATGTACATCCTTAATCATTACCTATTTGTAGAGTGAACTAAGGATGTCAAGCCATTTTGTGTAGACCTTTTGTTTACCTCCTACCTCCGGTCATGGCATTACATTCCCTATTGTTATGGTATTTATGGCAGCCACAATGCTTATGACAAGCATCCAACCCAAATGACAAGCTTAATCTAAATCAAGTGAGGTAACACTATAATTTCAAGAGGAGATAGATAACAAATCAATATCCCTAGAAGACCTTAATATTTGTTTCTTGTATTTTGGTGCTGTGCTCAACATTAAAAAAAAAAAAAAACTTTCTCTGTTTCTCATTAAAGTGACAGAATGATTTGTTATCCAATATGTGAAATAAAGACTTCAAATTCTGTCTGAACCTTATTATGGGCTCCTTTTACAAAGTTGCACTACTGATTAGCATGCACTGGATTGAATGGGCTTCTTCACATTCAGTGTGCCGCTAATCAGTAGCACTGCTTTGTAAAAGGAGCCCTCTATTTTTACCATATATACCATGAAAGACAAATACAAGTACCACATTATTAAGCAGGTTTGATAAGCCTCAGAGTTATAGCAGAAGACTAAGAGAAGCCATGCTTGAGCAATCTGCTGAATGACAAATGCATTAAACTAATTTATGTAATAATGTACACACCAAGTTGTTAAAATCATATGAAAGACATAAATTATACACGCCTATTGTCGACTAGCACTTATCTCAGTGGTCTATCAAAATATATTCTAATCTATTAACATTTATTTAAAATGAACAACAAGTGCCACAGCTTCGTGGGAGATCCTTTGGATGTAGCTTTTCGTTTCAGCGTACTTCCTACTACAAAATTCATTATTGTCTCAGCATCAGAAATTCAGGAACCATGAATGTAATGTAATGTAATGTAATTTATGTTATCATTTCAGTAGTCACCTTCTACCTAAGCTATCACCTAACATTTTTTTAGGGTAGTAACAGCTCTCTTGCTCTCTCTCTCTCAATCTCTCTTCAGCCCTCTACATACCACCAATTTCTCCCCCTCTTATCTATCCTCTCCTGATATTCTGGAGCATTGTTGGGTGGGCCATGGGAAGGTTACGTTCTCTGCTGTCCCCACAGCGGTCTCTCCTGTATCCATGATACATTCTTCCACTGTTAGCAGGAAACATGCAGGCTAAGGAGTAGCTGCAGGGACATAGAAGGAAACTCTGTGGCCTATTGCTACAGGAAGGAATATCACTCAAGGTACCACATCAACAGTGAGTCAGATTTGCACCTTTTCCTCTTTCTTTTTCTTCTATGTGGTCATGGTAAATAATATAGTGGTGTTCAAAAGAGGTTTGGACAAGTTCCTAGAGGAAAAGTCCATAAAAACTTGCTAGCCAAGTAGACTTGGTTGAGACATTGCTTAAGCTTGGAAATGAGCCATAAGAAATGGATCTACTTTTTGGAATCAACAGATCAGACAGGACACTGGATATAATGAACCTTGGTCTAACTCAGCATGGCTTTTCATATATTCCTGTCTTGAGGGATGGGGAAAGGGAATGCTTTTCAAAAATTACCATATGCTCCAGGTAAGTTTGTAAGGACAAACAATGACATTTGAATCTTCCCTTTGCTGAGAGGTTAAATTTTTCTCTGGCCAATTTATTGGCTACATAAAATATAGCCAGTTAAAAGTGGTGATGATGGAAGCTTTCCTGAGGTACAGTGAAACCAGCCAGGCAGTGTTAATATTCAGCACTGCCCAGACTAAATTATCTTACTGTCAGGCTCCCAATATAGCAGGTCTAAAATCACCTGGATAGGTTTGACTGGGTAAATTCAGTAGCAACATGAGAACATAAAATATGCCACCCTGGATTGGACCAAGAAGGTTATTAAATTTTTTGCATGTTAATCTGATATACTTGTTCTTCCATCGGGGGAGGGGGGGTCTCTCTAAGTTCTGGGACATAAGTACATAAATATTGCCATACTGGGACAGACCAAAGGTCCATCAAGTCCAGAATCCTGTTTTCAACAGTGGCCAATCCAGGTCACAAGTACCTGGCAAGATCCCAAAACAGTACAATGCATTTATGCTGCTTATTCTAGAAATAAGCAGTGGATTTTAGCCAAGTCCATTTTATTTATTTATTTATTTATTTGTTACATTTGTATCCCACATTTTCCCACCTAATTGCAGGCTCAATGTGGCTTACATAGTACCGGAGAGGCGTTTGCAGACTCCGGTGTGAACAAATACAAAGTTATGTTATGGTAAGATAAAGTTCATGTGGTACAGCCACATTTGGGAGTCGTTCAACAGTAGAGTTGTGTTATGTTCGTCACATAATTTGGTTTTGTTGTGTTGCCTGGATCTGTCATTTAAGTTGGCTCGGTAGGGTATGCCTTTTTAAACAGGTTAGTTTTTAGTGATTTCCGGAAGTTTAGGTGGTTGTTCATCATTTTCAAGGCTTTAGGTAATGCGTTCCACAGTTGTGTGCATATGTAGGAAAAACTGGATGCGTAAGTTGATTTGTATTTAAGTCCTTTCTAGCTTGGGTAGTGCAGGTTTAGATATGTTCGTGTTGAATCGGATGTGTTTCTGGTTGGTAAATCAATCAAATCTGTCATGTAGCCCAGGTCTATGGACTTTTCCTTTAGTAAGCCACCCAAACCTTTTTTAAACCCTGCTAAGCTAACTGCTTTTACTACATTCCAGAGTTTAATACACATTGAGTGAAGAAATATTTCTCTGATTCATTTTAATTGTACTACTTTGTGTGCCCCCTAGTTCTAGTATTTTTGGAAAGCGTAAACAAGCGATTCACGTCTACCTGTTCCACTCCACTCATTATTTTATAGACCTCTATCATATCTCCCCTCAGTCCGTCTTTGCTCCAAGATGAAGAGCACTAGCCATTTGTTTGCCTTTCCTCATAGGGAAGTGGTCACATCTGTACCTTTTCTAATTCCACCATATCTTTTTTGAGATACATGATTAGAATTAACACAATATTCGAGGTGTGGTTGCACCATAGAGTGATACAAAAGCAATATAACATCCTCATTTTTGTTTCCATTCCTTTCCTAATAATATTTGCTTTGCTTTCTTAGCCACCGCTGCACCCTGAGCAGAGGGTTTCAACGTATCATCAACAATGACGCCTAGATCCCTTTCCTGGTCGGTGACTCCTATTGTGGAACCTTGCATTACATAACTATAATTCGGGTTCCTCTTTTCCAAATGCATAACTTTATACTTGCTCACATTAAACGTCATCTGCCATTTAGACGCCCAGTCTCTCAGTCTTGTAATTTTTCACAATCCTCTTGTGATTTAACAACTTTGAATAACCACGTGTCATCAGCAAATTTAATTACCTAACTAGTAACTCCCATCTCTAAATCATTTACAAATATGTTAAAAAGCAGCAGTTCCAGCACAGCCCCCTGGTGAACCCCAGTATCTACCCTTCTCCATTGAGAATACTGACCATTTAACCCTACTCTCTGTTTTCTTTTAACCAGTTCTTAATCCAAGGAAGTTATGTTTGATCTGAGACCGTGCATCTATGCAGTACTATATTTTAAATATTGATACCCTAGGCCTATTCTTTATGCATAAAGTATGTTCTCCATGCATTTTTTAAGGGGTTACCATTGTTTTCTACATTATTCGACTTTTCACTTATCCAACAATGGCTTGATTCTATTTACGTTTGATAATCGAGTTTGTACTGTATTACAATATATTTTCCTTAAGTTTACTGAATGTTCTCATTGTAAACCTCTTTAAACCTTGGCTGTATTAAATGGCATATCAAATTAATAATTCAAATCAATACAGTAGGGGAGGCATTAAATAACTACTGTATTATTGCTGGTTGACATTAATTATCTGCTCATTATTATATTGTTACATGCACAACTGACCTTATCCTTTTCTTTTTTATATAAATTTTAAATGTTAACATTCAAACACACTGAAAATCAAGAAATTGAATTAGAATAGCTCAATTAACAACAAAGGAAATATTCAAATACACTTTACCCCACAGTAAGTGGGGACAAAAAGGGGAATAAAGAGGAATTTCAAGATGGCGGCACGTTGACTTTGCGGTTAACTCTCTCTTGTGAGCGCTGCAAGAAAAACTATTATTCCTCAATTCAAAAATGCCTCACACAAAATGAAAAGACATGGTCAGAGCCGTAGCCTCATTGGCCAGAACCTCCTCGCCCTTGTAATGAAACATTGAAAGTTTTACCGTGAGGACACCAGACCAGAATGCCAGGAGGAGCCCTGCTGTCTCTTTGGGAGGAGACCTTCGGGACTTAGGGCTAGATGTTACCATATCTCCCCCGGTTCTCAATCCACCGCCTCCACCCGTAGGACTTCTCTCCTAGCTGGAGATTCCTTTATTGGAAGTCGATGTAGGAGGAACTCTGGAATGAGACATTGAGGAGAGTCGAGCCAACAGAGGTTTGGGACCTTCGGACCTACAAACTCAGCCTAGAGCTTTATTAACAAAACCGGAGACGGTAACACTCAAGAGCATTTGGGAAGCTCTCCAACAACTTGATACCAAACTGACCAACTCAACAGAAGAAATTGCCATTTTAGTGAGTACTATCAATACATTTTCTAAATCTTTAGACGCTATCAAAAAAGACTCCTATAATCAAATGGTTGAACTTAAAGAAGAGGTGAATTATAAGAATTTTCAACAGCGTCCATAAAAGATAAAAACCTGATTCATAGAAAAATTGTCACAGAAAGAGAGGGAATACAGCATACAAAAACAACCAAGCAAAAACAGGGTAAACTTCCCGTTGTTTGAACAACTCGTCTGTGAAACGCCTCCAGCCTTTTTGGCGGTCTATGAGGCTGGAGGCGTTTCACAGAAAAGTTGTTCAAACAACAGGAAGTTTACCCTGATTGTTTATTTTACATCCTTGTTCACTAGTCCATAAGCTGACCTATAGGAGCTTTTTGACCCCTGATGCAGGCGTTTGTACGCCGAAACACGGCCCCGTGTCGGGTCTTCATCATAAATAAAGGACTACATTTTTCTCAATCCTGAAGGCCCAGTGTTTGCTTTGTTTGTTTTTCATAGAAAAATTGAACAGATTGAAAAACTATAATCGAAGACTGAACCTACGCCTCTTAAATTTTTCTAAATTTACGGGGACTTCTCCTCTAGATGCATTTAAAAAATACTTGATAGAAGTTTTGAAATATTCCCCTGAACCTTATTCCTCCAGTTAATTGTAATATTATATTTCAAATAAGAAAAAAACGGATATAGATCTAGATATGGAGTCACAGACAAAAAGAAAAAAGGATCAAGAAAAACTGAATTTGACTGATATTTTAGAATCATCTATTTCAGAAATTTATGATCACATAACTTTAATTGTTTCCTTATATTTTGAACAAGATTTGGAGGCGATCAAATGTTTATTTTTCAGAAATTCGCAATTCTTGTTCTATGGTGAAAATATTTGTATGTATATGGATGTTACTAAACAAACTCAGGGCAGAAGAGCTTTTCTAACAATTAGAAAGGATGTTTTGGCAATAGGTGCCTCATTTTATCTTAATTATCCTTTCAAATGTGTAATAAAATATCTAGGGTTTAAATATATCTTCTTCGATCCAGAACATTTAAGAACTTTTGTAAATGATAAAAGGTTGGAAACAGTTTGATATCAATGATTGAGATTTAGTTTGTGAAATATGTCTGAGCCAAGTGTTAAGCAATATTCAAGACTTTATATCTAAAGTTTATCTCCTGAACAATGCCTGTACTCCTCCCTTAATTTAGTGGTCTAAAGAAGACTAATAATACTTTCCTATATTCTTATTTTCTTCATTTTTCTTTTTTGCTGTAAATTGCAGAAATGTTTAAGTCTGTTTTATTCGTCAAGTATTACACTTGTAAAGTTAATTATAAATATGCAAAAATAAAAAAAAAACTTAAAAAAAAAAAGGGGAAATAAAGCCCAGAAGGAAAAACAAACAAAATACCTGGAAAGGACCCTTAGGTGGGTCAGTAGCACCTGCTTAAGGAAAATCTAAGCATACACTAAACTAGATTCCTTAGAAACAAGAAAATCTCTGAGCTGTTTAGGGTCAAAGAACAAATAATTGGCAACATCATAAGACAAAAACATCAACAAGGAAGTTTAAGTATGGCTTTAAAGCAAGAATTTCTTCCTTCTAGATAAGTCATAACTATCTATGGGCCCTGTTTACTAAGATGCGCTAGCGTTTTTAGCATGCGCTAATTTTTAGCACGCACTAATGCTAGAGACACCCATATATTCTTATGGGTGTCTCTAGTGTTAGTGCGTGCTAAAAATGTTAGTGCGCCTACAGCACAGCTTAGTAAACAGGGCCCTGTATATTTTGGGGCAGGAGAGAGGGGAAGTGAAAACATTCAGTCAAGCTATACAGATAGCAGCCACTACCTGTGTAGAGTTTGAGTTAGGACAGAAAAAATTCCACCCTAACTTAGGGGCCCTTTTAGAAAGCTCTGCTATAAAGTGGCCAGTACTATCCCCAGTTTGTGGCTTTCCCACACACTGAGGTCACTTTTAACATGGCAGTAAAATGGCCCCATTTTCCATTTTCCCTATTAATGGCCACAAGCTAATATCCCTGTTAACACAGGGCCATTAGTATGAGAGCACTTACCAACACCTATTTTCTAGGTAGTAAGGGCTCACGCGCTAATCCTGAACTAATCAGCTAGTGTATGGCAATGTAGCTGTGCTAAGCGATTAACCCAAAACACACCTACTCTCTGCCCCCAAACATGCCCCCAGTGCTAAAAAATGAAATCTATTTTTTAATGCATGGGAAGTGTGTGCCGATCCCATAACTACCATGGGACACCTGAGCATACATTAGTGCTTACCACAACTTAGTAAAAGGGCTTATTTTTGCTGTATGCCACCTTGAGTGAATTCCTTCAAAAAGGCGGTAAATATATCCTAATTAATAAATAAATAAAAGGGTCCCTTAAACTTCTTGGGCCCGATATTC
This sequence comes from Microcaecilia unicolor, assembly GCF_901765095.1. NCBI lineage: Eukaryota > Metazoa > Chordata > Amphibia > Gymnophiona > Siphonopidae > Microcaecilia > Microcaecilia unicolor. Next base: position 184,334,998 of record NC_044034.1, on the reverse strand, counting down.
AGACCATGGGAGGTAGTCAGGCTGCCTCCCATGATCAGCGCTAAGCCCGGATATTCAATGCCAGGCTGTTTCCAATGACCAGCATTGAATATCCGGTTCATTTTTGGCTGGTTCCAACTTAACTGGCCAAGCTGATATTCAGTACTGGCCAATTAAGTTGGATCCGGCCAAAGATATTCCAGGTATCGACATGGCCAAATATGGCCAACAAAACCTAGCCAGCTATGCGCCAAAAATGGGCAGATAGCTGATTTTATCATGCAATATAACTGGCTATCTGCCAGGCATTAACCAGAGATATTCAACGGTATACAGCCAGCTATCTCCCACTGAATATCGCCAGATAGCCGGCTAAGTACTATTTAACTGGCCTGGTGCCATTCCTGGATGGTTAAATGGTTTTGAATATCAGGGGAGGGGGATTATCTATATGTATATTCTGATGCCTGAATATTGCTACTATCCGTATAGACCAGCAGCTCTCTCTATATATATATTCAGCACTATTAACTATCTGGTCAATATTCAATCCATGGTGGTCAGCAGTATTTAAGCCACTGGCATCAGCATTAAATATCCAGAGGCCCCAATGCTCAAAACTGCAGTGCTGTTCCGAATAGCGCCATAAATATACTGCCGGAGCAGCGCAGAAGAACAGTGCTCTAATGTTCAACATTAATGAGATGCAAATATAGGTGTACTGATACCATTGAGCATTAGGGAGTTTGGCAGAAGGATTGTGCTTTGGTGTGGGAGGATTCTGCTTGGCGTATGCACAGAAGAGTTCTGCAGTAAGCTCAGCTTCTGTGAGCATGCGCCTGGTAAAACCCGAACATGAAGCACACATTGGCATTTGTTTTCTGTGGCCTAAATATAAGCATTTATAATGTATTTTTAGCTTGGATGCTTATATTTAGACACAGGAAACAGACGTCAATGTGTGTTTTCACTTTGGGCATTTTTAATTTGTTTTAACATGGACGTTTTAGACACAGGAAACAGACGCCAATGTGTGCTTTCACTTGGGTTTGCTGCTTCTAATGACCAGCACTTAAGGATTTGCACAGGTTTCCTTCTGCTTCCAAAACAATCAAAACCTGCAGATTTTGCAGAAAGAAGCATGAGAAATCCTCTCTTCCAAAAGCCTAATGCCTGTTCCAACTTGGTGTTATTTTTTTGCATCGGTAAGGCAGTTTTGTTTCAGGTGTTCTTTTCTGAGCATTGAGGAGGAATACAAAATGACCTCATTAACATGAGCTTGACTACTTTAGCATGCTACTTGTGTTGTTTGTCTGCGTGCTCGTTTGCTCCCACGCTCCAGGCCTCTGAACTTTCTGCTCAGGTAAATGCGGGCTCTAGTACAGTGCTAATGACCTCTAGCACCCACATTTGCTTTTGAACATTGGCGCCAGGGCCAGGTAGAGTCCTGGAAGTTACGTTGGCCAATAATCAGTGCTAGCACCCACAAAGCTAAGCAGCCAAAGATAGAACTATGCAATCACTGGCACTGAATATAGCTGATGCTTGCATAACTGACATTCCTTCCATGACTCCTCCCCAAACCATCCCAGCTCTACCTAGGTAGTCCCACAGTAGTCAGAGTCAATTTCAAGGGCACTATCCAGTTAAATGCCACTGAATATCGGTGGCCAGCCCACTCAGTGTGGTTTCAGAGGGCAGGAGCCTCTCCTGCCTGTATAAACCTTGCTGAATATCAACCCTATACATATAGGACTAGATTCTATAATGGCGCCTGAAAAATCAGCACCAAAAATATTTCTACCTAGGCGCATTCTGTAAACCTTGTCCAGATTTAGGTGCGGTTTATAGAATACGCCTATCCAGTTTATAGAATATGTGTATTGGCCATGCTTGCACCAAACTCTAGGAGTGTCCATTTACACCAAGTAAAACTTGGTATAAATACCAGTATCTAAGGTGTGGAGCAAGTGTACTCTGTAAACATGCAAGTAAATTTTGGAACACCCACGGTCCACCCATTTCACACCCATGGCCAAGGCCTCTTTTTGGAGGCGCACATTAGAATTTACGTGCACCACTTTATAGAATATGTCTAGCAAGTTGTGCATGTACATTCTAATTAATGCTAATTAGTGTCAATTGCTTGTTTAGGGCAATTATCAGTGCTGATTGGCTTGATAAGTAATTAAATTGCTTGTGCAATCCAGAATATGACCAGATTTGCGCATGCAATTTCGGTCATGCTATATAGAATCTGGGGGATAATGGCATTGAATATGCATGAATAATTAAAATATTGTGGCCAGCCCTTAATAAACTGCTAACCACAGGGTTTAAATATTGACCTGACCAGAATATTTTACCACAACAACAAATGCAGCATTTATGAATATTTATATATCTGATTTGCATTAAATCATGCACATCCTGCCAATATCTTTGAATTATACAATAAACAATGATTTGCAATCTATATTGTGTTACACTGAATAAGATGTCTCCTTTCCAACATCTGTCCAGTGAAAGCAGCTCAGTGCTTGTCAACTTTTCCAACATTCAACACATTCTTTCTAACATATGAGTTAAGCTATTTATTATCTGGAGCTGTACAAAGTGACATAAAAGCACAATGAAGCCTAATTAAAGTTGTTCTGTGAAAGCTAATTTGTCAAGCCCAGAAGCAAAGTCCATAGATAAATGCTAATATTTGAAAGTCAAATTAAAGTTGAAAAGGTTTGTAATAACAGTTAATTAACTCTTGTTTTGTTTTCCTCTCGCAAACTTGAACCAACTAAAAGTACCATTTGGTTCATCTTTAACATTTTGGACCACAAAGATAAAAGCAAAGCTTTGAGATGAGTCTTTGATATTGATATTCTCTGCAGATGAGATATTATTTTAAGAACTCTTTGTTTAAAAATTCATTTTTTGTATTTTCCCTGCATGAAATGCAGGGCAATTCCCCAAATAACTAACCATCAGGACAATTAACATGTTCCATTGACACCCTATTCCCGATAATTAATACAGGCTTTATACATCTCCTGTGATAGCTGCAAGGGTTTGGTTTTTCAGCACAACTGTTCATTTACAGAATCACTTTCATCCTAATGAAAATGGATTGTGAAACTTTAATGATCAAGAATTTACTGTCATAATAATGGAGTCTTTGAAACAACACTAAGACCAATTTAACAAGCAACTCACTACTCAAACCAATTAAACTCTCTGAAGGGAAAACATATAGGCCAATATTTAGCAGGGCGGTCAGTGCTTAAAGTTATTCAGATAAGTTATCTGAATATCTTTAAGCAAATTATCTGCCACATTGGGCCTTATTCTATAAAGTTTATGCTCCTAAACTTTTGCTCCTAAAATTTATGATCCTAAATTACAAGCCTAATCTAGGCTCCAAAATAGATTATGCTCGTAATTTATGAGCATAAAATATGCTCATAAATTTAGGAGCATAACCTTTATAGAATAAGGCCCATTATCCTTTGAAATGGAACCATTATTTATGCAGTCCTGTTTAAAGATACACAGATATCACTGAATACTGGCTATATATGTATTGTTTAGTACCACCCACAGAATACCTTCTCCTAAATCAGGTGTTCTCAACCCAGTACTTAGGACACACTCAACCAGTCAGGTTTTCAGGATACCCACAATGAATATGCATGAGATAGATTTGCATGCAATTGAGGTAGTGCATGCACATTTGTCTCATGCATATTCATTGTAGATATCCTGAAGATTGACTAACTGGGTGCATCCAGAGGACTGGGTTGAGAACAATGGCGTAGCTTGGTGGGGTGCAGGGGGAGCAGTCGCTCCCCCAAATGGATTTCTCAAAATAAACGGCACCTATGCGCATGCGCTGCTGCCTTCCCGTGTGGACCGCAGTGCCATAACAAACAGGATGCACCGGATCATTGTCACCTGCCAGACACTGCCCAGAGTGCCTGCTCTAACACTAACAGCACCGGGAAGGGAATAGACTGCTGCGCTGCTAACTGAAGAAGTGAAGTGAGCAGCCTGACCCCCCGAACCACCTGGACAGCCTTACTAACTGGCCACGTGAACAATCCATTCTCAGCTCTCTCGACAACGTTCCTTCCTTCTCATCTCTTCTCCATGCAGCACTGTGGGGGCGCCAGAGCCAGGCCCAGGGGTTCTCCTCAGGCACGTAGGAGCAGTGTTAGGCATGGCAGTGCAGCCCAGCTGTCTGGCACTCGGACGCGGAGCCTCTCGGCCTTGGCTTCAGCTTCAGCTGTGTGGGCTGAGCTCTTCTCTGGTGACTGTGGTAGGGTAAGGGACCGCGTGCGCTGTGCTGTGCTGGCTGGCTGACTGTGTGTGTGTACTGGGGATGGAAATTGGAAGGGTTCCACCTCTGCGGCACTAGCTGTTTCAGCTAAAATATCATTCTCAGGGCCGGGGAGGGGGGGGGGGTTACAGAAGGCGATCAATGGACAGTCTCCTTAGCCCAGGAAAATGGGGGGAGGGGGGAGAGAGACACACACACACACACATTCGTACACCATTCTGCTGCCAATAAAATAAAAAAAGGAAAGGAATGGGGATGCACACACACAGTCTTCTTTTGTAACCCATAAAATAAAAAAGGGGAGGGGGAGGACTGGAGAGAGAAGCACATACACACACACTCACAGCCTTCTTTTTTTTCCCAGCCGATAAATTAAAAAAATAATAATAATAAAGGGGAGAGGGGAAGAGGGAGGTACACACAGTCACAGATTTTTTTTTAGCCCATAAAATAAAAAAAAGAAAGGGGAGGGGTACTGAGGCACACACACTCTTCTTCAGCTCATAAAATAAGTTTAAAAAGGGGACATCTCCTATATAATAATTCTCACCTCCAAAGTTCTATGCGTCTTGCTGCCTGTGATCGTGACTTCTTCGGAGTTGGTCTGCTAGGCTCCGTAGCACAGGCTGACGTCAGCAAACGCATTGTGACATCAACATCAGAACCCGGGGTAAAAAAAAAACCATGCCTCAGAGCTGATCCAACCACCCCCCCCCCCCCCCAAACTGCCATACAGCTTGATAGCAACACATACAAAAAAAAGGCTCGAACCTGTCTGACGCCACTGATGCTCTCAACAGCCGCCCTCACGAAACACCTGGGGAGGGTGCAGCTTGACACCCCCCTCGGCGCATCACCCAAGCTCCCCCCCCCCCCGAGTGCATTCTTGCCTGCCGTGTGCACGTCACTTGGGGGGGTGTCAGGTCCACTGGTTCCTTGCTCCCTCTGCCCCGGAACAGGGGCACCCGGGGTGGACGGCCCCCACCGCCCCACCCTTGCTACGCTACTGGTCAAGGGGAAGATGCTGGATAGAGGAGTAGAGAGGATAGGGAAGACAGGAGATACTGGATCAAGGAAGGATGGAAAGAAAGGAAATATGCTTGCTCAGGGAGAGAAGGGTAGATAGTAGACATGGTGGGAGTAGGGTGACAGAAGGGAGATGCTGAATTGGGATGGGGAAGAGAGAGGGAGGGAGGGAGGGAGGGGGGACCCTGAAACTCGGAGGGAGGGAAGGAGAGAGGGGACGACGACCCTGAAACTCGGATGGAGGGACGACCCTGGCACTCGAAGAGAGGGAGGGAGAGAGGGGGACGACGACCCTGGAACTGGGAGGGAGGGGGGACCCTGGAACTGGGAGGGAGGGGGCCCCTGGCACACACTCTCATTCTCACACACATATACTCTCTCTCACACACACTCACACCCAGTCTCACTCTCACTCTCTGTCTCTGTCACACACACTCACACATTCACTCTCTCTCTCTCACACAGTCACTCTCACACACACTCTCTCAAACATACACACTCCAAGGAAAACCTTGCTAGCGCCCGTTTCATTTGTGTCAGAAACGGGCCTTTTTTACTAGTAATGGAAATAAAATACACTGTGTGTGGTGTGGTGGGGTGGGGGGGGAGAGCAGACCAAGTTAGTCAAAACAAGAGGGGTCATCAAGGGAAGCAAGAGGAAGATTTCAGAGGGGGGGGGGGAAGCAAGGGAGACCCAGAGAGGAGGGGGGCCAGGGAAGCAAGGGGCGATGTCCATGGAGGTTGAAGAAAACAGAAGATGGGGTGTTCCTATATAGTCCATTATATGGACTTTAGTTCACTCAAAACAATAGCAAATGCTAAAGCAATAGCAAAAGATTATTTAAAAAATAAATGTGTGGTCTAAAGCTGTTCCAGTTGGATAGGCAGTGCCTTAAAAGGTGGAGGACAAAAGATTTTGTTTTCTTTTTTACTTATTTGATAGCTTTTTAATTTATTTGAAAGCTTCCCATATCTAGATATAAATATCATGAAATAAAAATTGGACATCACTAAAACAGCTTAAAAATGAATATAGCTGGGAGAAACCGCAGTTATAATCTCTGTATTTTGTGCTCATTTTTCTACACTGTTCTATACTATACAGATGGCAAAATGGCTTTTGTTTTCTTTACAACCATCAGTGCCTGCAAGCTGGGAAGACCAGCAATCTTGAGAGTCAGGTTCTTGAAAGCCCCATAACTGGTCCCTATTTCTGCTTCCCCGTTAACCCCCAATAATAACTGCTGCCTCCAGCCCCAATTGATAATATTGCAGGTCTGCTATCCATAAATTCCGTTTGCTATATAGTTTGAGTAGCATATTTGCAGGTTTTTGTGATGCTTCACACAGTATCTGGCAGTGGTGGGATTTTGTGTTGCTGTTACTGAGGCCCATGCATTCTATTACAATTGTACCAAGGATAGTGAAAAGAAAACTAGGCAAAAGGAAAAATGGGAGGGGAGAGCAAGGCAATCGAAATACCCAGAGATAGGCATAACTCTCAGTAAAGAGCATAAATCCTTTGAATATTGAGTTCATAATTGGTACTTTATGCAGGGTTTTCTGCATTTATTTGAGTTCAACTTTGTCTATTCAACTTCGGTTTTTCTCTCTGTTTTAAGAGGCATAATACAAAACTTGTAAGTTGATTAAAGTGTCTTAAGTTTCAGTAAAAATATATCAGCGTATACATTTGCTTTGTATTTATTAACCTGTATTTTTGTAAATTCAGATTCAGTACTGTACCAGCACTGTCACTAAATCCACCTCAGCATTTTCCTAACTGCTGTCTATTGTATGAAATTCTACTTCACAGTACACAAATGCCATCATCTTGCCATGCTATTATAGGCTGCAAGTGTAAAAGATATTTGTACGGTCTATGTTTGTATTTGTGTTTGCACTTGGCTGCCACTTGACAGTATAGTGTAAAAGTTCAGAGAAGTTCCTTTTTGGTTGTTACCTTTATAGGGGAGTCAGATCCTAGGTACATTCCCCATAGAAAATGTGCTAATCCCAATAGGACTCTAAAGCAGCCACCAGTGTCCCCTAGGCTTGGGGTGCATTAGAAGTGCCTTGACTGTTCTATGAATGTCTAGTTGCACCTTCTCTGCAGTGGGATGCTATGGCCGGCCTACCCTTCTGGCGCCTATTTTACAAAAGTCTGCTCCCCCAGACATCAAAACCTAGCTACGCCTCTGGTTGAGAACCTCTATCCTAAATGGATTAGATTCACTGACTTCATATTAAAAGAATTATTTATGCTATTAATTTCTAAAGTTAACTGGATAAATCATTTAAAATATTGATCTCAGTAAAATCTATGGACCTTCTGCTTGATTGTTAAATTAGCACTTTCAATATCAACATGTAGATTTATACCTTTCCTAAAGTTCTGGGGAATTTGATTATTGCACTAAAGTTGCTTAGACACACTCCCCCCGATATTCAAAGCTATTTAACAGGCCAGAAATGACTACTGACCAGTTAAATAGCATATAGGCGTCTATCCACGGATATTCAACGGGAGATAGCTGGTTATCTCCCACTAAATATACACGGCTAGCCAGCTATATCACACAACATAGCTGGTTAGGCAGGGATATTCAGCACTTAATCAGCTATGTTCAGCATAAATAGCAGGCCTATCTTTAACCGCTACAAATTTAACTGGATAGCGCTTAATATCAGTTAACTGGTTTTAGAGGTTAAAAAAACCCCGGATATTCAATGTGGAAATGGCCCAGCATTGAATAGCCAGGTTTAACACTGGCAGCAGACAGGAAAAGTGCTGCCCACTGCGGGCTGAATATCAGGCCCAGTGACTCAACAATTATTTTGGGCCCTGCATTTGCCCTACAATCTGACGATTTATACCCTCTTTAACATGAACATATAGCAGGGCCGACATTGCAAATAGCATACCAAGCATTGGGTCCTTTAACTAAAGTTCACTAAGCAGTTAGGACTAAATTCAGCAACCAGTGCCCAAATTTGGGCTCCAAAAAAATAATGAGCGCTGATAGCTATTCTATAAAGGGCACTCCAAGTTGGGCACAGTTTATAAAATAGTACTTAGCACTGAGATCCGCGCCCAATTCTGGTTGTGAGTACTTATTCCAAGTGAAACCTAGTATAAATCCTTGCACATAAATTAGGCACAAATTTATGTGCAAATCTTGGGGAAAATCCACTATTTCTGGGATAAGCAGTATAAAATGTTTTGTACATTTTTGGGATCTTGCAGGGTATTTGTGACCTGGATTGGCCACTGTTGGAAACAGGATGCTGGGCTCGATGGACCTTTGGTCTTTCCCAGTATGGCAATACTTATGTACTTATGTACTTATCTCCCTTATTCTATAATACTGTGTGCATCTGAAGTGAACACCCCTGACCTGCCAACTTTTTAAAATTATTGGGGATGTCAACCCCAATGAAAATTAGCTCTCTCTGGACACAGTCAAGATGTTTGTTCAGTATTGAGAGGGCTCAAGCACCCACAGAGCTGGCTTCAATGAATTCCTCCATACATGAGAGACACTAAAGTAGCAATTCTATAAAGTAAGTGCTAACATTCATGCACCAGTTATGCATGTAAATCTTTAGAATACTTGCACATTTGTGCATAAATGCCTTCATGCTGCTTAAGCACAATTCTGTAACTCCACACATATCTTCCATAGCACATAGTTTGCAGATGGGCTTCCACATGGGTGGCATCTGGGCGGAGCACAGTGTAATATACAGAATACTGTATCATTGCCCATTGTTTTGACTACTGTAATGGGTTAATGCTTGGTTTAAAAAAGACTCAATTACCAGCAATACAAGTAGCTGAAAATGTGGTAGCAAGGATTCTGACAGGAAAATCTAAATATGATCATATTTCCCCACTGTTGATAGAATTACACTGGCTGCCAATTGAACAAAGAATCAAATTTAAGAGTTTAAGCTTGATGTTTAAAGTGCAAAATAGACAGATGTCTCCTGTATTGGCACCAAAGCTACACATGAACCAGTCTAGACGATCACTGAGATCTGGAGGTCAATGCTTTTTTGATGTTGCCTCATATCAAGTTATTAGGTTGAAGGAATATAGAAATAAGATCTTCTGTATAGCTGGTCCACTCTTTTTGGAATGTAATCTCAAAACGGTTGAGAAAGCTTCAGAGTTTGAAGGAATTTAAGAAAGAAATCAAAACCTTGTTATTTACTGAAGCCTATAATGTGCCTTAATTTGTTCAAGATTACAAGCATAGTTTGTTGAAATGTCTTGGAATTGCAGCATTCAGAATAATGTATATTGAAGAATAAATTATGTGTGTCTTGAGTTTGTTAGTAGTATTGTAAAATGTGTATGCGTTTTATTATTGTCTATGTAATTTTGTAATCCGCCTAGAACTTTAGCGATAGTGCGGAATATATATTTTTAAATAAATAAATAAAGTTACACATGCATCACCAGAAATGAGGCACAAGCATTTACAACAGATCTAAGGCACAAATATTTATGTCAGCCATAGTGGCATGTATAAACTAGGTGCGTCTGTTGCGTATGCACCCCCTGTCAGACCCAGCCCCCATTGCCCTCACCTTAATATCCTCTCTGCTGCAGTCTTCACCTGAGCAGCAGCAGTGGCACTCATATGCTGCCTGCAACCTGCACCGAGACTTCTTCCTTGAACCATCCCACCCCTTCTGTCGCAACTTCCTGTTTTGTGAAGGGTGGGACGGTTCAGAGAGGAAGTCAGTAGTATAGCCAAGAATTTTCAACAGGGGTGCATTTGCATTTCCCAACTACCGCATCTCTCCCTTCCCTTCCCTTCCCTTCCCGGCCCAACCCCACAAAGATCTGGCAATTCCCTCCCTCCCCCACTCTTCTCCCCATCATACTTTAAAATCATCTCCACCCAAGCAGCACCAGCAGCAGTGACACTCATAGGCTACCTGCAGCCTGCACTGAGGCTTTCTCTCTAAGCCATCCCACCCTTCAGAAAACAGGAAGCAGCAGAAAGGGTTGGGGTGGTTCAGAGAGAAAGCCCTGTGCAGGCTGCACACAGCCTATGAGTGTCACTGCTGCTGGTGCTGCTTGGGTGAAGAGTGGAGATGATTTTAAGGTATGATGGGGGAGAAGAGTGGGGGAGGGAGGCAAAGACTTTAATAGATTTAAAGGCATGGAGGGGAATGTAGGGGGGGAATTGGGGAGGGAAATTGCAGATCTTTGCGGGGCCCGGAAAGGAAGGGAGAGATGTGGCAGGAGGGAGAAGGGAAGGGCTGACATGGGGTACGTACGCAACACATGCACAGTGATTGGTTACGTCACTGGCTCTAGCCAATTAAAGTTATATGGCTAAGTCTGATCAAGAAAAGATCTGATTCTAAAGTTAACCTAATAACTTCACCAAGACATACTCAGCTGCAGAATTGCATTAATAAGTGGACCTCTTATTAAAGAATCGTAAAGTTGTGCACCTGCTACACTGTAAGTGCCCAAATTAATGTTCAGGAACTGTGGGGGCATTCTCAACATCCTTCCATACAGTTACCACACAGAAAACATCTTTACCATGAAATAGGTGCAGTGACAACATGGATGATCTCAGCACCTCCTATTCAGGAGGTGGTAACTGCATCCATTTTATCAGACTCAGTGACAAAGTCGTTAACTCGCGACAGGATTGTGAAAAATTACAGAAGGACCTTATGAGACTGGGAGACTGGGCAGCTAAATGGCAGATGACGTTTAATGTGAGCAAGTGCAAGGTGATGCATGTGGGAGTTAGGAGTTACGGACCAAGAAAGGGATCTGGGTGTCGTCGTCGATAATACCCTGAAACCTTCTGCTCAGTGTGCTGCTGCGGCTAGGAAAGCGAATAGAATGTTGGGTATTATTAGGAAAGGTATGGAAAACAGGTGTGAGGATGTTATAATGCCATTGTATCGCTCCATGGTGCGACTGTACCTTGAGTACTGTGTTCAATTCTGGTCGCCGCATCTCAAGAAAGATATAGTAGAATTGGAAAAGGTGCAGCGAAGGGCGACTCAAATGATAGCGGGGATGGGACGACTTCCCTATGAAGAAAGACTAAGGAGGCTAGGGCTTTTCAGCTTGGCGAAGAGACGGCTGAGTGGAGATATGATAGAGGTATATAAAATATTGAGTGGAGTGGAACAGGTGGATATGAAGCATCTGTTCACGCTTTCCAAAATACTAGGACTAGGGGGGCATGCGATGAAACTAGTGTAGTAAATTTAAAACAAATCAGAGAAAATGTTTCTTCACCCAACGCATAATTAAACTCTGGAATTTGTTGCCGGAGAACGTGGTGAAGGCGGTTAGCTTAGCAGAGTTAAAAAGGGGTTAGACGGTTTCCTAAAGGACAAGTCTATAAACCACTACTAAATGGACGTGGGAAAAATCCACAATTCCAGGAATAACATGTATAGAATGTTTGTACGTTTGGGAAGCTCACTTGGCCTGGATTGACCGCTGTCATGGACAGGATGCTGGGCTCGATGGACCTTTGGTCTTTTCCTGTGAGGCATTACTTATGTACTTATGTACCATATAATAACTGCAAGGCACAGTTCATGCTCAATCCCTGCTCCATTTCCAGGTATGCAGTTAGGATGTGAATCAGTGCAGTAACTGTCACTAATTCACGCATAACAGCTTATTGCACATTTGGAAAAAAGATATTAAGTCTTGCTGAATGTGTAAACAAAGTTATCTAGATAACTTTCCCACCAGTGGGGCCTCATGTGCTGAAACAAAGGCTTAATTTACCTAAATATTATTATGGCTCCTCTTGGATAAATGAAGCCTCCAACTCACATTTTTTATATTTATTTAGAATCTAGCTCACATTTTTTTCAGTATTAGCTCAAGGTGAATTATGTTTAGGTATCCTAGTTATTGGGGTCGATATTCAAAAGGGTTTAACTGATTAAATCCCGCTGAACTGGCTGGCCGCCGATATTCAGCGATACCTAACTGGGTAGTGTCACTGAATATCTCTGCCCAGTGGTGTACCTACCTTAGTTGCCACCTGGAGTGGAGTTACCCCCCGGGCGAAGCACCCTCCTCCACCAAGCAAGGGTGTGCACTGAGGAGGCGTGCGGCTGTTGGCTCTGCCTGTCTCCTGCCCCAGAAGTTGGCATCAGAGGGGACAGGGAACTGGCAGAACTGACAGCCATGTGACTCCTTGGCGCACTCCTTTGCTGTCTGCACCTGGGACGGACCATTCCCATCACCCCGCCCTTGATACACTAGAATCTCTACCTACCAGCTATTCCCTAAGCAGCTAGGTTAGGGGTGGACTGGGGCAGAGCCAGAACTTAGCAAATAGCCTGTCCTAACTTTATTCATCGAGATGACCAGGCACCACTCTGAATATTGGCCAGTGCCTGGTTAACTTCTGAGTCTGGATAGTCAATGCTGGGAGCCACTCATGAACTGGCATTGAATATCCAGGGTTAGGTCAGCCTACAAGTGGAAGCAGCTTACAAACTGCTTTACCATCACAGGCTGAATATTACGTCCTAAGTTTGTTCCTGAGTCAATGACTTGCCCAAGGTCAAAAGGGAACAGAGCAGGATTTGAACTGAGCTTCCCTGGTTCTCAGCCTTGTGCTCTAACCATGACTACTCCTTCCACCCATCACTTGATTATAAAATTAAGAATTACAGAATTCTATGCATTCTTCCCGTTTCACCTTATTTTCTAAGATCTTAATTAATTTTGTATACAACATAGGGTAAGGGACAAAGTGTAGGTTGCCCACAGATTTTGAGAGCTCTCAGGTACTTTCCCCATCTTTCTATAAGTTGGCAACTACATTTATGGGTCAAGTGCATGTGTAAGTTCTAGAGTACTAGCACTTATGCATGTGACTGTTACAGCTATACTTGTAAGTGCTAACTGGGTGCTAGGAGGTATTCTCTAACTTTAGTATACAACGCACTTAGGGGCCCTTTTATAGAGCGGAGGTAAGCCCAACGCGAGCTTACCGCACTCTAATCTGGAACTACAGCCGGCCAAACGCAGCCCCAGCATGCTCCATTTCCCATGCTATGGAAAATAGCTAGACATTTTCCAGTGCAACAGTAACCTGGTGATAATCGGACAGTGCTGCATGCTACCCAGTTACCACCGGGTTAGCACAGGAGCCCTTAATGTCACCTCAATGGGCCATGCGGTAAGTAAAAGCTTGCCACATTGCCATGCCATTTTTTGGCCTTTTTACCGGCTGAGGTAAAAAGAGCCTCAGTGCACAGCAAAAAGGGCCCCTGCCACTAGCACAGGGCAATTTTTACCACTGCTTGGTAAAAGGACCCCTTAATGTTAAAAATGCAAAGGGGCATGCACAGGGGGAGGTGCATAGGTGGGGCATGGGAGTGTAAATTACTCAATGCCACATACCTGCTATTGACATGGTGTTAAGTCCGTATTTTGGAAGTGCAGTGATGTGCATTGATTGATATCTCGTCACATATTTTATTATTTATTTTAATTTTTATGTCTATTGGTTTTACTTCATTTTACTTCATTTTTACATATTGCATTTATGATTGTCTCTTTATGCTAGGACTCTTGATGAAGGTATATGCTGAAACATGGCTGTGTCAGGTCAGTTAATAAAGCTTTGACTATTGAGATGACTCCTGTAGAATTATTATCCACCACTCCCTGGTCATCTCTGCTGTTCCCTGTTTGAAGTAAAGATTCTAGCATTTTGTTATTTTTGTTACATTTGTACTCCGTGCTTTCCCACTCATGGCAGGCTCAATGCGGCTTACATATACAGGTACTTATTTGTACCTGGGGCAATGGAGGGTTAAGTGACTTGCCCAGAGTCACAAGGAGCTGCCTGTGCCTGAAGTGGGAATCGAACTCAGTTCCACAGTTCCCCAGGACCAGAGTCCACCACCCTAACCACTAGGCCACTCCTCCACTCCATGGAAGCAAAAAGTAATTTCAGAAGAAGTACAACACCCCACCTCAGATGGCCCTAGTCGACAAAGATCCCAAATGGCACGCAAAGGCCCAGGGTACTTTTCCACCCTCATACCCAAAGAAATACCTGATGGCCCAGTTGAACCCTGGGTATTCTCTCTCCCCAACCTCCTCATCCACCTCGCTCCTGTCTCTGATATTGCCACCTGTCCTATAGCATTATGTTCTGATATACTGCTAGTGATCAGCCTGCCAATAAGGAAAGTGCTTTTTTAATTGGAAAGCTTACCCCTAGCAGTATATTGGAATATATTGTCAGGTGCCGCCATTTTGCAAGATGATAGTGCTGGAGGCAGGAACAGGTACCCATCACTCTTTCCACCCAACTAAGAAGGATAAAGACTAGTGAGGGGGCTGGAACCCACATGGCTACCAGTAATTTCTTTGGAGAGGAGGTGAAGGGGTTTCAGAGTTCACTTTGGCCAGCCGGGATTTCTATGAGGAGGAATTGGGCGCTTTTGGGCCCACTTGTACTGCCTGGAATTTCTTCAGAAAGGGCTTAGAAGGATGCCTAGTGTCACCTTGGACCACCAGGGTTATATAATTCCTAGCTATGAGAATCTTTTCTTCCATCCTGTAAGCACATAAGCCAGCCCTTATTTACTGCAAGACCGGGAGGGGGGGGGATACCTGATGCAGGGAATGGAGGCAGATTAGTATGACAGTGTATGCTATTTTTTCATATCAGCAGATGTTTTATAATACTGTGCATTCTATTTGTTTACTGTATTGGGTGTAACAGTTAGTTCTGCATGTGTGTTAGGAAACTGCGCTGAAGCTCAAAGCACAGTTCTAATGTGCAGCTTATTATTTCATTCCTTGAATGCACTGGAATGGCATCACATTTTCCAGTTGACCTTTGAATAGCACTTTGGTAGTACGCTGGATTTGCTGCCTCCTACTTCTCTCTCCTCCCCTCTCTTTACCTTTGTCCTCTCAAAATTCTTTCTTTCTGTTCTCTTTCTCTCATAACTTCAGAGATAGGGATCCCTCCTTTCCTATTTGCCTACCCCAAGCCCCTCATCTCCTCTACCCCCCCCCCCAACTCCATCCTTAATTCTTACTTCATATATTCAGTCAATAAATAGTCAATTCAACTGGATGATATAAACAAAGGCCACAGCTTCTTTATTGTGAACAATTTAAGTGAACCATATTAACAGTAACAACATTATAGAAACATAGAATCATGATGGTAGATAAGGGCCGAATGGCCCATCCAGTCTGCCCTTCATCATTAACCACTAGCTCCTCATTAACCACTAGCCTATCCCATGCTTTCTTAAATTCTGACACAGTCCTCATCTCCACGACCTCCACTGGGAGGCCAATCCACACATCTACCACCCTTTCCGTGAAATAGTATTGTCTCAGATTCCTTCTAAGCCTGTTTTCTCTTAATTTCATCCTATGCCCTCTCATTCCAGAGTTTTCCTTCATTTGAAAAAGGCTCACCTCCTGTACATCAACACCACTGAGGTATTTAGCAAGGGCCTGTGGTGCTGGCATATCCCTCCATGCCTACATTTTTCAGCCCAGGTCACTTGATCCTTCAATTGACAATCAGCTCAACCTTCTGAGCCTGAGACCCTGTAGCTTGGGTTCCCACTCATGGCAATATAGGCCTCATCCCACCATTACAAACTCTTAAACAACTAGTTAGGGAAAAAGAACAGGAAAAACCTTGCAACTTGGAGGCATTCCCCTCACTGTGACACAAGTCCTGATTCTATAATCCTAATCGCACATGGCCTGGCTTACTTTCAAAATTCCCAATTGTAAACCAGGCCGTCAGCTTCCTCCCTTCTGTCCTAGCTCTAAATCTCCTCTCCCCCTGCTAGCTTAATCTCCGTCCCTATGACCAGAAGGGAGGGCCCCCATCCTTCACTTATAGGGTGCCTTCCAGACCAACTCTCAGGCTCAGTAATTCTTTTCTCTTTCTCCCACCCTTGTTTATATTGGAAACTGCCATGCAATGCCATTGGTGTTACAGGCAATATATCAATCAATTATATAATAAATAAGTAAATAATGATAAAATAATTACTCCTCCCAGTTCAGATGAATCAAATTCCTTTATTTGCCAACTCAAAATATGCCTTTTTCCCCTTTCCAATTTTAGGGTACCTTGGTCCATTTTTTAAGTCAGAATATTTACATAGCCTCACTGAAGAAGTCAGAATAGTTATTTAATCACACATTGCAGAGGACAGAGGTGCTTTTCACTCAATACCACACTAGTATGACTATAAAAGAAACAATGCTTTTTTTCACTGGTGGCCATTCCTTTGAAAATAACTTCAAAGGACTCTTGAAAGCTCACCTTTGTCTGTGTCTGACTTTGATTCTTCTCACATGCCTCACTGTCAGATTTCAACACTTGTACTATGAGAATGAGGACAAAAAGAAGATCGTTTCAGCATATGCTTGTTTTATTTCTCCATCTTCTATTATTCTGTCCTCTTTAATTTATTCCCTATGCTCTCAGTGTCTCACTCTCCCCTCTCCAATGCTCTATTCAACTTTTTCTTTTGCCAGTTCTCTCTTTTTCCCAGTGTATTAGCTTTCAACGCATTCTCTTTCTCAAGTTCTCTTTCCCCATCTTTCTTGCTCTGTGATTTTTTTTTTTGCTACATAAAGAAATTATGGTATAAGAGATATCCAAGTATGTCAAATGATTTAATAAATAGGGGTGAAAATTTTAGTTGCTCTTGGCTTGCTGGATATGAGATTCTGAAAGGAAGTCTCAGAACTTGAAATGAAAAGTTAGAAGCATACATTATTAGTACAGATCATCAGAGTTTATTTAACATATCCCGAAGACCTTTTTAAACAAACCCAAGTACCTATGAAATGGTTTAAATGAACTGTTTTAATTGTTCTAAGTGTTAGAACTGGATTTTTACTTGATTGAACAATGTTAGAACAAACACTAGATGTTACACATTGACCCAAATTAGGATAGAGACCAGTTCAAGCTGCTAAGTGATAAGAAATCTTTCATACAGAAGGATTCACTCATTACTGCATATATTCTCCTGATTGCATTTATAATTAGTATTATTTTTAACTTTATTTAGTTGCTATCTCAGAACACCTTACAAAAGGAAAAAGCAATATACAGTGGAAGCAATTTGTAGACTGGGGTAAAATAAAATGTACAAAATGAAGGCAGCAAAACATACTGGAACGCAAATCAGATCTATTTGGCCAACAAGCTGACTTGCAGTGCAACCCACCTCAGCAAAAGGTTTTGAACAAAAAATGTTTAAAAATTGCAGAAAAAAGACCTCAGAACCACATAAACATCTCCCAGTTAATTATAATATATGTTCAAGCATAGGCCTTTAAAAAAAAGTCATCTAGTCTATTAGCACATAACAGAGTCCTTTGTATAATTCTTTTATACAATCTCATCCAATGTGATGTATTTTCAGCCTACACGCAGATAAGTTCCAGTGGGTACCTTATGCATGAATATTCAGCACTTCTATCTAGGTACTAGCCAGTGCTGACTATCCAGGTTGCATTTGAAGTCAGTCCTTCAATGGTAGGGGCAATGGAATTTTTGGTGGGGGGTGGAGGTGCAAAATATCAACTTTCAGCCCGGCTCCAAGGTCTCTAGTTGCTGATGCTGTGTGGAATAGCCACAGTAATCCACCCTATTCCACTGCCTATGAACCATGGTGTTAATTCACATAAGAACAATAAAAACTCAAGTGAAAAAAATATCAGAGTCAAATGCCACCAGAAAGTAATTAAGTGCAGATCACAGAAGGAACACAGTTGACATGCCAATATAAGGCCCATCATGATGTACCATAAGCAGTGTTATGCACATGACCTTGTGCTTGACCCTAATTCTTTAGGTAGAGTTGGACAGCTCAGTCTACCAGTATCAGCACTCTAAGCTCCCGGAAAGCTTCTAGTGGCTGGATCAGAATGCTGTAGTCTCATATAGTTCATCCAATCTTGTTGGCTTCTGTAGAAATAGTGAGGTGAACCTCCTTTCCTAGCAACAGAAGCCTGCTTGAGATTGGACTGACTACATTCTGATCCAGCCACTAGAAAACGTGGAGGGGCATAATTGAACAAAAACGTCTATCTCCCGATTTGGGTCGCAATATAGGCGTTTTTCTTTTTCAATTATAAGCTGGATAGTCTGCTATTGAGATAGACATGAGGGAGCCACTGCTTACCCTGGGATTGGTAGCATGGAATCTTGCTACCATTAGGGTTTCTGCCAAGTGCTTGTGACCTGGATTGGCCACTTTGGAAACAGGATACTGAGATAGATAGATGATTGGTCTGACCTAGTATGGCTATTCTTATGTTCTTAGGTTCACCTTTCTGGACAGACTGGATGGGCTATGCTGTTCTTTATCTGCCATCATTCATTATGGAACTATGTTAGTTACTGAGCTAGATGTCCCCTGGTGAAAACTGTCCCACAAGTATGCACATAGCTATGTAATTTCATTACTTATTTTGTATGTCTGTATTTATTTATTTAATAACATATATCATTCTGAGACTAATATTCAAAGAGTTTCAGCTCCTAACTTTGAGAGTTGGGCTCTTAAATTGGCCTCTGTGGAAATTTAATAGAGTTAAGTGCCTAAGGGAGAAATTCTATAAATAGCACCAAAATTTAGGAGCTGAAAAGATCAGTGCTCAGCTGGTATTCTATAAAGGGCACCCAGTCTTTATAGAATACCAACATAGTGCACAAATTGCGACTAACTTTGAGCACCAGACTTACGCCTGATAGAAAGAGGTGTAGGTCCAGTGCACAAAGTTAGACACAAATCAGCCAAATTCTATAACTCGGTGCCTAACTTTTGGGAATGCCTATAACCCGCCCATGCCCCTCCCATGGCCATGCCCCTTTTTGATTATGTGTGAGAAAAGTTAGGAGCCAAGTTATAGAATAGCATGCAGAGGAGATCCATGTGCAACTCAATTAGGTACCAATTAGTACCAATTAAGTGGTGCCTATTACCTCATTAAGTTGCTTGCGGATCTCTGATCCACATGCAAATTCTGATGCTTAACACTCGGCACTATATATAGAATCTGGGGGTAAATGTATGTTTCTACTTTTACTAGGCTTATAAATTGATGATCCTAAAAAGTGGGTGGCGACAAGGACCAGGAAGAAAGTTAATGACTTAGCATAGAATTTCAGTTCTAGGCTTTTAAATTGCTGGCTTATTTTTTAGAGCTTAGGGGGTAATTCTATAATGTATGCACCAACATTTAGATCACAAATGTGCATGTAAATGACCAGAATACTGGCATATAATATATGATCTATGATGCTCTGTGCTAAGCTAGTATTCTGTAAAAGGCGCTCTTTATGGAACGACCTTTACAGAATACTAGCTTAAAGTGTATTTCATGCCTAACTTCGGGGCTGAGCACTTACGCCTGCCAAAGGCTGATGTAAATGCTAGCACCCAACTGACGGCACTTAGGTGCACAGCTGCAGGTATTCTATAACATTGCACCTAATTTTTAGGAATGCCCCAATTCATTCATGCCCCTCGCATAGCCATGCCTTCTATGAAGGTGTGTGTTATGACATTTAGGTACGCATGTTATAGAATAGGGTATAGGGTAGATCTGTGCATAAGTCCTAATTACTGCCAACTAAGTGCTTGTTAACACCAATACCGTATTTTTTGGACTATAAGACACACTTTTTTCCTCTTAAATTTGGGAGGAAAATGTTGGTGCGTCTTATAGTCCGAATGTAGCATCCCCCCCGTTACAGGCACCTCCCTCCAACCGTTACAGGCATCTCCCTCTGTTAAAGGCATCCTCCCTCCCTCCCTCCATTACAGGCACACCCCCCTCTCTCCCTCCGTCGGAATTTTAAAACTCCTCACCTCGTCGGTGTGACTCGCGGTAGCAGCAGTGCTTCAGCGTGCATGTTGCTCGGCAATCTTCACTCAGCCTTCTCTCTCTCAGCTCCCGGGGCGGGACCAGAGAGCTGAGAGAAAGAAGGCTGAGTGAAGATCGCTGAGCAACATGCACGCTGAAGCGCTGCTCCTACCGCGAGTCACACCGACGAGGTGAGGAGTTTTAAAATTCCGACGGAGGGAGAGAGGGGGTGTGCCTGTAATGGAAGGAGGGAGGGAGGGTGCCTGTAACGGAGGGAGGGTGCCTGGAACAGGGAGGGGGGCCTGTAACTATTTTTCGGAGTATAAGATGCACTTTTTTTTTCCTCCACATTTGGGAGGAAAACCTAGGTGCGTCTTATGGTCCGGTGCATCTTATAGTCCGAAAAATACGGTAATTGATTATTATTGCCTAACTGGCTAATTAGTTGGCACACGGATATGTGATCCACACCCAAAATTGAATGCACAACTTTGGGTGACTTATACAGAATCTGGTGGTATGTGTGTATCTCTAGAATCTGGGCACAAGCTTTTACACCAATTCTATGGCTAATGCAGGGCCAGCTTAACCACTGGAACAGGTAAGGCTCTGGCCCAGGGTGCTGGTGATTAAGGGTGCCAAAATACCCAGCCTCTGACTTCTCCTGGTCTAGAGGTTAAACCTTTTCTTCCCTCCCCTTCCCTGTGGGTCCGGCACTGCTCCCTCATTTCTCTCACTTCCCCATGTTCCTGTAAAATTTATAGCAAGGCAAACAATCTGCAAAATCCAACATGGAAAATGAGCCAGCAGATCAGTATATTATCCAAAATATTTTATTAAAAGTACCATATGTTAAACAGTTGCCCAACACAGGCCGTGTTTCGCCCAAAGAGGGGCTGCGTCAGGGGTTACAAATTGCATATCACTGAAAAACAAAACCGGCCATCTCAAACCCGGTGAACTCTGGCATTTGTCCGGGCCAAACTGTATTATCGAAAGAAAAGACGGATGGCCATCTTTTTCGATAATACAGTTCGGCCAGCTGTTTGCGGCACCGCCAAAATAGATCGCTGGCAATCTGTTTCGCCGGCACCATTCGATTATTCCCCTCTTGGCCTGCAACTACCTGTGGGTGCAAGTCAGAACATCTCTCAGATGTATTCTGCAGGCTGGGATTCTGGTTGCCAAAATTTTGGAGAGAGAGGAAGATGAGATAGGATTGCCAATTGGCTTCAGGTTTTCAGAACAGCTTTATCCATTCCTGGTTTTTACCATACTGCCTGTATGGACTTGTGCTTCTATTACTTTCCTTAAGGAAAGCAACACAGGGCCATGCAAACGGCGGTGTAAAAGCAGCACTGGATCAACCTATCCTGAAAATCTGGAACCAATAGTCAACCCTAAACACACTCCATCTCCCTCAAAATTCACTCATCAGGGAGAGCTATCTCTATGGCCAGATAGATTAGCAGTTCATGTTCAACCCACAGAAGAGTACCCAAGCACACCAACCCACCCTGCTAGCATTCATCTGATTAACAAGCAATGCAGTCATTTTCCATTTGTCTGATTATTTGTTTAGTCAGACAGAAAATTTCAGAAAAAAGTCATAACTACCTCATGTATGGAGATTAAAGTTTACTTTGTATCTATCTGCTTTAATCGCTCCCTGCTACAGTATTTCCATTAGTAGATTCTCCACATTGTACTGTTATAAAGGCTTTATTTTTTGTCACGGCTTCATTTATGTTCATTTTTCTCCCTCTTCTGGCCCATTATAAAATTGCAGTTACCCCTTAAGTTTTACATTTCTCTAGAACAATCAGGTCAGTTTTTAGATAGGATGTACAATGATGTATCGGCATAAATTAGGTGCATTTTCAGCAGTGCTGCTCATGTGGTCTGCGCTACTAAAAATACACGCCTACTCTAGCTACACACATATTTATATGCCTACTCAAGACTACATTAAATGCAAATCTACCTTGTGCATATTCATTGTAGTTATCCTGAAAGCCTAACTGATCACGTGTGTTAAGATGACAGGGTTGAGAACCCCTGCAGCTAGGCACATAGGTGTAAATATTGGGCACTTATTCTTCTAGCATATAGGGCCAAATTCTATATATGCCATCTAGAAAATCCATGCGGAAAACATTTCCACCTAAGTGGCACCTAGATTTAGGTGTAGTAAATAGAATACAGTTAGTAGATGTGCTAGTTCCTAAAACTATGTGCCTCCATATACACCAATGAAAACATGGCATAAATCCCAGTGCATAGATTTAGACACAGAGGGCCATATTCTCTAATAACATGTGTAATTTTTGTAACATCCACAAAATGGCCATTTCCCTGCCTATAACCACACCCCTTTTGCCTGCACACATTAAAATTTAGGCACAGTACATTAAAGAATACGCTTCAGGAGTTGTGCGTGTAGATTCTAATTATCACCAATTAGTGCTCATTGCTTAAGTGCTGTTAACAATGCTGATTGGCTTGTTAAGCCGATTAAGTTACATACATTGTTACAGAATATGCTTGGATTTTGGCACAGAATGCTAGACAAGCTATATGGGATCCAGGGGATAGTCTATGTTTATGTTAATTTAAAAATAGAGAGAACAGAAAATTGAATGCCAATAAATAAAAGGAAAGATAAGGGGATAGAGTGTGTTCTTATACCGTGGCCAGACACCATTTAACCAATATATGTAACTTTGATAGCTAGTCCCTTTTTCTGGATAAATTTGGCTAAAGGGGGATGTTATGAAACTGGGCTACCATTTTATTCTTAACCCCAGTTATTAGTAAGTAGGTCTCATTGAATAAAATGTGACCTGTGCTAAAATAGCACAATTCAGTGGTAAAATGACACATCTTAACAATAGCCCGCCTTGATAACTATACCCCTAAGTGTGCAAGGCATCCAAACTAACCAGACAAAAAGGGGTGGGAGCAGAGGCAAGTTTATAATTTAGCCATTAGCATATCTGTTCAGAATTGACTGGCTAAATGTAGCAAGACAATACAAATAGCAAGCTTAAATTTTGAATGGCTTGATTTAGATAATTTTGGGCACAAATCTAGCTGGTAAGGTATGATTAGATCTCTGGTGAATGATTTATTTATTGATTGATTTTATTTTATTTTACTTTCCCAAGAAAGCTCAGGTTTAATGTGGCTTACATAACAAATCAAGAAGAATCATTACAAGACAATTAGTGTTAATACAAGAATACAACTATTAAAAAATTATTTCCTTTTAGCTGATGATAAAGGTGTAGTCAATCAGTGACTTTTAGTTTGCTCCATCCGTGGAGGTTTGCTCCTTCTCTTCTTTTGTGCGTTCATATTAGCCAAACACATATCTAAAGAAGTGGGCTTTAAGTAAACTTCTAAATGACATATAATAGTCAACTGAGTGTCTGATATACTTGGGTAATGAGTTCCAGAGTTTGGTAAGTTGGTAAGAAAAATTAGCATTAAGGATAGTTTTGTAGGTTAAGTTTTTACAACTTGGAAGATGTATTATGAGATATTCTCTAGATGATGAGGTGGCATTTCGTGGTGATAACTTAATAAGACCTATCACATAAGATGGTAAGATACCTTAAAGAATCTGATGAACAAGAACACATAGATTAAATGAAATTATTTCATTCATAGGTAACCAATGTAGATCCTTAAGAAGAAGAGATGCTTTAACGTAATGCAGCGATCTATATATAAAGTGGGCAGCCGTGTTTTGTGCAGTTTATAGTTTTCTTAGGAGACTCCACTTAATACCTGCATAAATAAAGTCAAATTTAGTTAAGACTAATGACTGAACGAAAATGCGAAAGACTGATCTTGAAAAGAATGGTTTTAATCTTTTAAGTTTCCACAATGAATTAAAGACTACTTTGGAAATTTGGCAATCAAAAGAAATAAACTGATCAATTAAGATCCCCAAGATTTTCATTGTTAAATCCAAATAAGTAACATTATCAATCCTAATATTTGAGATGGTT
Source organism: Microcaecilia unicolor (assembly GCF_901765095.1). Taxonomy (NCBI): domain Eukaryota; kingdom Metazoa; phylum Chordata; class Amphibia; order Gymnophiona; family Siphonopidae; genus Microcaecilia; species Microcaecilia unicolor. The sequence continues at coordinate 184,310,739 of NC_044034.1, read as the reverse complement.
ATTTTGTTTTATCAATATTAAGTTTCAATTTGAAATTAAGAGCCCAAGATTCCATTAAATGTATGCCTATTTTGATTTTGTTTGCATTCTCATGTAATTCTTGATGAATGGGATATAAATTGTAACATCATCAACATATATGAATGCTGAAAACCCGATTGATTGTAGCAAATGTTCTGGCTACATTTGGAGACTTTGCAGATATATATATATATATATATATATATATATAGTACACATGTGGTTGCACTATTTCCACCCATGAGGTTTTGCCCAGTGAACGAAGAGCGGATGTTTATTATGACTGCCTCATGGGTGAATTACTAATCTAAGGGAATTACTCCTACATTTTATGTAAGTTTTTTTTTCTGGTTATTTTTGTGTATATTTGGGTTTATTTTTCAATGAGTGTAGGGATTTTTCTTTTAAAGGGTCCTTTAACAGAGCGGCAGTATGCCCAACAAACGCCAGCCCAACACAGCCACCAGTGGCAGTCCTACCCCGAGCACGTGCCAATTCCAGGGGAAAAAGAAAACCCTAGAAATAGCCTGCATGGCAATAACCCGCCTATGGTGGATGGTGGCAAGGGCTCCCTGTTGCATGGCCATATGGTAAGAGTTCTCATACCACATGGCCATGTGTGACTGGAGTCTTTTTATCCACTACATTAAAAAGGGCCCTGGTGCATGGGAAAAATGGCCCCTGCCGCCAGCTTGGTAAAAGGGCCCCTAAGTGCCTACTTTATAACATTACCCTACAAGTGCCCCTAAGTGCCTACTTTATAAAATTACCCTACAAGTGCTAAAGCTAGCACTGGCTGAACCTACCTGAAATAAAATGGAGCCAGCTGGCAGTCACTGTTCCCTCTAAGCTGGGTGGGAGTCCTTGAACTGCATTGCTGCCAGTGAGGGGCGGTGTTTCAATATTGTGTCTTTCATTACTAGGGACAGGCAGGTTCCTTGGAGTCCTGCAGAGATTGCCTGAGAATGTGATAGTGAAACAATGCCCTCTACTGGCAGGTCTTTAGGTGGAGGACTTCCGTTCAGCTTAGAGGGAACAGTACTGGCAGCCCTATCTGATTATCATAGTGCATTAAGGGGCCCTTTTACTAAAGTACACTGAAATCTGGGTTTAGCACATTTTGTGGGATTTTGTATTAAGCCCAGATTTTAAGCAGCACATTTTAGACTTTTAGATAGATAGATAGATAGATAGATAGATAGATAGATAGATAGATAGATAGATAGATAGATAGATAGATAGATAGATAGATAGATAGTCATGCAAGTCCTGTGCCAGTGGCGTAGCCAGACCTGACATTTTGGCTGGGCCCAGAGCTAATATGGGTGGGCACTATATATATATATATAGGCATGAGTAGTGTGCCCTACTTCTAGCATTTTTCCTCTCTCTCCCTCCTTTCATCCAGCATTTCTCCTGTTTCTCTCTCCATCTGACCAACCAGGGTCTCCCTCTTGCTCCCCTTCCTTCTCCCCAACAGCTTGTCTCTCCCCTGCCCTTTTCCATGTCCCCTCTTTCTCCCACCATCTTTCCATTCATCTTTCTCTCTGTACCCCTCTTCTATCCAGCATCCCAACTCTTCTTTCTTTCCATCCAGCTTCTCCCCTCTCACCTCCATCCAGCATGTCCCTTTCTCTCTCTCTCCCTTCTACCATCTTCTCTCGCTCTCCACCTTCTGTCCAGTGTCTCCCTCCTTTCATCTATCTCCTCTCTCTTCCTCCTTTCATCCAGTATCTCCCCTTTTTCTGTACCCATGCAACATCTTTGATCTCTCTCCCCCCCCCCCTCCACCATGCAACATACACCCTGACACACTTTCTTCCTCCTCCCCTTCCAAACAAAATATTTTTTCTATGCTGCTCCACCCCAGCATTTTTTGTTTCCACGTACCTTTTTTATTATTATTATTACATTTGTACCCCGCGCTTTCCCACATGTTGCAGGTTCAATGCGGCTTACATAGTAAATACAATTACAGTCATGAAAAGAAACATACTAATTGTAGTAAACGAGTAGTTGTAGGGTTTGATATAAATGCAAGCTAAGATGGGATAACAAACAGAAAGGAGATAGGGAAGGCTAAGAAGTAAGAAGGATGGTAAGGAAAGGTAGAGTGATGTCATTATGTGAGAGTTTGCTCTTTCCTATCAAAAAATGGAGTCAAAGCAGAGGAGAGCGCAACATCAAGTCCGAAACTGGAGATGATTTGAGAGTTGGTACACAATGAGGCAATATCGAATCACTAAAAGTATGCAAGGATCCCTGCTTACAAAAAAGATGTGCTTTTGTACTAGCCAAAGTCCGAAGACGAAGAGCCGTGTCATGAGGGATTTGCATTTTTCATGGGAGAGAGAAAAAATACAAGCAGTTATCCGTTGCGACAAAGTACGTTTTGTGAATGGGTTGCCAGATAGCGTTAAAATTCCCCAGCCTAAAAACAGCGACATCCCCATTCCCCATCTTGCTCACCTATGTGCTCTGCCTCTTCCTCCACGTGTGGCACTAGTACTGCTTAGCTGGCCAGCCCGGGCCCTCTTTCTGCTTCCCCCCCCCCCCCCCCCCCCGCTCACAGCAGCCTTCAGGCATGCGCTGTTGGTCTGCCAGTCCTCAGCCCTCGGAACAGGAAATTGACGTCAGCGGAGGCAGAGAACGGCAGAGCCGACAGCGCCTGCCTGAAGGCTGCTGCGGCCCCGAACTTCATTTTCTTCTTTTGCGGAGTGGCGGCGGTAGTGGCTGGAGCGGAGGATCATCTCAGACTTGGCAGGTGGGCGGGCCTGAGCCAAGATTGGGTGGGCCTGGGCCCACCCAGGCCCACCCAGTCCAACCCGTAGCTACGCCCCTGTCCTGTGCTAATGTAGCCACTAATGTATGTGCTCCCTGTTAGGTTTAACATGGGAGCACTTACCGCTTTATATTTGGGAGGTGCTAGGTGCTCCCGCATTAGCACTATGTTATCCAGTTAGGGCCAGATTCTATATATGGCACCTAAGAAAATCCACATGGTAAAGATTTACACCTAAGCGTATCCTTGCACATAGATTTATGAACACTGGGCCATATTCTATAACTGCATGCGTAAATTTTGGAACACCCATGAAATGCCCATTTCCCTGCCTACAGCCATGCCCCTTTTGAACTGTGCTCATTAAAATTTAGGAGCAGTTCATTACAGAATACGCTTAGCTAGTTGGGTGCATAAATTCTAATTATTGTCAATTAGTGCACATTATTGCTTGTTAAGAGCTGTTATCAATGCTGATTAACTTCTTAAGCCAATTAAGTTATGCACATTGTTATAGAATATGCCTCCGAGTTGTGCACCATTTATAGAATAGCACTTATTGCTGATTTCCCTGCCAAACTGAAACCTGGTGTAAATCCTGGTGTGTAAGTTACGCACAGATCCCCGGCATTCAGTAATACTGTGCACATCTTTCATGAAAGCCCCTGTCCTGTCCATGCCCCTCGCATAGCCACATCCCCTTTTGAATTGCACACTATGAGATTTGCATGTAGATCTTTATAGAATACCACTTAGTAAGATGTACACGCAATTCCAAATTGCTGCCAATTAATGCCAATAATTGGTTCTTAGCTCTCAATTATTGGCGCTAATTGGCTCGTTAGTCACTTTAGTCGCTCGCGTATCTCTGAAAAGTATGCAGTTTTGCATATCTTTTATAGAACCTGAGGGAAGTGCTAGCCATCCATGATATGCTCCCTCCAAAAATATATTTTTAAAATAGTTATCACGCACTTACTTCTGGATTCTGTATAGTGAGCCTGGAGATCCGCGCTGAAATCCAGGCATATTCTATAGCAATGCATATAACTTAATTGGCTTATCAAGCTAATCAGGATTGATAACAACACTTAACAAGATGAGCACTAAATGGCAATAATTAGAATTTATACGCACAACTCGCTAAGCGTATTCCATAATGACCTGCACCTAAATTCTAATGCGTGCAGTTCAAAAAGGGCATGGCTATGGGCAGGGAAATGGGCATTTTGTGTGCATTCCCAAATTTATGTGCGTAGCTATAGCATATGGCCCAGTGCACATAAATCTACACGCAAGGATTTATACCATGTTTTTATTTGTGTAAATGTAGGCATATAGTTTTAGGCGCTGGGATATCATCTAAGTGTATTCTATATACTGTGCCACTTACAGAATACGCTTAGGTAGAAATGTTTACCATGTGAATTTTTTAGGCGCCTTATATAGAATCTGGCCCTCAGCATGTAAAACAGGAAAGTTACCGTAAAACACATAAAAGCATTTTGTTGTAAGCATTTTCTCATGTGCTAACCTCATGTTAGGGCTCAATATCCTTTAGTAAAAGGGTCCTTAAGTTCTGTTCTGAGCGTTAGAATAATTTGATTTGTATTTAAATGGAAGAGATCTTGCACCTAATTTCCAAAATGAAAGTGCACACATATTATCCTTTTTGTGCTGGTAAAATGTTACCTTAAACATATCTCTGGGAACACCTCCATAAGGGGATCTTCTACTAAGATGTGCTAGCATTTTTAACTCACGCTAAAAATCGATTAGCATTAAATACTAAGATGCCCATTATATTCTTATGGGTGTCTCAGCATTTAGCAGCAGCTGGTTTTTAGTGTGAGCTAAAAATGCTAGCGCATCTTAGTATAAGACCCCCTAAGTCTGATTACTAGTCCTCATGCACTATGGAAGACCAGGCATATATTACTGGATTGAGGAGGGACAATTTTCAGACAGCTAATTTGCTTTGGTAAATTGCTGTTTATTCAGGTACATGGTTTTGAAAATTGCTCTTTGCACATGCATTCTGCCTTGAGACAACAAAATGTCTAGCTGCAAGCATTTTCTTTATCTCATCATTAGCAATAAACAGCTTGACATGCATGTGAACCTTAAAGGCAGGGTTTTCTTTAAAACCAAACAAACCAAAGTTCAGATCCTATGCATCTGTCATGTTGCACAGATACACATCATTTGGTTTATTTATTTATTTATTTTTAGTTACATTTGTACCCCGCGTTTTTCCCACTCATGGCAGGCTCAATGCGGCTTACATATACAGGTACTTATTTGTACCTGGGGCAATGGAAGGTTAAGTGACTTGCCCAGAGTCACAAGGAGCTGTGCCTGAAGTGGGAATGGAACTCAGTTCCTCAGTTCCCCAGGACCAGAGTCCACCACCCTAACAGATACACATCATTTGGTTTAGATGTATATGTTTTGTTTTTAGAACAAATTGCTGGGGGATTTGAAAGCTGTTCAGGATTCAGCTAGTTTTTAGGAGGCAGTTGAAAACCTGGCTATTTGCAGTCCATTTTTTCATGTCAATTTTAGGGGAGGCAGGGGGAGGGGGATAACATTTTCTGTTGATTCCCATTATTGTTGATTTGATATTTGTACCCCATATTGTACAGCCTTTGGCTGAAAGAGGCAGGTTATAAGACTTTGTATTAAATTAAAGTTGCAGAAGTTCTAGTTTTGAAAAAGTCATGTGATTGTTACCTGCAATGGCATATCGGCTGCAGAAAACATATGAGCAGAGCAGGTTGACTAAAGGTGATTGATAGATTGATAGAAAACCTATCAGGCAGCACACAACAAACACCATGCAGGATGTCAAAATGTGGTAACAAAATTAGTTTGCAAGATTAAAACGTATTAACACAAGTCAGACAACTGTCACGTCAGTGCTCTTCACTTTAATTCTGAGTGACAGCCAAGCCGCTCCGCTTCAGAATGGGGCTTAGACTGTCATGTCTGCAATTTGTTTCACCTGCCAGATATCTCAGTTAGCAGCACACCCAGCACAAAGAAAATGGTCCCTTTCCACACACGGAAATGCTCCTGACCTCAAGTGTGTATTCAGTGAGAGCTTTGAGGTATAACATGAATGCTACCCTCACATGTCATAGACAGAAAGGCCCAAAGTCAGTTCATTTGCTTACTACACAATCTGGCCTCTCTGTCTGTCACAATTTTCAAGTTTTACTAAAAACAGCCAGTTATTTTTTTGTCAGTATGCCACAACCTTTTTTTTTTCTTTATTACAGCAAGAGAAGTAGTGCTAAACTTGCCTATGCAGGGACTTTCTAGTGCTTTTCAAACATAGGGCCCTGTTTACTAAGCCACGCTGTAGGTGCGCTATTTTTTTTAGTCTGCGCTAATGATAGAGATACCCATTATATTCCTATGGGTGTTTCTATCATTAGCACGCACTAAAATGTTTGCACACCTACAGCTCGGCTTAGCAAACAGGGCCCTTAGTTTAATACTGTATTGTTTATTTTTAAGTTGTGGTATGATATGGTTTGGTATTAGTTTTATATTATGTATTTTTGTTTGTATTGTTATATTTTAGTTTGTATGTAATTTTTGTTCCCCGCTTAGAATGGCTCAGATATAGCAGGCTAAAAATAAAGTTACAATAAAATACAATAAAAACATAATCCAGGAAACTCAAACGAGCTTGGAAAAAAATAAAAGACGAACACACACTCAATGCATGGAAACAAATACAAAGAAAATGCAAATACGCAATAAGACAGACCAAAAGGTCATACTACAAAACTAAAATAGGGCCAGATTACAAAGACACGAAGAAATTATACCAAATCATGAACAAACTACTAGACATCACCTTGGTCACCACAACCAGTACAGACATCCCATCTGCAGACAACCTTGCTAAATACTTCAATGAAAAAATTGTAAACCTACGTAACACGCTACCTCAGGACAACACCAATATCGAAAATTTCATCACAGGCTTGGACCCAACCCCTGGTGAATACCCAGCGGACTGAACCTGGTCAAACTTCACTCTCCTCACCACAGAAATGGTCACCCAGGTGATAAATAGGTTCTCCAACTTTCACTGTAAATTGGATACCTGCCCCCCACCGCTTCATAGCAAACCTTACATCCCACTTAAACTACATGCTTCAGCAAGGTCTCTTCCCTAAGGAAAATGGCAACATCCTACTCACCCCAATACCAAAAGATCCCAAGAAAAAATCAAACAAAATCACTAACTACCGCCCAATAGCATCAATCCAACTGGTGGTCAAACTGATGGAAAGCATGGTAACCAAACAACTTACTGATTATATAAACAAATTCACAATATTACATGAATCACAATCAGGATTTCGCCCCCTCCATAGCACTGAAACAGTACTAATTACCCTCCTAGCCAAATTCAAGCAGGAAATAGCAACAGGCAAAAGCATTCTTCTCCTCCAATTCGACATGTCCAGTGCGTTTGACATGGTAAACCATAAAATACTACTAAGACTCCTAGATTACTTTGGAATTGGCGGACACATACTTATTTGGATCAAGGGTTTCCTAACCACTAGAACATATCAAGTGAAATCAAGCTCAAACATATCACCACCATGGAAAGCAGAATGTGGAGTACCTCAAGGATCACCACTATCACCGATCTTTTTCAACCTAATGATGATCCCTGTGACAAGGCAAGCCCCAGAGATTCCCCAGTGAAGCAGTTGAGCCCAGAACTATAGGTCCCAGAAGTCCTTGCAAGAATGAGAGAAGAGAGTAGTCCTAAAAAAATGGAATGGATTCCCAGCCCCAGCAGGAGGAGTAATGGCTCAGCTAGAGGGAGAGGGAAGGATGGAGCTCAGTTTCCCTGGCATCACCATCAGTATATAATTCCCTCCAGCTGTGAGAAGGGGAGAGCAGATTTCCTGGAGGCTCTCAGTCACCAGGAGGGCAGGGAGACGAATGGAGAGAGAGATTCCATGGAGTAAGTGGAGGAAGGAAGTAGCCTGCCACTAGCGGAGCCAGCTACCATGGAGTGGGAGAATTCAAAGGTTTCCCTGCCCAGCACTTGAAGGCAGTGGAGGAGGCCACACTGGGCATGGTGCTGAGAGGTGGGAGAAACTGCCAACCCTGCTCCTTACAGGGTTCCCTCTGTGCTGTGGAAAGGCAGGTGATTTATGGTAATGTTTGATGTTGGAAGATTGTCCATGAAGATTTGTTCTGAACTGTTGTGCTATATTGGAAGTGTGCTGAACTCTTACTAAACCCTTCTGAAGGAGGGGGAAGGGAAAGCTAATGCCCTAATATAAGACCTGCGGTCTTGAGGAGCTGAGCGTTTGCTGAGGGATTTTGGGACCTGGACTGTACCTTTTTTTTTTTCTTTTGAAGATTATCTTATGAGGATTGTACCTTTTTCTTTTGGAGACTATATTAAGAGGGCTGTACCTTTTGTTTTGAAGAATATATTATGATTTTTGGTATGAAATTGCCTTGATAATAAAATACTTTGGCCCTGAGTCCCAGTATCAGCAGCATTCTGGCCTGGAACCCTGGGAGCCCCGCAGGCTTGCTGGATCCACCCAAGAGGAGGAAGCGGACCCCCCCCCCCCTTTACACCCCACTAGCCAAATCCTTATCCAACCAAGGCCTTAACCCTTTCATCTATGCAGACGATGTCACAATATACATTCCTTACAAACATAATCTGACAGAAATCACCAACGAAATCAAGCTCAGCTTGAATATCATGGACTCATGGGCAAACGCATTTCAACTAAAACTCAAAACAAAAAAACACACTGTCTCATCCTCTCATCCCAATACAATACAAACAAACCCACAAACATAAACACCCCAGATTATACCCTCCCTATCTCAGACAGCCAGAAAATTCTTGGCGTTACAATCAACCGTAACCTCACACTAGAGAACCAAGTGAAATCTACAACAAAGAAAATGTTCCACTCAATGTGGAAACTCAAACGCGTGAAACCATTCTTCCCAAGGGAAACATTTCGAAACTTGGTACAATCAATGGTATTAAGCCATGTAGACTACTGCAACAGAATTTATGTGGGATGCAAAGAACAAATTATAAAAAAAACTTCAGACCGCTCAAAACACGGCAGCTAGGCTTATATTTGGAAAAACGCGATTCGAAAGTGTCAAACTCCTCCGAGAAAAACTGCACTGGCTCCCAATCAAAGAACGTATTGCTTTCAAAATCTGCACCCTGGTTCATAAAATTATCTACGGCGAAGCCCCGTGATGCATGACAGATCTCATAGACCTACCAACCAGAAACACAACAGGATCAACACAAACATATCTAAATCTCCACTACCCAAGCTGCAAAGGACTCAAATACAAATCAACCTTTGCATCCAGCTTTTCCTACATAAGCACACAACTATGGAACGCATTACCAAAAGCCGTGAAAACAATTTATGATCACCTAAACTTACGGAAATCATTAAAAACTAACCTGTTCAAAAAGGCATACCCTACCGACCGAACTTAAATGCCTGTACCTTGCAACACAACGAAACCAAAGCTTGTAATGGACATATAATAACTCTTCCTCTCTACGATTCTCTTCCTCTCTATGATTCCCTAATGTGTCTGTACACACGAACCTTATTCTACCACAACATTACTGTATTTGTTCATACCGGAATTGGCGAACGCCTTTACAGTACTATGTAAGCCACATTGAGCCTGCAAATAGGTGGGAAAATGTGGGATACAAATGTAACAAATAAATAAAATAAATAAAAATTACACCCTACTGAAAACTACCTTACCCTTTCAGATTGAGGTAATTTTCAGTAGGAAAGACTCATTTGACATGAGATGGGAAATGTCATTTCATACTACCCCAAAACACGAAGGAGGTGGATTTCAATCAATTCACGTAATCATCACAAAATATTCTCATCTAAATATTGTGAGCACTCTGCAGTGCTGGAGCGAGAACAGGGAGGTAGCGGTTCCTTTAAACGTCAGCGTCCTGTCTCCTTCATCCCTTCTAGGCAAACAACTCGCCCTCTAGTGGCCAGAGTGCCGGTGAAGTCTCTAGTTCAGGGAAAGAACTACTCTCCCCAGAAGCCCCTGCGATTTCAGCAGGACTCTCAGGAAGGGGAGGGAGGGGTGAATGATTGGGAGATGAGTTCTGATCCAGGAGATGAGCAGCAGGTGGAGGAACTCAGGGAGGAGGAGGACATGGAATACAATAAAGAGGAAGTGGAGGGAGGAGAGAAGGAGGAGTGTGTGGAGGTGGCTGGTTTTGCTCAAACTCGAGGGGAGAAGGTAAAAGCTTTTGTGGCCTCTGTATTGCCTAGACTGTGGATGGTGGGTGAGGCAAAAGTGAGCCAGTGGGGAAGAAACTGGTGGAGGCAACTAACCCAGAAATTGTCGGCTCACTGATGATAATGCTGAGGAGAGTTATTATAATATTGTAAGCAGGATTACAAGTGCTGATTATTAATAGAAATCAAACAAAATAAAACATGGAAAAGAAAATAAGATGATACCTTTTTTATTGGACATAACTTAATACATTTCTTGATTAGCTTTCGAAGGTTGCTCTTCTTCGTCAGATCGGAAATAAGCAAATGTGCTAGCTGACAGTGTATATAAGTGAAAACATTCAAGCATTACTATGACAGTCTGACAGGGTGGGAGAATGGGGGTGGGTAGGAGGTATGCATGGGGACATCAAAGCATATCATTGATATTCTAACAGGATGGGTGTGGATAGGTGAGGGGTGGGGTGATCAACAGAGACATACAGCTTTATGGTTTATAATGGGCTAGGAACCCCAGATCCTTGTTAAGTCCTTTCTGTTGGGTGTTAAAATATTCAATCATTCTGACTTCAAAGGTCTTACGTTCTTGTATGGTTTTAAAGTTACATTTCAGTATTCTCACTGTGAAATCACTGGTACAGTGTCCTGGTTCTGTGAAGTGCTGTCCCACCGGGGTGGGGGCCCTACTGGCTGTATTGTTCATGTGATGTCTATGTAAATTGAATCTTGTCTTAAGCATCTGGCCTGTTTCTCCAATATAGCATCCTTCGTTACATTTTTTACACTGAATGATATATACCACATTGGAAGATGAGCAAGTGAAAGATCCTTTTATGTTGAATATCTTTCCTTTGTGGATAACTGTGGGGCCCTATGAAATATTTTGGCATAGTTTGCAACTGGATACATTACAGGGATGTGTGCCCTTCTGTTCCTTTTCAGTCTGTGATGGAAGTTTACTTCTGATTAGCTTGTGTTTTAAGTTGGGTGGCTGTCGGAAGGCCAGTACTGGTGGGGACGGGAATATCTCTTTCAGTAATTCATCCTCCTGGAGTATAGGTTGTAGATCTCTTATGATTTTCCTCAGTTTTTCCAGCTGTGGATTGTATGTCACTACAAGGGGGATTCTGTCTGTGGATTTTTTCTCCTTGTACTGTAGCAGATTCTCCCTGGGTGTTTTGAGGGAGGAGGCAATATTCTTGGAGATTATTTTGGGGTTGTAGCCTTTCTGTTTGAAGGATGCAGTCAGGCTTTTAAGGTCTCTGTCTCTGTCCCCTGGGTCAGAGCAGATACGGTGGTATCTTGTGGCATGGCTGTAAATGATGGATCTTTTTGTATGTGAAGGATGGAAGCTGGAGTTGTGGAGGTAGCTACATCTGTCTGTGGGTTTCTTGTCTGTGATTTCCACACTCCTCTGCTTAAGTGCTGATTAGAAATAGGACTGAACTAGGTGGAAACAGTGAATGTTAATGCTAAAATTGATCCTTCATGTTGAAGAAGAGGGGATCAAACGAAGACTAATGCTGTGCTGAAAGTGCTTGAGCAATAAAGCCTTGTGATTGTCTAAGAACTTTTGAGTTGGCTGGATTCCTTGAAGTCATGTGGGAAAGAGCAGGATAGGCTCCGACTAACGGAGGGAGAGACCCAGTGGGAAGGAGCAGGTCTCGGCAGAGAGGTAAACTGATTTACACAGCCTGCAAGAGTTGGTGGAAACTAAGCAGGGAGAGCCTTGGTCCCACCTGGAAGAGTGACCTGGTTACCGGGTTCTTAAGCTGATCTGAGCCAGCTATGCTGAAGTTTCACTCGGTAGCCCAGAAGCTTTAGTTTCGTTCTCCTGATGACGCCTAAGGGCGAAACATGTGACCACATGTAGAGAACATTGAAAAAAGGAACAGTAGCCACAGGAGAAGTGGCACGTTAAGTTTTTGGACACCATCCACCTTATAATTGAAAGAGAAAAACGCCTAGATTTCGACCCAAATCGGGAGATAGACGTTTATCTCACAAAAACGAATAAATCGGTATAATGGAAAGCCGATTTTGGACGTTTTCAACTGCACTCCATCGCGGAAGCGTACAAAGTTGACGGGGGCGTGTCGCAGGCGTGGCGAAGGTGGAACTGGGGCGTGGTTATCGGCCGAGGAGAGATGGACGCCTTTCGCCGATAATGGAAAAAAAGTATGCGTTTGTAGCTAGAATTTAGGGCACTTTTCCCGGACCCTGTTTTTTCCACGAATAAGGCCCCAAAAAGTGCCCTAAATGACCAGATTACCCCCAGAGGGAATCGGGGATGACCTCCCCTGACTCCCCCAGTGGTCACTAACCCCTCCCACCACAAAAAATGATGTTTCACAACTTTTTATTTTCACCCTCAAATGTCATACCCACCTCCCTGGCAGCAGTATGCAGGTCCCTGGAGCAGTTGTTAGGGGGTGCAGTGGACTTCAGGCAGGTGGACCCAGGCCCATCCCCCCCTACCTGTTACAATTGTGCTGCTTAATGCTTAGTCGTCCAACCCCTCCAAACCCACTGTACCCACATGTAGGTGCCCCCCTTCACCCCTTAGGGCTATAGTAATGGTGTAGACTTGTGGGCAGTGGGTTTTGAGGGGGATTTGGGGGGCTCAACACCCAAGGGAAGGGTGCTATGCACCTGGGAGCTCTTTTACCTTTTTTTTTTTTTTTTGTAAAAGTGCCCCCTAGGGTGCCCGGTTGGTGTCCTGGCATGTGAGGGGGACCAGTGCACTATGAATCCTGGCCCCTCCCACGAACAAATGCCTTGGATTTATTCGTTTTTGAGCTGGGCGCTTTCATTTTCCATTATCACTGAAAAACAAAAACGCCCAGCTCACAAATTGTCGAATAAAACATGGGCATCTATTTTTTTTTTTTTTCGAACATACGGTTCGGTCCGCCCCTTCACGGACCCGTTCTCGGAGATAAACGCCCATGGAGATAGACGTTTTCGTTCAATTATGCCCCTCTATTTATGTTTACTAGCAAGATTGAAAAACTGAAAGAAATATTGCATCACCATTTGAGCTGAAGTCTACGCGTGCAGCTTATTCCATTCGAACAGCACACCAAAGCTAAGTACCACTTTTGTATAATATTGGATAAATCACCAACAGATATATTGCTGGAAGGTAGGGTAGTGCTGTGAGTGATGTGATGGTGTTATGACTAAACAGCTGCTCATAGCTCAACTCAAACACCTATTTCTGAGCACTATTTAAAAAAATAAAAAAAAATTTTAACTGGTATGCCATACCCCTTAGTAACAAGAAGTGAGTCACTTAGTATTCAGATATAATCAGTGGTGTGCTGGTAAATTTTTAACAACAGGCTCTCTCCCTGGTCCACCTCGGCGCCCCCCCCCCCCCCCCCCCCCCCGTCCACCACTGCGCCTCCCCCCGTCCACCTCTGCGCCCCCCCCCCCATCCACTTCTGCGCCCTCCCCAAATTGCAGAGCTGGCTATAGCCAGGGGGGGGGGGGGGCAATGCATTACTCTCTCCAGGAAAAAACTATTAAATGATCCCAGGTTCCAATCTAATTCATGTTTAATGTGGGATAAAATGCCATAAATAAGTAAATAAATATAAACTTTTAATGTTGAGCACCTGATTCTCAAGGTGAACATATTCCAAACACTATAATGAAAATAAAATGAGTTTTTTCCTACCTTTGTTGTCTGGTGACTGTTTTTCTGCTCATGCTGGCCCAGTATCCGATTCTGCTGCTATCTGTCCTCTTAACTCCATTTCCAGGGCTTCCTTTCCTCCTTTCTTCTTCATTTCTGGTCCTCAGCTTCTGCCTATTTTCTCCATCCATTTGCAGTTATTCTCCTCTCTTCCTTTTCCCTCTTCTCTTCTCATTCCTCACTCTTCCCTCCCCTCCACCCATGTCCAGCATTTCTTCTCTCTCCCTTCCCTCTCCTCCACCCATGTCCAGCAACCCTCCTCTCCCCTGCCCTCCATCCATCCACCCATGTCCAGCAGCCCTGCTCTCCCATGCCCTCCATCCACCCACCCATGTCCAGCAACCCTCCTCTCCCCTGCCCTCCATCCACCCATGTCCAGCAACCCTCCTGTCCCCTGTCCTCCATCCACCCACCCATGTCCAGCAACCCTCGTCTCCCCCCTGCCCTCCTCTCCTCCATCTGCCTTCTTCCAGCCCTCCCCACTCCCCTGGTCGTCCATCTTCCGTCTGCAGCTCTGCTCCCCGATAGTAGCCCTGGTTTCCTTCTTGCCCCGCCGCCCTGCTTTTAAAATTTTTATGTCCCCTCGAGGCGCGCCAGCGTTGAAGCGAAGGCAGGCTCAGCTCGGTCCCAGCCTTCGTTCAGTTCCTTCGCATCATGGCTCCGCCATCACGCAAACAGGAAATACGTCAGGCGAGGGCGGAGCCATGATGCGAAGGAACGGAACGAAGGCTGGAACCGAGCTGAGCCTGCTGCCTTCGCTTCAACGCTGGCGCGCCTCGAGGGGAAATAAAAATTTTAAAAGCAGGGTGGCGGGGCAAGAAGGAAACCAGGGCTACTATCGGTAGATCTGCAGAGGGTAGATGGAAGATGGACGAGCGGGGGAGCAGAGGCGAGCTGGCTCGCACGGGCCAACAACCGGCTCGCAAGATGCCAGTAAATTTAACAACCGGCTCTTGCGAGCCGGTGCGAGCCAGTTCCAGCACACCACTGGATATAATGAATTTACACAATATAGCAGGTTTCTTTTTTACTATGTATTGAAGGACACCCTAAGAAACCACCCACATATAAATCCCCAGATTACCTAGATTACTATAGCATCCAGATCTTCCTTCAACTAAAAACACACAAAATGAGCCAGTAGCAGCAATAAAAACCAAGTGATTAAGCACCATTAATACCGTGCATCCCTAAAGCAGATAGACAAAACACTGGCCATCATCAGGCAGTTATGGCAGCTACATACAGAATGGCTATGTTTTTCACAGAAAGCTAAGAAAACATTGTGATATGCAGTATGACCTGTGAATAAGATGTGCTCTTAAAATTGAGTGAAGATTAATAAAACTATAAATTTTATTTTTGTTACATTTGTACCCTGCGCTTTCCCACTCATGGCAGGCTCAGTGCGGCTTACATGGGGCAATGGAGGGTTAAGTGACTTGCCCAGAGTCACAATGAGCTGCCTGTGTTTGAAGTAGGAATCGAACTCAGCTCCTCAGGACCAAAGTCCACCACCCTAACCACCAGGCCACTCCTCTGCACAAGAGAGGGTTTTTCATGCCAGTGATAGTACTGTAGCCAGTGCATGACCACTGGCGAACATAAGCAGTTTGGCTCACATAGGCTTCTTCCTCTCAATTTGTGTGTTTTTACTTGAAAGAAGATCTGGGTGCAGCAGATTGTGATCCTTCCAAGAGTATTTTATGATGATTAAATGTCTTTTCATGTCACTTTCAGTCCAAAATGACAGGGGAAAAACTGAAATTTAGTTTTGTGTACACTCATTCCCAATTATTATTTGGATTGGTAACCTTTTAGCTCTTCTCCCCCACCCCATCCCCATCCTAGACCCAATTAGTGAGTTATTGCGTCTCTAGGAGTGGCCTAGTGGTTAGGGTGGTGGATTTTGGTCCTGGGGAACTGAGAAACTGAGTTCAATTCCCACTTCAGGCACAGGCAGCTCCTTGTGACTCTGGGCAAGTCACTCAACTCTCCATTGCCCCATGTAAGCCACATTGAGCCTGCCATGAGTGGGAAAGTGTGGGGTATGAATGTAACTAAAAATAAATAGTCAGATTGAACCAGCCCCTTAGCACTTTTATTTGAGTTATGAACTGCAAAAAATCACATAAATACGTGAAAGGCAATTCTAGAAGGCATGCCGGTGCCAGTCAGGCCACCCCTGTGGGCCAACACTTCACAAGACTAGAACACTGCACCAGTGATTTCACAGTAAGAATACTGAAAGGTAATTTTAAAACAATACAGGAACGTAAGACCTTTGAAATAAGAATGATTGAATATTTTGACACCCAACAAACAGGACTTAATAAGGATCTGGGTTTTCTAACTCATTATAAAACATAAAGCTGTATTTCTCTGTTTATTTCTCTGTTTATTACCCTCCTCTCACCTACCAACACCCATTCTGTTAGAATATCAGTGAAATGCTTTGATGTCCCCATGCATACCCCCACCCTCCCACTCTGTCAGACTGTCAAAGTAATGCTTTGATGTTTCTCTCATATATACTATCTGCTACCACATTTGCTTATTTCCGATCTGAGGAAGAAGGGCAACCTTCAAAAGCTAATCAAGAAATGTATTAAGTTATGTCCAATAAAAAAAGGTATCATCTTATTTTCTTTTCCATGTTTTATTTTGTTTGATTTCTATTGATAACCTTTAAGAGTGGACTAACACGGCTACCACACCTCTCTCATATGAGAAAAGGCTAAAGAGGTTAGGGCTTTTCAGCTTGGAAAAGAGATGGATGAGGGGAGATATGATTGAGGTCTACAAAATCCTGAGTGGTGTAGAATGAGGATAAGTAAATCAATTTTGTACTTGTTCCAAAAGTACAAAGACTAGGGGACACTCGAGGAAGTTATATGGAAATACTTTTAAAATAAATAAGAGGAAATATTTTTTTCACTCAACGGATAGTTAAGCTCTGGAACTCTTTGCCAGAGGATATGGTAACAGCGGTTAGAGTATCTGGGTTTAAAAAAGGTTTGGACAAATTCCTGGAGGAAAAGTCCATAATCTGCTATTGAGACAGACATGGGAAGCAACTGCTTGGCCTGGAATTTGTAGTATGGAATGTTGGAACAATTTGGGTTTCTGCCAGGTACTGGCCACTGTTTGGAAAACAGGATGCTGGGCTAGATGGACCATTGGTCTGACCAGTATGGCTACTCTTTTCCTGTGCACCAGGGTCCTTTTTACTGCAGCGGGTAAAAAGACTCCAGGTACATATGGCCATACAGTGAGAGAACTCTTACCAGATGGCCATGAGATGGGAAGCTCTTAATGCCACCCATTGAGGTGGCAATAATGGCTCCTGCACTAACCAGCAGTAACCTGGCAGCGTTCAGCGATGCCCGATTACTGCCAGGTTTCTGTCACACAAGCCATTTTGGGGGGTTTTCTTTTTCCCCTGGAAATGGTGTGCGCCCAGGGCGGGGCTTACCACTGCTCTGTAAAAGGGTTCCTAAATCCAGAAAGGCTTCAGGTAATAAATAAAAAATACCAA
This sequence comes from Microcaecilia unicolor, assembly GCF_901765095.1. Lineage (NCBI taxonomy): Eukaryota > Metazoa > Chordata > Amphibia > Gymnophiona > Siphonopidae > Microcaecilia > Microcaecilia unicolor. Next base: position 184,293,376 of record NC_044034.1, on the reverse strand, counting down.
CTATGAAAAAATATAGTGTTCGTTGTAGTATCAGAAGGTTCGAAGTATCCAAAGGCTCGACACGGAGCCGTGTTTCGGCATGTCAGCACCTGCATCAGGAGTCATGCAATCTTGCTTGAGCCCTTCCCATTGGTGGATACATAACCAGGGGACTTGGAAAAAAGGAAATATCACATGAACTGGATATCATATAAAACTGTTTTAAATGCATTTGCATGTTTTGTAACTCATTACTATGTAAACCATGGTGTCTTAAATATTGATAGGCAAAACAACCTACATTAGTGCTCTTTAAGTCACATTAAGGGGTAAATAATACAGGACGGGCTGCCAAAAACCTTTCATTTTGTCACAGGAGCAAAGTTGTCAAGTGTGCACTCTTTTGACAGTGTTTGCACCATGTGCAAAGAGGACACACTCTTTCTGAATAGTTCACACATGTGCAATGGGCACTCTCTTTGCATATAGGGCTAGATTCTATATATAGTGCCTGAAAAAAAACCTGTGTATGCGGTATTCTATATGCCACACCTAAAATTCAGTGCACTTTATAAAATTAATGCTTAAGCAGAGAGGTCACATGTAAATTTAGGCACAGCCATTTACACCAATGAAAATGTGATGCAAATCCCCGCACCTAAGTTTATGCGAGGAGCACTGTTATTCTACAATTATACATGTAACTCAAAACCATGCCCCCAATCTTCCCCTAAACGTCCAAGGCCCTCCCATTTCGACTCCCCATTTTTTGGACCACATGTAAATTTTAGGCATAGATCCCGCACCAAACTTTATGCACATTAGACCCAATTAAATCTAATTAATTCCAATAATTGCATATTAAAATAACAATTATTGACATTAATTGCCTCATTATTCTATTAAATTGCACTCGTAGCTTGGGAATGAACCTAAATTTGCACATGCAGTTTTTGGCAATCTTTATAGAATCAGAAGATAGTATGTGCTCTCTTGAAAGAGTGTGTGTTCTATTATCAGTAAATGATGAAACACAAATTTTCATCTTTTCTGTTCATTTTTCATTTGATAGGGAATGGGACTTAATAGCGACATGCAATGAGATGGGATATTGCAAATGAATGCCCATCCCTAGGAGCTACCTATGTTGTTTTTCTTTAAAATAACAAGTGTAAAGTATAAATGTTGAAGCTTTCCCAGGCTTTGCATTTCACATTTATGCAGACAGCATGCACATACTCTTTTCTTGCCCTGACCTAAACACACCCACAGGAACACCTTATTATGACCATATTCAGTCAGGCCATTCTGCACCCAGATGATTTTGCCAGGGTTAAGTGCCTTTGACAATTGCCCTCCCCATCTAGTAGCATTCACAAAGACATTGTGTCAGGTTTCAGACTGACAGTTACATGTAATGCCTTCCATGTATGGCAGGCTTGAATTCCTGATGGATGCGGTTGAGACCATCCACTTGCCTTAAAAATTGTTTAAATGCACAGAACGCCTGCGGCATAGGTTGTTGCTACAAGAGAATCAACAATGATAGCTTAGGCTGTGGCATGAATTTTGAAGGTATGAAATCATTACTGACTTGCCTTGACTATATTAATAATATGATGGCAGGGCAGCGGTGTATTCAGAATAAATTAGAAGCATCAGATGATTGGACTAGTTTGATTTTAGAAAATCTGAACTAGCTTGCTACACACACTGTAACTTAGACCAGTTCTTTATATCTTGATTAACTGTACAAAGAACTTGCCGTTAGTTTAGCCACCCATTTATTTATCCCAACTGACTCTGTACCTTACATTTTGTCCCCATCTATATATCTGTATTTGGCCCCTGAGCTATATGGCAAGCTTTTTTGTAGAAAAGCATTAGTATCATGGTAATATTATTTGAATGTTCTAATTATTATGCTTATTAGACATTACATCACTATTATGCTTGCATTGTATTATATCTCTGTTATTTCAGTGCTGTTAAATATGTACATTTTTTATCCTGTTTCATAGTAGTCTTATTATTAGGTTTCAGTTTTCTGTTTTCAAGTTTCCTCTTTCATTGTATTTATGTTTATACTTGTACATTTTACTATTGTTATGCTATTAACAGAATTTTAAGTTTGATGCTAAACTGTACCTACTGTACACCACCTTGGATGGATCTCTTCATAAAGGCAGTTAATAAATCCCAATAAATAAATAAATACATATTGGTTACTGTAATGTGCCACTCATAGGCGTAGTTTGACTGTTTTATTTGGGGGGGCAAGGGATGGGGCGGAGCATATTAGCATATTCATTTGCATATATACATATGCAAATGAATATGCTAATATGGAGGAAGGAAGGGAAAAAGAGCTGGCTTTTTGGGGGAATAACCATAATGAATATGTATGAGATATCAAGCCAGCTCTTTCTCCCTCCCTTCCTTCCTTCTTTCCTCCTTACCCAGCACTCCCTCTTCATCTCCAGTAGTATTTCCCGCCCCCCTTTCCCATACCATACCAGTGTTGACCTTAGAAATGCATAGGCTCTATATGTAAATCCTTCAAGAGGTAGTGTGTCGTGATTTAGGCTCTACACCCTTTCTGATGTTTTGGTGCCACCTCAGTAAGGCCAACACACAATCTCTCCACTGCAAAACGCTATACACAAACTTGTACAAAAACACACTCATATTCTTACTAAACCATAACAGCACTAATTCCAAGGACAGACTCAGCATGCAGCAATACCAGAAAAATTGAACCTTACATGCAAAATATCACAGATACACATTTCCAAAAGCTGACATATTCCAATTAATAAATTCTGAATAAAATACTTTTTTCTACCTTTGTTGTCTCATCATTTAGTTTTTCTATTCGCTTTGGTCCCAGTGTCTTCTGTTTTATGCAGTGCCTTCTTTATGCAGTAACCCTGTCTCTACCCTTCCTCGAGTTTCAGTATCTGCCCTCAACGTGTCCCTCACCCCAATCTTCATCCTGTTATTCCTGTGTTTTTTGTTAATTCTCCCCTCTTCCAGCACCCTCTCTTTCTATTTCCTCCTTTCTATACAGCACCCTCTCTCCCTATTTTCACTCCTCTGACCAGTATATTCTCTTTCTCTCACCCTCTTCTATCCAGCATCCCTCCATGTCCCCTTCCCTTCCATGTCAGCTTCTCCATTATATCATTATTTCTCCTATGTCCAGCATATCCCCTCTTTGTCCCCATCCCCATACAATGTCTAGCACACCCCCCATCATTTTCTTACCTCCCCATTTCCAGCATCTCCCCTGTCTTCTTACTCACCCTATGTCCATCATCTTCCAATATACCTTTTTCCCTCCCAGCATTGTCCCTGTATGCCCTTATCCCCTCTCTGTCCAGCATTGTCCCTTTGTGTCCCTGTCTCTATGCTCCCTTAATGACCACAATCTCGCTTCTCTGTCTCCCTGACACTCTCTTTTCTCTTCCCTTCCTCCTACCATCCATTCTCCCTTCTTCCCTCCTACCAGCTAATCCACATCTAACAATCCCTTCTCCCCCCCCCAATCCATCACCTCTTCCTCTCTGTTCATCATCCCCCCCCCAAAAAAAAATATCCAGCACAGCAGACCTGCACCTCTCTCCCTCCATCCTGTAGATCCTCCTTCTGCCCTCCATTCACCCCTACCCACATGGTCCCATCACCTCGCTCCTCCCAAAGGTGCAGCTGAACAGTACCTCCATTTTTCTCCTTTTCTCACCCCCCCATCCCGGTTCCAGCGTCTCTCCTTTTTCCTTCCTCCTCACTCACTTGCATTGATCGCTGCCGGTAGCGGCACTGCAGCCAGCCAGCAATAACAGCAATCTGCCTCGGCCTTCCCTGCTACATGTCCCGCCTCCTCTGGTACAACTTCCTGTTCCGCATAGGCGGGACGTGTGGCAGGGAAGGCCGAGGCAGACTGTTGTAATCGCTGCAGCGCCGCTACCAACAGCCCCTGGTACCGAAGTTGAAGCGGCGAACGGGCGGCCGGCAGTAGTAAAGGCAGCAAGTAGCAGACAGGCTCGACTCCGCTTTCCTGCCCTCTCTGCGTCCCGCCTTCCTCTGATGTCATTTCCTTTCGAGCGGGACGCAGAGAGAGCAGGAAAGCGGAGTCGAGCCTGTCTGCTGCTTGCTGCTTTTACTACTGCTGGCCACCCGTTCGCGGCTGCAGGTCGTCGTCGTTTGGGGGGGCAAGGCCCCCCCTCGCCCCCCCCCCCAGTCTACGCCTATGGTGCCACTCCCTAGAAGCAGTGATGCAATTTTGAATCCTGAGTGACCTAGGGGCTCTTTTACTAAGGTGCACGAGTAAAAGGGCTTTAGCCCATCCTTATACAGGCCATTTCCAGCATAGCCATCAAAAAGCTGTCTGCTAATGCCTGCCTGTTTGTTTCCTTGGACCATTAACGCACAACCATCTAAACAAATTACTGCAGGAAAACTTATTGCCTCCTATTTAGGAGGCATCAAGGGCTCCTGCATTACCAATGTGCTAACCAGTCAGCATGGTAGTAATATCAGCACGCTTGATAATTGATACATCATGCCCATTCTTTGCCCCTGACATACCCCTTCCAAAAAAATAAGAAAAAATAAATACTGCACACTTAAAGGGCCAGATTCCATAAATGGTGCCGAAAATTAGGCACCAGGAAAAATCCACACTCAGCGCTATTCAAGAAAGGGTATGCCAGGATGAGTGCCCTTTATTGAATAGTGCTTAGTGTAGATCTCCATGCCCAACTTTGGACATGAACGCTTATGCTTGCTGAAACCTGGTATAAAACCTGGTGCACATGTTGGGTACAGATCTCCATTATTCCATAACAATGTGTTTAACTCTTAAGAATGCCCCTGATCTGCCCATGCCCGTCCCGTGGTCATATCCCCTTTTGAGTTGCACGTGTTCTGATTTAAATGCCTAATGCTATAGAATAGTGTGCAGTCACATCCACAGGCAAATCATAATTAGTGTCAATTAAGTGCTTGTTATCTCCAATAATTAAATTGTTAGAGCTCTTTAACTAATTATTTTACATGTGGATCTGGGATCCACACCCAAATTTAGGTAACCTTTATAGAATCCAGGGGTTAGCACTCACAGATGGCAAAACTAATACAGCCAACACCCACAGAAGGTGATCTCTCCACAGGACAAATGAAAGCCAAAACACGCAAACAGTGTTTTCGGTTATCCACTTCGGCATACCCGGTTAGAGAGAGAAGGTTGTGCAGTAGCACTCAGTATGTGATTATCTCAGTTAGCAGGAAGTTAACTGTTTGCCAGTTTGATCTGCAAGATTATTTTCTGAACTGGAAATCAATAGACCCCTGACACAGGCCTTTACGGCCGAAACACGATTCGTGTCAGGTTGCTTTTATTGATTTGAAATAAAGACCTTGTTTAAGAAAACACCGCTCATGAGAAAACTAATACAGAACACTTTCATGCATCCTGCATTAGGCCATTTTTACTGCATTAGAGGGCCTTTTACCAAGCTACAGTAAAAAGGGCCCTGCAGTAGTGGCACCAGCCATTTTTGTTGCATTCTAGGGCACTTTTTATTGCAAAATCGACATGGCCATGTGATACAATTGCATTTACTACGTGGTCATGCAGGGGGGAGCACTTACTGCCACCCAATGAGGTGGCGGTAAGGGCTTCCGCAGTAAACCAGCAGTAACTGGGCAGCACTGATTACTGCTGGTTTAGCACTGCACTAATAATTGTGAAAACAATTTCCATAGCACCGTAAATGGTGCACTCGAGGTGGAACTACTGCTGGCGGCCACATTGGGCTGGCGGTAGTACATCTAATGCAGCTTAGTAAAAGGGCCCCTTAGTCAAGATATTGATAGTGATTCCAGCTCTTCTAATGTATCGTAATCTTTAGCCCTGTACACCAGGGGAGAGCACAGCCAAAATAAAAGTTTGATTCATGCTTATTTAAAACAAAGTTCTCCTTATTTTGGAGTCTTTTTAATGTCTGTTTTATCTATTTGTTTTACATAGGCACAATCAATTGTACATGCATTTTACATATGTACAAGTGATGTGCATACACTTTAACTGGACCATTTATTAAACTCTAAATGCTACCCTTTGATTCTATAAAGATCGCCAAAAATTGCATGTGCAAATTTAGGCATATTTCAAATTTGCGTGCGCAATTTAATAAACTAGTGAGCCAATTAAAAGCCAATAATTGGCTTTTTAACAAGCAATTATTGGAACTAATTAGATTTAATTGGGACTAATGTACGAAAAGTTACGCATGGGATCCACATCTAAAATGTATGCACCATCCAAAAAAAGGGGGCATGGAAAAGAAGTGGGAGGGTCATGGGCTTTTCAGGGAGGAATGGGGCATGGTTTTGAGTTACGCATGTAATTACAGAATATAGGTACTCCATGCAAAAATTTAGATGCAGGCATGTGCATCACGTTGGTGCAAATGATGGTGCCTAAATTTACTTGCAACCTATCTACTTAAGTATTTATTCCATAAACCACACTGAACTTTAGGCACGGCTTTCAGAATACTGCTTACGTGGGTATTTTTCCATGTATAGAATGTAGCCCTTATTGTGGGAAAAATGACCAAATGTAGGATGTGTTAAAGCATTTTGCATTAGTTTTGCCATTTGCACACACTAACCACTCAACATTTATTTTTTAAAACTTTTTTGGGAGGGAGCATGAAAGTATTATTCAGCTAGCGTTCCGACATTAGCACACACTCACTGGTTAATGTTTCCATAACATGGGAGCCCTTAGCACCTCCTAGTAAGTGCTCCCATATTAATTTTTTTAGTCGCCACTTGCTAATTTTAACATTAGCACACAGCCTGAAAGAAAATTGAAAAAGGGCTATTTTATAGACAAGCTAGAGAGGTGTGGTAGCCGTGTTAGTCCACTTTTAAAGGTAATCAATAGAAATAAAACATGGAAAAGAAAATAAGATGATACCTTTTTTATTGGATATAACTTAATACATTTCTTGATTAGCTTTCGAAGGTTGCCCTTCTTCGTCAGATTGGAAATAGGGAGCGTTTGCTTATTTCTGATCTGACAAAGAAGGGCAACCTTCGAAAGCTAATCAAAAAATGTATTAAGTTATGTCCAATAAAAAAGGTATCATCTTATTTTCTTTTCCATATTTTATTTTGTTTTATTTCTATTGATAGACAAGCTAGAAATGGCTTAATGCACGCAAAAGTCCCATAATAGGAAATATTAAACCCATTTCTTAGTGCACTAAAGGGCCCCTTAATATTTAGGTGCAGACATGAACTGAATGCACGCTCACAAATATGCACCTCTATTATACGCTCTGTATGTTCAAAGGTAGTACAGCCTGCAGACAATAAAACCTTAGGAATGCATACTAAATCCCACCTCTAGTACTCACTATGGTTACATTGATCCACTGATATATCTTAATAGAGAATAAAGTATTCTTACTACCATTTTATTTGCTGTTCTTTAAGGGAAAATGGGAAATGTATGTACCTTAGGCAAGGAAAAATGTCAGCTTTTCATACTTATTAAACTCTCCTAAATTGCTTCTTCTCCCAATGGTCACTTCCTTTATGTTTGGTCAGAAGAAACTGATGCCGGAGGCTGGTTTTCCTTTGCAAATCATGGTATAATGCATTCAGGTCTGATTCTTCCTCAGGCATCAGCTGTCACCACTTGATGGAAGGTGTAGAAAAGGACTAAATGTCAGCAGCGAGTTGAGATGCTGGGGAACCAGGTTCAATTCCCTCTACAGCTCCATGTGACCCTAAACAAGTCTCTTGCCCCTCTATTTACTAGCATGCCACGCAGCAATACCAACACAGCCTATTCAAAGTGTCAGCATTAGTGCACAGCAGCCACTAGTGTGGCTTAGCAAACAGGGGGGGGTTAGCCATTCATTGCCCCAGGTACAATATATAACTTAGACTGTGAGCCCATTAGGGACAGTGCAGAGTACCTGTAATAGAAATTATAAACCGCGTGAAGGGGCATTTTTGAAAGAAACATCCAAGTTGTGATTTGGACGTCCTTGCAAAATGGTGAAATCCAGGAGCGGAGAAACCTGTATTTTCGAAAAAACGTGGACATCCATCTTTCATTTTGAAAATACCGTCAGAGATGTCCAGATCCTTAAATTTGGACGTCCCTAGATTTGGACGTACCTAGACATGGACGTTTCTGACTTTTGGCGATTTTTGAAACCAAAGACGTCCATGTCAAAAACGCCTTAATGCAAGCCATTTGGATGTGGAAGGAGCCAGCATTTCTAGTGCACTGGTCCCCCTGACATGCCAGGAGACCAACCGGGCACCCTAGGGGGCACTGCAGTGGACTTCATAAAATGCTCCCAGGAACATAGCTTCACTTACCTTGTGTGCTGAGCCCCCCCAACCCCCCCCAAAACCCACTACCCACAACTGTACACCACTACCATAGCCCTTATAGGTGAAGGGGCACCCATATATGGGTACAGTGGGTTTGTGGTGGGTTTTGGAGAGCTCGCTGTTTGCTCCACAAATGTAACAGGTAGGGGGGATATGGGCCTGGGTCTGCCTGTCTGAAGTGCACTGCAGTACCCACTAAAACTGCTCCTGGGACCTGCATGCGCTGTCATGGACCTGAGCATGACATCTGAGGCTGGCATACAGGCTGGCACGACATATTTTTAAAGATGTTTTTTGAGGGTGGGAGGGGGTTAGTGACCACTGGGGGAGTAACAGGAGGTCATCTCTGATTCCATCCAGTGGTCATCTGGTCATTTTGGGCACCTTTTTGTGCCTTATTCGTAATAAAAACACATCCGGGTGAAAATGTCCAAGTGTTCATCAGGGATGTCCTTGTTTTTTTTTATTATGGGTTAAAGACCTCCAAGTGTTAGGCACACCCAAGTCCCACCTTTGCTACACCTCTGACACGCCCACTTGAATTTTGGACGTCCTTGGGATGGACTGCAGTTGGAGACGTCCAAAATCGGGTTTCGATGATACCAATTTGGACATCTCTGAGAGAAGGACGTCCATCTTCCGATTTATGTCGAAAGATGGACGTCCTTCTCTTTCGAAAATAAGCCCAATAATCACCTCAGGGATCACTTGCGGTATATCAAGTGCTGAAAATAAATAAATTTATGGGGTGACAGAAAGTGTAGAATTGATGTATTTTCTAGTCTGATATTTTATGTATGGTATTTTAGCGTATGATTATGCATGTAATGATGTAAGCTGCTGAGAAGTTTATAAATTTTGGAAATAAATAAAAATAATTTCCCTTTGTGTTTCCTTGAAAGATTCCGAGTTAAAACAATAGTAAAGGAGCATTTCTGTTTATTCTGTGTGTGTGTGTGGGGGGGGGGGGGGGGTTGTATTTTATTTTGTATATTTTATTGTAAACTGCTTTGATTTAAGTGGTCTGTAAATGTGTAAAATAAATAATATTTACAAAACAGGCAAGTTCAAATAGAGCTCTAGGGGTAGATAATTGCCATAATGTTTAAACCAGGGCTTCCCAAAGATGTCCTGGTGACTCCAAAGCCAGGCTGTCCCTCATGAATACATTGAGATATATACATGTGAGACCCAATATATATAATCTTATTTCATGTATTTTCATGAAGCATAACCTGAAAGCATAGCTGGTTGTGGGGTTGCCAGAACAGATATGTAAAACCCTGATTTCAACAAAATGCAGAACCCTTAACTTCAGCAAAGATTCCAACTCCCCCTCCTGCAGCCTCCCTGGACAGAAAGAGCTCACTTCCTCACTTCTTTTTCCTTTGCTCCCCCTTCCTCTTATTTTGTTGTTGTGAATTTACACTTTAATTTATGGTCTGCAAATAATAATTATGGTAATCACAAAAATACAATGATCTGCTAAAAAATACTTGGATCCCTCAGATTCCCAGGACTTCTGTGTGACTGACCACAGAGGTCAGCACATATCTCACATGAAATCTGTGAGTATGACTAAAATTAAAACACTGCAGAACTGAGAAAGGATATTGTAGGACAAGAAAGCAGCCGAATTCATCAAGCTCATACTGCAAGAGAGAACTTGTTCTCTACGATGGCATGGTAACATTATTAATCATTTGGTGACAGGGGACTAGTGTTGTAGGCTTGCTCTAACTTTTATCAACAAATGATTAGTAGTAGTAGTAATAGTAGTAGTAGTAGTAGTAGTATGGTGTGTAGTTTGACAGTGGGTGCACGCATGGGCGGAGTATGGGCATTGCGCACAGTTACGTACATAAGATCATAGAATGCTGTAATGTGCAAGTGTTTTTTAGCATTCTAGGCATGAACATTTACACCAGCTCAGTGGCTGCTGTAAGTGATTGCACTTAAATTATGCCCGTGTATTAGTGCTGCTACACTAGCATTCTATACATTTATAGAACAGATTCCAGAGATGCCTTTTTGGTGCCTAAAAAAGACACCCCTGTATAAACTTTCTTCTTGAATTACCTATAATTCCTTATCAGTATCCTGAATATTCCTTGTGAATGTGTAAAAGCCAGAACTGTTGGTGGCATCTGAGGATATGAGTTCACTACTGCTACTTTAGAACTTTATGATATAAATCAATTGTGTCACAATACCAAGCTTATTTCATGTCATTCTCCTAGCTGAGTTCTAAATCCCTTTCTTGTTATAGAATTACCCTCTTAATGGGCCAGGTTTAGCAAAGTTAATAAAGTCATAGGGGTCCTTTTACTAAGCTGTGCACAAACTGCACACTAAGTGACAAAAACACAAATCTCTCTGCCTAATTAAGGGGTCCTTTTACATAGCCATGGTAAAAAGTAGCCTGCGGTAGTGTGGGCGCTTCTTTTAGGCCCACGCTGGGCCCTTTTTTACTGTGGCTGGGAAAAAGGCTATTTTTAAATGGGTCTGCGCTAATATTAAAACTAGCATAAACCTATTAACAGCCTGAGCCCTTACTGCCACCCATTGACCTAATGGTAAGGGGTCACACGCAACCCACACAATAACCATGCAGTGCACACCAATGTGGGCACGCTGCCGTTTACCGCCGGGAACACCTCCACAGTAGAAAATAGAAAATTATTTTCTACCATGGGTTTTGGTGCATGTCAAACTCAGTTACTGCCATGCAAATGCACTACCCAGGCAGTATTGCCAATTGGGCATGCGCTACCCGCACATTAGCCCTCCCGTGCCTTTGTAAAAGGGCCCGTAAGATGTCCTTTTATTAATCTGCAGTAGAAAATGGCTTTAGCATGCCCTTATGTGGGGTTTTCCCACATGCTAAGGCCAGACACTGGCTAATTTCTAATTTTTCTATTAATGGCCATGCACTAATGTTATCATTAGCGTATTGCCATTAAAAAAAATTAGGGGACCTTTTACTAAGACACACCCAAAAATGGCCTGCATGGTGTAGGCTTGTGTTTTGGATGCACGCTGGTCCATTTCTTGAACGTGCCTGGAAAAAAGGGGATTTTTTAATGTGCCGGAAAATGAACATGCGACAAAATGAAAACCAGTGCACATCCATTTTCAGCCTGACACCTTAATGCCACCCATTGACTTAGCGGTAAGGTCTTACACACTAACTGGGCGGTAAGCGTGCAGTGTGTGCCAACTGTTGATTAGCGCCAGGTAAGGGTCCTGCGGTAGAAAATAGAAAATATTTTCTACTGCATGTTTTGGGCACGGGCCAAAAATGGAATTGCCTCCCAGGGCACACAGTAGCCAGGCGGTAGTACCAATTTAACGTGTGCTGGACCTACGCGCCTTTGTAAAAGGGTCCCTTACTGTGTGAGCACTGAAACCAATTTTGTAGGCAGTAAAGGCTCACACACTAATCCTGGGATAATCAATTAGGGGGAAATTCTATATATGGTGTCTTAAAAATTGGCACCGTAAAAGTGTGATTCCATAAACTATGCCTAAAGTTAGGCATAGTTCATAGAATACACTCATGTGCCATTCTTGCGACTAAAAGTTAGGCGCACCCATTTAGGCCACCTAAAACTAGGCCTAAATATCTGTGCCTAAGTTAGGTGCAGATCGGGTGTATTCTATAATAGTGCACGTGGTGTTTTGAAACTCCCATGACCCACCTATTCCACACCCATGGCCGTGCCACCATTTTGACTATGCACATTACATGCACCATGTTATATAATACGTCTAGAAAGTTGTGCGCGTAAATTCCAATTAAAGCCAATTAGTGCCACTAATTTGTTGTTAAGTACAAATTATCGGCACTGCTTGGCTTGCTAATCAATTAAGTTGTGCATGCAATTTGGCCATGCAGCCAAGTTAGCGCACACAAGGGGGTTATTGTGCAATAATATAGCTGTACTGATTAGCACAAAAAATGCCCCCAGATATGCCCCCTCTGCAGAAAAATAAAAAATATTTTTTGTTATAGCAAGCAATTCCATTCATTCCATGAGCTTATTTTTTTCTCTATGCAAGGAACTGATTTTGGTCATTACATTTTATTATTAGTTTTCAAATTAAAACATCATCCAAATAGATTTAACAAGTTAAAAATTAAAGTTAGTTTTAGCTGTGCTATGAAGAACTTTGTGACAACATTGCACAGCAGGGGAAGAAAATGATCAGTGAAGCCCGAATGGCTTGGAAAATGATTAACTTTTGGATCTTCCAGAAGGATACTGCAGTATATTCTAAGATAGCATTAAGCTTCACAACCGCTGGAAGAAAAGATTTTTTATTTGTTCACCAGCTCTTTTAGAAAGATTATAACATGAATCAACAAAAGGCAAAGATAATTTCTATCAAAAAGGTGGAAGACACTTTGGCCCTCCAGTGGGCCAGGGTTGTAAATCGCGGGGAAGAAAAGCGGTATGCTCGACAAGTCCAAGTCATCCAAAGAACTGCTCATATAAACTGCTACCAGGTAGACAGGGAGAGGAAGCTTATTGAGAAGGATTTGGTGAAGATTAACATTTCTACTGGCTATTTGCACAAGACAGGGATCCCAACTAAATATATTCAGAGTCCATCATGATGAAGACATTAATATGGTCAAAATGAACTTGCTTGGATACAGGTATCCTTTCAAATGCTGTAGATTTACAAGTTTAATATAATTATGGCATTCACTATGGGTCAAACACAAACAGAAGAAAAATCTCCACTGAAGGAAAACGCCAGGCATCAACAGTAGAGAAACAAAAAGAAGAACCTCTCGCACATGATGTCCAGGAAAAGACTTTATTACAGCAATCTTCAAAAACAAAAAAGAAAACCCGACACGACTCGTGTTTCAGCCCTACCAGCTTGCATTGGGGGTCTAGGAATTTATCATGTCAAACATATTCACTATGGGTGTCAACTTTTCAAAAATAATTGGGGATGCTAAAGTCAACACAAATGTCTCTACCTGGACATGGTGATGGACTTTGCTCAATATTGGATGTGCTGAAGCACCCACGGCACCCACAGAACTGGTGCCAATGGAAGTCACTGTACAAAACACTCACCAGGCAATTACTGTTATTGGTGTCCTTTCTCCCTTATGTGCTTCCATGCTCACAGACTCCTAGATTGACTCTACAAGGTGGTATGGTGCCCCTCCCCCCAGCTTGGCATCCAAGGCAGGCACTCTTCTTGCCCACCCCTTGCAATGGCTCTGAATGTAATGTCTCCATTTCAATACTCTATAGTCATCCCTGCAAAACCAAGTTCCAGTACTTTGGGAGGACTGTGAGGCTTTAATTCTACCGACAGTGACCAGTAACTTCTTTACAAACTGGCAACACCTTGTTAACAGATGGACAATTCATAATACATGTAATATGCTGGTGCATAGTGCAGACAAGATTCACGTGGAAAGGCTGTCAAAGACTGATCAGAAGAAATGATGCTCTCTCATTGCCTCTGATTTAACATCACACTTCTACGTTCCCAGTTGAACATACAGCATTTCTTATGTTAGTGGTGCATGTCCTTCTTCTGTCCTTTCATTTTTCTGGGTTTGGCGCAGGTAGTTCACTTAGAAATAAAATCACCATGCTAACACTTTTCTGCACTTTGATACATCACTGGTTGTTCTTTATTCTCAGCATGCTCTATTTTCTCATCTTGTTTTCTGTTTCATCTTTGTGGGGGTTGATAGCGTAGCCTTCTGGTTCAAGCATTGAACTGTGACTTGAAGATGCTTGATCAGGTCCATTGCTCACTGTGTGACATTGATTTAAACTCCTTATGCTCACTACAAAACTGGAAGCTCTTTTTTATAAGGACATTAGAATTATCATGGGCACTTATAGTTTTTATAGGAAGACATTCTAAAATGCTGAAAAGATTGCAGTATTTGGGAAATGTGGAGGGGCATAATCGAACGCAAACGCCTATCTCCATGGGTGTTTATCTCCGAGAACGGGTCCGTGAAGGGGCGGGCCGAACTGTATTTTTGAAAAAATGGACATTTTTGAGCTGGGCGTTTGTTTTTTTTAGTGATAATCGAAACTAAAAATGCCCAGCTCAAAAACGTCCTAATCCGAGCCATTTGGTCATGGGAGGGGCCAAGATTGGTAGTACACTGGCCCCCCTGATATGCCAGGACACCAACTGGGCACCCTAGGTCAGTGCGGTGGACTTCAGAAAAAGCTCCCACATGCATAGCTCCCTTACCATGGGTGCTGAGCTCCCAACCCCCCTCCCCCAAAACCCACTACCCACAAATGTACAACACTACCATAGCTCTTAGGGGTGAAGGGGGCACCTACATGTGGGTACAGTGGGTTTTGGAGGCCTCCCATTTACCAGCACAAGTGTTGCAGGTGGGGGGGATGGGCCTGGGTCCACCAGGCTGAAGTGCACTGCGGTACCCACTAAAAGTGCTCCAGGGACCTGCATACACGCAGGCCTCTAGGACTTGTTGCTGCTGTATAACATTGGCACACCAGTTGACACCTGAAGACTAATCTCTCCGAAAACGTCCTTTATTGGAATAAGCACGTTTACTCACAGTTAACTGCAGAGCTTGTGCCCCACTGGCAACGAGTCTCACTGGTACTGAGATTAGCAGTAGGTCAGAGCTGGCAGAATGCTGTGCAATGCCCTCTTTCAGCCACATTCAAGGTAAGAACTAAGTTCTCTAACGTGGCTAACACAGGAAAGGGAACTAAAACTGGCTTACAAAAATGGCCACTACCGCATGGACTACAATAGGAAACACAACAGGGCACACTCTGACCCAGTAGGCAGGGGGAAAAGCACCATGGCAGAAGAGCCTACCAACTACCAACACCATGAGACTGTAACACAAGCTAATGAAATCACGGAGCCCAATACCCTAAACCCACCACAATGCAATGCTGATGTGACCCTGTAGTGCAACCGAGAGCCACATCTGACCCAGGGAAAGGCTGTGAGAGGATCGAACACATTCTGCTGTCATGGAGGTGGGTACGGCATTTGAGGCTGGCATACAGGCTGGGAAAAAAGTTTTTAAAGTGGGGTTTTTTTTTGGTGGGATGGGGTTAGTGACCACTGGAGGAGTCCGGGGACGTCATCCCCGATTCCTTCCAGTGGTCATCTGGGCAGTTGGGACACTTTTTTTGGGACTTGTTCGTGAAAAAAGGGTCCAAAAAAAGTGACCCAAAATCGCGGTAAAAACGCCTTTTTTTTTATTATCAGCTACAGAAGCCCATCTCTCCTCGGCTGATAACCACGCCCCAGTCCCGCCTCCGACACACCCCTATCAACTTTATTCGTTTCCGCGACGGAGTGCAGTTGGAAATGCCCAAAATCGGCTTTCGATTATACCGATTTGGGCGCCTTTGCGAGAAAAACGCCCATCTCCCAATTTGGGTCGAAATATAGGCGTTTTTCTCTTTCGATTATAAGCTGGTTAGACTCCTCCTTCCATTAATATAAAAGACTAGCAGACTCATGCCAATATCTGTGATGGCCCAGCTGTGGAATCAGTTACCTGGATAATATGTATTAATGTGCCAGTTTAACAGTTTAAAATGTATTTGAAAATACACCTATTTTTCCTTGCCTTTCCTTCTAATTAAGAAAGGTGGTTAGTAAAGATTGAAAAGGTGAAGCAGTATATTTTGTTTGGTGGTGTGTATGTATTTTATGTGATATTTTGTGATATTATTATCATTGTTTTTATTGTGATCCATCTAGGTGTAGGCAGAATATAAATACAGTATATAGGGGTCAATACTGAACGTGATTTAACTGGTCAGAAACAGCTCTTGGCCAGTTAAATCACCTGTTTGTGGTAATTCTCAGCAGCACTTAACTGGTTAGCACCGAACTGAAAGCTAGCTATTTTGGGGGCATTCCAGGGGCAGAGTCAGCACTTGGCTGGTTAAGTGCCAATATTCAGCATTTAACCAGCCAGGTTAACTGCATAAAAAAGTCACTCGTATCTTTATGTGGTAACCCATAGCCGATTAAGTGTTGAATATCGCAAGTAACTGGCTATGCATTAGATGACTCCACAAACCCAGAAATTCAATGCTAGTGCCCGGACATCGCTCGGCATTGAATTTCTGGGTTTAGCACTGGTGGTGGTCAACAAAACACTGATCTCCGCTGGCTGAATATTAGGCCCATAAAGATAAATTTAACACTCCTGCCCTAATTGTACCCAGGCAATCTTCTTTTCCCTTCCCCACACATGCTCTCTGCCTTTCCTTCCCCATTCCAGGTTTATTCCCTCTGTCTCTCTTACTGTCTTTTATCTCACTTTAAAGCCACTCTTACTCAGTTCCCCCTCCTTCCTAACCATGGTTCTCTCTCCCTCTCCTTTCCCCTCCCCCTATGCACTTTCTTTCTTTCTTTCTTTCTTTCTTTCCTAACAGTTTCCTTCTCCCCCCCCCCCCCCCCCCCAGGCACTATCTCATTCTCCCTTTCACTTCCACCACCCCCTGCACTTTATCTCCCTTTTCCATCCCCAGTTCCCATGGTCCCATTGCTCACTTCTGTGATGCTGTGTCTGTTCAGCTTCTGTGGATCACACAGCACAGCTACTCCTATGACTATGGCTCCATCTCCCATGTGTCTTTCATCAGGGCAGCGACTTCTGAAGGCCACCAAAGAGCAGCTACAGTCAAAGCAAGACAGCAGGTCCCTTACAACTGCACAAAGTAAAAGAAACAATAGGAGGTACTTTTACCAGTAGGAAGGATGAGATTTTTTAAAGCTGCCCAGACTATTTTGGGAGGGGTTGTATTGGTGTGATCATGTTGGGGTCCATGGGGCCTGAAAGTAAATTGGATTGAGGGCAGCTACAAGGCTGAATATTTGACCAGGGCACCTAATAGCCTTGCAGTGGCCCTTGGAGGAAAGCACATGGATGAAGGTTCACTTAAGGAACTCCCTAGTAAATTTAAAAAGGTATGAGCAAAAGCCACATTAAAAAATGTAGGTGCCTCCAGATATGCACATGTGCTAATTTCTACCAGCACATACATGCACAAGGTTATTTCTGCCTCAGAGCAGAGTAGGCCATTTTTTAAAAGCTCATAAGTACACTTATAGGACTAGATTCTACATATGGCACTGTAAAATTTGACGATGAACGAAAATACACCTAGGCGTATTCTATAAACTATGCCTAAAGTTAGGTGCAATTTATAGAATACACCTAGCGCCCATCCACGCAACTAAATTTAGTTGCAGGAATTTATGCCAAATAAAAGTTGGTGTAAATGCTGGCAACTAAGTTAGGCACAGAGCAAATGTATTCTATATCAGTATGCATAGATTGCAGAAACACCCATGATCCGCCAATTTCACACTCATGGTCATACCCCCTTTTTGGTTCTGCTTCTTAGAATTTCTATGCAGAACTTTACAGAATACGCTTAGCTAGTTCTGTGCATAAATTCTAATTAATGCCAAGTAGTGTCATTAATTGTCTGTTAATTGGCAATTATAAGCGCAAATTGACTTGTTAAGATAATTAAATTATATGCGCAGATCAGAATATGACCTGATTTGTATGCACAACTCTGGTTATATATAGAATTCAGGGGATAACCTGCATAGAACTAGAAGACATGACCTGACTTAAAAGCAATATCAGGAAATACCTTCTCACAGACATGTTGGTGGATACCTGAAATACCCTCCTGGGGGAGGTGGTAGGTGCAAAAACTGACACAATTCAAAAAGGTATGGGATAAACACAGAGGATACCTACATAGCAAAACTATGGAATCAAATCAAAACATAAATGGCACTTCAAAAAAGACTTGCCAGGTACTTCAATGAAACAATTGTTAAATTACGAAACAATCTTCCTCAGAACTCTACCTATTTTGAAGACTTCATCAATGGCCTGGACCCATCCTCAGGAGAATACCCAGCAGATCGATGCTGGTCAGAATTCGCTCTCCTCACTACCGAAACAATTACCCATGCGCTTAATAGAGCTTCCAACACCCAATGCAAATTGGATGCCTGTCCCAACTACCTATTAAAATCCACGCCCGATCACTTCATAGCAGATCTCACTTCCCACCTAAAGTTCATGTTCCAGTGGGGTCTCTTCCCCAGGGAAAATGGCAACATCCTACTCACCCCAATACCTAAGGATACCAGAAAAAAGACAAATGAACTCACCAATTACCGCCCAGTGGCATCTATTCCACTAGTAGTCAAACTGATGGAAAGCCTGGTAACCAAACAGCTTACCAATTACATATACAAATTCTCTATACTACACGAATCACAATCGGGTTTTTGTCCCCGCCACAGCACTGAAACAGTGTTAACTACCCTCATGGCCAAATTCAGGCAAGTAATAGCAACAGGCAACAACATACTTCTCCTCCAATTCAACATGTCTAGTGCATTTGACATGGTTAACCATAATATACTACTGAGACTCCTCGACTACTTCAGGATTGGTGGTAAGATACTCAGTTGGATCAAGGGTTTCCTTACCACCAGAACTTACCAAGTGAAATTAAATTCAAATCTATCATCCCCATGGAAAGCAGAATATGGAGTACCTCAAGGATCACCACTATTACCAATCCTTTTGAACCTTTTGATGACTCCATTAGCCAAGACCTTATCCACTCAGGGCCTCAACCCATTCATCTATGCTGATGATGTTACAATATTCATCCCTTTCAAACATGATTTGACAGAAATCACCAACGAAATCAACCTCGGCTTGCATACCATGAACTCATGGGCAAATGATTTCCAACTTAAACTCAATACAGAAAAAACACACTGCCTCATTCTCTCATCCCGATACAACACAAACTTAACCACAAACGTAATCATCCCAGGGTACACCCTCCCTATTTCAGATAACCTGAAAATCCTTGGTGTCACAATCAACAGGTACCTTACACTCAAAAACCAAGTTAACTCTACAATCAAGAAAATGTTCCACTCAATGTGGAAACTTAAACGACTGAATCCATTCTTCTTGAGAGCAACATTCTGCAACCTGGTACAATCAATGGTTCTAAGCCATGCCGACTAGTGCAATAGAATTTATGTGGGATGCAAAGAAAATCTTATAAAGAAGCTTCAGACCACTCAAAACACAGCAGCCAGGTTATATTTGGAAAATCGCGATTCGAAAGCGCCAAACCCCTTCAGGAAAAGTTACACTGGCTCCCAGTCAAAGAACGTATTACTTTTAAAATTTGCACCCTGGTCCACAAAATCATCTATGGTGATGCCCCGGGATATATGCTTGACCTCATAGACCTACCATCCAGAAATTCAACCAGATGTTAATGAACATACTTAAATCTCCGCCACCCTAGTTGCAAAGGACTCAAGTACAAATCAATTTATGGATCCAGCTAAGCACCCAACTCTGGAATGCACTTCCAAAAGCCGTAAAAACTACGTACGACCACCTCAACTTCCGGAAATCATTAAAGACCTACCTGTTCGAAAATCATACCCCACTGACCTAACTTAAGTGCCTGAACCCAGCAACACAAAGATACCTAAACTTGTATTGAACAAGTTTATCTCATTGATAGTATCATTACTCTGTATTTGTTTTCCACCGGAGGTGGCTATCACCTCACGGTACTATGTAAGCCACATTGAGCCTGCAAATAGGTTGGAAAATGTGGGGTACAAATGTAACAAATAAATAAATAAATAATTTGCACAGAGTGGCAGGTACAATACTAATCAAAGGCAAGGAGGGGTGTAAACTGCATGAGTGGCAGGTACAGCTTTAGCCACCTTATTGGGCAGACTGAATGGATGATACTGGTATTTGCCATCATTTACTTTGTTACTATATTCAATCACGTTTTCTATGAGTCCAGATTTGTGGTTGGATTTACTGTACATCACACCTAACAAATTGCTATCCATAAATATCCTGCTTTGTAGCTCATCAACTAGAGCTAATTTTGTTGAAGAATTTGAGTGGAAATGCTCTTACTCTATGATTTGTTAGCTTAATGGGATTCCTCCTCTGGAAGACCTGACATTTCATTTCTCAGTGACTGATGTAATAGTTTCCAGTGAGTCACCACTGCTCAACATTTCTTGATCTTTCTAAAACATTAAAAGCTAGATGACTCACCCACCTGGGATAATGAACAAAAGAGGAATGTTATCTTTAATTTGGGCAGATGTGGTGGCAGTGAGCTACAGTAGTGAATGACAAAGACCAATAGGCAACACAAAAGCTGGTTGTAATGAGTTATAAGAGTTACTATCATATTTTGTTTTCTTTACCCCTTTTATTTTTCATTACTAAACTACTTTATTAAACCATCTTTCTATTTGTGCCAGAAGTTTACTATTTTTTAATTTAAATTTGACATGATGTAGAAGAACAATTGTATTTTACCATTTGTTAAAAAAAAAAAAGCTTGACTCAAAGGTTCTGCAACATCACTCTTAGTAATCTGATACTACTTGAATTATCTAGTATTTGGACAGTATAACAAGGCAGCACAAAGTGCTTCATTTAACCTTCATATCTTACAAATGTTGTTCTTTGTTTCTTGACATTCCATGACCTTCCAATCCCAGATTCTTTGCTACAGTTTAAGGGCCCAGCCATGGCATTTTCAATACATCCAAATTTGCAAGCATGGAATATTTTTTACTTC
The DNA here is from genome assembly GCF_901765095.1 of Microcaecilia unicolor. Taxonomy (NCBI): domain Eukaryota; kingdom Metazoa; phylum Chordata; class Amphibia; order Gymnophiona; family Siphonopidae; genus Microcaecilia; species Microcaecilia unicolor. Next base: position 184,272,278 of record NC_044034.1, on the reverse strand, counting down.
TAAAATATCACAACATATCTATTTATTATTATAGGGCTAGACAAATCATAAATGGTTAACAGTAATGTTAATAAACAACAGCAAGGTTCATGTATAAGAAGCTGGGCAGGGCACTGTGCTCTAAGAGACATGGGTTTGTTTGATCCTCAGGCTGACCAGAAATGGATATGCTGTCAAGGGGGGTGGGGGGGGGGGGGGGGGGGGGGGGAGAGCGGTAATCTCAATAATTCACAAAACAGTAACAATTAGTGCTGGCTTCAGGATACATGTGTATCAGATTCCTGAAGGAGCTGTAACCTGTAGTTCTTGGCCAAAAAACTGTTGCTGCAATGACTGGCCTAGATGGAGAGAAGGAGGGAGGGTGTTATAAAACAGAGAGAAACACTGGGCCATTGTAAATGAAGGTCCACTGATCTGTAGCCCAGTAGGATCAGTTCCTCTGTCATGATTACAGCTGTTATTATATATCTCATAAGAATTTTTCACTTCTTTCCACCATATGTCACTACACCTTTAATAAACATATACAGTATTTCTAGTTCTGTAACATTACAATATATACCAATAAAAAATATTTGACCAAAAAAAAAAACCACTACGAAACTGTTGGGCCAAAAAATAGACAAGGAGGCAGCAAAAATGGAAAGAACAGTTTATGGAAGACCTGTAAAACATAATTCTTACTATAATTTACAGTCATACAAAACATGCTGTACGTCTCTATCTTGGTATTTATGCTTATATTAACACATATTCCCTATACTATACATGTACAGAGTATAGGTGAGCATGAACACATGCAGACAATATATTTATGCCTTACTACCATTTCATGTAACCAGAAAATATGGCTTTCTCAAGTATATTTATAAAAATGACAATTTACAGTCCATAACAAGCTGTACAAAATGCTTTATATGCAGTACATCTGAATGTAATGAACTCTCACCGCTGAGGGATATTGCATACTGAAGTCATTAGCAGTGAGTTGATCTTCTATTGTGTCAAAATGCTTGTGCAAATATCACCTTCATTATTGCATAACTGCTGGATTTGGATGATGGTTTTATAGTTAAGACTAAACTTCCAAGCAAGCCAACAAGGCCTGTGTCTAAGCAGCACAATTCAGGGTAGGTATGAATAGAGAGAGACAGTAACTTGCCATTGCCACCACCAGGATCCAGGATCCACTGTCAGTCATTACTGGGAGCAACTGCCATGTTCAGAGCCCCATGAGCAATGAGATCTGAAAGGGAAGAAGGAAGGTCAAGGCATACCTTCTCCTGAACAACTACCTTCTTCATTCATTCGTTTCAGTATTTATATACTGCTTAGACATAAGCAGTTTACTGTTTCATTTTACAGATATTGGGTCTGTCCCTAGAGTGCTCACAATCTAATTAGTACATTGTATTCCTGGGGCAACAGAGGGTCATACAGAGCTGTAGAGGGAATTGAACCTGGTTCTCCAGGATCTCAACCCACTGCTGACCATCAGCCAGCAGTGGGAATTGAACCCAGTTCCCCAACCCACTACACTAACCATTAGGCCACTCCTCCCTCTTGAGTGTCTTACATCTGGTTCCCCTCCTGATTTTCTTTCCTGTCTGCCCTGTCCCCCTTCCCAAATCTTTCCAGCCCCACCTCAAGTTACAGTAAGAGCAGCATGTTGACAGCCATTGTTCCCTCTAAGGTGTGTAGGAGACTCCTACTAGGAGTCCACTTCTCATGTTCCTACCATTGAAGAAGGTGCAGTAATTTTGTTGTTTCAGGCAAGTCCTCTGGGAATCCCACGAATTTTGCCTGCCTCACATGCTTGAAATCAAAAGATTCTGTATCTTCCAAGATGGCAAGAATTTATGTGGCAAACTCCGAACACTTTAGAGGAAAGTGGTGGCCACAGATCAGCAAATCGGTTCCACCAGCTAACAGTGCCAATGAGTGGCACAAAATTATAGCATCCAATACCATAGCCCCAAGCTCATATTGTGATAGCTATTTTTTAAATTTGTTAGAAATTAGCTCAAAATCCCAGCATAATTTTTCAATAGAAATCTAAATGTATAATCTTGGAGAGTTCAGTTAACATTATACAAGAATGATGTAACAATATAAGAACATTATTTGATGAACTAGAAACATTGATTGGATAATCAAGGTTTACTTCAAAGAGAATCTGAGTCAAGCAATTTATCAGTCATAAAATAACTGGCAAAAGATGTCCATTGTAGTTATAGAATATGTGCAGAACAAAGACAAAAGAAAATTATTTGTAAATGTGATTGACTGATACTTCATCCTCTGTCCTTATCTCCTTGGATTTCATAAATAACCCAAAATGCAGGTATTTGAGGGGTGTTTGAGAGTTCATCTCATTCATTATATTCCTTTCTCTTGCTCAAGCAGTTGACTTTTCTAGCTGGTGTTCCAAAGGATGATTTTAGTCTCTCATACAAAACTCTCTTCCATGTTGGTACAAAGCAAAAAAGAATCCACAAGCCTGGGCTTGACAAGTTGCTGGAAATCGGACTCCTCCAAGCCATCAGGGCACATCACTGCCAGTCTGCGCAGGGCTGCCTAAAAGGGCCACAGGTAGATTTATTTACAAAACTAGAAATAACAGCACAACCATTGAGATGTTAATAAATACCTGGCATGGTAAACATGACCAGTGTTCATTCACTAGGGCTGTTTTCCACCACTGATACTATGTCTTTGGCAAAACAGAAATAAGGCCTGCTTATGTTTTATAAAGATACTTAAAATTTTCAAATCTGAATATTCATGTCAGTGTATTTTCCACAAAATTCCACTAGTAAGTCCATGAATATGCACACGCTTCAAGGGCCCACATTTATGTGCCCACTGCCCTCTGGCTTCTATAAAGTTGTACACCCAAATTTAAGACTGACATGCAATTTAAGTGCACAACTGATCAGTTACACAACTAACTTATTTGTTAAATTAGGTGCCAATTGGCCTTAAGTAACCATTAACCCCCAATTCTAAAAAAGCTGCCAAAAATTGCACGTACAAATTTGGGTGTGTGCCCAATTTGCACATGTGATTTAATTGAATAACAAGCCAATTAGTGCCAATAATTGGCTTTTTAACAAGTAATTATTGACATTAATTAAATTTAGTTGGACTTTACATAAGTAAATTGAAGCACAGGATTTTGCATGTGATCAGAAAAAGAGGGCACAGAAATGGGAGGGTCATGGGTGGAATGGGGCGTAACTAGCATTTAAACATGTTGTTATAGAATAAGGGGGGATACACGTCTAATTTAAGCGTGACTCCTGGGCGTTTTATTCTATAAGCCATGCCTAACTTTAAGCACGGCCTATAGAATAGCGAGTTTTTCATCACCGATTTTTTTGTGCCATATATATAATCTAGCCCTAAGTGGCAGTAATTGGTGCTAATTGGCACTAATTCATAGTTAAGCGTAACTGTGCTTAGATGCTATTCTATAAACTTAGGGGGAAATTCTATAAATGGTACTCAAAATTTCGTGTCAGAAAAAAAATCAGCACAAAGCACAATTCCCATGTCTGACTTTTGGTGCCACTCACACCTGCTGGAATGTGGTGTATATGCTGGCATCCAAGTTAGGTAGCAGCATTCTGTAAGAACATGCATAACTTTTCAGAATGCGCTGGCATGCCCTTTTTGAGTAACACACTATTAGAGTTTGGTACTATGCTTTATAGAATAGCATGCAGCCAAATGTGCATGCAAATTTTAACGGGTGCCAATTAACTTGAATAATTATAGCATTTATTAATTTATTGCTTATTAATTCAATATAATTGTTGTTAGTACCCAATTATTGATGTTAATTGGTTTGTTAGTCAATTAATTTGCACACAGGGCCGGTCTTAAGGCAAGGCGACCGAGGCGGCCGCATAGGGCCTCGCGCTCAAGGGGGCCCCGCGCCTCAGGTCGCCCCGCCCCGACCACCCGAGCACCACTCTCCCTCCCTCCCAAGTTCAACAACGCGCGACGGCGACGTGGTGGGGGCGGTCCGCCCCAGATGTCAGCGGGTGGTGGTGGGGGGGGTGCTCCGAGTCCGCTCCCGGCACTGCTCGTCCTGTCCTGCCTTTAAAAACCCAATTTGAAGCGCTGGAGTACCAGCCAGCAGCGCCTCGCGTCTGCCCTTCTACTAAAAATGTCTTCGACGACGTCATTGGGCCTTCCCACATTGAGTCCCGCCCTCCTCTGAGGTAACTTCCAATTACCGCGAGGGCGGGCGGGACTCAATGTGGGAAGGCCCAATGACGTCGTCAAAGAGATTTTTAGTAGAAGGGCAGACGCGAGGCGCTGCTGGCTGGTACTCCAGCGCTTCAAATTGGGTTTTTTTAAAAGGCAGTGAGGGTGGTGGGCCTGGGCGGCAGGAGAATGGAGCTGGTAGGTGGTGAGGGACTCAGATGGGAGAAGGGTGTGGGGCTCTCAGGTGGGGGAAGGGTGGGATTGGGAGGGGGTTCTCAAATGGGAAGGAGACTGAGGTGGGGAGGGGGTTCATGGATGGGAGAAGCAGAAGGGGGTGGGGAGGGGGTTCTTGCATAGTTGAAGGGGACGGGTGGGGAGGGGACTGGGGTTCTTGGATGGGAGAGACTGGGGAGGGGGTTCTCGGATGGGAGAAGGGGACGGGTGGGGAGAGGACTGGGGTTCTTGAATGGGAGAAGGGGACTGAGGTGGGGAGGGGGTTCAAGGATGAGAGAAGGGGATGGGGAGGGGGTTCTTGGATGCTTGAAGGGGACGGGTGGGGAGGGGACTGGGGTTTTTGGATGGGAGAGACTGGGGAGGGGGTTCTCAGATGGGAGAAGGGGACGGGTGGGGAGGGGAGGGGACTGGGGTTCTTGGATGGGAGAAGGGGACCGAGGTGGGGAGGGGGTTCACGGATGGGAGAAGGGGGTTGGGAGGGGGTTCTTGGATGGTTAAAGGGGATGGGTGGGGAGGGGACTGGTGTTCTTGGATGGGAGAAGGGGACTGGGGAGGGGGTTCTCGGATGGGAGAAGGGGACGGGTGGGGAGAGGACTGGGGTTCTTGAATGGGAGAAGGGGACTGAGGTGGGGAGGGGGTTCAAGGATGAGAGAAGGGGATGGGGAGGGGGTTCTTGGATGCTTGAAGGGGACGGGTGGGGAGGGGACTGGGGTTTTTGGATGGGAGAGACTGGGGAGGGGGTTCTCAGATGGGAGAAGGGGACGGGTGGGGAGGAGACTGGGGTTCTTGGATGGGAGAAGGGGACTGAGGTGGAGAGGGGGTTCTTGGATGGTTGAAGGGGACGGGTGGGGAGGGGGCTGGGGTTCTTGGATGGGAGAAGGGGACTGGGTCTGAGAAGGGGCAATATGGGAAAATGGGGGCCATGCCTGGGGCTGGTGGGAAAATGGGGTATGCGTGGGTCAGGTGGGAGAATGGTTCTGAAAAGGGGGGCCCTAATACAAGGCATGTGGATGAAGGGGGCTGGAACTGGGGGCTGAAAAGGAGGTTAGGTGGGATAAGAGGCTGGAGACTGAAAAGGGGCAGGGGCTGAAACGGGGGACTGGGGGCTGAAAAGGGGACAGGGAGAAGTGGCTGGGGGGCTGAAGCTCGGGACTGGTGGGAGAAAAGGGCTGGGGCTGAAATGGGGGACTGGTGGGATAGTGGGGCTGGAAATGGGGGCTGAAAAAAAGGGGCGGAGAGAGGGACAGATCCTGGATGGGGGAGCAAGAGGGAGGGCAAACCCTGGATGGATGGGAGAGGGAGGGCAAATGGTGGATTGAAGGAGCAGAGAGAAAGGGCAGACTGGATGGAAAGGAGAGAAAGGGCAGACAGTGAATGGATGGGGGAGAGAGAGAGGACAGACAGGGGCAGATGGTAGATGGAAGGGGCAGAGATAGAGGGCAGATGTGGATGGAAGGGGCAGGAAGAGAGGGCAGACATTGGATGGAGGGGACAGCAGAGAGGGCAGACACTGGATGGCAGAGAGAGACCAAAGACAGATGCTGGATGGAAGGAAGACAGTGAAAAGAAGATGAGGAAAGCAGAAACCAGAGACAACAAACTGTAAATAAAATATATATTTAAATTTTTTTGCTTTAGGATAAAGTAGTATTGTAGATATGTTAATAAATGTTTATAATAGAACATGCAAACAAGGTAATCTTTTTACTGGACTAATTTTAATACATTTTGGCTAACTTTCGGAGAACAAAACCCCCTTCCTCAGGTCAGGATAGGATACTGTAACAGTACTATACTGTATTGACCTGAGGAAGGATGTTTTGGCCTCTGAAAGTTAAATATATTAGTTCAATAAAATGGTATTTTATTTTCTATATTTGTTTTATTTCTATTTGTTAATTTGTAAAGTGGTGATTGGTATTTGTTAGTTTTTTTCAAATTTACATCTGCTGTCTTTATATTTTGCACAGTACTAGGGGACATTTTCTGTTTCTGTGGTGTTGCATTGTATGCAGAGTCTGGCATCTTGGGGTTTCATTTTATTTTTTGTATAAATAGAAAGTTTATGATTACTTATTCTATAGTGGATTAGGGTGTATCTGTGTTTGTGAAAAAGACATGGCTTTCAGTTGGCACTGACTGCAGGATCGACAAGCCCTGGAGCTGGGGGCCTTGGAGCTCGGAGGGAGGGGTGGCGGGCCCTGGAGCTAGGGTGGGGGAGGAGTTAGGGTGGGGGCAGGGCTAGGGTGGGGCCCCATCAAATTGGTCTGCATAGGGCCCCGCACTTGCTAAGACCGGCCCTGTTTGCACAGGCATCTCAAGAGAACATAGAAATCCAGCTGTCATATATAGAATCTGGGGATTAGTGCCTAAATGCTATAACACACAAGTACAAAGAGGGCATGCACATGGGTGGGTCAGGGGCATGTCATACAGTTCCGCACATAAGTTATAGAATACTATTGCTTACATACACAACTGCCAACTTTAGTTGCGAGCATTTACACCAGCCTTTGACATGGTGTACATGCTCACACCTAAAATTAGGTGCGCACATACCAACTTATGCTATATTCTATAATGGTAATTTCATCTGCAATTGCAGTTACAGAATTGACGCTTAGTGCCCCTATTTTGTTGTGCCTATTTTGTTGTGCCTTCCTTGAATCTACCCAACTAGATAAATGTCTAGAATACTAGCACTTGGATGAGTATTGTGGAATGCCAGATGGATGCCTAAGTGTTATTCTGCAAATACCTATGTTACTTGTATAGCACATAATTACAAGACGGAGTACACATGGGCAGGATATAGTCAGGGCTCCCACTTACACAAATATGGAGAAATTCTATGTTGTATGAAACTTGCAATCTATGGGTGCATTGCAATTACTACTACTACTACTACAAATCATTTCTATAGCGCTACCAGTCGTACGCAATTAGCAGTTCCTCTTTTGGCTAAGGCTTGCTTAGTAGTGACTAGAAAGAACTTGTTTTTTTATTTGGTCCCTGTGTTGTGATCTCGCGGGCTAAAAAGTTTTTACCGCATTTTAGACACCTTCTAAAAGCACACTATTAAGCAGCTGCTGCATTTGATATTATTCTCCCTGGGTATTAGTGGGCCTGATGATTTCTGTCGTTATTGATGGTTGGTTTCTTCTTGTCTGACTATTTTGTGTGTGTGTGTATTTTTCTTTTAGGTTTTTTAAACTTTATTTGTACACTGCTGTGATTTTATATAAAGTTAAGTAGTATATCAAATTTTAATAAACTAAACTATAACTATAAATAGTGCCTAAAGTTAGGCGCTAATTCTGCGCCCAACTTTCAGTGTGGAAACACATTCTAATGCATGCAAGGTGCCAAAACAGGCTGAAATGGCAGATCAGTGGGGAAATATACGTACATGTCCAGTTATAGGATAGTGCCTAAGTGTATAAGTGCACAACTGCAAAAAGGGCATTCCCATGACTTCCACAGTAAGTCAAAGGAAAACAAAATGACTGACAAAATGGCATTTTGCATAGTTAATCCTCATATGCAGTGACCCCTGAGAAAGGCATTTATGCTAAAACATGGCCTGTGTTGGGTCAGGAATGCTTATGCCACCCATCTGAAGAATAAAAAGGTTTTTTTTTTAGAAGCTTGGACTTCTTTTCTCTGAATACTTTGAAACATTTATCCTCTACCCTTTTTGTTTTCCAGGGGCATGGGTGGGTCAGGGGTGTTCTGGAAAATTATACACAGTCTTATAGAATATCGTGGATCTGCACCCAACTTGTGTGCCAAGATTTATACTACTACTACTACTACTATTTAGCATTTCTATAGCGCTACAAGGCGTACGTAGCGCTGCCTGGTTTCAGTTCATGTAAGTCCTCACACCCAAAGTTTATTCGACACCCAACGCTATTCTATAAAGAGGCTCATCCCAAACTGCCTTTAGAGAATTGTGCTGGGCAGGGGCATAGCTACGGTGGGCCACGGGGGTCTGGGCCCCCACAAATTTCATCCAGGCCCCTGGTTTGGCTGGTGGGGGTCCCGAACCTCCACCCGCTGAAACCTTCTTCAGCGCCGGTCTCCGGCGCAGCCGCGTTCGCTGCCCTGCTCTTCTTTCTTCTTGCTCCTCCTGTGCATGCTGACGCTCCTTCTCAGTTCCACGTAAAGGAGTGTCAGCATGCACAGGAGGAGCAAGAAGAAAGAACAGCAGGGCAGTGAACGAGGCTGCGCCAGAGACTGGTGCTGAAGGCTTTGGCTGGTGGGGGTTGGGGACCCCCATCAGCAAAGGCATTTGTGAGGCCAGGTAGACTAGGAGGCGAGGCAAGACAGGCAGGTTGGCAGGTGGGGAGGCAAGGCAAGGCAGGCGGGGAGGCGAGGCAGGCGGGTGGGCGGGGGGATGAGGAGGCAAGGCGAGCGGGGCGGGGAGGCGAGGCGGTGGGGGGTGGCGGGGGCGGCACTCAAAATGTGCCCCCAAACCTCGGGCTCTGGCCCCCTCCCACCTTAAGGTCTGGCTACGCCCCTGGTGCTGGGTGCCATTTACTGAATCTGGCCCATAACTTACAGACTACTGTTGCATTTGACAGAGTGGAGGAGTGGCCTAGTGGTTAGAGCAACAGACTTAGACGTGGCCAGTTCAAATCCCACTGCTGCTCTTTGTGATCTTGGGCAAGTCGCTTAACCCCCCCCCCCCCCCATTGCCTCAGATTGGGAACCCTCCAGGGACAAGGAAATACCCAGTATACCTGCAAATAACACACGTTGAGCTACTATTGAAAAGGTATGAGCAAAATCCACATAACAAGGTTTAGGTGCCTGCAGTTACACCAGCATAACTACAGTTGCCTAAATGTTAGGAGCATTGATACTGTGTTACACTAATGTTCTGTAATGGTACCAGGGTGCCTAGATTTATTTATAGAATATATGAAGTTGCCCAATTATAAAATTACCCCCACTCAGGTCCCACTGTTACAGATAACTCTAAACACCTGGGTTATCTATCGCAAGTGGTTAATGCATAGCATCTATATAACATATAGAAACTAACATGCATTAGTGTTAATTCAAACATTATGCTAATGATTTAATAAGATTCAAAATTATGAGAAATAGCTCATGGAGGTGTGGTTAACTTTCTGCATTACAGCTTGCACTAATAAAAGTAGTTTCCCCTGTGTACTTTTATAGCCTGCATTAATACATGACTTAATTTGTATCTGATTAATATCATCCATTAATACACATGTGAACACATTTTAGTACATTACCCCCTACATGAAATGCAACCCATGTTATAATTTCCCGCAGTGACATCCTATGAGAAGTTACAACAGTCACTAGGGGGTCTCCTTTTGATAAGGAAAGAAGTGTGACAAGTCATTTCTAGAACTATGGAGCCCTTTTACTACATTGAGCACTACCCTGTGCTTATCGTAGGAAAAAAAAAGGTTTTAATGCATTTTGCAGTAATTTGCCTGTCAGTGCGTGCTAATTGTGCACTATTTTTTAAATATATTTTTGGGAGAGGGAGTGCCATGGGTGGGAATGAGTGTGGAAGCATTATCCAACTAGCATGTTCACATTAGCACACACTAACTGGCAAATGCAGAGTTAATGCACGAGCCCTACTGCCTCCTATGGGCTCCTGCATGAATTTTTTACAGGTATCACATGGTAATGGGAATATCAGTGCAGGACATGATATGCAAAAAATGGAAAATGCCCTAAAAAAGTGCCATGTTAAATCTGGGCTTAGCATAGGGAAAGTCCTGAATTAGAACACGTTAAGCCTAGATTTCAGCACACATTAGTAAAAGGGCCCCTACGTTAGTCCTGATTAATGGTTTTAAGGAGAAATCCTAACATTAATACAGACTCATTAAACAACACTACAACCACAAGAGGACACCATAGATTCACACCTTCATCTGACAGGAAGAAAAGACCTCAGACGTCACTAAGCATTTTTACCTGCTCAGTTATTAACAGGTCAGGGTAATGATCTTATAGCGACTAATGTAATCATGGGTCAAAAACCTCCTCCTTGTCCATAATTTTTTAAGCAATTTTTTCAAACAGTTGCCTTAACAATTTAATTCAGTTTTTGTATAGCCATTTTGTTGGTTGATTGATTGCATGTTTAAATCAGAGGCATAGCCAGACCTCAAACTTTGGATGGACCACTGGGCAAACTGGGTGGGCACATGCACTGTAGTCTCCACAACTCACCTCCCACCCCCCACCCCTATGCCAAGTCAAACCTTTACAGTAAATAACTGTGGCTGTGCTGGTGGAGATCCCCAAGCTTTAACAGCTGCAGGGGTCCTCCGGCTGCAAGAAAAACTCCCTCTCCTTCTTGCTCCAACTGGCGGCACTGTCCACCTATTGCTGCTGCCCTACTCCTTTGCTCTTACTCAGTTGCATGCATGAAAACTGAGTGTGTGAGGCAGGGGGAGGCCAGCATGACAGCAGCATGTAGACAGTGCTGTTGGCTAGAAAAAAGAAATGGAGCTGTTTTTAATGCCAGAGGACCCCTGCAGATGGTGGTGGTGCTTGGGGATCCCCACCCATCAATAACAAGTGTGTAAGAATTTTGGGTGGGCCTGAGCCCAAAGTGGGTGGGACTAGACCCACCCGTGGCTACACCACAGGTTTAAACAAGGCAGCCCTGGCAGATCTTTCCAAAGAGTGAAAGTTATGGTGTTGATTCATGCATATTTAACACAGCTGTGGAGATTATTGTCTTATTGCCTTAGTAAAAGCTTATTGTTTGCTATTTTTTGTGTTGAATTTCACTGCTGCAGAGGCCCAGTTACTGCATGTTTAGGGGCTGTTACAAATGCAGAAAATGTGCAACCAAATTCTATCCTGAAGATCCCTATAAAGTGAGGTTTGTTTGTTTCTTTCCTTTTTATAGTAAAAACCCAACCTCCCTCTCTAGAAAAACTGAATTGGGAAGGAAGAGGCTGTATATGTATTACAGAGACACCTATCAGTTCACTTGGCATATCATCAGAGGTGGCAAAAGCACTGGGCAAGCAAGCAGGTGGAAGAGTAGGGCGTGCCATGGTGGCCATGACCCAACCAATATTTTGCCCAATACAGAGGGCCCGATATTCATCAGCTGAGAGGCAGCCCAAATATGTGCTGCGGTCAGCACTGACCCTGGATATTCAATGCCGGCTGTTTATGGTGACTGTCACTGAATATCCGGTTTATTTTTGGCTGCTGGAACTTAACTGGTTAAGCCGATATTCAGCGCTAACCGGTTAAGATCCTAGGTTAAAGATAGGACTGCTATTTATGTGGTCTTATTTAACCACTCAATCCAGTACTAAATATTGGTACTAACCAGCTATCTCCCACTGAATATCAGTGTGAGCAGGGGGATAATTATATAAAGGTCACCTAAAGTTATGCGTTGGGATGATGCATGCTAAGAGTGAATGCTATAACAGCAATCGCGCATGCAAATGCCGTTATAGAATATGGCATAAGTCTGCAGTTGCACACTTAACTTTAGGCACTCCTATATGTACTCCTCTCCTACCCATCTATCCTCCTGACTCTCTTACACCTAATTCCCATCCTGAACTTCTTTCCTCTGTGCCTGGTCCCCCTTCCCAAATCTCTCTCCAGTCCTGGTATTCTTGTCATTTATATCCATTCTTCTTTATAGAATTATGCCTGAAGTGTGTATATAGCCCAAAGCCCCTTTTCCTGTGTAAAAAAGGCTTTGCATGCACAAAAACTTTTCTAAAATGGCCTTCCTTGCCTCTCCCTTTTCATGCTATTTCCTTTCTATCCCTCTTCTTCCTATCATCTTTGCTCTCATACTCCCCTGTTCTGATTTTCTTTACCTGCTCTTTTCACATATGTTCTTCTTGTTAGTTTTAAAAAAGTGTAGTCCAAACCCAGGATTGGGGGGGGGGGGGGGGGGGGAGGTTACAGTGCTAGGAGCTATAGAGAGGGCTGAGCAAGAAGCACTTACCAGGCAGGCAACAAGGACTGAATCACTATTATTCCTCTCAACAGGTGATCTGCAGAGTTCTATTAGTCTAGGAATGCCTAAACACAGGGAGAATACAGTTAACATGCAGTTGCTTTGTGAACTGCAGTTCTCAATTTTGACAGTAGAGGTCAGCAAGGTAAGGTACATGGTGCCACTTCACGTTCTTGGTTTAGAAGCTATTACTTCATTTATATTTGCGTGCCTCATTATTTGCATGTGTAGGAAGGTGCAAAGATCCAAAGATACTGGATGACTCATGCCCGGCACAAATTCTTTCTTTCCCTGCACTCTTTCTTACTTATTCTGCTTTCTGTCAGCTCATTACCTGCATGGATTTTTCATCCAGTTTTACAGAATAAACAGATGCACAATTGAGAGTTCCAACTGATTATTTTGAGAATCAAATGGTGAGGAAAAAGATCCTTAAATACCAAGAAGTGCAGTCAGAGTCCAAGAAAAAGCAGGAGAAAGGTACAGAAATATTCCATTGTCTTGGATGCCACAGGCCTGATTATAAGGAATTTTCAAGCATATCTTGATAGGTTGTCTATACATGTTACATCTTATGAACTCCAGAAGACAGTTCTCTTTGGCATAATATAAGTACTCTGGCAAATCTGAGAGACTGAAGCCTCGCTGTGGGTTTTTTAAATATCACTCTCATTCTCTCTTATAATGAAATGTTAGGTAAGGAAGCAGTACTGATAAAACAGAATTTTTTTTCTTCTCCTGTTGTGTTGCCTAAGATGAGTATTCAAAGCATTCAACTTCTTTACTGTCCAAGGAGACTGAACACATCATTATCATTCGTGCCAGCAGGGGTCAGTCAAGCAATGGAAGTCATCCTCTTCAATCAAATGACACAACAGCAGCAGCGATCCCAGGAAATAAGAGAAAGAGTTCATCCAAACAAGATTTTATTGGAAAACAGGGCCCAACCTGGCCAAGTTTCGGACAAACCTTCTTCAGGAATCACATAGGATTCCAAACCAAATCAATGAGGCTTTGATTCATGCACTGAATAATTGTTCATGAAGGAACTGAAGCACCTGCTTTAAGCTTTAAGCCTCATTGATTTGGTTTGGAAACCTGTGTGACCCCTGACGAAAGTTTGCCTACTCTTCTTTCTCTGGATTGCTGCTGCTGCTGTTGTGTCATTTTTTCTATTCTGCAGTTGGCTGTCTCCTATTTGTTTTCATCCTTTTCATTCAGCCAGTCCCCATTTATATCAGTGGCATAGCCAGAAAACCAATTTTGGGTGGGCCTGAGCCCAAAGTGGGTGGCACAAAAGTTTCTCTGCCTCACCCTACCTTCACCTCAAAATATAAATACTTTAGCTAATGAGGATCCTCAAACTCTGTCAGCTGAAGACTTCCTCTGAAAGTGGCCAGAACTTCCTTTTACCAAGCTTGGCAGGCAGTAGCAACATCCCTAAGCGACCGAAGCTGGCACCCCTTGCATCCTTAGTTGTCAGTAAATCAAAGATGCTGTTGCCAACTGCAGAGCTTGGTAGAAGGGAGTTCTGACTGCCTTTGGAGGAGGTCCTCAGTTGGGATGCTTGGGGAGCCCCACCAGCTATAAAGCAAGGGTAAGGGCCAGTGTTAGACATGCTCTGCCCCAGGTCAGAAAATAAAGGAGGGCACTCTCTCCAATCCCCTCTCTTCCCTGCCTCCCTTCTGATTTCTGTACCTGCCATTACTATCACACTGACAGACCCTCACCAAAAACAGAACAAGGGATCACAAGTTAGAAATAAAAATATTTACACAAAAATTGAATTGAGAACCCCAAGAAGTTAAACTTAACATGTACTACAACCCTGAAGAAATAAAAACAAAAATGCATTTCCTTTGTACTGAACACAATGCAAAGACATTTGCTATGCACTTTTCACAAAGCTAACATATTCCATTTAAACATTCAAAATAAAATGCTTTTTTTCTACCTTTGATGTCTGGACATTTTATTTTTCCATTATGTTGCTTCTAATTTCCTGTCTGTCGTTTACTAATTCTCCTTCAAGTGACTGCTATCCATTTGTCTTTTCTCCTCTCTACTGTCTATTCCCTCACTACATCTACCTCTGACATACTGATCATTCCTTTTTAGCTCTTTCCTCTTTTTTTATTTTTTTTATTTTCTGCCTCTCTGTCAACTCAAAGTTTACTCTCTTTCTTGCTTTTCTCCTTCTTTTTACTTTACAACTGCCTATCAGATCATCTTCTTCTCTCACCCACTAGCTCTCCCATTACCCAACTCACTCCTTCTCCAACCATTCCCTTTCATCTTTAATCTACTCCCCATTACTATATTTCTATATTTCTATCCTCTGTAATCACTATCCTCTCATCTATTTCCTTGCCACCCTCTTCCTCCCCCCCCCCCCCCCAGCATCTCCCACATGGTTCTTTCCCAGCATCTTCCTCCATCCACCCTTCTAGCTCAGTATCTACTCCCTATTTCTTCCCTCCCTGCTCTCGTAGCCCAACATTTCCCTGTCCCTTCTCTTCTCTCATCCCCTGTCCCCCATGGTCCAGCATTTCTCCCTCTCTCTTCCCTCACTCCCATTGTCTGGCATCTCTCCATCATTCTCATTTGCTCCTGGATCCAATATCTCCCCTCTCCTATGAATCTCCCCTGCTTCTCATCCAACCCCATGTCCTACATCTCCCCCTCTCTCCCATTGTCCACGTCCTTCTTTCCCCCTCCCTTGTATCCCAGATCCAATGTCTGTCTTCCCCCTCCCTCCCATGCAGCATTCTCTTCCTTCCTCCACCATGTCCAACATTTCTGCCTCTCTCCCACTGTCCACCATCTCTGTCTCCCCCTCCCTTGTGCCCCAGGTCCAATATCTCTTTCTCCTCCTCCCATACAGCATCTCTCCCTCCCATCCACTGTCATGCCCAACATTTCTCTCTCTCTTCTCCGTGCATCTCTCCCTCCCCTCCACCCCCATATACAAGATTTCTCCCTTTCTTGCCCCCCTCTACCCCTTTGTCTCTCTCTCTTCCTTCCTCCCCTCCACCCTCATGCACCATCTCTCCCTCCCCTTCACCTCTGTGTCCAACATTTCTCCCTGTGTTCTCCCTCCCCCTCCATGCAACATTTCTCCTTCTCCATCCACCCATATCTCTTGTCCCTATCCCCCTCTCCCTCCAGGCAGCATTTCTCCCTCTCCTCCCACTATATAAAAGATTTCTCCCTCTGCTCCGCTGCCTGCCTAGTATCTTGGCTGAGCCCAAAATGTAGCTATGCGCACTTCTCCCCAGGCTCCGCTTCGCTGCATGATCGTTGCTCCCTGCATTCTTCTTCTCACCTGTCACGCAGCGCTGCCATTCACACAGGCAGCTGCGCTTCCCTTTGCCGTGTCCATCCGGTCCTCTGATGCACTTCCTGTTAGGACCGGATAGACGCGGTAGGGGGGAGTGCAGCTACCTGTGTGAATGGCAGCACTGCGTGACAGGTGAGAAGAAGAATGCAGAGCGATGCAGCGAAGCGGAGCCTGGGGAGAATTAAGGGCAGGCAGGCTAAGCTGAACGCTGCCTCCCAGATAGCCTTACCCAGCAGAGTCGCGGGAGAAAAGGCAGTGGCAGCAAGGAAGGATATGGATGGGCAGACCTGGAGGGAAAGTGGGTGAGCCTGGGCCCATCCAGGCCCACCCGTGGCTACGCCACTGTCACAAGTGTGATGTGTGTGACTACCTACCAGGAACAAAATATGCAATTAAACCATGTAGCGCTGGGCAGACTTATATGGTCTGTGCCAGAGCCGGTGGTGGGAGGCGGGGATAGTGCGGGGCAGACTTATACGATCTGTGCCAGAGCCGGTGGTTGGGAGGCGGGGCTGGTGGTTGGGAGGCGGGGCTAGTGCTGGGCAGACTTATACGGTCTGTGCCCTGAAGAGCACAGGTACAAATCAAAGTAGGGTATACACAAAAGTAGCACACATGAGTTGTCTTTTTGGGCAGACTGTATGGACCGTGCAGGTCTTTTTCTGCCGTCATCTACTATGTTACTATTAGAAACAGGCACCAATGTTGACATGTGCTTTTTTTCATCCCATATGAGAAGAGTATTATAAAAAGTTTGAAAAGCAGAATCTTAACAAATGTCAAATCACCTTTTCTCCTTCCTAATGCCACATTTCAAAAATGACTGACAATATTTAGGGGCTAGGCATGCAAGCTTTATGTTGAGCCTAGTACTGCAATTTAGGAATGGGCACTCAGAAATGGTCACATATGTGTTCATTGTTGTTTTGGTTGGAAATGAATATTGTTGTGCACACATAGGGGTAGATTTCAGTAAATGGTACCCAAAGTTAGGTGCCAGGATGATGGGCTTCTAAGCACAAATTCTTAAAAAAAAAAGCAGTTCTGCATGGAACTGGTGTAATAGAATATTAGCTTAAGCCATTATCATGCCTATCTTTATATATAATCATTTATGCCTGCCAAAGGCTGGTGTAAATGCTTGTGCCCAATTACTGTCAGATGCAGAAATTGAAGCATTCTATTAACTCCATGCCTAAATCCTGGGTATGCCCACTACACACCCATACCCATTCCCTGGCCATGCCCCCTTTAGAGCACCATGCAAGAGAAGTTAGGCACTCAGTTTACATAATAGGGGCGTAAATTAGTTACATGTGTAACTGCTAATTAATGCCAATTATTGTTTAACACAGATTACTGGTACTTATCTCCACTTAAGTGCCAATTTATCTCCAATTAACTAATTATGTTCTATGCATAACTGACCCTATTCTATAACTTGGTGTGTGTATTTGCACGTCTAACTTTAGGTGCCATTTATAGAATTTGAGGGATAGTGTGCACTTGTCTTATAGAATGCGTACTATTTGCACAAATCCCCCAATTCTCTAAAAGTCACCAAAAATTGTGTGCACAAATGTGAGTGCACATCAAAATTGCATGCATAATTTAATTGAATGAGCCAATTAGTGCCAATAATTGGCTTTTTAACAAGCTATTATTGGTGCTAATTGGGATCAATTAAGATGTATGAATATAAATTTAGGCGTGTGATCTGCGCCTACATTTTTTGTGCATCCTGAAAAAGGGGGCACAGAAACGCAAGGGTCATTGGTGGTTCGAGCGGATCGTGGGTACGTTTTTTGGTTATGTGCGCAATGAAGGGTGACCCTACCATTAGGCCACCTGAGAAGTTCTGAGAGAAGAGGACATTTCTCTGGTAAGTGAACACTATTTTGCTTTGTGCTTTGGGAACTTAAAGATTGGGGATTAAAGGAGGAATAGTCTTTTCGCCTTAGTTTTAAAAACTTTGTACCACAGCATTAAGAGATAGAATCTAGCAGCACTGCAGGATCTAGTTTAGTATTAAGGGGAAATAAAAAGAGAGGGGGGGGGGGGAAAGCAAGCAGGACCTAGTTTATAATTAAGGGGGGAATAAAAAGAGAGAGAGAGAGAGAAGCAAGCCTTATTAACTAGTTGCCGTGTACAACCCTTTTCCCATAGTTTTAAACTGAAATTTTCTCTAGAAATAGGCATTTTTCCCATAGTTTTAAACTGAAACCTTTTCTAGAGGTAGAAACTAAACAGCCAAAAACTCTTGTTCTAAAAGGCAGCTATTTTCTGTTTGGCTGCTGGAGAGGTGGGTCCAAATAAAGTTTGGGTTTTGGAGCATCTTACCCTGGTATTTTGATTGATCTCTTGAAGTTGGTCTCTTTTCCACTTTCTTTTGTGCTGTTGAACTTCTGTGGAAATTGTGAACCCCATTTGGTTTTGTGGTTGCTGGAGAGGTAGCACATCCAGTGACCTCAATTAGGTGTTAACTAAGGTGTGGGGAAGTAGAATATTTACATAGGTTGCTGAGTTAGCTTCAAAGAGCCTGTTTTAAAAAGGCCCCTTACTTTCAAAATGATGTAAAGAGGAAAGGTCCCACTGAACTTTCTTTCTGAGAAGTTCTTAGAAAAGAGGACATTTGTCTGGTAAGTGAACACTATTTTGCTTTGTGCTTTGGGAACTTAAAGATTGGGGATTAAAGGAGGAATTGTAGGTTAGTGATAGGCAAAATGAAAAATATAAAAAGCAAATTTTATCAATTAATCTCCATAGTCTTTGCCCCTTAGTTTTAAAAACTTTGTGCCACATTATTAAGAGATAGAATCTAGCAGGCACTGCAGGATCTAGTTGAGGATGTCCAAAATGTGGATATTTCTGTGAGAAGGATATCCATGCCTTTGCTATGCCTCTGACACCCCCTTTATTTATTTATTTGGATTTTGGATCATAAGTAGCAGCAGTGGGATTTGAACTGGCCACCTCTGGATTGCAAGACCAGTGCTCTAACCACTAGGCCACTCCTCCACTCCACTCCCTTGAAATTTGGCCGTCCCTGTGGGGGGGGGGGGGCAGTTCAGGACATCCAAAATGTTTGAAAGAAGGACATCCATGCCTTCGCTATGCCTCCGCTGACACACACACACCTCCCTCCACAGGGACCTGCATACTGCTGTGATGGACCTGAGTATGATATTTGAGGCTGGCAAAAGAGTTTTTAAAGTTGTTTTTTTCAGGGTGGGAGGGGGTTAGTCACTACTGGGGGAGTCAGGGGAGGTCATCCCTGATTCCCTCCGGTGGTCATCTGGTCAGTTCGGGCACCTTTTTGAGGCTTGGTGGTAACAAAAAATGGACCAAGTAAAGTCGGTCAAGTGCTCGTCAGGGAAGCCCTTTTTTCCCATTATTACTTGAGGATGCCCATCTGTTAGGCACGCCCCTTTCCCGCCTTTGCTACGCCTCCAACATGCCCCCCGAGAACTTTCAATTATGCCGATTTGGGTGACCCTGAGAGAAGGACGCCTATCTCCCGATTTGTGGCGAAAGATGGGCGCCCTCTTTCGAAAATAAGCCTGCAGGTGTCCTTAAATAAAAATAAAAAGCAGACAAAAGATTGCACATTAATACTGTCAAGTACTGAGCATGATGTAAATAGGAACAACAGACATAGTTTGAAATGTCTATATGCGAATGTCAGGACCTAAGAAATAAGACGGGAGAGTTAGAATACATTGCACTAAATGAAAAATTAGATATAATAGGCATCTCTGAGACCTGGTAGAAGGAGAATAACCAGTGGGACACTGTCATACAGGGGTACAAATTATATCGTAGTGATAGGGTGGATCGAATTGGTGGAGGGGTAGCATTGTATATTAAGGAGAGCCTTGAATCAAATAGATTGAAAATAATGGGTGATTTCAATTACCCCGATATTGACTGGGTAAATGTAACATTGGGGCACGCTAGGGAGGTAAAATTCCTTGATGAAATCAAGGACTGCTTTATGGAGCAGCTGGTACAGGAGCCGACGAGAGAAGGAAAAATTCTAGACCCAGTCCTTAATGGAACGCATGATCTGGTGCGGGAGGTAATGGTGCTGCGGCCACTTGATAACAGTGATCATAATATGATCAGATTTGATATTAGCTTTGAAGTAAGTTTACATAGGAAATCAAATACATTAGTGTTTGACTTTAAAAAAGGAGACTATGATAAAATGAGAAGAACAGTGGAAAAAAAAAGAGGAGCGACTGCGAGGGTCAAAAATTTACATCAGGCTTGGATGCTGTTCAAAAACACCATCCTGGAAGCCCAGGCCAAATATATTCCATGTATTAAAAAAGGAGGACGTAAGACCAAACGACAGCCGGCATGGTTAAAAAGTCAGGTCAAGGAAGCTATTAGAGCTAAAAGAAAATCCTTCAGAAAATGGAAGAAGGAATCGACTGAAAATATTAAGAAACAGCATAAGGAATGTCAAGTCAAGTACAAAGTGCTGATAAGCAAGGCAAAGAGGGATTTTGAAAAAAAGATTGTGTTGGAGGCAAAAACACATAGTAAAAATTTTTTTAGGTATATTAAAAGCAGGAAGCCAGCAAAAGAATTGGTTGGACCGCTAGATGACCAAGGAGTAAAAGGGGTGATCAGGGAAGATAAAGCTTTAGCGGAGAGATTAAATTAATTCTTTGCTTCAGACTTCACTGAGGAAGATTTGGGTGGGATACCGGTGCTAGAAATGGTATTTGAAGCTGACAAGTCAGAGAAACTTAATGAATTATCTGTAGACATGGAGGATGTAACGGGGCAGTTCTATAAACTGAAGAGTAGCAAATCTCCTGGACCGAATGGTATTCATCCCAGAGTACTGATAGAACTGAAAAATGAACTTGCAGAGCTATTGTTAGTAATATGTAATTTATCCTTAAACTCGAGCATGGTGCCGGAAGATTGGAGGGTGGCCAATGTAATGCCGATTTTTAAAAAAGGTTCCAGAGGAGAGTCGGGAAATTATAGACTGGTGAGTCTGACGTCAGTGCCGGGCAAAATGGTAGAGACTATCATCAAGAACAAAATTACAGAGCATATTCAAAAGCATGATTAATGAGACAACATGGATTTAGTGAAGGGAAATCTTGCCTCACCAATCTACTACATTTCTTTGAAGGGGTGAACAAACATGTGGATAAAGGGAAGCCGGTTGATATTGTGTATCTGGATTTTCAGAAGGCGTTTGACAAAGTACCTCATGAAAGACTCCAGAGGAAATTGGAGAGTCATGGGATAGGAGGTAGTGTTCTATTGTGGATTAAAAACTGGTTAAAAGATAGAAAACAGAGAGTAGGGTTAAATGGTCAGTATTCTCAATGGAGAAGGGTAGTTAGTGGGGTTCCCCAGGGGTCTGTGCTGGGACCGCTGCTTTTTAACATATTTATAAATGACCTAGAGATGGGCGTAACTATTGAGGTAATTAAATTTGCTGATGACATGTGGAGGGGCATAATCGAATGGGGCGTCCAAGTTTTCCTGAGGACGTCCTCACAGGATGTCCTGGCGAAGGGCGGGGAAACCCGTATTATCGAAACAAGATGGG
Source organism: Microcaecilia unicolor (assembly GCF_901765095.1). Classification (NCBI taxonomy): domain Eukaryota; kingdom Metazoa; phylum Chordata; class Amphibia; order Gymnophiona; family Siphonopidae; genus Microcaecilia; species Microcaecilia unicolor. The sequence goes on along the minus strand of NC_044034.1, from coordinate 184,250,903 downwards.
TATCCATCTTTCGTTTCGATAATACGGTCGGGGATGCCCAAATCTCAACATTTAGGTCGACCTTAGAGATTGTCGTCCTTAGAGATGATTGTCCCCGATTTTCGGCGATAATGGAAACCGAGGACGCCGATCTCAGAAACAACCAAATCCAAGCCATTTGGTCATGGGAGGAGCCAGCATTCATAGTGTACTGGTCCTCCTCACATGCCAGGACACCAACCGGGCACCCTAAGGGGCACTGCAGTGGACTTCAGAAAAAGCTCCCAGGTGCAAAGCTCCCTTACCTTGTGTGCAGAGCCCCCCAACCCCACTCCCCACAACTGTAGAACACTACCATAGCCCTTAGGGATAAAGGGGGGCATCTACATATGGGTACAGTGGGTTTGTGGTGGGTTTTGGAGGGCTGACATTTACCACCACAAGTGTAACATGTAGGGGGGGGATGGGCCTGGGTCCGTCTGCCTGAAGTGCACTGCAGTACCCACTAAAACTGCTCCAGGGACCTGCATACTGCTGTTATGGAGCTGGGTATGATATTTGAGGCTGGCATAGAGGCTGGAAAAATATTTTAAAAACATTTTTTTTAAGGTGGGAGGGGGTTAGTGACCACTGGGGGTGTAAGGGGAGGTCATCCCCAATTCCCTCTGGTGGTCATCTGGTCAAAAAGGACCAAGTAAAGTCATCCAAGTGTTCGTCAGCGACGCCCTACTTTTTTCCATTATCAATAGAGGATGCCCGTGTGTTATGCACGCCCCAGTCCTGCCTTCGCTATGCTTCTGACACGTCCCTGTGAACTTTGGTTGTCCCTGCGACGGAAAGCAGTTGAGGACGCCCAACATCGGCTTTCGATTATGCTGATTTGGGCGACCCTCTGAGAAGGACGCCCATCTTCCGATTTGTGTCGAAAGATGGGTGCCCTTCTCTTTCGAAAATAAGCCTGAAAGTTCTTCAAAGTCATTAAATTGCAGGACGATTGTGAAAAAATAGAAGAGGACCTTACAAGACTGGGAAACTGGGCGTCTAAATGGCAGATGATGTTTAATGTGAGCAAGTGCAAAGTGATGCATGTGGGAAAGAGGAACCCGAATTATAGCTACGTCATGCAAGGTTCCACTTTAGGAGTCACAGACCAAGAAGGGGATCTAGGTGTCATCGTTGATCATACGTTGAAACCTTCTGCTCAGTGTGCTGCTGCAGCTAAGAAAGCAAATAGAATGTTAGGTATTATTAGGAAAGGAATGGAAAACAAAAATGAGGATGTTATAATGCCTTTGTATCACTCCATGGTGCGACTGCACCTCGAATATTGTGTTCAATTTTGATCACTGCAAGTCAAAAAAAATATAGTGGAATTAGAAAAGGTACAGAAAAGGGCGATGAAAATGATAAAGGGATGGGGCGACTTCCCTATGAGAAGGGCTAGGGCTCTTCAGCTTGCAGAAAAGGCGGCTGAGAGGAGATATGATAGAGGTCTATAAAATAATGAGTGGAGTTGAATGGGTAGATTTGAAGCGTATGTTTACGCTTTCCAAAAATACTAGGACTAGTGGGCATGCGATGAAGCTACAATGTAATAAATATAAAACGAATCGGAGAAAATGTTTCTTCACTCAACGTGTAATTAAACTCTGGAATTTGTTGCCAGAGAATGTGGTAAAGGCGGTTAGCTTAGTGGAGTTTTAAAAAGGTTTGGACGGCTTCCTAAAGGAAAAGTCCATAGACCATTAATAAATGGACTTGGGGAAAATCCACTATTTGTGGGATAAGCAGTATAGAATGTTTTGTACTTTTTTGGGATCTTGCCAGGTATTTGTGACCGGGATTAGCCACTGTTGGAAACAGGATGCTGGGCTTGATGGACATTTGGTCTTTCCCAGTGTGGCAATACTTATGTACTTATGAGGCCTCAGGTGCTCCAGGAGCAGTACTCTCCCCTTTTCTCCTCAATACTTTACCTTAGTTTATTTTCCAAAAGGCAGTAGCAGCAGTGGCAGCAACAGCGGCAGTGATTCCCATAGGCTGCCCTACCACGCTGCCAGCCTCTTCTCCCACTGCGACTCACCTCTTGATGTAACTTCCTGTTTCCTAAGAGGCGGGATGCAGTAGCAATGAGGCCAGTGCCAGCAGCACTGCTGCAGGGCAGCCTATGGGAATCGCTGCTACTGCCGCCTTTTGGAAAAAAAACAAGGTAAAGGGGGGAGATGCTAGACAGGGTACAGGAGTGAAGGCAGGGTTGGGGGCGGCATTTCATCCCTGCCTCAGGCGGCAGATTGTCTTGGGCCACCCCTGCGCAATTATAAAATAAGGGGTTCCACACATAAATTTAAGCAGGGCATTTGCACTATATTTTCATTGGTGCAATGGTGCACCTAAATTTATGCACAACCACCCCGCACCCCTCCCACCCCCGGGACTTAAGCACCATTCTATAAACCACACCTAACTTTAGGAGCGATTTATAGAATAATGCTTAAGCATTTTTTTCAGCGCTTATTTTTTAGGTGCAATTTACAGAATTCACCCCATAGTGTGCATGCTTTCCTGATATTATGAGTATGCACACTTAAACTATCATGCATGTACATGCAAACACATGCTATCAGGATAGAGTGAGTAATATGTACAAATATCATGCACTCTTTAAGAAAAGTACCCAGAATGGAGTAAATTCTATATAGGTCACTAAAAGTTAGGCTCAAAAACTGGGCACTAAGCTAGGTTTCTATAACAGCAAAGTTGTGTTCCAAATCTGTTCTACAATAATAATTTAAGTCTGCAGTTGTGCGCCAAACTTTAGGTGTGCCCATTAATGCCATGGCTGGCATAAATGGTCTCAAAAAGGAGTCAAACCATTCTCAAAGTTGACTTTTGACCCATTGCTAGGTATGGTTTGGGAACATCATGGAGGAGTAGCCTAATGGTCAGTGCCGTGGGCTTTGATCTGGCAATCTGGGTTCAATTCCCCCTTGTAGCTCCTTGTGATCTTGTGCAAGCCACTTAACTCTCTATTGTCTCAGGTACAAAAATATAGATTGTGAGCCCTCTAGGGACAGAAAGGGCTTGGGGGGGGGGGGGGGGAACTAGGCCACCAGGGCAGGTGGGAGTGGTGCCCATTGGGTCACCAGAGAAGCTGTTTTGACGGGGGGGGGGGGAGCTGTACGCATGCAAATGCGTGCTGAACATGTTCTGCAAACCCTAAGCATTGGAGAGGAATACCTAATGTTGTGTTTAGCATGCATTTGCATGCTACTTGCACTCAGAGCTGGTGAGATTGTTGTTACACGTTCTCACCAGCTCTGATCATAGGGCAAAGACAAATGTGAGAACTAGTCCAGCACTAATGGCCTCTAGCGCCGCATTCGCCTTTGATCATCGGCCCACTTGTTCTCGAATACCTCCATCTGTGTAATTTGATGAATTCTGTGAGTTGGGCTAGAAGGACTCCTTTTGCATTGGTTGGGAAAGTAAAGCCAGTGATAATGTTTGCTAAGATTGTCAGCTGGCTTCAGTTTTTCTTTTTTCAGAACAGTCCTCATTTTTGTCAGGCTGGCTAAATAGGTTTGTAGTTTAGATTTCCCTAAGAAAAGTAAGACTTTGTCCATGAATGAAATGGGATACACCCAAAACCAGATCAGCCTGTCTTGGAAAAAAAACCTGATAAATCATAGAATGTTGGAACCTGTCAGTATGATATGATTGAGATGACCGTGTCTGAAGTACCATTAACAGCATAACTTTTTTTAATTAAATATTTTTCTCCACAACTGGTGCATTTATGATGTTGCAAACACACAAAGTAATTGGTCATATTATAGTTGTTGGACCCTGTGTTACTCCTGAACAAAAAACTAAACAGCCAGTTTATAAACCCATTACCTGCCATAAAGTGAGATAGGAGGGTGATCACTAGTTAATTTGTCAATTTTGTTAGCAGATTAAAATCTTACAACTGAGCTTTATGGCTGCATGGGCAACTTCAGGGTCTCGGCTAAGTCGTGCTAGAGTCACTGCAGACTTCTGCTGAACTCTCTCACAGGCAGCAACTTCCCCTGGGCTCCTCGACGATGACTTCTCAAACAACATTTCCACCAGCACCTGCACACCTTGGAACAAGCAAAAAGAAAAATAAGTAGTTAACTTTCCTATATGGGGATTGGATAACTTCAGACATGGAACACCACAGACGGATCTGGTTTTTAGAATTTGCCAAGCCAAGGTATGCATATTAATCTTCTTCAATTAAATGTATGCAAATATTTTTCATGAATATTCACTGTGGTCATCCAGAAAACAAGACTTGTTCTTAATTCTCCATGGCCAGGAGTGCACCTCTGCTCCGTAAACACAGTACAGATAAGTACCAGGAGTTTCCAACACAATCCTGAAGGCACACACAGGGCATGATTAAAGCATAGGCAAACTAGAGCCCAAATATGCAGGAGGGGCCCTCTCAGATGTGTCAATTCAATGGCTCCCAAGGCAGAATTTTGCCCTAATAGATCAGCAGTCGAAAGAAAGTAGAGCTTTTAGGGGGACTACCAGGGTCATGGCTGCCCACAGAGGATCTGTCTATTCTGCCCACCCCCTGTGCAATGTCCTCCAGTCAGCAGGAGGAATCGGTGATCAGAGCTTCTTCTCTACTGCTTCTTCCTCTGCCAGTTTTCCTCTACAGTCAAAACGACTGAAGGTTCCACTGCTGGAGTTCTAAAATGTATTTATCGTGATGCCCTTGTTTGCCTAGAAACCACCTAATATAAAATATAAAAATTATAGTAATAAAAACAATAAAAATCAATCATATGGAAAATTCCACAATTTCGAGCCACCATACAAAAAACTCAAAATCAAATTTACACATTCAGCCAACCGGAGCAATGCTAATTGTGAAGAGGGAAGACTATGGCTCAGGGCATACTCTTGAATATGATTCATCCTTGGCACACCTAACTGATAGGGATATGCTTTAGCTCCAATTCCTTATTAAAATGGAATAAAAGAAAATCAAACAAAATGTGGCTCGCTTTGTTCATTTAAAAATATTAGGATCTAAGAGGGATCTGAGGGAGTCTACAGAAAGTTGCTCTTCTCCTTTGATAGCACTCCCACACAGTGTCAGAGCCACCTTAAAACTTATAGTTCTGCCCAGGAGGAAAGTGACACAGGAGGAGTGGAACCAGGAGAGCATGGTCCAAGAAGTATATAAGCATAAGCTAAGGCCATAGCTAGGTTAAGGAGGCCCAGAGGGAAGCAGCAACACCCCACAGCATACATCTCCAACACTTTTGTGAAGAGGCAGCGGAACACCATTTTGTTTGGGGAGCCAAACTCCGCCCCTAGCCCTGCCTATGCTCCGCACTCAGCTCCACCCATGCTCTGCCCCCAGCTCCAGCATCTCACCTAATATCCCGTTCTCACCCCCCTCCCATGGCATCCAGCATCCTTCCCTACCTTTGAGCCCCCCATCATAATATAAAAGTATGTAGGCAAATATTAAACTGAATTCCCAAAAAGCCGCAGTGCAACTCCAGAGAAAGAGAAAAAGTGATGAATGTCTCCCTGTACTGTGCAAATATAAAGACAGCAGATACAAATGTCAAAAACTGACATATTTCAATCACTATACTATAGGTTAAAAAATACAAATAAAACAAAAAATGGAAAATATGATGATATCATTTTATTGGACTAAATACATTTTTCAATTAGCTTTCAAAGGCCAAAACCTCCTTCCTCAGGTCAGGACAGTATACTGCTGTTATGGTATTCTGTTCTGACTTGAGAAAGAAGGGTTTGGTCTCCAAACATTAGTCAAAAATGTATTAAAATTAGTCCAATAAAGATATCACCTTATTTCCATTTTCTGTATTTATGTATTTATTTAACATTAAATTTTTATTGAAGTTTAATCATTACAAAATTTTGTGGATCACACAACAATTAACTGGTATTAAACAGAAAGTGATCCTCCAAATACAAAACTAGACCCCCTCGTACCCGCCCCCTGTACCCCCTCCCTGTGCCTAAGGAGCAAGTTCAGAGCACTCTGTGATTCCTTTGGAGTAGCACACCCCTTTCTGACTAAAAAAACCTCATAACAACTCTCCCAAGGCACAACTAACCCTAAGTCCACCCACCCCCAAGTCTGCTTAAATGCCCTTCAGCAACCAATCCAAGTGTGTCCATTCATCAACAGTAGGGTCATACCGCCCCAGTCGATGAACTGTTAATTTCTCCAGTTCTCCCAGCAATTTCAATTTCGAGAGCCAACTCAGTAAGGAAGGCCCTCTGTCCTGTTTCCAGTGAGCAGCTATAACAGTCTTTGCTGCCGCCAAAAATAGGCGTTTGAGATGATACTGCCATTTCAGTCCTCTTCGATTACCCCAGCCAAGCAAACACCATTTAGGATCACAGGGAAACAATATATCAAGAGTTGAGGACAAACTTTGTGTAATTCCCTGCCAGAACCCCTGGAGCTGACTGCATAACCACCAGACATGGAAAAAAGTGCCCGCTTCCAATCCACACCTCCAGCATAGGTCTGTGGAACCAGGGAACAGAGCCCTTATCCTGTCTGGTGTGTAATACCATCTACTCAATACTTTAAATGCATTTTCTTTGATCATAGTAGCATAGTAAATGACAGCAGATAAAGACCTGTACAGTCCATCCAGTCTGCCCAACAAGATAAACTCATTTACATGGTATGTGATACTTTATATGTATACCCAAGTTTGATTTGTACTTGCCTTTCTCAGGGCACAGACCATAGAAGTCTGCCCAGCACTGTTCTTGTAAAGAGTTCTGAAGCTATCGTCAAAGCCCCTTAAAATGTACACTCCAGCCCATCCCTATCTATTCAGTCACAATCAGGGCATAGACCAGTGATGGCGAACCTATGGCACGTGTGCCAGAAAAGGGCATGCAGAGCCCTCTCTGTTGGCACGTATGCTGTCGCCTCAGCCAGTTCCAGTCCCCCTCTGATTAAAAGTCATACCTGCATCAGGCCTCCCTCCCACCCACCCAGCGCCAGGCCGCCTGAGCACCAGGTCGCCCGCCCTCCCTCCCTCCGAGCACCAGGGCCCCCCTCCCTTGCAGAAACAGGAAATGAGGGCGGGACCAGCGTTTGAGAGACAGAAGGGAAGGCTGAAGGCGTGCCGAGCCAGCGCTTTTCACTGCCGCTGCCGACGCCGCCTTAACCTCGACCAAGTATGACTTTTAAATTTCGGAGGGGGGGCCCTGGTGCTGGGAGGGAGGCCGGCCTGGTGCTGGGTGGGAGGCCTGTTGCTGAGTGGGTGGGAGGGAGGGGTGCCTGGTGCTGGGTGGGAGGAAGGGAGGGATGCTGCCTGATGCTTGGTGGGAGGAAGGGAGGGGTGCTGCCTGGTGCTTGGTGGGAGGGAGGGAGGGGTGCCTGATGCCGGGTGGGAGGGTGGGTGGGAGATCTGGTGCTGGAAGGGAGGGAAGCCCTGGAAACGGAGTTAAGAGAACAGATAGAGAGCAGCAGAATCAGAGACAAGGACCAATATGGATAGAAAAACAAAATCACCAGACAACAAAGGTAGAAAAAAATCATTTTATTTTCATTTTAGTGTTTGGAATATGTCCAATTTGAGAATTTACATCTGCTGTCTTATTTTGCACTGGGTATACTGGAGCTGTAACAGCTTACAGAAATGATTTATAATGAAAAAATATCAAGTTATTTTTTTCTCCTATACTAGTATAATACTTTCAATGATGTCTGTTTATATGCGCCATGGCTGGTGTAATGGGTGTGGCTATCATAGGGGTGGAGTCATGTGGTGACCCCGCCCATAATATTATTCAGGTTAAATTGCCCTGTTGGCACTTTGCAATAAATAATTAGATTTTGGGTTGCTGTTTGGGCACTCGGTCTCTGAAAGGTTCGCCATCACTGGCATAGACCTTAAAAGTGCGCCCATTTTGTTTCCCAATTACCGGCGTCACCACCCAATCTCTGCTAAAATTCCACTGAACCATTCCTTCTAAACAGGATTCCTTTGTGTTTATCCCATGCATGATTGAATTCCATTACCATTTTCATCTCCACCACCTCCCGCGGGAGGGCATTCCACATATCCACCACCCTCTCTGTGAAAAAAATACTTCCTGACATTAGTCCTGAGTCTGCCCCCCTTCAACCTCAATTCATGTCCTCTAGTTCTACCGCCTTCCCGTCTCCGAAAAAGGTTAATTTGCAGATTAATACCTTTCAAATATTTGAACGTCTGTATCATGTCACCCCTGTTTCTCCTTTCCTCCAAGGTATACATGTTCGGGTCAGCAAGTCTCTCCTTGTACAGTTTACAACGCAAATCCCATACCATTTTTGTAGCTTATCTTTGCACCGCTTCCAGTCTTTTTATATCTTTAGCAAGATACGGCCTCCAAAACTCTGAACACAATACTCCAAGTGGGGCCTCACCAACTACTTGTAAAGGGGCATCAACACCTCCTTTCTTCTGCTGGTTATGCCCCTCTCTATGCAGCCTAGCATCCTTCTGGCTACAGCCATCGCCTTGTCACATTGTTTCTTCACCTTTAGATCCTCAGACACCAACACCCCAAGGTCTCTCTCCTGAGTTAAGCTTACTAATCTCTCCCCTCCTATTCGGTATCTCTCTTTTGGGTTTCTGCACCCCAAGTGCATCACTCTGCAATTCTTGGCATTAAATTTTAACTGAAAAATATTAAAGAAACCAAAGAAAGTATATTATCAAAACAAAAGTGTGTAAAAAAATTTCTGTGTGAGAAATTTTTAATGCTAAAAATATCTATAATATATAAAATTATGATTTATGCTCAGTTTTTTTGGTGTATTACAGCGGGTTTTTTAGACTGACAGCGTTGTCCATGCTGATTAGGCTCTCGGAGCAATTGAGACTCCATTCCACATCAAAGGTGCTACACTGTGACAGTACCACCTACAATATTTTGATCAGGATTAGCTGACCCCTGAGGCAGGCGCCAGTGCGCCGAAACACGGCCCGTGTCAGGTCTATCTCCCTCCTATATCAGCGTCTGCCACCTCTCTCCCTCTTTCATCTGACATCTGTACCCACTCTCCCCCCTCATCCAGTGTCTGTCCCTCCTCTCCCCACTATATAAAGTGTCTGCTACCTCTCCCCCCTCATTCAGCGTTTGGCCCTCCTCTTCACCCTACATCCATCATCTGCCACCTCTTTCTCCCCTTCCATCCAGCATCTGGCCCCTCTATACCCCTCATCAAGGCAACCTCTGGCCCTCCTCTTCTTCATCCAGCATCTGTTCCATCTCTCCTCCCTTCCATTCTCCATCCAGTTCCCTTTTCTCAGGCCCCCAACATCCTCTCTTAACCCCCCACCAGACACTCTCACTGCCACTGGCGAACCAGGCTCTCCCCAGTCCCACCCAATACCCCTCTTTTGCAGCCACCACAGCTGCTGCTGCTGCTGCTGCTGCTGTTTCAGCAGTGGTGGCAAAAACAGAGCAAAAGATCATGGGGCCGCACTGTTCCTGCTCACGGCTTATCAGAACAGGAAATTAAGTCAGAGGACGGCGGGATCAGCAGCCCTGAGCAGGAACACTGCGGCCTCATGATCCTTTGCTCTGTTTTTGCCGCCACTGATGAAACAGCAGCAGCGGCAGTGGTGGCCGCGGCAGGGGGGTATTAGGTGGAGTGGGGAGAGCCTGTTGCACGCCTCCTGCTCCCTCAGATTTTCAGGGGTGCTATGGCACCCGTGGCTCCCCCCATTTTGACACCTATGTTTATGTGTGAATTGTAACTGCTACAGTCAGACCCTGGCAGATTTTGTATCTTTACCCTGAGTAATTGCTAGAGACTACACTGGTAAATTTGAGAATCTAGGTCAGGGACAAATAAAGTGTGCTGCTGTGCTGAGAGGCAGTAACGTACAAAGTGGCCCTGCAGAAGCAGGCCCCACGAGGACATTGTTATATTTACAGACTAGTTTTATGTTGTCTTTTTCTCCTTGCTGTGAATAGAACAGGACCCCTGACCTAACAGCTTTAATAAATGCTATTTGTCTTTACCTGCAACCGTTATGTGGCTCTGTCTTATCTGGGCTCCAGGCCTGCCCTTTCTCATTATCACGGGGGGAAAAGCCTTCCCGAATGCTACCACTCCCCCATCTGAGACCCATTTGCACGTGTTAACTATGTCTTACATGTGGAAAAGGGCACATGAAAAGCAAATGCATAGAAAATAGTGCATCAACTTGCACATGATCTGCATATTTATTTATTTGTTACATTTGTATCCCACATTTTCCCACCTATTTGCAGGCTCAGAGTGGCTTACATAATACCGTTGTGGTGTTCGCCAGTTCCGGTATGAACAAATAAAAGGTGTTAATGTGGTAGGATTGGGTTCATGTGAGGTAGGTATAATGGGGAATTTATGGAGGAAAAGGGAAATTGAGATGTGTCTGTTCCGATCTTTGGTTTTGTTGTGTTGCAGGTAGTCAGGCTTTTATGTTGGGTCAGTGGGATATGCTTTTCTGAACAGGTGTGTTTTTAGTTCTTTCCGGAAATTTAGGTGGTTGTACATTGTTTTTACTACTTTTGGCAGTGCATTCCATAGTTGTGCGCTTAAGTAGGAGAAGCTGGATGCATACGTTAATTTGTATTTGAGTCCTTTGCTGCTTGGGTAATGAAGATTTAGGTATGTTCATGCTGATCTTATTGTGTTTCTAGTTGGCAGGTCTGTGAGGTCTGTCATGTATCCCGGGGCTTCGCTGAAGATGATTTTATGAACCCAGGTGCAAATTTTAAAAACGACACATTCTTTGATTGGGAGCCAGTGCAGTTTTTCTCTATAGACATTCCAGGAGTAATTCTTTAAACTACATGCTAACACTTGCACACCAATTACATTTGTAAAACATTAGAATAATGTGCAAACATAAGCACATAAATGTCAAAATTCTGCTTACGCACACTTCTGTAAATATGCATATATCTTGCATAGTGAATATTTTATAGGTAGTGGTACATATAGTTGGAGTCTAGGTGGGACTTACTAAATAAATAAGTAAGTAAATAAGTTAGTAAGTAAGTAAGTAGGTATGTGATTTTGCTCTGAAATTAGTCATGGGTGCAAAGTACCTGTGGGACAATCGCACCTTCTTTTTATCCAGCTAGATATTTCAGAAAATAACATACAAACTATTTTAGAAAAAATATGCTCAAAAAAGAGAAGCATCACTAAGGGGTTTGCACATATATGTAGAAACTTTGCTACTTAAGGAGCCCTTTCACTAAGCTGCATTAGGCGCTATTGTGTGCCTAACGCAGCTTAAAATTGTGTACCGTGGGACACACTCAACTGTCCTGCAGTAACTGCCAAATGTGCATGTGCTAACTGCACTGTCATAGCAAGGGGGGGCGGGAGGGGCGGTCCGCCCCGGGTGTGAGCTCAAGGGGGGTGCTTCTTGCCAGCTCCCCCCCCCCGGGTGCACCACGATGACACCCCCCCCCCGACCCAGTGCCTACCCTGAACTCCGTCTAAGCTTCCACACCCTACCTTTAAAAAAGCTCAGAAACTGAGGCGAGGCGCAGCGCCTCGCGCCTGCAAGTAAAGGAAGTATGGATGGATCGTCTCATCGTTGATCGAGCCTTCCCTCACTCTGTCTGTCCTGCCCTCCGCTGACGCAACTTCCTATTTTCGCAAGGGCGGGACAGACAGAGTGAGGGAAGGCCCGATCGACGATGAGACGATCCATCCATACTTCTTTTACTTGCAGGCGCGAGGCGCTGCACCTCGCCTCGGTTTTTGAGCTTTTTTAAAGGTAGGGTGCGGGAGCTTAGACAGAGTTCAGGGTAAGCACTGGGTCGGGGGGGGATGTCATCGTCCTGCACCCGGGGGGGGGGGTGCAATGGCGAACCGCCCCAGGTGGCAGCCCCCCTTGCTACGCCACTGGCTAACTGTATACTAAAAAATAATTTTTTGAGGGTGTGTGTCAGGGGGGCAGACAGTTGGTGGGCGTTCCTGTGTTAATCAGTTAGCATATTTACATTAGCACAGGAATACAGTGTGAGCAGGGGCACCAACAATTTATAAAATATCCTCCATCACACTGGCAACCACTTCAATCACTTCACATGAGGGGTTATATGTTCAGACCTGGAAAGGCCCAATAACAGTTCTACGGCTAATTCACAACCACCTGAAGAGCCTGATAACAAAATCCTGGTAAGCCAAGATAAATCACACTACAGTAATCTAAACTACTAAATACCATCATCTGTAATACCTTTTTAAAGTCAACCCTGCAGGTGGGGGACTCCCGCTCAGCTTAGAGGGAACAGTGACAGTAAGTGCTCATCCGATATAATAATTTGCACCTCCAACGTTCCATCGCTGTCTGGCTGCCTGGGTTCATAACATCTCATGACATAGAAACATAGAAACATGACGGCAGATAAAGACCATATGACCCATCCAGTCTTCCCATCCTCTGTAGCCCCTAATTCTTCCTGTTCCTAAGCGATCCCACATGCTTATCCCATGCCTTTTTAAATTCTGGAACAGTCCTAGACTCCACCACCTCCACCACCTCCACCGGGAGGCCATTCCACGCCTCCACCACCCTTTCTGTGAAATAGTACTTCCTTAGGTTACTCCTAAGCCTATTCCCTCTTAACTTTGTCATATGCCCCCATTCCAGCTCTTCTTCGTTTGAAAAAGGCTCTCTTCCTGTACATAAATGCCCTTGAGATATTTTAAACGTTTCTATCATGTCTCCTCTTTCCCTCCTCTCTTCCAGCGTATACATGTTGAGGTTCATAAGCCTATCCCTATCATTTTTGCATTCAAGACCGCTTACTAATTTCATAGCCGCCCTCTGGACCGACTCCATCCTGTTTATATCTTTCCTTTGGTGCACGCAGTACTATAAATGGGGCCTGACTAGAGACTTATACAATGGCACAATCACCTCCTTTTTCCTGCTGGTCATACCTCTCTTTATGCACCCAAGCATCCTTCTGGCTTTGACTGTCGCTTTTTCTACCTGTTTGGAAGCTTTAAGGTCATCAGACACAATCACCCCCCAGTCCCGCTCTTCCTTCATACACTGAAGCACTTCACCCCCTATACTATACTGTTCCCTCGGATTTTTGCGACCCAAGTACATGACCCTGCATTTTTTGGGATTAAACCTTAGTTGCCAAATATTGGTCCATTCTTCTAGCTTCACTAGGTCCTTCCTCATGTCATTCACACCCTCCAGGGTGTCCACCCTGTTGCAGAGTTTAGTATCATCCGCAAAGAGACAAACCTTACCAGACAGCCCTTCCGCAATATCGCTCACAAAGACGTTAAAAAGAGCCGGCCCTAGGACCGATCCCTGTGGTACTCCACTGACGACATCCTTTTCTTCAGAGCAAGCTCCATTTACCACTACCCTCTGTCTCCTTCCATTCAACCAATTTTTAACCCAATCAGTTACTCTAGGTCCCATACCGAAGGCACTCAATTTATTTATCAGTCGCCTGTGTGGAACCATGTCAAAGGCTTTGCTGAAATCCAAGTAAACCACATCAAGCGCCCCTCTCACATCCAACTGTTTGGTCACCCAGTCGAAGAAGACAGTTAGATATGTCTGACACGACCTGCCTCGGGTCCTGCATTCCATGTAGTTCAAGAAATCTCACAATCCTCCTCTTTAGAAGGGTTTCCATTAGTTTACTCACCACCGAGGTCAGACTGACAGGTCTGTAATTCCCAACCTCCTCCTTACTTCCACTCTTGTGCAAAGGAACCACATATGACGTCAGCCAGCCTCCAGCGTTCCATTCCCCCTCACTGCCCCGCCCTCGCATCAAAATGTAATGATGTCAGAGGGCAAAACAGTGAAAGGGGAGGGAATGCTGGAGGCGAGCTGACGTCAGGATGTTGCCAACGGAAGGGATGCCAGCCAGGCCAGCCAGAAAACGATGAGGTACAAAGGAAGAGAGAATCGTGGCACATTGAGGGGAGGGCAGGGCAGAGCAGAATCGCGGGACATGGATGGGAGGGCAGGGGACAGGAGAATCGCTGGAAATGGAGGGGAGGAGATGGAATGGGATGGGAGGGGAGGGGAGGGAAGGGAAGAATCGCTGGACATGGAGGGGAGGGCAGGGGAGAGGCAAAAAATCGCTTACAAGAGAGCCTTTCTAGGGCCTGTTTCATTGTTGAGGAAACGGGCTGGGTTCCACTAGTGTGCTAATAATAATAATTAGCGAACGGTCATTAATGCAAAAAATCAAAACAAAACAGAAAACTGGCCATTTTACAGCTGTGGTAAAAATGGCCTTAGCATGTGGGAAAAACCTGCATAAGGCCACTTTTTACTGCTGCTGAGAAAAAGGACCACAGAATAAAGGCATCAGAGCTGCACTGAATACCAAAGCTCAAAAGAGAGAAAGAGGCAGATTGTAGAAAGGATGTAGAAATCAGAAGTCAGGATATCTCAAAGCTCCGTAAGCATTGTAGAACATTATCCCCCGGATTCTATATATTGCACTGAGATTTCTGCATGTAAATCAAAGCGTATTCCATAACAATGTGCATAACCTAATTGGTTAACAAGCTAATCCATAGGCGCCAACTCAAGCACCCCCAATATTTTGGGACCCGAAGCCAGGGGCAACCTACCACATGATGTGCCGGTGCGGCGCCTCTCTCTCCTGTGGTGACCCAACCACAACACTGACACGATGCATTATCTTTGGCACTCGGTGGCGGTGCTCCGCTCCTGTCACCCTCTGGCCCCCCCTCTCTCTCCTGTGCTGACTGCGACGCTGTCGACAGACGGACACTGATTCTCTCTCTCTCCCTCTGCTGTCTGCTTTAGCTAGTACATTGGCTGCCATTGATACCAGAACTTCTCTCTCCTGTGGCCTGCCCCCCTTCATAGGTAACTTCCTTCATCCACAAGGGTGGGTCACAGCAGTGGGAAGTGGAAGGAACTCACGTCTCATTTGGTGGAGTCAGCAGCGCAGTCACCCGTGGTGGTTTCACTCACCTAAGAAGTAAGCAGTAGCACCCACCTTGTCCTTGATGATGACTATATATTAGATAGATAGATAGATAGATAGATAGATAGATAGATAGATAGATAGATAGATAGATGGTTGGGAGGCGGGGATAGTGCTGGGCAGACTTATACGGTCTGTGCCCTGAAGAGCACAGGTACAAATCAAAGTAGGGTATACACAAAAAGTAGCACATATGAGTTATCTTGTTGGACAGACTGGATGGACCGTGCAGGTCTTTTTCTGCCGTCATCTACTATGTTACTATGTAGATAGATATAGATTTTAATGTTCTTGTGTTTAATACTGATGATGTCGTCAGGACAGGCAGGCACACATATTCAGCCTCACTAAACTTGTATACATATTTTATTTCTTTTTACTCTTCTTACATGCTGCTTCCTTTGGACTGTAAATATATCAGTTATCAGTACTAAAATAACAAGTAAATGTGATTTTTCTACTTGGTCTATTCATAGTTTAAAAAATTATAATCATGGATTGTTGCCTAAACAAAATTTCTCCATGTTTACTCGGATTGCGTGTTGAAAATTCAACGTAGTCGTCGTTGTACACTCTAGAAAATTGGACAAGGTTTTTTTTTTTTATTTAAGAAAAGAGCATTTAAAATGCTACTGTTTATTTTTATCAATTAAAAAAATATGCATTTCCATGCTAGAATATAGGAAGAGAGTAATTTTCTAAGCTATATTCACAGTTAAAACTGTTCGTTACTGTTGAACACTTGGTGGAGCAAATCCTCTTGGCCTCGCAGTGCCACTTCCTTTATAATGCTCTTTCGCTCATCAAGAAATTGATTCTGTCCCTTTGGGTGACAGAAGATTCACCACTACTATCTGCAGCTATGGTTAGTCAATATGAGGGAAATAGTCTGTTTTGAACTTAGGACCTATCAGCACAGCAGTCTCACTGTCTCCCACAGCTGATGATACGAAATGCTGTGGCGCAAGTTTTTACACTTGTACCCTGCAACTACTTAGACAGCAGACTCATTTTGCACACCATTCATTTTCGATTTGGTATTCCTCTGTTGTTAATTGTTTTATCTGAATGTTACAATAAAATATATTAAAAAAAAAAAAAAAGAAAGGTGAATGTAGTCTAAGACTATTTTTGGTGATGGCAGGTGGAGGAAGAATATTGGGTTGCGTTCATTCAGCACCCTCAATCATTTTGAAAAGTTGGCTCCTATTAGCTAATCAGCACCAATAGTAAGACATAAACAATCAATTATCAGCACTAATTGGCATTAATTAGAATTTATATGCACTATTCACTAAGCATGTTCTGTACAGTTGTGCACGTAAATTCTAATGTGCGTTGCCAAAAATGGAGCATGGCTGTGGGTGTTGAATGAGCAGTTTGTGGGTGTTCCAAAAATGTATGTGCAGGTTTATAGAATACACCTGATCTGCTTCTAACTTAGGCACTAATATTTACACCAAGATTTCTTTGTCATAAATAGATGCGCCTAGAGTTAGGTGCTGGTATGGCCACTAGGCGTATTCTATAAATCCACTTAGGTGTAGTCTACAAACCACACCTAAATCTAGGTGCAGTTTATAGATTACGCCTAAGCATAAAATTTTTCAGCGCCAATTTTTCAGGAGCCTTAAATAGAATCTGGTCCTCTCTGCTGACACAAGAGCCTGTTCTAAACTACATAGAGAAATAGAAGTTTATGTGGCAGGATCATCCATCTTAGAACCATAAACGCCTTAAATATCAACAGGCCCAAACAGGTACATAAACATTTATCACCAATTTAATGCTAATTAGCAAATTAAGCTATGTGCATAACTTACTGTATTTTAGAACTGCGTGCACAACTTTGGGCCTTGATGTGCTCTTGCACATATTTCTATGTGCTGTGCAAAAAATTAAGGCTGCAAGTTAATCACAGTTAACTATGCGATTAATCATTAATCACTATTAACAAAATTAATCGTGGTTAAAGAATTTAGTCACAGTGCAGCATCTCTTGTTTCCTCCAAACGTCTCTTCTGCTCTCTTCCACAACATCACCCCCCACATGTCAGCCTATCTTAAAAATAGTCTTCTGTTTATCCCCAGCAGTGTCAGTGGTGCACATATGCTGCCTGCGGTCTGCTCCAAAGTTTTCCCTCTGGCCCATTCTGCCTCCTCTGATATCACTTCATGGTTTTGGGTGGGCAGAATGGGTCAGAGGGAAAGCTTTGGACCTGGCTACAGGCAGCCACTGCCAGGGACCAACAGAAGACCACCTTGAAGGAAAACTGGAGGGGATGTGCATGTAAATGTGAGCACCCAGTTTATAGAACTGCCCTTATATGATGCATTTACATATTTAAATTTTTTAGGGCTGCATTTTGATTAAAATTTGTAATTACGATTTATTGCACAATTAAAGTTTGTTCAATTATCTATCTATTTATTTATTTCCCATTGCAGCTCCTTGTGACTCTGGGCAAATCATTTAAATCTCCATTGCCCCAGGTACAAAATAAGTACCTGTATATAATATGCAAACCGCTTTGATTGTAACTGCAGAAAGACAGTATATCAAATCCCATCCTCCTTCCCTTCCCTAGGACTGATAATCTCCTCCCCCCCAAACACACACACACACCCATGTCCCAGATCCAGCATATCTCCCTTTCTCTCCCTTCCCTTCCTTTCCTCTTCCCCTAGGTCGTCCATTATCTCTTTCTTTCTTTCTTTCTTTCTTTCTTTCTTTCTTTCTTTCTTTCTTTCTTTCTCTCTCCCTCCCTCCTATTGATCAGCGCCTCACCCTCCCTCCCTCTACCCTCATGAGTAGCAACACAAACTTGATGGTGAGCAATACAAAGTTCTTTCCGTGGCTGCTGAACCTTACTGCTTTGGCAATAGCTTCTATTGGTGACACCTCCAGTTCTGCTTACAGGTCTGCAGCTCACTCCATTCCCCCCACTCAGGGTTCAGCAATTGCCCTCTCTCAATCCTCCTTTCCCCTCAGTCTTCCTTCAAGGTGGTCTTTTATTGGTCCCTGGCAGTGGCTGCCTGTGGCCAGGTCCAACGTTTTCCCTCTGACCCATCCGCCTATGCAAAACAGGAAAAGATATCAGAGGAAGTAGAACGGGCAAGAGGGAAAGCTTTGGAGCAGACCACAGGCAGCACATGTGCACCACTGCCACTGCTTGGGGGTTATGTTGAATCCTGGTTGGAGAGAAAGATACTGTATCTTGCCAAGGACAAGAGTGGAAGAGAGCAGAAGAGACTTTTGGAGGAGACAGGAGATGCTGCAGTGTGATTAAATTCTTTAACCACAATTAATTTTTAAAATTGTGATTGATGATTAATGCATTAATCTCATAGTTAACTGTGATTAACTTGCTGCCTTAATTTTTTTCAGAGCACATAAAAATATGTGCAAGAGCACATCAAGGCCTATCTTGCCTTAAATAGACCCCCTATCATAAAATTACCCCACCAGACATAGGATCCAACTTTTCAAGCTGATTGGAGGTGAAAAACACAATACGAGTGCTTGCTCCCTGTTCACAGTAAAGGAGCCTGTTCAATATTGGGGATGCTCAAGAACCCACAACAGCCACAGAGCTGGCACCTATGCCTCCATATCTATAAAAGTAAATGTTTTAATATCAAATATACCATTTTCTTGGATGATTTCAGAAGCAGATTGTTCCAGAACAGACATGTTTGCCAAGATTGTGATTATCTGCAATCAAAAAGAAAGAAGAGGCCATTCATTATACAACCTACTTTTAAAGACAACACAGATGCAATGCACTGATTGGCAGATAAAATCATTACAAAGGACTGGAGTAAGCAAATAGTGGGATGTTATCCTTAAAATCATAAAGGAAGTAAATCAGAAATCAGAATAAAGACTTGTAATAAGCACTCAATACGAGTTTATTACAGATGACACAGAAGTCTGACATCAGCTGTGCGGAAGCATTTGCAAGTGCCAATATGTTTGGGTTAGTTATCTCTACAGCAGTGATTCTCAAACCTCTCCTGAAGGTACACCTAGCCAGTCAGATTTTCAGGATTATCACAATGAATATGCTTAAGATACATTTATATAGATTGGCGACCCATAGTACACAAATCTATCTCATGCATATTCATTATACTAAGCCTTAAAATCCATGGGTAATTGAGCTGCAAGTGCAGGTGACTAGGCAGAGTTTATTGATAGGATATTTATACATGTAACCTTGATGACCATGATAAAGGAGAAGCAAGATATTAGTTCTTCAGTGGATGAAAGTGGAAAGACCATCATAGGTCTTTATCTTTTGTCATTTACTATGTAACTTCTAGTAGTATAGGTACACCACCATTTCTTCCCTATCAAATTATGTTTGTTTTGCCAAACCATGTATCCTAATACTAAAGAATCAATATTTATTGAATCAAGGAAGGAAAATCCAATTTATAAGATAGAACAGGGAAGCAGAACACTTTGAAGGATATGCTGTACAGAAAATGGACTATTGTTGATGACTCCTTTTACGTGGGACAGAAGGTCCCATCTCTCATCAGATCTTTGATTACAAAGGTGTTCTGCCTGCTGGGAGCTCACATCTGTGATATCATGGAAAAGTTACTGAAATCCATCAGATTCTCTACTACCCTCTAATGATTATTCTTGTAAATACCAATGATACTGCTAGGTAAAACCCTAAGGACATTTTGGGCTTCTTTTATAAAGCTGCACTAGCGATTCCTGAGTGGCAAATGAGAGGAAACCGATAGGAATTGAATGGGCTTTCTCTCATTTGCCACACTGAGAATCGATAGTGCGGCATTGTAAAAAACATGGAGGGGCATAATTGAACAAAAACGTCTATCTCCAAGGGCGTTTATCTCCGAGAACGGGTCCGTGAAGGGGCAGACCGAACCGTATTTTCGAAAAAAAAAATAGACGTCCATATTTTATTCGACAATTTGTGAGCTGGGCGTTTTTGTTTTTCAGTGATAATGGAAAATGAAAGCGCCCAGCTCAAAAACGAATAAATCCAAGGCATTTGTTCGTGGGAGGGGCCAGGAGTCGTAGTGCACTGGTCCCCCTCACATGCCAGGACACCAACCGGGCACCCTAGGGGGCACTTTTACAAAAACAAAAAAAAAGGTACAAGAGCTCCCAGGAGCATAGCACCCTTCCCTTGGGTGTTGAGCCCCCCAAATCCCCCTCAAAACCCACCGCCCACAAGTCTACACCATTACTATAGCCCTAAGGGGTGAAGGGGGGCACCTACATGTGGGTACAGTGGGTTTGGGGGGCGGTTTGGAGGGCTCCAATTTACCAGCACAAGTGTAACAGGTGGAGGGGGGATGGGCCTGGGTCCACCTGCCTGAAGTCCACTGCACCCCCTAATAACTGCTCCAGTGACCTGCATACTGCTGCCAGGGAGGTGGGTATGACATTTGAGGGTGAAAATAAAAAGTTATGAAACGGCATATTTTGTGGTGGGAGGGGGTTTGTGACCACTGGGGGAGTCAGGGGAGGTCATCCTCGATTCCCTCCAGTGGTCATCTGGTCATTTAGGGCACTTTTGGGGGCCTTATTCGTGGAAAAACAGGGTCCAGGAAAAGTGCCCTAAATTCTCGCTAAAAACGCATATTTTTCTTCCATTATCGGCGAAGGCGCCCATCTCTGATCGTCCGATAACCACGCCCCAGTTCCGCCTTCACCACGCCTTCGACACGCCCCATCCACTTTGTCCGCATCCACGACAGAGTGCAGTTGAAAACTTCTAAATTCGGCTTTCGATTATACCGCTTTATTCGTTTTTGTGAGATAAACGTCTATCTCCCGATTTGGGTCGCAATATAGGCGTTTTTCTTTTTCAATTATAAGCTGGATAGTAACATAGTAGATGACGGCAGAAAAAGACCTGCACGGTCCATCCAGTCTGCCCAACAAGACAACGCATATGTGCTACTTTTTCTGTATACCCTACTTTGATTTGTACCTATGCTCTTCAGGGCACAGACCATATAAGTCTGCCCAGCACTATCCCCGTCTCCCACCACCGGCTCTGGCACAGACTGTATAAGTCTGCCCAGCACTATCCCTGTCTCCCACCACCGGCTCTGGCACAGACCGTATAAGTCTGCCCAGCACTATCCCCGCCTCCCACCACCGGCTCTGGCACAGACCGTATAAGTCTGCCCAGCACTATCCCTGCCTCCCAACCACCAGTCCCGCCTCCCACCACTGGCTCTGGCACAAACCGTATAAGTCTGCCCCGCACTATCCCTGCCTCCCAACCTCCAGCCCCGCCTCCCGCTACCGGCTCTGCTATCCAATCTCGGTTAAGCTCCTGAGGATCCATTCCTTCTGAACAGGATTCCTTTATGTTTATCCCACGCATGTTTGAATTCCGTTACTGTTTTCATCTCCACCACCTCCCGCGGGAGGGCATTTCCAAGCATCCACCACTCTCTCCGTGAAGAAATACTTCCTGACATTTTTCTTGAGTCTGCCCCCCTTCAATCTCATTTCATGTCCTCTCGTTCTACGCCTTCGTATCTCCAGAAAAGGTTCGTTTGCGGATTAATACCTTTCAATATTTGAACGTCTGTATCAAGAAGCCCTAAAAGAGATTATATGCTGGTGGAAGTACAGGCAAAAGAAAATGGGGCACAGGTGGTGTGTCTCATCAGTTGTTCCACTGAAGGGTAATGGCATTACAGAGACAGGCATATTCTAATTAAAATATATGGTGGACATGGATTCTGCAATAAAATAGCTTTAGTTTCTTAGATTATGCTGTGGTATTTCCAAGAATGAGTGCTACTGAGCAGAAATGGAGAGCACTTACAAGGAACAGTAATAGTACTTTTGCTCATAAACTTGCCAACTGAAAAAGTTTTTAAACCAGATTCTTTGGGGAATGGTGGCAAAAGCCCTCAAATATAGACATGGGAGGCCTGTGGGGGATGTGGACCATGTGCAGAAAGATGCATTGCAGGGCCTCACTTGAATAATGAATTGTGAGGAAGAAGAAGTTGGTGAGATAATGCTGAGGAATTGGTACCCCTTCTGGTAGAGTCAGAATAGGGATAATATAATGTATGTCTGAGAAAGACATAAGGGGACCTTAGTGGTATGGCAAAGGAGGGAAGAGACCAGAAACTGAATAGGGTCTTTGAATACATCTGTTTCTATATGTCCTGGTGGCAACGCCAGTATATCCATTTGCAGATAAGGTGGTCACCTAGTGTTACAGCTTATGGAGGGGAGCTGCAGTTGAAGCAAATGCTGGCCACACAAAGAATTATCACTGCATATTTTCATGCTATTTTACAGGACCACTGTAGGAGTGACAATACTGAGAAGATCGTGATTGTGCAGTTTAACTATCAAATCTTGGAGGAGGCGGAGTAAGTCTATGGGTCTAAAAGTAAATGGCTGAAGGTTTGCCTCGGGTTTCTAATACATTTGCATTCACCCTGTCCAGTAGCCAATACAGCTTATGGCTATACAGTGTACAAGCAGAATAAATCTTAACAATATACCTCTTTAAAGTACTATTTCTTCTAACTTACAGGCATGCATTTTTGCCTCTGAAGTAACACAGAATAGTAGAAGAAAACATTTTGCTAAAACATAGCTTTCGGCTAAACCATTGTTCTACAACAAACAATCCTCAATTGTAGTTTTCAGCTGGCATGGGGGGCAAATAAATTCATTTGGATCTCACTATGCCCTTATT
Organism: Microcaecilia unicolor; assembly: GCF_901765095.1. NCBI lineage: Eukaryota > Metazoa > Chordata > Amphibia > Gymnophiona > Siphonopidae > Microcaecilia > Microcaecilia unicolor. The sequence continues at coordinate 184,228,137 of NC_044034.1, read as the reverse complement.
ACAACAAAGAAAGATAATTATTTTGTACTGGACTAAGGTCTTCCACCTTCTCAGGCAGTGAGAGGTGTTTTGGTCTCTGAATAAAAGTGCACTAACATGATTGAGTGTGTTAATGAGCTGTAAATTCAGGTACGAAATGAAAGGCAAGTTAAAACACACGTATGAATCTAATGATCGATAAGGTTTCAGGCATTCTATGTTTATTTTTGTTATATGAAATCAGGTTCCTGTTAACATAAATAACTTCCCTCTTGCACAGAGTTGATACCCCATGTGGATATCTTGCCTTCTCCTTTATTTGTAGCTGGCTGGTAATTAATCACATTGCAAATACATGCCAATACTTCACCACTTGAAGTCATTTCTTCTAGCATTTAAAGAACCCCAATCAGTGGCAAATTAGCTTTAATCTTTACTATGTAAACTCGGCCTATCTTGAGAAAGTAAGCTGTGTAACAGTCACTAAACATTGCAAGAGTACAAAGGGGGGGAATTATATATATGACACCTTAAAAATCAACACCAAAAAACTACGAGGTTTAATGTGAGGTCTATCAACTATACCTAAAGTTGCACATAGTTTATAGAATACACTCACATGCCGTTCCTGTGACTAAATTTAGGTGCACCCATTTAGGTCACCTAAAACCAGGCCTAAATACTTGTGCTACGTTAGGCGCAGATCAGGTGTATTCTATAATAGTGTGCTTAGTTTTTTTGAAACGCCTATAACCCGCCCATTCCATGACCATAGCCATGCCCCCTTTTTCACTGTACGGCATTAGAATTTATGTGCATCGTGTTATAGAATATGCTAGAAAGTTGGTGCATTAATTCTAATTAAAGCCAATGAAAAAGCACCAATTATCGGCACTGATTAGCTTCTTAATCAATTGTGTGTGCAATTTGGCCATGCAGCCAAATTAGCATGCACAACTTAAGGCGCTTTATATAGAATTTAGAGGAAATGAAACAGTTTCTGTAAATGTGCTGTTGTGGCCATTGAGTTCATGAAACTTCATTCCGATTTCATTCCAAGTAACCTAGCAATTGCTCAGATAATAATGTATGCATTTTTTCCCATGAGCAGAGAGATCCATGATCTATGTTCTAGCATATTTGTGCCCTACCTTGTAAATTCCAAAGGATTACATTAAGCAGTTTATATAAATATATATTTAAAAATGCAATTCACAAAATTAATACTCTGATGCTACCTTCTAGACCTCATCCAAGGCTTATAGCAGGTTCAAACTAGCTGGGTGTGTGATTCAGTGGTAAAAACAGAACTTGCAACTCTCCTGATTACTTTCAATCTGGAGCCAGACTGGAATGAGGTATTCCACTTGGAAAAGAATATTTCTTCCTTTGCCACAAGGTCAGGATTTTCTCTGACATAGGTCAGGCTAGTCGAGCTGGAAGCAGGCGCTGGTTCTTGCAACTTCAACACAGGGTTTCTGAGCAGGATCTGGTTATTTTTCAGTTCAGTATACCATAAAAGTTGTATATGCCTGTCATTTGTACCTATCTGTTATCCTGATCAATGGTTTGATTTTCTTTTTAAGGTAGCTACCCTGTTGGAATTCTTTCTTAGAAATTTGCAGAAATCCATTTGTGTCCAGCTGTCTACCTTTTTCAGTGCTTTTTTTGTAAGAAAAAAGGGCGCCGGTACTCATAAGGGCAACCTTAGGGGTGGGGCTACTATAAATGCTCCGCCCCTGCATATAGCTCCACCCCTATAGTAGCCACAGTGGCCACACCCCCTTTACCAGCCATAGAGCATATAAAAAAGCATCTTTGAGAATATTACACCAGTCCCTAGAATACCAATACATCTCTTACTGATAAAACATAACAAACAGGATGTTCCAAAAGAAACTATATATCAGAAGAACACTGTACCTCAGTCATATATACACATAACATGGATTCGTGACCACAAATTATTTTATGCTGCTGTTATCATTATGGATGCATAGGTCAATACATCCCATCATATAGGGCAGGCATAAAAGAGGAAACATGGAACTGAAATGACTACATATAAATCCAGAGTAATTTTGAATACACATACCTTTGGCCATGTTTCACAAGAAGCTCTAAATCTGCGCAACACCATGAGTTGATTCAGGTGGTTCAATGTCTGAATTTTGCTAGTCTGGTTTGTGTCATAGTGTGTCTACTGCAGTTTGTTGGCTTTTGGTGTCTACTGCAAACTCGCGCAAAGATTTTTCGATGAACATCATTACTGCAGGTGACTAGTTTTTGCATGTCTAGCCACAGATAGGCATAATCCTTCACAATAAGTTGCTACTTGAGGTTCATGTCTTCAACTCAAGAAGCCTCCAGTTATCTTATACCATAGGCGCCCGGTATAAGAGGCTTGGGGAGGCTAAGCCTCCCCAGCCAGAAGTGCAGCAAGGGCGGGGCGGACCGCCCCGGGTGCAGCTCCCGCTGCCTTGAACATTCTCCCTCCCTCCCGTGGACAGCGCGATCATTACCGCCCCCCCCCCCCCCCCCGACTACTGCAGTATCGCGCTCCCCTCCGCTCCTGTCCTGTCACGTCGTCTTTGAACGTCGAGGATTCCTTCTGGTAGCAGCAGCATCGGCAATGATTAAGCGCTGCTTTCAGCCTGCCCCGGACAGCACTCTCTGTACAGTTTCCCGCGTAGGAGGGACGCTGTCCAGAGAAGGCTTCTGGGGCAGGCTGAAAGCAGCGCTTACATCATTTGCCGATTCTGCCTGCTACCGGAAGGAATCCTCGATGTTCAAAGACATGACAGGAGCAGAGGGGGAGAGCGATACCGAACTAGTCCGGGGGGGGGGGGGGAGCGCTTGCATCATGCCAGCCAGCTGCCAGACCAAAGGGGAAAGGTGGTGGAGAGAGGAGGATGTGAGGTGCCACATCTAAGGGGAAGAGGGAGGAAAGAAAGCAATGGCAGGGAATAGGAAAAGGGGGGGTGGAGGAAAGGAGTGAGAGTGATGGGAGCAAGAAGGGGAGGGAAGAGAAAGGTAGGATGCATGAGGACGCTGGAGGAGAGAGAGAGAGAAAGTGGAAAAGTGCAGGGGAGAGCCAGGGACATGCAAAAGAGCAGGAGAGAGATGGGGAGAGAAAGAGGGGACATGGAAGAGAGCAGGGGAGAGCCAGAGAGAGATGGGGAGAGAAAGAGGGGACATGAAAGAGAGCATGGGAGAGCCAGAGAGAGATGGGGAGCGAAAGAGGAGACATGGAAGAGAGCAGGGGAGAGCCAGAGAGAGATGGGGAGCGAAAGAGGGGACAAGGAAGAGAGCAGGGGAGAGCCAGAGAGAGATGGGGAGCGAAAGCGGGGACATGGAAGAGAGCATGGGAGAGCCAAAGAGAAGAATGCTGGATGGAAGAGGAGAGCAGAGAGAGGGAGAGAGAGAGATTAGTGGAAAGATGGGAGAGAGAGAGAGAAGCTGCTGGGGAGAAAATGGGGGAGACCCTAGCTGTCAGACGGAGAAAATGCTGAATGAAGGAGGGAGAAAGAGGGAAAATGCTGGAAGGAGGGGGCAGAAAGAGGGAAGACACTGGACGTAAGGGTAGGGAGGGAAAGAGGAAAGACACTTGGAAGAATGGGGATAGAGAGGACATGCTGAATGGAAAGGGTCAAGAGGTGAACTGTTTAGAAGGAAGGGGAGATAGAGGGAGGACAATGGATGGAAGGAGAGGAAGACAATAGACGGAAGGATTGGGAGAGGGTAATGGGTAGAAGGATGGAGAGAGAAAGAGGGATGACACTGGATGGAAGGGTAGAAGAGAAAGACATGGATGGATGGAGGGGAGGGAAGAGAGGAGAAATGTTGGACAAGGATGGAGGGAAGGAAAGACAAAGGAAGGAGATGCACACGGATGGAATGGAAGGGAGAGAGGAGAAATGCTGGACATGGATGGAGGGGAGGAAAGACAGAGGAAGTTCATGCACATGGATGGAGGGGAGACATGCTGGATTTGGATGGAGGGGAAATTGCTGAATTTAAGGGCTGGATTGGAACACTTTGAGGGCAGATGCTGAAACTGGAGAAAGGATAGGGACAGGGCTACAGATGGTAGGCAGGACGCATAAGGACACAGGAGGATGGTGGACATGTTGAGAGAAAAAATATCAAATGGAAAGAAGACACTGGGACCAAAGAATAGAAAAACTAAATGATCAGACAACAAAGGTAGAAAAACGTATTTTATTCAGAATGTATTAACTGGAATATGTCAGCTTTTGGAAATGTGCATCTGTGATATTTTGCATTTGAGTTTCAATTTTTCTAGTATTGCTGCATGCTGAGTCTGACTTCTTGAGGTAACTTTCCAGTTTTGCCTTCATATCTGTTGTGTCATGTGTTTTCATGTGTAATCAAGGTGCAGTATTCTACTAGTGTGTAGTATTACAGCCCTTTTTGTTTTTTGTTTTTTTGTTTCAATAGGATGTGACTGGTGTTTTAGAGCCCGGTGTAATTACAGTGCTGCTTTCCACGCATAAGGTTGTAGCTCATCCTGTCCTTGGAATTAGTGCTGTTATGGTTTGCTAAGGTTATGAGTGTGTTTTTGCACAAGTTTGTGTATTGTGTTTTGCAGTGGAGAGATTGTGTATTGGCATTACTGAGGTGGCACCAAAACATCGGAAAGGGTTTTAGAGCCTAAATCATGACACACTACCTCTTGAAGGATACATATAGTTGTTAAAAAAGGAGCTCATTGTGAACACTATCCACCCTAAAAGGCTGTTTTGTGGCTCTACATGAGAATTGTGATATTATGATCCCTTATTTCATATTGTTGACGGTCTGCATTTTCTATATGGGTGGTATATTGGTGTATTAGGGTCTGCCTAGTGTTATGGTACAGTAAGGTTCTGAGTGTGTTTTTGCACCTGAAAAGGACAGGTACAAATTCAAGGTAAGGTATACACATATGAGTTTGTCTTGGGCAGACTGGATGGACCATGCAGGTCTTTTTCTGCCGTCATGTACTATGTATGTTACTATGTTACTATGTAAATTTGTGCATAGTGTTTTGCAGTTGAGCGATTGTGGTTAGTATATGCTTGAGCAACCACTTTATTCTTTGACATATGATACATATCTAATATCTAAATTTAATAAAAGGTATTGTGACTATTTTATTTTACTTATTTTTTTTCTGTGTTAATTGTGGCTATAAGCTCTGCTCCTGGCTCCACCCCCTAACCCCGCCCCCTTTAGCCTCCCCAAACAGTTGGGCCACCGACCGCCTATGTCTTATACACATGTGTTTAATAGCAAAGTCTAGGGATCTTAGAATCCAATAAAGTTCATCTGTGCATCTACCACCAGGGTGCATTTAGGTAGATGACAGATCTTTTTTTTCCTTTTTTAATCATCAAGCAGCCTCTTTTATATAGCCATTTTTAGAAGCCTTGAATATGATGTCATCTGTAAATCCAAATCTAGGGTATAAATCGTGCCTAATGTGTTTAAAGTCCATGTTGGCATTCTGATACTCTCTTGAGGTTGTGAGAAATTCTTCTTTAAAAAAGTGGAGTTAGAGAGTGTGTCATTTTGTCCACTACTCGTATTATTGAATATGTCAACCATGTATTTTTAAAATTGTAAATTCTAAAAGTAAAATATTAATAATTGCTTTTTCACATGAAGCTCCAAATCTGAGTCATACCAGGAATAGGTTCAGTGTCTCGATTTCGTTGCTTGCTTCTCGTGTCTATTGCAGAACGATGTCCATGAAGCATCCAAGACTGGACGTATTTTGTTGGATCAAACTGAGTTAGAGGAGGCCCAACTATTTTGATGAACATCAGTGCTGATATTGTGGTTACCAACAAAGAAGATCTTGATGGAGTCACAATAAGGTTCATCTGTGAAAAACCTCGCTCACACTCACTTGAGGAAATTGGAATGGTGTCAAGAGTAAGCTTTAAAGGCAATAATTTGTCTGGAATTGTTTTCTCGCTCAGATATTCTCGGAATCCATGAATCATCTCCCTTTCATTCAGGTGGAACCTTTGGATAAATTTCTTATTTCTGTTTCACCAAATGTTAAATGCTTCTGGATGTCCTCTGGCCATTGTTTGGGATCAAGCACTTTGGCCCATTTAGGTAGAACAGCTTCTTCATCATCAAGCAGTCTCTTTGCTATAAAGATTTTCAGGTTTTCATAAAATGCATCTGGACAGATTGGAGGGTCGTCTTTCCTGTCTTTTCGGTGGAGGGCAGTCCCTTTGAATATGAGACTTCTGGCAGCAGTAATTGGTGTTTTGTAGTAAGGTCCAGGATTTTGTTTTCTCTCTTCAAAAATTTGAATGAGACTTTTGATTTGTGTTTGCTCTGTACAGATCCATATTACATTCTTGTAGATCTAGGCTTAGTTCAGATAGTTCTTGAAGTGCATCACACATTAATCCTAAGTCTAACACAAATTCTACAGATGTAAATTTCCTTTGTAGACCATCATACATGCTTCTGTCTTTACTGTCTCTGGTAAAATCCTTCTTAGCTTCTTCAAAATGAAGTACCAATGCTTCATAGTCCTGCCATACTGCAGAAACAGATCGAAAACTAGACGCTACCCAGCGAGTGCTTAAAATCCAACCAATTTTCAAAAGCTGAATATCTAGTGTATTTGCACACAATTGTAATTCTCTACCATTTTTCGGCGAAGCATGGTACAGCACATATATCTTATCAATGAATGATTTGAATCTATTTATTCCTGAAACAGCTTTTACAGCATCATGGACTGACAATTCTAATCTGTGATTAGCACAATGCCATACAAGAACTGAAGGAAATTTGTCTTTTAGCAATTTCTTAACTCCACCACGAGCCCCAACATTACATTTGCTCCATCACAAGCAACAGAAACCAAGTAATCCTGCAGGTATTCCTCTGTCATACCAATAGAATTGAGATTATGAAGCAAAGAGCTGAAAATGTTTTGCTGTTACATCTGGTAATTCAATCAAATCAAGAAATTAATTTACTGGTGCAGGCATTCCGCAATCTGTGATAAATACCCGGATGTATACAATCAATGTGGATTTTTGACTGAGGGTTGTTCCTTCTTCATTATTAATGGTATTTTACATTTAGAATTTACAATTTTTTGAAACAAGTTTTTTCTCATTCCACTACTAATATGATGAACAATGTTGATGCATGCTTTGTAGAGTAAAGTATGTGGCCCATGTCAGACCATTAAGTTCCTGTACATATTTCAGCTTCAAAATTATTAAAGGACTGGTTCTTCTTTACCACTTTGTAAGCTGTGCGAAAGTTTTTGGCAGTTATCTCTTTCTCATGACCAATAGATTTATACTTACATTGTCTAGCACCTCTTGTTGGCTTCTGCCACCAATTTCAAAGCAGCTTTATGAGATAAACTTTCCTTGTGGTCAAATAATTTCTTACATAGGGATGTTAGCTGCTGCTGTCATGTTTCACCAAAATAAGTGATTCATTATTGGCCCACTCTTTTGATATTTTCATTCCCATCTTTTTCTCAACACCAAGAATTCAAACTTTTTGACGTGGCTTACAACCAAGTTTTTTATTTGTATAGAGAGCCAATCATATTTTTGGCAAAATTCATTCTTTTGTTCTAAAGTCCAACAAGTAGGCCAACGATTGTCATTTTGTTGTTCAATACAAGACGATGATGAAGCAAGTACTTTAGGCTCATTGATTTCGTCTTCATTATCGACTAATTTCCTTTAGTAGGTATAGGAGATGAAAAGTAACGTGATTGTTTTCATTATAAACAATTTCTGTAAGCTGTTACAGCTCCAGTACACCCAAATGACACAAACCAGACTAGCACTCAGACCGGGAAATAGCAGAACAGTCTTGTCAAATCTGAAACACATATGTAATCAAAATCTCAGAACCTAACAAACCTCACGTCATAAAGGCACTAAACTCTGATTCTGAACAAAAGGTTCTATTTTTTGGACAGTCATAAAGACACTAACTTCCACTACTTAACAATATACTCCCACATCCATTCCCATATGCTAGCATCAGCCCTTCCCGTCAAAAATATAAAAGGATGGAGTCGGACCAAATGGCAACTACTAAAATGGTCAGTGCTCTCTTAGTCATAAAGGGGGTCTTTTACTAAAGCTTAACTCGAATTATCTGCAGCAGGGCTCATTTTATTCATATGGGTCCTGCTTCAGATAACTTCACCTAAGCTTTAGTAAAAGACCCCCAAAGTGTATGGGGACAGAGTTAAAGATCTAATATGTGTACTTTGGATAAAAGGCAAGAGAGGGGAGAACTTAAAAATCATGCACAAAAAAATTCAAATTCTGCACATAACATTTGCAAATTCTGCAAGTTATTTTATAGTTTATGTGGTAAATGATGGCAGATAAAGACCTGTATGGTCCATCCAGTCTGCCCAACAAAATAACCTCTCCACACCAAACATCACTGCCGAAACCCAGGCCAAAGTATCGCTTGCTTATCCGACATTGCTGCCTGGATGTCCAACCACCACCTAAAACTGAATATGGCCAAGACCGAGCTTATTGTCTTCCCACCCAAACCCACTTCCCCTCTCCCTCCACTCTCTATCTCAGTTGATAACACCCTCATCGTCCCCGTCTCATCTGCCCGCAACCACGGAGTCATCTTCGACTCCTCCTTCTCTGCGCATATCTAGCAGATAGCCAAGACCTGTCGCTTCTTCCTCTATAACATTAGCAAAATTTGCCCTTTCCTCTCTGAGCACACCACCCGAACTCTTGTCCACTCTCTCATTACCTCTCGCCTTGACTACTGCAACCTACTCCTCACTGGCCTCCCACTTAGCCATCTATCCCCCTTCAGTCCGTTCAGAACTCTGCTGCACATCTTCCGCCTGGACCGATATACTCATATCACCCCTCTCCTCAAGTCACTTCACTGGCTTCCGATCAGGTACCACATACAGTTCAAGCTTCTCCTACTAACCTACAAATGCACTTGATCTGCAGCCCTCCTTATCTCTCTACCCTCATCTCCCCTTACGTTCCTACCCGTAACCTCCGCTCTCAAGACAAATCCCTCCTCTCAGTACCCTTCTCCACCACCGCCAACTCCAGGCTCCGCCCTTTCTGCCTCGCCTCACCCCATGCTTGGAATAAACTCCCTGAGCCCATACGCCAGGCCTCCTCCCTGCCCATCTTCAAATCCTTGCTCAAAGCCCACCTCTTCAATGTCGCCTTCAGCACCTAACCACTACACCTCTATTCAGGAAATCTTGACTGCCCCAACTTGACATTTCGTCCTTTAGATTGTAAGCTCCTTCGAGCAGGGACTGTCCTTCTTTGTTAAACTGTACAGCGCTGCGTAACCCTAGTAGCACTCTAGAAATGTTAAGTAGTAGTAGTATAATTAACCAATTAACCAATATTACAGCCACCACTCTGTACATAGCTAACATCCATATTTTCCCAGCCCCCTAACATCCACTTTTTTACAGCCCCCTCCCTGCACCCATATCATCCACATTTTTTTACAGCCCCTTCTTCCTTCCACATGCCATCCAGCATCAGCCCTGCCCCCACTCCTCCCTGTAGCCCAGGCCAGCCCTACCCTACCCTACCTCCCAGCCTTACCCATCCTCCATAGTGTGGCATCTCCCCCCACACAAACAAACACACTGATTTCCCCCTGTCTACACTCATCCAGCATAATTCCAACTTCATCCCTTCCCTCACCCCCATTCAGCCCTCAACCATTCACATTCCTTCAGTTTTTACTTTTTAGGACCATTCTTCTTACCTTGCTTATACTGGGTCAGTCTCTGTGAAGGCAGTAAGTTGTGCTGCGGAGGCACTGCAGCAGAGGATGTACAGGCAGTAACATAGTAGATGACGGCAGAAAAGGCCTGCACGGTCCATCCAGTCTGCCCAAGATAACTCATAGTGCTACTTTTTGTGTATACCCTACTTTGATTTGTACCTGTGCTCTTCAGGACACAGACCATATAAGTCTGCCCAGCACTATCCCCGCCTCTCAACCACCGTCCGCCTCCCAACCACCGGCTCTGGCACAGACCGTATAAGTCTGCCCAGCATTATCCCCGCCTCCCAACCACCAGCCCCGCCTCCTGCCACCGGCTCTGGCACAGACCGTATAAGTCTGCCCAGCACTATCCCTGCCTCCCACCACTGGCTGGCACAGACCGTATAAGTCTGGCCAGCACTATCCCCGCCTCCCAACCACCAGTCCCTCTCCCACCACCAGCTCTGGCACAGACCGTATAAGTCTGGCCAGCACTATCCCACCTCCTAACCACCAGCCCCGCCTCCCACCACCGGCTCTGCCACCCGATCGCGACTAAGCTCCTGAGGATCCATTCCTTCTGCACAGGATTCCTTTATGCTTATCCCACGCATGTTTGAATTCCGTTACCATTTTCATTTCCACCACCTCCCGCAGGAGGGCATTCCAAGTCAGTTGCTGTTCAGACTTGGAAGGAGGAGGAGGTGCAGCCGGAAGCTCTGCAGGTTCCAGGGGGGAGTGAGGCCTAGCTCCTTCCCTGAGATGCGGAGGGTCCCTGGGGAGCGGTCCTCAGGAAAGGCCCAGGCCATGGGGCCTCCTGGGGCCAGGGACCAGAAGGCCGGGAGAAGCAGCTCTCTTTCCGGTCGAGCTTCTGACAGGAGGGAGAGGAGTCCTGTTGATCGCAGAGAGCAGAGGCCCAAGGGTGGAAGCCAGTCCAGTAACCCCCCCACGCTCCAGCAACATCTGAGAGGTGAGAGTGAAGATTGTGGGGAGGGGAGAAAGCTGGTGGAGGCCCTGGAAGGGCACCCTAAGCAGAGAAAGGAAAATGAAGCTATGGAAGTTAGCTCAGAATGTTTTCCTGCTTGATGAGGCAGAAAGTGAAGAGAGTGGGTCTTCAGAGGAGGAAGAGGAGGAATTCCTAGATATTCCTTATGACCCTGAGGACCCAGCACGTAATTTGATCTGTACAGTGCGAAGAATTAAACGTGTGGAGAAAGAACTGGTTGATTTGGGAAAGCGTGTGAAAATGACAAAAGTTATGAGTAAACTTGCTCCAGCAGAGCACAAGAAAGGTTATGTGAAGGAGGAAGCCCGTTTGAGAAAACTGATACAAAAGAAAGAACTGTTGCTGGGGTTTAAAAAAGGGACCTGAGAACCCTTTAAGAGAACTATATTGTAATCAAGAACGTATGGCTTTAAGGTCACAGTCTTCAGGTCAAGGGAGAACTGTGTCCCAGCAAGAGTCTGCAGTTCGGCAGAACTGCAGGGCCTTGTCTCAGGATTTGTCTAAACCAGAAGACTTGCCAGACTCTGCTAGTACATCCACTTTAGCATTTATGAAAAACCTGGCAACTCAGTCCAGGGGACTTACTAAGCAGGCAGACTGCAGGGAGGCAGCAGCAGGATGTGGTTCGGGGGCAGGGTTGATGACTGCACCTGTTGGAGAAGAGAAAGTAATTAAAAAGCTGGTTAAGACCTTCCAGATTGTGGAGACAGAGGAGGGAGCTTCAGGCTGTCGGCTTTTTTCTACAGAAGTAGTGGCAGAGGTGTCCAGTGAAGGAGATGGTGACTTACCAATATTAGAACCTCCAGAAAGAAAGATTGCAGCAGCGGAAGCAGAGCCGGAAGGATTGCAGCAGAAGCAGGTGTCTTTATCTGCAGCTACATCTCTGCCTCTATGTTTGGAGAAGCCCTGCCCCCGCGCAGCGTCTGGGGTGCACAACGGCAGTCTTCTGGAGGGAGAGCTGGCAAACAGTGAGTCGGGTGGTGGATGCGCTGTCCCCGGCAGAGAACGGTTTCCAGAGGCACCGGGAAAGGCTGGCAGTTCATTACTGGATGGTGGCATTTCAGACGGTACAGAGGGGAGAGTGGCGGCGATTGCTGGATTGGAGAGGCCCCACCCACCTGACACGGAGCACCAGGAGACTCTGGTCAAGCAGGCAGCAGGAGAAGGACGAAACTTGCTGGTCGTTGGCAGGCAGGCAACAGGGAATTTGGATCAGAAGAAGGAACTGACTGAAACGGAACTCCCTGTTCGTCTTGCGCAGGACCTGTCGGCTGAGGAGCGGCATGCTGAGCCAGCTTTACAACAGACGGCAGATAAGTTGCTGAACACTTTTCCTGACATTGCTGTGACTCAAGTGGGGGGAGTGTTGAACTGTGAGGGTTTGTGTCCGACTGTTGACTCTGTTCCATGTTTGGGCAAGGACGATGGGGGGAGGCTTGGTGTGCAGGAAGGGGGAGGGGGGCAGGGATTGCGGAATGGAGGGGATGTGATTGACATGTCTCCTCCTGTTGAGGGGAATAGGTTAGCAGGTGTGGGGGGTCCGGGGGATACGGTTCAGGTCGGAGAAGGGGGGAAGGGAGGGGGGGAATAGGAGCAAGGAAGGGGATGGAGGGGGCCAGAAGGGTTTTGTAAAGGGGGGTTTGGTGTGTGCAGGGCAGGAAGCCTCGAGCGCCAAGGGTGGGGGGGGGGGGGGGGGGCTCCTTCTTTTGCCGCGGTGGTTGGTATGGGGGGGGGGGGGGGGGGATTTGGGCAGCGAAGGGGGGGACGGGGGGGGTGAGGGGTGGTCTGGGGGGTCTGTTACCAAACGCCGGAATGTGGTTCAATTGAGGTGGGTGGGGGAGGGGGGGATGCCAAGTAGGGATGTGGTGTTAAAAATGGTTCTAGGGTTAGGATTTCTCCCGGAAGATCTGTATGCTTGCATTCACCCGGCGAACATTCCAGAGTATGATGTCAGTTTTTTGACCCAACGGGGAATGGAGATTTTTTGGGAGAAATACGGGGAGGTTAAAGGGGGGGGGGGACTGGAGAAATTTTCGAGTTGTGCCTATTAGTAAACCTGACCTGGTGCAGGTGACTCTGTTAGTGCGGAATGAGTCAATCTCGGGGGCGGATTTGACCTACTGGCTGCAGAGGTATGCAGAGTTAAGGACTCCTCTGGTCAAGCTTCCAGACCCTAGTAGGGTATGGGCAGGGGGGTGGGGGGCGACGGTGAGGTTATACCAGGTGGGGCACGTCACCCAACACATTCCTTCAGCGGCTTTCATCGGAAGAGATCGGATCTTGTGTTTTTATAAGGGACAGCCTAGGCAATGTTTTAAGTGTGGTTCCTTCCGGCATTATAGTATGTCGTGCCCAGTGGTTCAGTGTGCAAAGTGTGGGGCGAGGGAGCACGTGGCAGAACATTGTACCTCCATCCGGTGTAATTTGTGCGGGGATCTGGGGCACGCCTTTCGGGCTTGCCCGCAAGCCTTTCATAATGGGGGGGGGGGGAGGAAGGGGGAGGGGAGGGTGATGAAAGGGGAGATCGTGCTGGGGGGGGGGGTGGAGGTTTGGGGTGGGCAGTAGAAGTGATTGGAAGGGGGGAGGGTAGAGGAAGAGTTGGGGGAGCAGGGGGCAAACGTTTGGAAGGGTGAGAACGAGGCAAGGAGGGGAGGGGGAAGGGTGGACGCGAGTCTCTAGGAAGAGGAAAGGGGGGGGACTTCTGGTGGAGGCTGGAAGGAAGTTAGGGCAGGGAATAGCGGTGGAGAATAGATTTCGGGGTCCTCGAAGATGAGGGTACGGGGGGAAGAGTATGGAGAGGAGAACGGAAGAGAGGACAGTGAGGCATGGCAGGGGGGAGGGGAAGAGGGGGAGAGAGGGACAGAGGGGGGCGGGAAGAGTACGAGGAGGGGAAGGGGGAGGATGGGAGGTTGGAGATAGGAGATGGTATGGACGTGCAGGAGGAGGGAGGGAGAGCAGAGGTAGGTGGGGGAGAAGGGGAGAAGAGGAAATTAGGAAAGGTTCAGGGGGAGCAGGGGTAGAGAGGGGGGAGGAAGGTGGAGGGAGGGAGGGGGCTGGAGGGTGGGGTGGGGGGGGAGGGGGGAGGGGAAGGGGGAGAGAGACGGGGTTTTTCCGGTGAAGGGGGAGGGGGGGAGGAGAGGAAGAAGAAGGGGAGGAAGAATAGCAAGGACCAGGGAAGGATGGAAGGGGGGGACCTTTGAGTTTGGGGTTAGGGACTGGGCGGAGGAAGAGGTGGAGGAAGAAGCTGGGCCTTCAAAGGGAGGTCTGGAGCAGAGAGAAGGAAGGATGGGGAGGCAGGGCCAGGGGAGGCGGTTTTCTAATTGATAATGATGGCAGGTTCCCTTGTTGGCGTTCATCACGCTGAATGTGGCAAGTATTGCCTCCACAAGGGCGAGGTGTCTGGCCTTTGAGGGCCTTTCCTCCATGTCGGCTGATTGTTTTCTCCTGCAGGAGACCAGGCTGCAGTCTTTGGCCGATGTGAGAAGAGCAAAGCAGGCTTGGAGATGGGGACCCTCTGTGTGGGGGTTGGCAGGGAGAGAAGTATGGGGGGGTGGGAATTTTGTTTTAAATCTCACAAAGCGGTGATTCAACGGGTGGTGGAGTTAGGGGTAGGGAGGTGTTTGGTGGTGGATGTTGTGTTGCACGGGGTGGCGTTAAGGGTGATAAATGTGTATGGGCCACAAACTAAGAAGGGGAGGTCACAGTTATTTGGGAAAATCAAACCCTATTTGTATTCTTCACGTCAGTGTGGGGGGCTATTTTAACACGATTCTGAGGAAGGAGGACAGTGGGGGCAGGTGTGCACAGGTGAGGTATGACGGAGTTCATTTAGTGGGGATAATGAGGGGGGCAGGGTTTAGTGGATGTCTACTTGGAGCACGGGGGTGGGCAAGGGGGTTTTACTTTTTTAGAGGGAATTGTAGAAGTCGGATCGACCGGTTTTTGGTTAGGAGAGGGACCTGCGTACAGGCTCCCGAGTGGTGGTGGTAGAGTTTTCGGACCACAGGGCGGTGCGGATAGAAGTAGGGGGGTCGGGGGTCCATAGGCCAGGAAAGGGGATGTGGAGATTAAATTTGAAATGGTTAAAGGAGGGGGAGGTGCATAGAGAGTATGTGGAGTTTTTGGAGGATCAGCAGACTATCTTAGGCATCTTCCCCTCGGTAGGGAGGTGGTGGGAAGTGGTGAAACAACGCACGAAGGGGTTTTTTCTTAGACAGGCAAGGCAGGAGGGGAGGGAGGCGACACGGTTGGAATAGCATTAAAAAAGAGGAAGGATAATTTAATTTCCAGGGGGGGGAAGAGGGAGGATATAGAGGCTATACAGGTGGAAATTGAGCGAGTTCAGTATGATCGGTACTCCTCATTAGTTTATGAGAGGGATTTTGGCAAAATTATTGAGTCCGGACCCGTTTGAGTGCTGTAAGGAAAGAAGGAACGTAGGGTCATGGAAGGGTTAATGGACAGGGACGGGGTTGTTCAGGATTCGAGGGAAGGGATTTTGCGGGTGGTAGGGGAGCATTTTGGACATTTCTTCTCCGATCTACATTTGGATGAGGAAGACATACGGAGGTATGTGGAAGGGACTCCAGGGGTGGGACGGGGGGGCCCCATCTTCAGGCCTTGCTGCAGCCTTGGACAGTCAGGGAGGTGGAGGCGGCCATTGAGGCTCTGCGGCGCAAGACGGCACCGGGGCCCGACGGTCTCCCGGCAGAGTTCTATCAACGATTTAAAGTTCAGTTGGCACCTATCTGTTGGAGGTATGGAGGAGGCCCGGAAGGGAGGTTCTCTGCCAGAGTCCTTTGGGAAATCGGCCTTGGTTCTTCTCAGTAAGGGGAAAGATGCTCGAGACATAGTAAATTGAGGCCCATTGCCTTATTGAACAGTGACCGTAGATCTTTGCTCACATGTTGTTGGCACGTATGCGGCAGGTGGCAGGGAGGAGTTGGCTGGTGTCTCAGGGGTGTGGGGTCCCAGGGAGGGGGGTGTTGGCAGCAGTGGCCTGGGTTCGGGAGGGGGTGGAGCGGAGCGGGGGTGGGGCAGGAGGGTCGTCTAGTAGTGGCCTTGGACCAGGATAAGGCCTTCGACCGGGTGCAGTGGAGGGTTCTTTGGGAGAGTTTGCGGTACTATGGTTTTCCAAGGGCTTGGGTTGAGCAGCTCCAGTTGTTGTACATCGGTGTGTTCGCTGCTTTCCATTAGTTAATGGGTGGAAAGGAAGGGAATTTGACATCACGGCTGGGGTGCGACAGGGGTGCCCGTTGAGCCCCCTGCTGTACACTTTCGCGATTGATCCCCTGGTGCGCCGGTTAGAGTGTGGGGGGTGGATGGGCTTAGAGGGATAGAAGTGTGTACGGGGGTGTCTCTGCGTGTGGTGGCATATGCAGATGATATAACAGTTTGGGTGGCGGATCAAGGGGAAGGGGAAGTTTTGCACAGGAAGATTGCGGAGTACTCTCGGGCGACAGAATCCAGGATTAACCTGCAAAAGTGTACTTCCTTGTGGGTAGGTCCGGAAGGGGCTCGTTTGAGTTAGGGGGAGGGTTTCCACCAGGGGTGGAAATGATGCGGGTTCTAGGGGTTTACTTTGGGGGGGGGGGGGATTATGGACAGTGGAACTGGGAACGGAAGATTTTGGAGGCCAAGGCTAAGGTAGAGAGGTGGAAAGGGTGGAGGATGTCGATGACTGACCGGGGTGAGATTACTGAAAATGCAGGTGGTGCCCATGTTTTTGTTTCTTAGCTATATTTGTTTGTTGCCGGAATGTTGTTATACAGGGCTTTATAGTGTTTTTTTTCAGTTACTCTGGGGGAACCGAATGAACCCTGTAAAGAGGAATATTACATATCTGCCACGGGGAAAGGGGGGGTTGGGATGGTTAATCCGGTTCTTACGTTCAGTTCTTTCTTTATCCAGTTTAATTTGGGGAAGGCGGTGGGGCGAGATGCTCCGGGATGGGCGTGTAGTGTTGTGCAGTGGTGGGAGGAGTTTTGGGGTCCGTGGTTGGAAGGGGGGAAAGTGGTGGGCCGACGGAGGGGTTTCCCAGGAAGCGTTGGGTATTACAGGACATTGACTAAACTGGTGCGGTTGTGGGGGATTACGGTGGAGGAGGTTAAAGAGGGAAGGAGGGAGGTATGGGAAGAGAGAGTGCGGATTGCAGCGATTCTCCTCTCCTTTGGCACTTCGAGACGCTCCAGAGCCAGTTCTGCCAACAAGGCTTGCAGTTGTGGCATCAAAGCGGATTCCACACAAATATCGTGACATTGCCTGGCTGTCCCTACACGGGAAACTGTATGTGAGAGCAAACTGAATTATAGGAACGTACAAGATCGTGATTGCCCAAGGGGGGAATGTGTTGGTTGTACTGAGACGATGGATCATTTCCTTAGGGAATGTCCATTTTCGATTCTGGTATGTAAACGTGTGGCCTCCCTGCTTCATATCCCCAGCTTTTGCACCTACTCTTATGCGGATTGGGTGTATGGGCGGGGGCAGGGGTCGGGGGGCTTGGACCCAGGTACGGAGTTCTTGATCTCGGTCATTGTCCGTTTCTATCTTTGGATGGCACGGTGCGGAGGTCTCCCTGCGCCAGGAGTTCAGGTCAGTAGAACGGGTTAGCTGGGACATTGTTGGAGCTGTGTGGGAAGTGGCACGTTGGGAGCGGGTAGAAGTAGGGAGGGTACATTTTGCAAATGGTGGAAACATGTGCGATTGAAGCACCTTGAATTTGTTTGAATTTATTTGACTGTGTTGGGGGGGGTAGGGGGTTTGGTCTGTCTTTGTAAATAGGGATTGAGGAGTATTTATGTACCTTTTAGCTTTTATGTATCTGGTTTTCCGTTTCCATTAATAAACAAATTTTCCAAGCATCCACTAGTCTCTCCCTGCAAAAATACTTCCTGACATTTTTCTTGAGTCTGCCCCCCTTCAATCTCATATCATGTCCTCTCGTTCTACTGCCTTCGCATCTCCGGAAAAGGTCGTTTGCGGATTAATACCTTTCAAATATTTGAACGTCGGTATCATATCACCCTGTTTCTCCTTTCCTCCAGAGTATACATGTTTAGTTCAGCAAGTCTCTCCTCATACGTCTTGTAACGCAAATCCCATACCATTCTCTTAGCTTTTCTTTGAACCGCTTCAATTCTTTTTACATCCTTAGCAAGATACGGCCTCCAAAACTGAACACAATACTCCAGGTGGGGGCCTCACCAACGACTTATACAGAGGCATCAACACCCCCTTTCTTCTGCTGGTCACACCTCTCTCTATACAGCCTAACAACCTTCTAGCTACGGTCACCGCCTTTTCACACTGTTTCGTCACCTTCAAATCTTCAGATACTATCACCCCAAGATCCCTCTCCCCGTCTGTACCTATCAGACTCTCCCCGCCTAACACATACGTCTCCCGTGGATTTCTATTCCCTAAGTGCATCACTTTGCATTTCTTCACATTGAATTTTAATTGCCAAACCTTAGACCATTCTTCTAGCTTCCTCAGATCCTTCTTCATGTTTTCCACTCCCTCCCGGGTGTCCACTCTGTTACAGATTTTAGTATCATCCGCAAATAGGCAAACTTTACCTTCTAACTCTTCGGCAATGTCACTCACAAATATATTGAACAGAATCGGCCCCAGTACTCCCTCAGAAAGAGATCCTTAGGGTTCGCCAGACCCTGGAGGGGGGGTCCGTGCCCACCACAGCAGACACTTGTCCTCTCAAGGAGCCTGGGGGGGGGGGGGGGGCTGGAGGAGCTTGCTTGCTGCCCTGAACCAGCCTCTCTGATTTGTCGCGGGGGAGGGGGGACAGGGGCACAGCAGCACAAACGGGTGCCCCACTGCCGGTGCTCAGCTGTACCCTGCCTGTTGCAGGCGTTTTTACAACTTCGGAGCTCAGTGCAGTTGTGCTGGTGAGCACTTGTTGACGGCGTCGGTTCTTCTTCTTCTCTCTCCCGCACGATTCGAGGCAGTGCACGAGGCAGGCAGGAGCAGGACCTGGCTTCATAACACGCACGCGCCGTTGCTCAGGTGACCTCTTCGTTGCTGTCGGGTGCATGCTGTTGCTGGGCCTGCCTGCCGAAGCTGATAGGGTAAGAGGTTGGTGATGTGACATACTTCATCCGCCGCCACAGCGGAGCTGCTCAGCAGGAGACTCTGACTTCCGCGAACCAGCGAGAGAGTCCTGTCAGCCTGACAAAAAAAGGTGCTGGTACACCGTACCGGCGCGTACCAGCACAAAAAAAGCACTGACCTTTTTTCTAATAATGTGGCAGTTATATCTATTATGATACATTTTTGGGGTCCTTTTACTAAGCTGTGGTACGTGTGCTTACCACAGCAAAAAAAAGGCCTTACCACAGAGTACGCTCTGGTGTGATCAGCGCATACTTCCCATGCTCTAAAAAATAGACTTTATTTTTTAGTACTGGGGTGGGTTATGGTAGGCATGTTCTGCATTAATCATCACAGCTACAGGGCCATGCACTAACCAATTAGCATGTGATTAGTGCATGAGCCTTTATCACCTATAAAATAGGTAGCGATAGTGGCTCACATGCTAATGGGAAAATTAGCATGTGGCCATTAATTTAAAAGAATAGAAAACACAGATATTTTACCCATGCGTAAAAATGGCCTTAGCTGCAGGAATGACCTGCGTAAGGATGCACTAAGGCCACTTGTTACGGCAGTTTGATAAAAGGGCCCTTTTATTTGCTATTGATCTTTTTTTCTTTTTCAGATCTATACCCATGTCTTAACCTCTATAAGTCATGGACTTACAATTTAGGTAATTCAAAAAAGTATATGCCATATATATTTTAGAATTGTTTATGGAGATAGCCTATTTGTGCAAAGACTTCTGTTATTTTTCTTGCTAAATAAGAAATAGGCTTTTTTTTTCAATTAAAAGAACACAACTTTTAATCCAGCAAATATGGGTATTTTATGTTTCATTCAACAAGAATTTTTTTAGTATTAAATATATCACCATTATCTTCCTCAGATACACTGATTCTCTCACTGTTTAATGTGCATAATGAATCTATTCTGAAATTACCTTCTTAATATGGACTGAGTCACCAGCATT
This sequence comes from Microcaecilia unicolor, assembly GCF_901765095.1. Classification (NCBI taxonomy): domain Eukaryota; kingdom Metazoa; phylum Chordata; class Amphibia; order Gymnophiona; family Siphonopidae; genus Microcaecilia; species Microcaecilia unicolor. Next base: position 184,208,266 of record NC_044034.1, on the reverse strand, counting down.
GATGATGGTGTCAGCAAGTATTTCCCAATACAAAGCCACACTGTGCCAGAATGGAACATTCAATAGATAAAATACACTTGGTCCAGCTCGAAAAATTGAACAAACATGACAAGTAAAGCACATTTCTCCCTCCCAAAGGAATGGGGTGTACATAGCTGGAGTTGCTGAACTCTGCAAACATTCTAATGGCCTCTTCTGGGGCAGGAAAGAACCCCACTCTTTCCTGCCTACTGCTCTGCCCATTGTCGCTGCTTTAAAATAGCCACTGAGACTTCCCATAGCACCTCACAAGACTGCCACAGGAGGTCCCGGCAGCCATATTGAGACTTGCACCAGCATAATTAAGAGCAAGCTCTAATCGCTCTTGCTTATGCTGGTGCCAGTCTCAATATGGCTGCTGGAAACTCCAGCAGCAGTTTTGCGAGACTGCTGTTAGAAGTCTTGGTAGCCATTTTAAAGCGGCAGTGGTATCAACAGGCAGAGCAGCAAGCAGGAAAGAATGGGGTTCTTTCTTGCCCCCAAAGAGGCCATTAGAACACCAGGGCTTGATAAGGTAGGCCTGAGGCCTACTGATGCTCAGGGGGGGGGCTAGGGAGTGGTGGCATCCTGCAGAGATCCGTTCTCTATCAGGGGAGGTGCATCTTCTGTTGGAGGGGGGCAGGGAGACAGGCACAACTTTTCCATTCTGGTCGAAACTAAACCGCGGATTTCAGCCGCAAATTCGGTTTCAGCCAGAACCAAAACCACTGGTTTTGATCAGCCTCTAATGTAGATGTCTATAAACCTATTAATTGTGGATCTAAGGAAAAAGAGATCCTGCCTGTCAAGATAGATCATACATCTCTAGATCTTAATAAAGTACTGTTGTAGAACTGCTTTAGCTTTAGTGTTCTCTCTTGGGTTGTCACACTTGTTTGTTTGGTTGTTTATTTTATTTATTTATTTATTTATTTAGTTAGTTAGTTAGTTAGTTAGTTAGTTAGTTAGTTAGTTAGTTAGTTACTTAGTTAGTTACTTAGTTATGATATTTATATTCCGCATTAGCCTGAGTAGAACTCAGGTTCAATGTGGCTTACATAACAATTATCTGTCTAAGAGTGATGCATTTGGGGTGCACAAACCCAAAGGAACTGTATGCAATAAGAGGCAGATGAGCACAGAACAGGAGGGAGACCTTGGGGTGATAGTGTCTTAGACACTAACAGAAATATACAAAATATCTCTGTAGCAAAGAAATAAGTCATAAATGAAATTTATGTTAGCACAATGCTGGGAAACCATTTACCTGGTCTCTGGAATATGGTGTATCTACTCGTTGGATGTCAGAACAAGCTGCAAGAAGGATTTTCACTGCATTCAACTGAAGTAGCATCTCACAGGCCATTGTGTCAAAAAATGTGATATTGGCAAGAGCAGCAGAAGCTAGAAGACAAACTTCACCTGAGGAGGATTCTTCACATAGTTCTAAACAAAGAGAAAATATGTTTTAATCAAAGCTTTAAATAAATCTTTTTAGTTTTGTACAGCATTGTTCAAAATTTCTTCACAAATTAATTTCTGCTTCATAGAGCAACACCAGGGTTATTCTTCCTGTTGTCAGTTTTTCTTCTCCGGGGCTTCGGCCTATGAATTTACCTTATAGGGTGAATTTTTTAATGGATCTTGCTGGCTAAATAAGCACCAGTCAGACTCAAGCCTTTGAAAATCTACCCCTGTTGAGCAGCTATATTTAGTTTAACCTGGCAACTAAATTTAGCCTCATATTCTGGTAGTTAAGGATGGAAATATTTGCTGGCTAGCACTAATTTTCAATTGTTGACCGCTACTAACATAGTAACATAGTAACATAGTAGATGATGGCAGAAAAAGACCTGCACGGTCCATCTAGTCTGCCCACGATAAACTCATGTGTATACCTTACCTTGATTTGTACCTGTCTTTTTCAGGGCACAGACCATATAAGTCTGTGCAGCAGTATTTCCCGCCTCCCAACCACCAGTCCCGCCTCCCATCACCGGCTCCGGCACAGACCCCATATAAGTCTGCCCTCCCCCATCCTAGCCTCTCAACCACCAACCCCTCTTCCCCCCGCCACCCAATTTCAGCTAAGCTTCTAATAAGAAGACAGATAACTAATCCAATGGGCTACCCATATTTTCCTAGGCTTTACGATACTCTCCCCTCTCAACTTAAGACCCAATCGGAAACTGAAACTCCTTGACCAGTGAAAGATTCCCCCAGAAATAGATTTCCAATTAGAAATTGGATCTTTCACCCCAGACCCTTAAATAAACTTTCTCCCCTACAATTCCCAATATCTCAGCTCAGCACTGCAGCTCTTCCCTCTTTTACCTAGTCCATTGCCATCACCCCAGGTCTCAGGGCAAGAGGAAGTAATCTTATGTTGTCCCTGCTCCAACACCAAGCTTTAAATGCTGCTCAGTGCCTCCTACCAGCAGCAGCCAGAATTTTAAGTACCAGAGCAAAAAGGAGAAAAGCACACCTTCTCCTGCACTAAAAATGAGTTTGAAAGGGTGGACAACTTAGCAGATAGGCCAATGGGCATGTGTTATAGCAGTTTTCAATGACTGCCAAAGTCCAGGCCACCTACCATTTCCAGCTTTTAGGGGTTTCTTTTAGCTAAGGGCTAATAACATGGGTAGTGACAACGGAGCTTAATAATTTCCCCCCTAATCTGTTACAATATTGGTTGATGAAGAGTTATTATTGACTTCTTTTTAGGAATGGGGGAAAGGCCAGAGGAAACAGGTGCAACATCATAGGGCCCAGAGGAAGGCAAGTAACCAGACAGATATAAAAGCAAGATTGAAAAAATGTGGAGGTAAAGTTATGTTTTACATCTCCAAAAGGTATTGTGGGCTGGATTCAGTAAATTGTAACTGAATGGTATTATATAATGGCATTCTGGGATCGGTGCTCTTTACAGAATAGCACCTAGTGCTGGGATCCATGCTGAACTTTGGGCGAAAGAAGTTATGCCAATTGAAACCAGGTATAAGTTGGGTGAGGATCCACCAAATTCTGTAACACTATGCACATTTTCAGGGAAAACACCTGACCCACCCATGTCCCTCCCATCATTACACCCCCTTTGTAGATCTGCTTGAAAAAACTTCCTGCCCAATATTCAGTGTTATTTAACCGCTGCTGACTGGTTAAATAGTACTCAACCAGCTATTCACCAATATTCAGCGAGAGATAACCAGCCATCCCCAGCTGAATATCCCTGGTTAGCGGCTAGCAAATAGCTGTTTATATCGTATGATATAACCAGCTATCCGCCAATTTGTAAAGAAGGTTTAACGGCCATGTCAGTCTCTGGAATATCTTTGGCCGGTCACCGGAAACAGCCCAGCATTGAATATCCGGGCTTAGCGCAGACCGCGGGAGTTAGCTGATCTGAAAATCAGCTCCTTAGGCACTATTCTACAAACTGGCATGTAAGTGTGTTTTCCCGCACCATTTGCCACCATATATAGAATTTCCCTGCATGTGATAGTATTATGCACGTCCAACTACGCTTTTCAACTCATCCTGTACTACAATATATGCTACTGTAATCATCCAGGTAGTCATGATCCAAAGTTATTCCACTTAATGTAGACTATTGAGTGCTGATATGTCTGAAAAAACTGATTGATAAGGTGGGCCTGGGGAGGGCCTACTGATACGCAGGGGGTGAGAGTAGCCTGCAGAGATCCATTCTCTATCAGAAGAATGCATATCAAATGAATTAGTGCATGAGAATATACCCATACAATGCATGTTAGTGTCTCCACGTTAATTACAGTACTTCCTTACAACATAGATTCTTTCTGTCCCCTTACAATCCTAGTATTCAAGATTGTAGGCAGAATCATTATTAACATAATCTTTTAAGTGCATTTTAATTTCTGCTTGCATTTCATTTCACTAAAGGTATGAGTCACACAGGAAATTAATTTCAAAATGTTTGAAAAATTGAATAAACGAGAAGAGTAATTCATTTATGCTGCAATAAATGATAGAAGACGATTGATGCCTGGATAAAGAAAAGGTTTTCCCAGGGTTGAAGTCATACTGTTTCTGGCACAGAGGGAAACACAGTCAAGGCTAGCATTATCTATTTGGAAGCACTGTGGCTGCTTAGAATGGCAAGTGGAAGAGGCATTGTTAGACATGGGCTTATGGAGATGGGACCCAGGGTTTTTTGTGTGTGTGTTACATTTGTACCCCGCGGTTTCCCACTCATGGCAGGCTCAATGCAGCTTACATGGGACAATGGAGTTCTACACAACACCCCCAGACCTAGAGCAGAAGAATAATCACCTGCTTCCTACTCCAACTCCTCCCATCTCAGTCAGCATGCAGAGAAAAGGAGGGGAAGGGTGAGCATGGAGCAAACCGAGAAAAAAGCTCCTCCCCTATTTCCATTCCAGGACAGGAGAAGAAAAGACGAAGGCAGAACAGATGCTGCACAGCAAAGAAGAACTCCTATTTTCCTTGCTCCTACCCCTCCCTTTTTTGTCCTCTATACTCAGGGCAGGATTTGGTAGGCCCTAAGTAAGCAAGCATGTTCTCCCCTCCTCCCACTTCATGCAATGGACCCTGGGGTTTAACATTTCACCTGTAGAGTGGAGGAGTGGCCTAATGGTTAGTGCAGTGGGCTTTGATCCTGGCAATCTGGGTTCAATTCCCACTACAGCTCCTTGTGACCTTGGGCAAGTCCCTTAACCCTCCATTGTCTCAGGTACAAAACCTTAGATTATGAGCAGGGACAGAAAAAGTTCCTAGATATAATATGTGCAGTGCTGTGCACCTCTAGTAGCACTATAGGAATTACTACTAGTAGTAGTAGTTATATGCTCAGGATCAGAGCAACCCCTGTACATAACCTAAAAAGTGTTGAATGGGGACAGCCATACACCAGGCTGCTCTCTTTGCTCAGTCAGTAATACAGATCACTCCAATAGATGTGTTCTGACCAACTTGTTTACTAAAAGTCTTTAGTCAGAAAATAAATGGAACACAATAACAGCAGCGACAGTCACTTTGGCAGAGACAACAGGCAAAACTATTTACCAAGTCCTGTATCTCCATCTATCAGATACCCCTCTTTATAAGAATGTGTGGGTACTTTCTGTATAACTCCTCTTAATTAGTATCAGGTATTAAAGAGAATTCACACTTGCAGTCTGTAAGATCAGAAGTCCTGGGAGTCTCAGGTTCCTGAGACTCTGAAGCAAGTTTGATGATGAGCTGGTCCTGGGTGGACAAGGCATTCCCAGGATGGTAGCTGCTATGTTTCCTTCATTCCTTTCAGCCTCTGGATGTTATTCCTGGACCTTAGTTGTAGGTTTGGAAGGTCCTGGGTGCCCAGCTGAAATTACACAATAAGTTCAACTTCTCTATTTCTCAGCTGTATGAGTGGGTACAGCAGGTTCTCCATTCCCACTGTCCCAAATACAGCAAAGAGCTGAAGCAACTGCTTTCACTGTATCTGCTCCTAGACTTCTGTATGAAGACTGTCCTGATTAGGGCAATCAGGAGTCTCTATATCCTAAGAATGTCTGGACTTAACTGGCTAGGGCTTCTAGAATAGATGGTTCTTGCTTCACATATATAGTTAGCGGCTGGAAGGCAAAACCAAAACCAGAGATTTGAATTCCATATAGGGTTTTATACTCCTGAGCAGTTCACTCCAATACTAATCTCCATTCTCCTCACCTGATTAGAATACTGGACACAGGAGACACTCCTACCTTTAGAATTTGTTCAAGGGTGAAAAGGCTAAAAGTATAATGCTCCTTCCCAGCAACTAGTGGTATCACTTTAAAGTCCAAATTACATTGCTACTGATAGGCCTTTGCAATCCTCTGGGGACACCTCTCCTGCAGAATTCCTAAGGTCTTTACAGTAATATTACTACATTTGTAAGCCTCCATAAACATGTGAACAACAGATGTTAGCCTTTGCTCCATCCCCTTGCATAATAACTTTCACCATCTCCACTGCACCTTCTCCCTGATCCTGTCCAGCTGACAGGAGTCAGCTGCTGCCTCCTTTTCTGCCAGCTTTCCTCCGCAGGTTTTGCCAGACTATGGGGCCCTATGTGGTTCTGGAAGAGGAAAAAAGAGCAGGTAAGAAGCTGACTGGAAGACAATACTCGGATGTTGGGGATGTTCCACCGTGGAAAGCAGACTGTGGAGTCCCCCCAAGGATCACCACTATCACCGATCCTCTTCAACCTTATGATGACCCCACTAGCCAAGGCATTATCCATCCAAGGCCTTAACCCTTTTATCTATGCAGATGATGTCACAATATGCATTCCATACACACATGACCTAACAGAAATCAACAACAAAATCAAGCTTGGCCTGAACATCATGGACTCATGGGCTAACGCATTTCAACTAAAACTCAACAAAGAAAAAACACATACACCCAACAACTATCAACACCCCAGACCACACCCTCCCTATGTCAGACACCCTGAAAATCCTCGGCGTCATATTGGACCATAACCTAACACTAGAGAGCCAATCGAAATCCACAACGAAGAAAATGTTCCACTCAATGTGGAAACTCAAACGACTGAAACCATTCTTCCCGAGGGAAACATTTCACAATCTGAGACAATCAATGGTACTAAGTCACGTTGACTACTGTAATGGAATTTATACGGGATGCAAAGAACAGATCCTAAAGAAACTCCGGACAACTCAAAACACGGCAGCCCGGCTTATATTTGGAAAAACACGATTTGAAACCACAAAACCCCTCCGTGAAAAATTACACTGGCTCCCTATCAAAGAACGCATCGCCTTCAAAATCTGCACCCTAGTCCATAAAATAATCTTCGGAGAAGTCCCAAGTTACATGATAGACCTCATGGACCTACCAACCAGAAACACATCCGAATCATCACGGACATATCTAAATCTCCACTACCCAAGCTGCAAAGGACTTAAATACAAATCAACCTACGCACTCAGTTTCCCTATATAAGCATACAATTGTGGAACGCACTACCGAAAGCTGTGAAAACTTCATATGGCCATTTAAACTTCCGGAAATCACTAAAAACCAACTTGTTTCAAAAGGCATATCCTACCGATCCAACGTAAATGCTCAAACTTTGCAACACATCAAAACCTAAGTACGCAATGGTCATTACACCACCCTTCCGCCTTTTGATACGCCAATAAGACTGTTCCACAAGAACCTATCCCACCACAATATCATTTTGTATTTGTGCACACCGGAGCCTGCGAATGCCTCTCTGGTACTATGTAAGCCACATTGAGCCTGCAAATAGGTGGGAAAATGTGGGATACAAATGCAACAAATAAAATATAGCCACCACAGGCAGCAGTGTCTCTGGCACAACTTTGTTCTTCTTTCTACAGATGACTTACCAAGGCAAAAATATACCATGAGAACTGATGACGTAGCACATCTGTCAGGGACTCCTTAAATGTTCAGGCCCTAGGCAAATGCCTAGTTGGCCTATGCCTTAATTCTACCCTATCTGTAGTCCCTACCACCATCACCATCACCACAATGAGAGAACAATGGGATGGGAAGGACAGAAGCAAAGAGGGTCTTCTTTGATCTTTGTCTATCCAAGTCCTCCTCTCTTTTCCACCAGAGGCTGCTTGTTGCTAGCAGGGACCAGAGGAGAGGGGCAGCAGCAGTGGAACCTTCAGACAGAAATATGTCTGTTATTGAGATGGACACGGGGGGAAGCCACTGCTTGCCCCGGGATTGGTAGTATGGAATGTTGCTACTAATTGGGTTTCTGCCAGGTACTTGTGGCCTGGATTGGCCACTATTGGAAGCAGGATACTGGGCTAGTTGAACCATTGGCCTGACCCAGTATGGCTATTCTTATGTGGGAGGTAAGAGGAAAGCAAATGAGGCATGGAGACAAAAGCCTTTTTGCTGTCTGATCTTAATCCAGTTAGCTAGCCAGTTGTTGGTTTGAAGATTATCTCTAACCAGATAACCTTACCAGGCTGCTTCATTATGGAATTCTCTTCCCACATTTCTTTGTTTTTTAACAAATTATTTCTCTGTTTCTAATGGCTCCACCCAGGCTCTGTCCAGATAGTACCGAGGCAGTACTGTTTCACCATTGGAATTCTTCCAAAGCTTGAATTCAAATTGCTCCTCTTTATCACTCACCCCATGCTAGCAGTTCACTTCCTCACATTTGGTGATTAGCATTTGCAGGTGTTTTGTGGGAAGTTGTTCCTTGATTTGGATTACTGTAAGCACACTTAGAGGGCCATAATCGAACAGGGCCGGCCATCTATAAGGGCATCCATCTCTAACGCCGGCCCCCTCAAGCGGCGTACCCGACTGTATTATTGAAACAAGATGGCCGGCCATCTTTCATTTCGATAATACGGTCGGAGCCCTTAGAGATCGCCGGCGTTACAGATGGCCGCCATTGGTTTTCGCCAATAATGGAAACTAATGGCGGCCATCTCAAACCCGGCCAAATCCAAGGCATTTGGTTGTGTGAGGAGCCAGTATTTGTAGTGCACTGGTCCCCCTCACATGCCATGACACCAACCGGGCACCCTAGGGGGCACTGCAGTGGACTTCACAAATTGATCCCAGGTACATAGCTCCCTTACCTTGTGTGCTGAGCCCCCCAAATCCCCCCCAAACCCACTACCCACAACTGTACACCACTACCATAGCCCTTAGGGATGAAGGGGGGCACCTAAATGTTGGTACAGTGGGTTTTGGGGGGGGGGGTTGGAGGGCTCCCATTTACCACCACAAGTGTAACAGGTAGGGGGGTGGGCCTGGGTCCGCCTGCCTGAAGTGCACTGCACCCACTAAAACTGCTCCACAGACCTGCATACTGCTGTCATGGAGCTGGGTATGGCATTTGAGGTTGGCATAGAGGCTGGCAAAAAAAATTTATATATTTTTTGGGGTGGGAGGGGGTTGGTGACCACTGGGGAGTAAGGGGAGGTCATCCCCCATTCCTCCGGTGGTCATCTGGTTAGTTGGGGCACCTTTTTCAGGCTTGGTCGTGAACAAAAAGGGACCAAGTAAAGTCGGCCAAATGCTCTTCTGGGCCAGCTTTCTTTTTTCCATTATCGGCCAAACCCGCCCATCTCTTAATCACGCCCCGTCCCGCCTTCGGTACACTGCCGACACGCAGTGTCTGGATAATTTTACATCAGGTTAATCGGAATTCGGATAATCAATGTCGTGCTGTATTTCAGCATGCACTTTATAGAATACTCATTTGTGCATATGCAACTAAGGGTTCTAGGTGCACCCATTTACACCACCATAGACATAGTATAAGTGGTTGTGTGTAAAATTTGGCACCTAAATGTCAATATTATTGTAGGACAGACTAGGCGTGCTAATGTGCCATTATAGAATACTAGCTGAGTGCCCTAATTTTAGGCACCTAAGTTTGAGCACCCTTTATTGAACTGACCACTAAATCCATAGCCCAATGAGTTATTAAAAGTGCTCAGTGGATTAAATGCCAAACAAAACAAAAGTGGTGATAGAGAGTCTCCCTAAAATATTACTTGGTGGATCATGATATTAGGAATGACAAACTGTCCATTTTCCTCAGATGGAGTGTGGTTTGTCTCATTTTCGTGGTGAACTTGATAGTAACATAGTAGATGACGGCAGAAAAAGACCTGCACGGTCCATCCAGTCTGCCCAAGAAGATAAATTCATATGTGCTACTTTTTTTATTTGTACTGTCCTCTTCAGTGCACAGACCGTATAAGTCTGGCCAGCCCTATCCCCGCCTCCCAACCACCAGCTCTGGCACAGACCGTATAAGTCTGCCCAGCACTATCCCCGCCTCCCAACCACCAGCTCTGGCACAGACCGTATAAGTCTGCCCAGCACTATCCCTGCCACCCACCACCGGCTCTGGCACAGACCGTATAAGTCTGCCCAGCACTAGTCCCCCCTCCCAACCACCAGCCCCAGCACAGACCGTATATGTCTGCCCACACTAGCTCCGCCTCCCAACCACCAGCTCTGCCACCCATTCTAGGCTAAGCTCCTGAGGATCCCTTTCTTCTGCACAGGATTCCTTTATGTTTATCCCACGCATGTTTGAATTCCGTTACCGTTTTCATCTCCACCACCTCCCGCGGGAGGGCATTCCAAGCATCCACCACCCTCTCCTTGAAAAAATACTTCCTGACATCTTTCCTGAGTCTACCCCCCTTCAATCTCATTTCATGTCCTCTCGTTCTACCGCCTTCCCATCTCCGGAAAAGATTCGTTTGTGGATTAATACCTTTCAAATATTTGAACGTCTGTATCATATCACCCCTGTTCCTCCTTTCCTCCAGGGTGTACATGTTCAGGTCAGCAAGCCTCTCTTCATACGTCTTGGAACGTAAATCCCATACCATCCTCGTAGCTTTTCTTTGCACCGCTTCCATTTTTTTAACATCCTTCGCAAGATACGGCCTCCAAAACTGAACACAATACTCCAGGTGGGGCCTCACCAACGTCTTATACAGGGGCATTAAAACCTCCTTTCTTCTGCTGGTCACTCCTCACTCTATACAGCCTAGCAATCTTCTAGCTACTGCCACCGCCTTGTCGCACTGTTTCGTCGCCTTCAGGTCCTCAGATACTATCACCCCAAGATCCCTCTCCCCGTCCGTGCCTATCAGACTCTCCCCGCCTAACACATACGTCTCCCTTGGATTTCTACTCCCTAAGTGCATCACTTTGCATTTCTTCGCATTGAATTTTAATTGCCAAACGTTAGACCATTCTTCTAGCTTCTTCAGATCTTTTTTCATGTTTTCCACACCCTCCGGGGTGTCCACTCTGTTGGAAATCTTGGTGTCATCCGCAAAAAGGCAAACTTTACCTTGTAACCCTTCGGCAATGTCACTCACAAATATATTGAACAGAATCGGCCCCAGCACCGATCCCTGAGGCACTCCACTACTCACCTTTCCCTCCTCCGAGCGAACTCCATTCACCACCACCCTCTGGCGTCTGTCCGTCAACCAGTTCCTAATCCAGTTCACCACTTCGGGTCCTAACTTCAGGCCGTCTAGTTTATTTAAGAGCCTCCTGTGGGGAACCGTGTCGAAAGCCTTGCTGAAATCTAAGTAGATGATGTCCATAGCACGTCCTTGATTTAATTCTCCTGTCACCCAGTCAAAGAATTCAATGAGATTCGTTTGGCACGATTTCCCTTTGGTGAAACCATGTTGTCTCGGATCTTGCAACTTATTGGCTTCCAGGAAATTCACTATCCTTTCCTTCAGCATGGCTTCCATTACTTTTCCAATAACCGAAGTGAGGCTTACCGGCCTGTAGTTTCCAGCTTCTTCCCTATCCCCACTTTTGTGAAGAGGGACCACCTCCGCCGTTCTCCAATCCCTCGGAACCTCTCCCGTCTCCACAGTTTTGTTTTGTACATTTCAAGCCAATTCATTATCCAGGAATATGAGATGCTGCCAAAGGCTTCCTTATAGTCAATCCATGCTTTACTGAGATATTGGCTTATCTTAGTACTAGTTATTAATAGCTTTATTCAGCATTAATTGTTATTTGGTTCCCTATGCTCCCTTCTTAATGTATTCCTGCTCTATTGCCATGATGTTATTTGAGTAGATATAATTGAGTAGATATAATTTTAATTGTATATTATGTCAGCATCTATTGCAGTGAACAGCTTATAGACTGTAGGCAAACATCTTCCTCATCATACTCTTTACTCACATGTTAAATTCAACTTAGGCAATCTTTCCCCCTCCTGCAGTCCAGCATATCCATCTATTACCAAATAGGCTAGGAAATTCTATAAAGAGTACAGGATCTCCTTCTTTCTAGACACCACAGCTGGTATGTCCCAATCAACATCTGTCAATGTGAAATCATCTAGCAATATATCACATCCACTTTCATAGCAATTCTGTTTTTACTTACTGACTAGAGCAGTAACTATTTCCTCCATATTCTCTAGGAAGCTGCTAAGATGCTGAGAGAAGGTGAGGTGTGGGGATGTAATTTGAGCGATTACAGCAGCTGCTTCTGCCCGAGTGGCTTCAGGATGAGCACTATCGGTAAGAATGTCAGCCAGGCACAGGATTCCATCAACCTATGTCAAACAGGAGGAATGATAAGTTACCATAAGCTAGTGGTAAGTTTTTAGTGCATCAGTATGCATTTATAAGATTTTGTATTCTTGCTTTAGTTTGCTAGTGGCAGTAAATGATGGACTATTGTACGTAGAAAAAGCAGACTCTTGTGATAGATGATTGTGTAAACTTGGGACCCAAGGTTGACCAACAGGATACTGCTTTGCTACTTACTGTTCTGCTAGTGTAAGTTACCAGCTTTTACCCCTTACTGCATGTTAAATACATTTGATTTTAGGAAATTTCTTTCAGGAGCTAACAAAGTCAGCAGCAGAAGACTTACAGGTAGAATATTGAAGAAAAAATATCTAAAACTCTCAGTTTAATAGAATAACCTGCTAGTCTAGACACATGAGAACTGACGACATCCCCAACATGTTTAAAATTCTGCTCCACATCCCCATTAAAGAAGGTCAATAATCAAAACCACTTATGTGGTCAGCATCCAGGGCTGGCTGTATAGATTGTTTGGTTTGAATTTGCCAGCACAAACAATGCATAACCTTAGACTGTATAAGTCACAATGGGGCACGTTTTTAAAATGGGTGCCAACAATTACACACACATTATGGACTAGATTCAGTAAATGACGCTCAAAAGTCGGTGACAAAAAAAATGGTGCGCAATGCTATTCTATAAAGGGCACTCAAAGATGAGCATCCATTATAGAATAGCATTGAGTGCCGATTTTGGCACTGCAATTTGGGCACCAGGACTTATGCCTTCTGAAAAAACAGGTGTAATTCCTGGTGACCAATTTGGGTGCACATTCCCGGTATTCTATAACACTGCATGCAAATTTTAGGAACACCCCTGACCCAGTCATACATTTCCCATGGCAATGCTCCCTTTTGGGTTGCACGCTGTGGGATTTGGGTGCACCTTTTTGCAGAATAATGTGTAGCAAATGTGCGCTCAATTCCAAATTGATGCCAATTAGCACCCAATAATTGGCACTAATTAGCTCAGCCAGTTTAACTGGGTGGACATCTGAATCAGCGCCTAAATATTGGAGCTCAAATTTGGCAACACATACAGAATCTGGAGGAATGTTCATAAATGTTTAGAATACTAGCATGTGTGCATATATGTGTATACATGCCAAATTCTCACCTATGCACTATCCCCCAAATTATATATATGGTGACTTAAGTTGTGCACGCTAATTTAGCCACATGGTGTGATAAAACAGTGTGTTTATAAACTGAATTAATTATTTCTTGATGTGTCTAGTTTGGCTAGCATATGGTGCATGTTTTATGTTTAAAGCTGTTAAAGAGAAATGACTATTCCTTCTTTAGCTTAACACGAAAAGAAAGTAACCTGCAGTCTGGAAATGCTAAATTTTTCTTTAGAGGGCATGGGCATGGCTACCAGATGGCCGGCTTTCGCGGATAATGGGAAAAAAAAGCGGCGTTAATCAGTATTTTCCCGGGTTTACTTGGTCCTTTTATTTTCACGACCAAGCCTCAAAAAGGTACCCCAACTGACCAGATGACAACTGGAGGGAATGGGGGATGACCTCCCCGTACTCCCCCAGTGGTCACCAACCCCCTCCCACATGAAAAAAATAAAAATTAAGCACTTTTTTGACAGCCTCTATGCCAGCCTCAAATGTCATACCCAGGTCCTTGACAGTAGTATGGAAGTCCCTGGAGCAGTTTTTAATGGGTGCAGTGCACTTCAGGCAGGCAGACCCAGGTCCATCCCCCACCCCTATCTGTTACACTTGTGGTGCTAGGAGTTGAGCCCTCCAAAACTCCCCCAAAACCCAGTGTATCCACATGTAAGTGGCCATAAGGGCTATGGTAATGGTGTAGAGGTGTGGAGAGTGGGTTTGGGGAGGATTTGGGGGGCTCAGCACCCAAGGTAAGGGAGCTATGCACCTGGGAGCTTTTTTTGTATTTTTTAAACATTTTTAGAAGTGCCCCCTAGGGTGCCCTGGCATGTGAGGGGGACCAGTGCACTAAAAATGCTGGCTCCTCCCACGACCAAATGCCTTGGATTTCGCCGGGTTTGAGATGGCCGGCATTTTTTTCCATTATCGCTGAAAAACAAAACCGGCTATCTCAAACCCGGTGAACACTGGCATTTGGCCGGGCTAAACCGTATTATTGAAAAAAAAGATGGCCAGCCGTTTTTTTCGATAATACGGTTCTGGCCAGCTGTTGCGCCACCGCCAAAATAGATCGCCGGCGACGTTCGATTATGCCCCTCCACGTTAACCACCTTAACCACCTTTTCCGGCAGCGAATTCCAGAGTTTAATTACGCGTTGAGTGAAGAAAACTTTCCTCCGATTCATTTTAAATTTACCACACTGCAGCTTCATCGCCTGCCCCCTTGTCCTAGTATTTTTGGAAAGCGTAAACAGACGCTCCACATCAACCCGTTCCATTCCACTCATTATCTTAAAGACCTCTATCATATCTCCCTGCAGCCGCCTTTTCTCCAAGCTGAAGAGCCCCAGCTGTAGCATGATATGAGTTAATTGTCAGAATTATTGAAATATGTAGCAGGATATCAGTTTATTTTGCTGGATCAGATCTGAATCATATAAAAGGTACTGCTGCAAAGATTTTACTTTCCCCTTTTCCCCCCACTGGGAAACTACTGAGACCTAAAGCCATTAACACATCTACTGCCCTTAACAAAAGACTATTCTCAAACAAACTTTGACAAAGACAATAGGTATTGCTTCAAAGAGATATAAACTCTCCCCCCTCCCACCTGAAAGACTGATAACAAAAGCTTGGCTGGGTGGGTACCTGAAGGCTCATCAAGACATCTCTGAAGAATAAAAGTTCAAAGACACCAACAGACAGAATGACTGGAGAGGTGGACCTACACCTATTCAAGACAAAAGAAAGCATAAACAGAAGGCCAGGCCATTTGCTGGCTACCTCAGACAACAAGACGCCAAAGGCTTACAGCATGTGATCATGTTCTTCTATGAACTACATTACCCAAGACTCAGTGTAAGACCATGATCCTTTGCAATACCCAGGGATCAGTGCACCGAGGACCATGATCCTTTGCAACTCAGTGCTCCAAAAATACATTATAAAAAGCCAGGAGTATGCTCCCCACAGGGACAGACTCTCCACTCTCTGCCCTGCTCTTCTCTTCCCTTCCATCACTGACTGCAGAATTCTTGGGCTCCTCTTACCTCATGCTGCTCATCAATCAGCTGGACAACAACAAAGACTTTTGTAAGTTAACTTTTGATTTAAACCTGTTATCTTATGTTAAAGCACAAATTCTCCTGGAAAGATTCTTAAGCTACCTCTTGTTTGGAACTATTACATTACCTGTATTGTAAATAACCCCCTTTTGAAGCTAAATATATGGTCTTTATGTTCTGAGCACAAGTTCTTAAACCTTGCAGTACAGTTTAATGTAATTCAATAAATATAGCATTTAATTCCTCTTTAATCTTGCAATTGTAAATCTTATTACCTTATAGGTAATTGGTGGAGAATAAAAATCAAAATATATGTTTTAAAACTTATAAATACAGCGCATGTTCTTAAAACTAGAAATATTACCACATGCTCTGAGTAATTCCCCCTGTTCTTAAATATCATATTAGAACGTAACATTTTTGTAACATTTTAATGGATATTAAGAACTGTGAATATTTCTTGTAACACAGCCAGCCTATTCTGATAGGGAAGTTGTCCCATCTCCTGTTTCATCTTTGTCGCCCTTCTCTGCACCTTTTCCAATTCCACTATGTCTTTTTTGAGGTGCGGCGACCAGACTTGAACACAATACTCAAGGTGCGGTTGCACCATGGAGCGATACAACGGCAGAATAATATCCTTATTTTTGTTTTCCATCCCTTTCCTAATGATACCCAACATTCTATTTGCTTTCCTAACCGCAGCAGCACATTGAGCAGAAGTTTTCAACATATCATCAACGACAACACCTAGATCCCTTTCTCGGTCCGTGACTCCCAACGCTGAACCTTGCATGACGTAGTTAAAGTTTGGGTTCCTCTTTCTCACATGCATCACTTTGCACTTGTCCACATTAAACGTCATCTGCCATTTAGACGCCCAGTCTCCCAGTCTCGTAAGGTCCTCTTGTGGTTTTTCACAATCTTCCCGCGATTTGACTACTTTGAATAACTTTGTGTCATCGGCAAATTTGATTACCTCACTAGTTACCCCATCACTAGGTCATTTATGAATATATTAAAAAGCAACAGTCCCAGCACCGATCCCTGAGGGACCCCGCTAACTACCCTTCTCCATTGCGAATATTGACCTTTTCGTCCTTTTAGTGGGCTGTGCACAAGAGTTTACTACTAAAGCCCCAGATCCTTGTGAAATTTTTCACAAAAGGTGCTTTGCATGGAGTAGTTTCTTCAGCATTGTTATCCAGAGGTGAGGGAACACATTCAAGATCATCAGCCCCGTACTCCAGAGAAGGCGGCTGAATTGGCTGACATCTTTATGGCTAACCATCTCTGATTAGCAAAGAGAAGCCGTCCTTATCTGCAGCAGCTGGGATCTAATGGTAGCCATGGCCCTAAGACAAACATCCCTGCAACCTCAGACGCTGTCAGCAAACCCTCCAGTGTTCCCCAAAAAACCTAGAGACTTCAGGCATGAACGTTCTTGTTACCAGTGTGGGTGCACAGGACATTTCAAAGCGGATTGCCCAGATAATCCCAAGCCTGAACTAAAGAGCCTTTCAATTCCTGCACCTAAGCTGGCAGCTTTTGTAGGTGGCTCCAGTTCCACGAAGGAGGCCCACGAAGTTGATGCAGCATAAAAAGTTACTCATCAAGCAAGGAAGCAGATGGGTTTCCACAACACTAAAGCACCTCAGTAGCTGTGAATCAGACCCAGGTAGCTGGGCTGGTGGACACTGGCTCTAGCATGACTTTATTACAACCAGAGCTAGTGCCAGAAGATGCCATTCCACCAGGGTGCACTGCGGAAGTAGGGTTAGCCAATGGATCGAGAGAGACTGTACCCATTACTCGAGCATTCCTGGATTGGGGTACCAAGCCTGGATACGGAGAAGTAGGAATAATGAAAAACATGCGGTACCGATGCTGTATGGGACTGACATGGGACAAATAAACATTACCCTTGATAGTGGAGCCAGCTTTTCCATTATGGTGACCCTTAGTCAGGCCTGGGCAGCCCAACAAGCAGAAGCAGCAGAGATCACCTCTCCAGTTCCAGATCCTGAGTCAGTCCAGGTGGAACCAGCTGACAAAGCGACAAGAGAAGGTGCTCCAGTACTTCCAGCATCACCAGTTCCAGAGGTGACCGGGGAAGTGAGTATGGAACAGCCTGACTTAACTGATACACCTATTGATCAGACTGTTGACCCTGATTTGTCAGAGTCACCAACAGAGACCCTTCCAGATATAGATACTGATGTAGGACAGAAGCATGCTTTTCAGGAAGAACAACACTCTGACTCTGACCTGGAAGCCCTGAGGCAGAGGGCTGGTCAGCCAACCAATGAGACTTCTAAAGAACGTATCCTATGGAAAGGGGGCTTTCTGTACAGAGAGACTGATCCCATTGATCCTAACAGGCCCTGGACAGCAGGCAAGCAGCTTATAGGGCCCAGGGCATACAGAGAACAACTCCAAAGATTGCTCATGACATTCCACTAGCAGAACACTAGATTGACACAGAACTTCTATTGGCCGGGAGTATCTCGAGCCGTAGCTGACTATTATCAAACCTGTGATGCATCCCAAAGAGTGGGTAAGATCCAAGATCACCCCTGAGCTCCCCTGAAACCTTTACCCATTAACAGCGAGAATCTGAGAAAATTGCAACTGCCCTGCTAGAAATATTTTCCAGGGTAGGATATCCATGAGAAATACTCTCAGATCAAGAGACACAGTTTATGTCTGAGCTGATCCAGAATCTGTGGGCACGCTGTGGTGTGAAATCTGTATGCACCACCCCATAGCACCCTGAAACTAATGGGTTAGTGAAGAGATTTAATGGAATATTAAAGCATATGTTAAAGACTTTTGTGACGTCTGGAGACCAGGACTGGGAAAAGTACTTGCCCTACCTACTGTTTGCATACAGAGAAGTACCTCAGGATTCTACAGGGCTCTCCCCGTTTGAGTTGCTTTATGGCCAGAGGGTGAAAGTGCCCCTTGACCTAATAAGAGAACATTGGGACAGGAAAGTTGATATCTCTGACACCCCTGTAATTGAATATGTAGTTAACATGCGGCAGAGATTAGAAGAACTTGTTGGCTTTGTTAGAGATAACTTGCAGGCAGCCCAAACTAAGCAAAAGACCTGGTATGATTGTAAGGCCCGAAAGAGAGAGTTCTATGAGGGCCAGCAGGAACTTGTTTTGGTCCCAGTTCATCAGAATAAACTTCAAGTTAATTAGGCGGGACCTTACAAGATCATAAGATGCCTGAATGATACAAACTAAGAAGAGAACATTGGGAGGGGAAAGTTGATACCTCTGACACTCCGTGATTGAATATGTAGTTAATATGCACCAGAAATTAGAACACCTTCCAGCTTATAATTGAAAAAGAAAAACGCCTATATTGCGACCCAAATCGGGAGATAGACGTTTATCTCACAAAAACGAATAAAGCGGTATAATCGAAAGCCGAATTTGGACGTTTTCAACTGCACTCTGTCGCGGATGCGGACAAAGTTGATGGGGGCGTGTCAAAGGCGTGGTGAAGGCGGAACTGGGGCGTGGTTATCAGGCGATCAGAGATGGGCGCCTTTCGCCGATAATGGAAGAAAAATATGCATTTTTAGCGAGAATTTAGGGCACTTTTCCTGGACCCTGTTTTTCCACGAATAAGGCCCCAAAAAGTGCTCTAAATGACCAGATGACCACAGGAGGGAATCGGGATGACCTCCCCTGACTCCCCCAGTGGTCACAAACCCCCTCCCACCACAAAATATGCCGTTTCACAACTTTTTATTTTCACCCTCAAATGTAATACCCACCTCCCTGGCAGCAGTATGCAGGTCACTGGAGCAGTTATTAGGGGGTGCAGTGGACTTCAGGCAGGTGGACCCAGGCCCATCCCCCCCCCCCCACCTGTTACACTTGTGCTGGTAAATGGGAGCCCTCCAAACCGCCCCCCCAAACCCACTGTACCCACATGTAGGTGTCCCTCTTCACCCCTTAGGGTTATAGTAATGGTGTAGACTTGTGGGCGGTGGGTTTTGAGGGGGATTTGGGGGGCTCAACACCCAAGGGAAGGGTGCTATGCACCTGGGAGCTCTTTTACTTTTTTTTTGTTTTTGTAAAAGTGCCCCCTAGGGTGCCCGGTTGGTGTCCTGGCATGTGAGGGGGACCAGTGCACTACGACTCCTGGCCCCTCTCACGAACAAATGCCTTGCATTTATTCGTTTTTGAGCTGGGCGCTTTCATTTTCCATTATCACTGAAAAACAAAAACGCCCAGCTCACAAATTGTCGAATAAAACATGGACGTCTATTTTTTTCGAAAATACGGTTCGGTCCGCCCCTTCACGGACCCGTTCTTGGAGATAAACACCCATGGAGATAGACGTTTTTGTTCAATTATGCCCCTCCTTGTGGGCTTTGTCAGAGATAACTTCCAAGCAGCCCAGACTAAGCAAAGGACCTGGTATGATTGTAAAGCCCGAAATAGGGAGTTTTATGAGCGCCAGCAGGTACTTGTTTTAGTCCCAGTCCATCAAAATAAACTTCAGGCTAGCTTAGCAGGAACTTACAAGGTCATAAGGCACCTGAATGATACAAATTATGTTATATCTATGGATTCTCAAGACAGAAAGCAGTGTAGCATTCATGTAAATATGTTAAAGGCCTATGTAAATCACACAGCTATGGTGCTAGCTGTGTGATTTACATAGGCCTTTAACGTATTTACATGTGTGTATCCTGACCAGAAGTGTCAGTATAGTGAACCCATACCTGACCTTCTAGCAGAGACATTACCAGAGGGATCTGACACTGAAGAGAGACCATCTAAATATACAGACTGTGGAAAAACCTTCAGTCAAAAGGGAGAACTACAAGGACAACAGGAGTATGAATAAAAGAGACAATTTACATGCTCTAGTAGTGAGAAAGATTTCAGTTGCTAGAAATTATTCATAGAAGCTGGAAAAACTCATACTAGTATAGAGTCAATCGCTTCTAAATCTGAAAAAAAATATTGTCAGCAAAAAAACTATCAAAATACCAGAAAATTCAAAAAGATGAGAGACTATATCCCTGTTCTGTCTTTGAGAGCAGCATTCATCGAAAAGGAAAATTGTCAACACAGCATAGAATCTTTTCAGGAATGAAACTATTTGCATGCACTGAATGTAGAAAAAGCTTTATTCATAAATCACAGCTGACAAAATACCAGAGAATCCACACAGGAGTAAAGCCATTCACATGTGCTGAGCGTGATAAAAGCTTCTGTCAGAAGATACTACTCACTATTCACAAAATGAAACATATAGGATTAAACCCATTAGCATGGACTGAGTGTGGTAAAAGCTTCTGTTATAAGCACTGGAAGGGCAGTGAACATGGTAATGCTGATGGACTCTCAAGAAAGGAAGAGCCAGAACCGTCCTGACACTGGTCTGTAGAGGCCGCAGTCCGGGGTCTCTCTCTTAAGGAGGGAGGCATGATGAAACAGTGGGTTTGTAAACCTATAAACTATATTAATTTCTTGAAGTGTATTTCTTTAGATTGGCCAGCAGGTGGTGCATGTTTTATGTTTAAAGCTGTTACAGAGAAATGGCTGTTCCTTCTTTAATTTAACACAAAGAGAAAGTAACCTGCAGTGATGTGGTCAGCTACTTTTAAAAAATGCTGTTCTGGGCTCTGATTGGCCCAGGAGCTCAAAATCAGTCTGGAAATGCTAAATTTTTCTTCAGTTTCAGTTTGGAAGTAGAGAGAGAAAGACCTCTTTACTGAGACCTTGAGAGCAGTTATATTGTGTAAACTATGAGCAGCTATATTTCCTGTACTTCCCAGGCACTATCCAGGTAGTGATAAAATGTTTAAATAGTTTTATAGTTCATCCTTATTCAATTACCTGTTATTTGCCTGTTATTTTCCATCTGTTTTTATAGTTCATTGTTCAATATTTTTATGACAATAAACCTTTAATTTATTGCCTCTGCTTGTTTGGACTGACTAAGAATCCTGGTGGTTTGTGTGTTGGGTGTGTGAGTGCTTTCTAGGAACTGTGGGACTACTGGGATTGTGGCCCCAGTAACCTAGAAATTACCAGGGATAGCTTGAGAGCGGGAGATTCGCCCAAATGCAGTTGGGACCCAGTCGGTGGGAGGAGGCTGCTAGTGTAGAGCACATGCCCAAGTGCAGGTGGACCTGAACTGTGCTGGAGATAGACTCTCTAAGTGGCCGCAGGGTTAGCACCAGGCAAGTGGCTAGGTGTTTCATGACACATAGCCAAATTGCGTGCACAACTTAATTGATTAATAAGCCAATCAGTGCCGATAATTGGTACTTAACAAGGAATTAATTGGCTTTCATTAGAATTAGCACACACAGCTTTCTATGCATATTCTATAATGCAGTGTGCATACATTCTAATGCATGCAGTAAAAAAAAGGGGCCTGGCCATGGGTGTGGAATGGGCGGGTTGTGGGCATTTCAAAAAACTGTGGATTATTATAGAATATACCTGACCTGCACCTAACATAGATGCATGTATTTAGGCCTGGTTTTAGGTGACCTAAATGGGTGCACCTAAATTTTAGCCACAAGAAGGGCGCGCGAGCTTATTCTATAAACTATGCATAACTTTAGGTGTAGTTTATAGAATCATGCTAACCATATGGTTTTTCAGTGCCAATTTTTAAAGCACCATATATAGGATTCCCCCCTATGTGCTATACTTTGTAGGCAGGTGCATGTACCTTATAAAATACTATGCATGTACCTTTAGCATTTTGGTGCCTACAGTTCCATTAGCTCTAGTGATCATTCCTAAATACACATGTACGTAGATAGAATAGGCATCTACCAGGTGCCCAATTAGAAAACTGGTCCCCACATGGCCAAAAAAAATGTATTTAAACTGAGGTGGGATTAGGAGCAGACCTGAAACAGGGCCTAAATTTATACAGAAAGTAGAGTTATTCAGCCACCACCTGGATAACTTATCCACTTAAGTGTGACTGCAAAAATAGCAAGGATAAATTCATATGTATAAGTTATTGCTTTGTATTTGCAATGGTCATACTTGCTCCACCTATGTATCTCGAGCTGTTTTCTTCTAAAGGCTGACTAGCATT
Source organism: Microcaecilia unicolor (assembly GCF_901765095.1). Classification (NCBI taxonomy): domain Eukaryota; kingdom Metazoa; phylum Chordata; class Amphibia; order Gymnophiona; family Siphonopidae; genus Microcaecilia; species Microcaecilia unicolor. Next base: position 184,185,809 of record NC_044034.1, on the reverse strand, counting down.
CTGATATTGCATTTTGCTCTATTGACTTCCCAGTGGTGTTCATATACCTCAGCTCCATGTATTGAAGTCATTCAAGTGCCTCTGCTGCTGAGTCATTACTGCTGGTCTTATACCACTCAAAAGATAGAGAAGGTGCTCAGAGACCCCTCTGTTCCAAGTTTAGACTCCTCATTTTTTAAATAGTTTCATAGAATTCAACAAAATATTATTCTAAGCTTTTGCAGCCATCACGTTCCATTTTCAGTCTGTACTGTATAATCTGTGTATTCTCTGAAATGTCAAACTAAATACAGGTAAAAGTATACACCTTCTGCAATATTCTTCTAGGAGTATTGGAGAGCATTTTCCAGACATCCCATTTATGTGGGTACTTTGTTATTTATCCAATGAAATGGCTCTGAAAATTGTCCTCAAGGGTAATTTTACAAGAGATTTGAGCATGTAGAACAGTCTTACATGCTCCAACCAGCGCATTCATATTCTTGCCTTGTTATTAGTCTTCTGCAGTGTGCCTTCCTAAATGACAACTTTTTTGTATGTTATTGTTTCTCAAATCTCAATAAAGACTTCTCAAAATTAGAAAAAAAAGTTGCAGAGGCACATAGTAGATAATTCTATAAGGCGTGCACCAATATTTAGGCTCTAAGAACATGTGTATATCGCCAGAACACTAGCACATATACGTATAAAAATATACAGGGGCCGATATTCAGACTGCGGGGTTTAGACCAGCTAACTCCTGCAGTTGATGCTAAGCCCGGACCTTCAATGCCGGGCCATTTCCAGTGACCAGCACTGAATATCCGGTTTATTTTTGGCTAATTTAAAGATAACTGGCTAATTTGATATTCAGCGCTAGCTGGTTATCTTTAAACCAGCCAAAGATATCCCATGTTTTCACATGGCCAAATATGACTGCAAAGCCGGCTCTAAAAATTGGCAGATAGCCGGTTATATCAGGTGATATAACTGGCTATCTGCTAGCCACTAACTGGCAATATTCATTGAGAGATAGCTGGTTATCCCCTGCTGAACATCGCCGGATAGCCGGATATGTACCATTTAACCAGCCAGGTGCCATTCCTGGTCAGTTAAAATGTTTTGAATATCAAGGGGACTGTTTGTAAAAATATTAATATTTCGACTACATGCTATTCTATAAAATGGCACATAAATGTGATGACACATAGTTTGTAGGTGGATGTGCATATGGGTGGAGTCTAGGCAGAGCTTAGGCAGGGCACACAGCTGTATGGCTAGTACAAGTGAGCGCACCTACATTTTACATGTATTTTGATGTGTTATACTGGTATTCTATAAAGAAATGTGCATGCATACATTTGTTTATAGCGCAGCCTACAAGTATACACATGCACAGATATGCATGCACTGCCACACCACTTGTGTCTGTATTTTCTGCTTTTCATAAACTATTTCAATCTAATTAATATTTTTCATAACAATCTTCACATGCTTCTTTCTCAAAGTATAAAGTACATACTTATCTCAACAGAGCTTAATTCTTCAATTTGAGGTAGCAGTACTTCACAAGAATGCATCCGACATAGCGCTACTTTTCACTATTATAGTTGCGTCAGGAAATACTCATTTCTACTTGAATGATTTTTCAGTATAGTCATAATAAGAAGTCACCTTTCAAAGAGTAGAAATGAATATTCCTTGATACATCTGTAATAGCAAAACATAGTGCTACGTCAGATGCATTCTTGTGAAGTACTGCTACCTCAAATTGAATAATTAAGCTCTGTTGCGATAAGTATTTACTTCATATTTTGAGAAAGACGATTGTGATAAAAAATATTGATTAGATCGAAAACATTTTTATGAAAAGCAGAAAATACAGACCAATAAGGAGAAGTGGTGTGGCAGCGCATGAAAATCTGTGATGTGTCATAAGATATAAAATTGAAAGTAACCCACCTTCTGATGGTCCTGGAAAAAACTTAATTGGGTATCTAGGGGTTTCTTATTGTGTGTGGTAGAGACTATGGGCTAGATTCAGCAAACTGTGCTCAAACATCCGCACCAGAAAAAAAATCGGTGATCAGTGATATTCTATAAAGGACACTCTGGGTTGAGAACCTTATATAGAATATTACGTAGTGTTGATTTCTGTGCCCAAATTTGGGCACCAAGTCTGCTGAAACCACATATAATCCTAGCGCTCAATTTGGGTGCCCATCCCCAGTATGCTATAATATTATATGCACATTTTTGGAACACCCTGACCTTCCCATGGCCACGCCCCCTTTGGGGTTCCATACTATGGAATTTAGGCACCCAGTGTTTTCAAATAGCGCCTATCTAGATGCAAGTGCCAATCCTAATTAGTGCCAATTACCATCAATTGATTGTTAGTGCCCTATTATTGCTATTAATTGGTTCATTAATCAATTAAATTGCATGCATATGTCAGGATCACGCCCAAATTTTGGTGACCTTTATAGAATCTGGGGGTAAATGTAGGTGCTACTTTATATAATTACCCTTGTCACGTGCCTGCTTTTGTGTGATATACATGTAGAAGTTTTGAAGAGTGAAGAATAGGCAAAGGGGGAGCAGACTTTATAAAACACACACATGTGCACCTATTCTTTTCTGCACATATATGTAGATTAGTACACCTGCCTCCGGTGGTGGATACATCCTAGCATAAATGTCGGAAGCAAACGGCAATGGAATTCAAGGAAGAGTGAGGTAAATTGGTGCGCATTATTTAATGCAACCCCCATAAGTTCAGTGGAGCCTATTTCCTAACTAAGGTGCTAATTTTAGAAGTGCCATTCTCATTTTAGATGTGCATAAACCAGTACTTAAACATTTATCTTGCAAAGATGTAAAGTTTTGACTTTACAAAGCCAAGATATACACATCTAAAACTAATGAACGTACAAATAACAAGGGTAGTTTTGTATACTAGCAGTAGTATCACGAGACTCCTGGTAGAGGTTGTGGCAGCTACTTCTACTAGGGAGCCACTAGGGGGCAGGAATGAGTGGGGTTTGCTCCTGCCCCCATCTCCCCAGTATACCAGCAGGGTATACCAGTAAGGTAGGCCTGGGGGTAGGCCCAAAAGACATATGACAAAAGACTGGAAGACCTGAATATAGATACTTTAGAGGAAAAAAGAGGTAGGGGAGATATGACAGATATTTAAGTACTTGAAAGGTATTGATATACAAACAAATCTCTTCCAAAGATGAGGAAGCAGTAGAACTAGAGGACATAAATTGAGGTTGCAGGGCAACAGACTTAGGAGTATCGTCATGAAATACTATTTCAAAGAGAGAGTAGTAGATGAGAGGAATGTCCTCCCGGTAGAGGTGACGAAGACTAAAACAGTGAGAGAATTCAAAAATGTGTGGAATAAACACAGGAAATGCCTAAATAGAAAGAAGACAGTACATACTGTAAGTACATAAGTAATGCCATACTGGGAAAAGACCAAAGGTCCATCGAGCCCAGCATCCTGTCCCTGACAGCGGCCAATCCAGGTCACGGGCACCTGGCAAGCTACCCAAACATACAAACATTTTATACATGTTATTCCCGAAATGTACTTATGACCATGCACATCTTTTGTCTGTACTGTGTGTGTTAGATACATGTTTTAGGGATTTCTCCACTGTACCTACTCAGACAGCTGATCCAGCATTGTCCATACTCTGGTAAGTATCTTAACTATATCTAAGTTGATTCAGAATTAATTGCCACATGTACTGAAATCAATTAAAACTAATTTCTGTGAAATGGATACATTTGTTCCAGATAACTCATTTTCAATTATGTCAAGACTGATTACAGTCAAAAAAGCAAAAAGAAAAATCATTCTTATTACAAAATCTGATGGTATAAACGTGAAAAATAATCTGTGACACTTGCTCCCCTGTTTACAAAGCTGTGCTTGTGGCTGCCACATAGCATTGCCGATACAGCTCGTTCAAAGTGAATGGGCTGTGTTGGCAGTGCCATACCGCCATCCTTTAGCGCGGTTTTGTAAACAGGGGCCTTATTTCCTTAATTTAAATTTCCATGTGGGCACTTGGGGGTAATTTTATAGAGGCTTTTTCATATATTTACATAAATTCCTTTCTATAAAATTACCTCATGCATACAATTGCAATGACACAAAAGCGTACAACTGTATGTGACTCTGGAGCAGGTGCATTCAGGGGTGGAGTTTCAATTGACATACATCATTTAGAAAATATGCACATTTGTATCTATGGTACACATGTACATCTACTCTAGTGCCTGAACTGATGTAAATATATTGAATGTGTTTTACTTATGATTTCTGAGCTTTTGTGGGGCTATTTGCTACAGAATGTAAGAACTGCCAAAATGGTCCATCAAGCCCAGGATCCTGTTTCCGACAGTGGTCAAGTTCTTGGCAGGATTCCAAAAACTAGATAGTTTCTATGCTACTTACCCCTATTGATAAGCAGTGGCTTTCCCAAGATCAACCATAACGATTTATGGAATTGTCTTCCACGAATTTATCCAAACCTTTCTTTCAAACCCATCTATGCTATTCATTATGCCTTCATAACTCGTTCACATGCATTACTAGATGGCCAGCTAAACCTGCAGCCCAACATTCACAAGGAAGAATGTTTTTCTTGAATTTCAATTGCTTATAGCAATAATAAGCAAAAACATTTATTGCAATAGATGGAACTCAAAGTCCTTCTGCCAGAGCAAGAGAGACTTTGAACTGGATATTTACAATTGTTGACAGGCTGACAATATTGCAGAGAGATAGATATAGAGTATCGGAAGAAAAGGTTGATTTACTGCAGGGGTGAAATGATAAGGAGAATAAAACTGAGGAAGTTGAGAAGTTGGGTGTAAAATGAATTGGTGAAAAAAGATTCCAAACGGAATCTTCTTTGCCTTGAAGGGAGGAGGGGCAAGAAGAAGACCCACAAGGTTAGAGAGAAAGGGAAGGGACCAATAGGGTCAGTGCCTGCGACTACAGGACAGTGCATGTCACTAAGGTAATTAAAGCAAGCATTTGCCAGGACTCCAGTGATTGGAGGGAGAGGGTCACATGCAAGTGATGACTTATGACAGCACAGATGGTAAGGATCCTTCAGGCAGTGACAGCCAGCCTAGGAAACATGCCGGAACTACAACCATTGAGGCAGAACGCTGCTTTTACCACATTATCCAGCAATGAGTTATAGAGCCTAATTATGCTTTGAGTGAAAAATATAGTTTCTCCTATTTGTTATAAATGTACTACTTGTAATTTCATGGCATGTCCCCAAGTCTTTCTACTTTTTGATAAGAAGAAGCAATCAATTTGTGGATATGTTCCTTTATAATATAGCTACAAAATTTGCTACCACTTGCCCTTTACACTTAGGCGACCTATTATAAATGTTCTTTCCACAGGGGTAATTTTATTCAGCATTTCCTGCATATAAAGCCTGGCTAAAATTCAGCAGGTGTACACCCGCATACAAGTACACAAGCCAAAAAGAGCCTCCGTACTTTTACATGAGTCATGCATAGGAATTCTCAGAGGCAGAGTTTTGATGGAGCTGGGGTGGAGTTGCAAAGAACACGCATACAGTACTTTATAAATTATGAATTTAATAAAGGGCACTAAAAGTTAGGCTAGGTGCTGAGCTAGTATTCTGTAACACAGTGTTTTCCAACCAGTATGCCGCAGGAGTTTTCTAACACTCCTGTCTTGTCCCCAGCCACTGACCCAGCATTATAAGATTTCTTCTATAGCGGGCAGCAATTCAGACAGCCTGCTAGTGCCAGCCCCAAGTGTTCTCTCTGACATAAGTTTTGCTTCCGCATAGGCAGGAAGCATCAAAGAGGGCTCAGGTTGGCATGAACAGGCTATGTGAATCACTGTCCGCTGCTGCCACCGCTGCTGACCACTGTCACTGACCACTACAGGAAAAAAGAGGTCATGGAAAAACAAGTGGCTAAATTCCCCAATCTGTGTACCCAGGTATCATGAGTAAGTTAATAGAAATTTCAAACTAAATAGGTGGGAAAATGTAGGATACAAATGCAACAGATAAAATAAAATAAAAAATAAATATATTTTAACTTCACCATATGTTGTTAATTGGCTCTATTTTAGGAGTCCTTGGGTTTGATGTATATGTTTCTGTGGAAGTTTGCTAGTTCTCATCACACATTTTAACCAGATTATTACATAGTGAAAATTATGTGACATTAAGATTGTGATCATTTGGTATGACCTCATTACTTTGTTATTACGGAGGTAGTTCTAAAATTGTTGTTTTTGAATGCATGTTATTTGTGGCTAATTTCATTATCTTTGAAATGTATTGTTGCCCTTTTGCCAACTTGTGTCTTCAATAAAAATATTCAGCTATAAATATAACACAATGATTAAACATTTAATTATTGAATTTTAAACACAATCTTAATATTCATTTGTTAAATGATAAAATATATCTTTTAAAAACTGATGGTGTGCCTTGACAATTTTTGTACCTTGTCAGTGCGCCATGAGATGAAAAAGGTTAAAAATCACTGCTGTAACAATGTATTTGTGCATCTACAGGGGAATTCTATAAATGTTGTGCACATTTCCATGTGCAACATTGCACGCTATTCTGAGATGCGTGCATAATTAAATTGGCTAATGAGCCAATCAGCACTAATAACTGAGCACTAACAATCAATTATTGATGTTAATTGGCAACAATTTGGATTTGCGTGTGCATCTTGCTAAGCCCTATTCCATAAAGATCCAAATGTAAATGTTATAGCGTGCAACTCAAAAGGGAACGAGGCCATGGAAGAAGCATGGGCGGGTCAGGGCATTCACTAAAGATGCGTGCAGTATTACTGAATACCACGGATCTGCACCTAACTTACATGCCAAAATTTACACCAGGTTTCAGTTGGTGTAAATCCTCGCACTGAATCAGGATGCTATCAGCCTTATTTTCGAAAGTGATGGGCACCCAGATTTCGACCCAAATCGGGAGATAGGCGCCCATCTCGCAAAGGCGCCCAAATCAGTATAATCGAAAGCCGATTTTAGGCGCCTGCAACTGCACTCCGTCGTGGGAACAAACAAAGTTGATGGGGGCGTGTTGGAGGCGTGGCGAAGGTGGGACTGGGGCGTGTTTATCGGCCGAGCAGAGATGGGCGCCTTCGGCCAATAATCGAACAAGTCCCAAAAAAGTGCCCTAAATGACCAGATGACCACTGGAGGGAATCGGGGATGACCACCCCTGACTCCCCCAGTGGTAACTAACCCCCTCCCACCAAAAAAAAACTAGCTTTAACAACTTTTTTTCCTACCTCTATGACAGCCTCAAATGCCATACCCAGCTCCATCACAGCAGTATGCAGGTCCCTGGAGCAGTTGTTAGTGGGTGCAGTGGACTTCAGGCAGGTGGACCCAGGCCCATCCCCCCCCCCCACCTGTTACACTTGTGGTGGTTAATGTTGAGCCTTCCATAAAAACCCAAAACCCACTGTACCCACATCTAGGTGCCCCCCTTCAGCCATAAGTGCTATGGTAATGGTGTAGAGTTGTGGGCAGTAGGTTTTGGGGGGATTTGGGGGGCTCAGCCCCTAGGGGAAGGGAGCTATGGACTTGGCAGGTATTTAACTTTTTTTTTTTTTTACTTTTTACAAGTGCCTCCTAGGGTGCCCGGTTGTTGTCCTGGCATGTGAGGGGGACCAGTGCACTACGAATCCTGGCCCCTCCCATGACCCAATGCCTTGGATTTGTTTGTTTTTGAGCTGGGCGCCTTCGGTTTCCATTATCGCTGAAAAACGAAACCGCCCAGCTCAAATCCGCACATATCCGATGCATTTGCCAAGCATAAACCATATTATCGAAAAAAAAGATGGGCAGCCATTTTTTTTTTAAATATGGTCTGTCCTGCCCCTTTATGTACCCATTCTCGGACATAGACGCCCATGGAGATGGGCGTTCGCGTTCGATTACGCCCCTCCACGTATTATTCTATAAAGGGTGCCCATCCTGGAATGTCCATTATAGTATACCATTCAGCAATGATTTTTTTGGGCACTGAATTTTGAGCGCCATGAACTGAATCCAGGCCCTAATGTGTTAATGAATACTAACGTAAGTCAGCAATTCAAAATAAAAATTTAGGTACCACCACTTACGCTAGTTCTATGGCAGATGTGTGAGTGCCTAAAACTGATAGTATTCAATGAAGTGTGTGCTGAAATGGTTGGAATACCAATACCCCTCCCATGTCCCACCCATGTGCAGTTATGCACCCAGTTATAGAATAGCACCTAAGTGCACTTAGGCACCTGATTCCATTTTCTCCAATAAGGTACACGTTCAGTAAATGGTGTCCAAATTTGAGTGATGAAAAAATGTGCACTCAGCGCTACTCTATAAACAGAACTCAAAGTACAATAATATTGCACCTCCTCCACCAGTAGCAATGACAACATAGGACTCCTGTGCAGTTCAAAGTTGCTTAGTTGGAAAATTGGGAACCATATTTAGGGTCAACAGAAGTTGCCACTAGTTCCCAGGTCTTGCAATAGAAACATAGAAACATGATGGCAGAAAAGGGCCAAATGGCCCATCCAGTCTGCCCATCCTCAGTAACTACTAACTCCTCTTTTTCCTAAGAGATCCCACATGCCTGTCCCATGCTTTCTTAAATTCTGACACAGCTCTTGTCTCCACAACCTCCACCGGGAGGCTGTTCCATGCATCGAAGAATACTGGTTTAAACCCTCACTCATCAACCACACACTGATGTGCATAAGTTGATGCAGCACAGAAGTCATCAAAATGGTCTGGAATGCAAAATATTTCTTTTTTTTTTTTTTAATTATATTTTTATTAAAGATTTTGCCTTACATAGAATGCAAAAGTAAACACATAATCAAACAAAACCCCCCTTAAAAAAAAAAAAAAAATTCGTTATTAAAAGGCAATACCTGGAGACAAATTGCAGAGTTACACAAGTTCAAGTTCAAGGCGTGCTATGTGGCTCCTGACAAAAAAGGTCTAAACGAGCCCAGGTCTTCAAAACAGACCTAATATTTCGGCGTCTATGAGCCAAAATTATTTCATATTTTCTGATCACGCATACATAACTCCACCATTCATTATAATTCAGGTACACATTATTTTTCCAATTGGAGACAATTAAATGTAAGGCAACAGCTAGCAGTATGTTATACAATTTCTTATCAGACTCCAAAAGAGGGATAGTAGGACAAGAAGCTCGTAAGATCACAACCTCATACGAGATCGCAGTGGTTTCAGGCAAATGAAAGATACGACACATTTTTGCCCAAATTAATTGCCAGTAAGCTCTGACATTTTTACAGTAGAAAACCATATGTGCCAGTGAGCCATCTCTTTCCTGACAAGACCAGCAGTTGAAGTTGATACTTTTAGTGATTCTGGCCACTCGAGCAGGAGTCCAATAAGCTTTATGAAAGATGAAATATGAGGATTGAGATATTGCTGCTGACTTCGTGGGACGTATGGAGTTAAGCCAGAAGGTAGACCAATCAAATTCAGACGCATCTAAACCAAACTCCGCTTCCCAAGATATCCTCAATGGAGCAACTGTATCAGCATGTAGATTCTGAAGTTTTTTATATAGCAAAGAAGCCTTCTTACGACCTGATGTAATGGTGTGACAAAAGGAGATAAATTCTGAAGGGTTCGAGCTAAGTAAATTGGAGACCTGAAAGGTTGCAAAACATGTAGAGATTTCCTTCCATGTGTCGGAATCTAGGAAAGAAACATTATACAATGCAGACATAGTAGCAGGCGATAACAGGGTACCAGCAATATACAGTTGCGACAGCTGCCATACACCCCTTTCTTGCCATTCCGCTGTTTGAGACTGCAGGAGACCAGCTGGAAAACCAGAGTTATACCAGAGAGATATATCTTCCAAAGAGATAGCACGGATTCCAAGGCCAACCCTAAACGTACGGATATCAGAGGCAGAGGCCTTTAACAGCCGAATGCGTCTGGTATAGGGGTACAAATCTGCATACGGGAGTAGAGATAAAGGGCACGGGTGCACCAACGCTGCCTCAAATCTCTGCCATCGAGGCGTGAGGTGAGATAATTCCCTTTGGAACCACCTTAAAGACTGGGCAAGCCGGAAAGCCTTGTGATAGTACTTAAAATCAGGAACATTAAGACCTCCCAGATCTTTTGGTAATTTAAGCTTCTTGAGCGCAATACGGGGAGGCTTCTGCCTCCATAAAAACTTAATTAGGAGGGAATCAAGTTTGTTGTAGAATGAGTTGGGAAAGGAGAGGGGAGTCATACTAAAAATGTAATTTAGTTTTGGAGCCAGAACCATCCTGATAGCCTCTACCCTCCCCCACCACGTTAGATATAGCGGAGACCAGACATTTAGAATGGAAGCAGTTAAAGATAAGATTTGGTCCTTAATGAGGGACAAACTTTGATCAACCGATTTGGAATACCATACTCCCAAATACTTAATTTTGTGAGGCTCCCAGGAAAATGGGTATTGAGATACCTGAGCTCTATGCACGAAGGAATTGAGCGGCATTATGGCTGACTTAGACCAGTTTATCTTATAACCAGACAGAGAAGAAAAAGAATTGATTACTTCCAATACACTGGGAAGAGAATTTGGTGTGGTATATAGCAATATATCATCAGCATAGATGGAAAGTTTAAACATCTCCCCTCCAACAGAGACACCAGAAATATGCGAATGAGCTCTAATAGCTATAGCTAATGGCTCCAAGGCAATGTTGAAAAGGAGAGGTGACAGTGGACAGCCTTGTTTTGTGCCTCTTTTTAGAGGAAAAAAGTGAGAATTATTACCATTCACTGAGATTGAGGCCTTTGGATTAGTATACTACTACTACTACTACTACTTAACATTTCTAGAGCGCTACTAGGGTTACGCAGCGCTGTACAATTTAACAAAGAGAGACAGTCCCTGCTCAAAGAGCTTACAATCTAATAGACAAGTGAACGGTCGGTCCGATCGGGGCAGTCAAATTGGGGCAGTCTGGATTCACTGAACGGTCCGATCGGGGCAGTCAAATTGGGGCAGTCTGGATTCACTGAACGGTAAGGGTTAGGTGCCGAACGCAGCATTGAAGAGGTGGGCTTTAAGCAAAGACTTGAAGATGGGCAGGGAGGGGGCTTGGCGTAAGGGTTCAGGAAGGTTGTTCCAAGCATAGGGTGAGGCGAGGCAGAATGAGCGGAGCCTGGAGTTGGCGGTGGTGGAGAAGGGTACTGAGAGGAGGGATTTATCCTGTGAACGGAGGTTACGGGCGGGAACGTAAGGGGAGATGAGGGTAGAGAGGTAGTGAGGGGCAGCAGACTGAGTGCATTTGTAGGTAAGAAGGAGAAGCTTGAATTGAATGCGGTATCTGATCGGAAGCCAGTGAAGTGACCTGAGGAGAGGGGTGATATGAGTATATCGGTTCTGGCGGAATATGAGACGTGCAGCAGAGTTCTGAACAGACTGAAGGGGGGATAGATGGCTAAGTGGGAGGCCGGTGAGGAGTAAGTTGCAGTAGTCCAGGCGAGAGGTAATGAGAGCGTGGACGAGAGTTCGGGTGGTGTGTTCAGAGAGGAAAGGGCGAATTTTGCTGATGTTAAAGAGGAAGAAGCGACAGGTCTTGGCTATCTGCTGGATATGCGCAGAGAAGGAAAGAGAGGAGTCAAAGATGACTCCGAGGTTGCGGGCAGATGAGACGGGGAGGATGAGGGTGTTATCAACTGAGATAGAAAGTGGAGGAAGAGGAGAAGTGGGTTTTGGTGGAAAGACGATAAGCTCGGTCTTGGACATGTTCAGTTTCAGGTGGCGGTTGGACATCCAGGCAGCAATGTCGGATAAGCAGGCCGATACCTTTGCCTGGGTCTCCGCGGTGATGTCTGGTGTGGAGAGTATACAATATTTTAATCATTTTAATAAAGGATGGGCTAAAATTAAACCAAGCCAAGATGTGAAACAAGTACTGCCATTCAATTCTATCAAAAGCTTTCTCAGCATCAAGTGAAACCGCTAGAAAAGGCTCCCGAGAGCCCTCAACATGCGCCAGAATATTCCAGAAAAGTCTAGAGTTATCGCTAGCCAGTCTATCTACTGTAAATCCATTCTGATCCCTATGGATTATGTCTGGGACAATATGTTGAAGGCGGAGTGCCAGGATTTTTGCATAAATTTTGTTATCTATGTTAATCAGAGAAATAGGTCTATAATTCTCAACTTTGGCCGGGTCTCTGTCTGGTTTAGGTATAACAACAATCGTGGACTGGTGGAAGGAGCCAGTTTGACCCTCATGTAATAAGAGAGAATTATAGAGGGCTTGCAGCTTGGGCGCCAGAAACTCCGCAAACCTCTGATAAAATTCTACAGTGAAACCATCATTCCCTGGCGACTTACCTGGCGAAAGAGAGTGAATGGCCTCTAGGATCTCCTTATGTGAGATTGATTGTTCTAAAGCTTGATTTTGAGAGACATCTATAAGAGGCCTATCAAGATGGTTCCCAAATTCCTCAAAAGGCCCCTCAGAAAATTGAACTTCAGAGTCATATAATTTGTTGTAGTACAATTGGAATTGCTGGGCAATGGCATCATCTTTGACGTGTATGACCCCCGAGGAATCAACAATTTGCGAAATCCTATTCCTACTTTTTTTAGTTTTCAAGTACTGCGCAAGAAGGTGGCTTGCTTTATTACTCTCAGCATACAATGTGGATTTGTGAGCATGAATGATGTTCAACGCCTCCCTTGAGAGAGTGGTATTTAAATCATATTTTAATTTCTGCAAGCTCATAAGAGTAGCTGGTTCATTATCTACAATGAACTGATTTTCCAACAACTTAAGTTTGGCAGTTTTCTCTAGCAGGTCCATTCTGCGCCTACGATTGGCCATGGCAGAATAACTAATGATATGACCTCTGACAGTAGCCTTAAAGGCATCCCACCACAAGAGAGCTTTATGTTCCTCTAAGAGATTAAATTGAAAAAACTCTTCCATTTTGGACTGTATAAATTGAATAAAAACATCATCCTGCATCAGCATGGATTGAAATCTCCAATACGATTTATTCTGAACTGGTAAGATATCAGCTAACTGAAGAGATACTGGCGAGTGATCAGAGAGAACTCTACTAAGTATCTCAGAATTACATACATGAGGTAGTAAATTAGAGGAGATTAAAAAGTAGTCAATCCGTGAAAAACTTCCATGAGGAGGTGAGTAAAAAGTGAAACCCAGGTCTGTGGGATGGAAAACACGCCAAGGATCTAAAAGACCTAGAATCGTCTTGAGATCCTGTATCTTATGGAGAGCTTTCGATCCCCTAGAGGGGCACTTGGATTTTCTGTCCAGAATAGGATCTTGTACCTGATTGAAATCACCACCAAGGAGAATAAGGTCAGCTCCAAAGGAAACAATCTCAGAGATTACACTGTGAAAAAATGAGGGGGAGTCAGAGTTAGGGGCATACAAGTTTCCTATTAACAACTGGAAATCCCGTAGTTGTAAGTGCACCAATATCCATCTTCCCTCATTATCAGAACATTGTTTTATAATGGAAAAGGAAAGTGATTTCCGCACTAGAATTGCAACCCCATTCTTTTTAAATGCAGCAGAAGAAGCAGCAACAAGAGAATAGAACTGATCCTGGAATCCAACTACATCAGAGGCCAAAATATCTTTCAGTAATTTCAAAAGCTAACTACAACATGATAATCCATACAGCCTAGCTTTTACTTCCTCATTGTTCTCTTAGGCGCAGTGAGGGGTGTGGAGTTTCCATAACAAGCCCATGACTTTGTCACATTGGCAATCAGTTCTACTGTTGTCCTACTCCATGTATGGACTTTCTCTAACAAAAACAAGACCACAAGTCTACACACATCATAGGATAATACCTTGAATCCTCTGGTAATTCTATTATGGAAATACTTTCAGTCATTACGATCATTTAATGGTTAGTTACTTGTGAATTACTACAACTAGGGCTAAATTTTTTATTATTCAAATAAATAAAATATGTAAATTTAGCTGCCTATATTCTAAATAATTAGGAGCTCTCTGAGTGTACAAAATATCTATGTTTATTGTTATTTTCACACCACAGGTTCTATTGCTTGGTAGGTTTTCTATTGGAATCAAATATGTGCATTTGTGTCATAGAAGAAATAAGTGCAGGAATGGCACAAAAACTGATCAGAAAATACCAGACAAGCCAGGAGAAGGATGAGGGAGCACCAGGGGAAGTATTGTTTTGCCACTGTTTATACATTAAACACATTGTTTAGAGCTAAAGAGTGTTAAACCCTTAAAACATGGTTAGCTTGTGGTAGCAGGCTACCACACACATGTGTTAAGGGGTTGTGTGGTAATTAGGCTCTTACCTTGAGTTAACCTGCACGTTATATTTTTGTGAATATTTGTCTGAAGGGGCATGATATGAGCGGAGAGTGGCCACAAAAACATTAGACAGCTAGCACATTATACTTATTACAAACTAACCCCCGGATTCTATATAGCGTGTCTAGAGATCCGCGTTGAAATCCAGGCATATTCTATAACAATGTACATAACTTAATTGGCTTAACAAGTTAATCAGTGTTGATAACACTGTAAACTCTGTAACAAAGAAAATGTTCTATTCAATGTGGAAGCTCAAACGATTAAAACCTTTCTTCCCAAGAGCAACTTTTCGATACCTAATACAATCAATGGTCATAAGCCATGCAGATTATTGCAACGGAATCTACGCGGGCTGCAAAGAACAACTCGTAAAAAAACTCCAGACCGCCCAAAATACAGCAGCCAGGCTGATATTCAGCAAAACACGCTTCGAAAGTGCCAAACCCCTCCGAGAAAAGTTGCATTGGCTTCCAATCAAAGAACGGATCATCTTCAAAATCTGCACCTTAGTCCACAAAATCATGTACGACGTAGTCCCAGGATACATGACAGACCTTATAGAGTTACCAATAAGAAACAAAGTCAGATCGTCAAGATCCTACCTAAACCTACACTACCCAAATTGCAAAAGACTGAAATACAAAACAACTTACGCAGCCAGCTTCTCCTACATAAGCGCACAACTATGGAATGGGCTCCCAAAAGCTGTGAAAACAATCCACGACCACTTGAACTTCAGGAAATCACTAAAATCCTACTTCTTCAAAAAGGCCTACCCCAACGACCCCACGTAACCCTCTTCACCTACCAACACAGCATGACTATGATCGAACAGGACATCACGCAATCTTCATCCATTCTGACCCTCCACTTATACCTCATATGATCACTATACAACTTTGTATTTGTTATCCACCGACTGGGCAAACGCCTTTGACGGTACTATGTAAGCCACATTGAGCCTGCAAATAGGTGGGAAAATGTGGGGTACAAATGCAACAAATAAATAACAGCACTTAAAAAGCAATAATAAGCACTAATTGGTAATAATTAGAATTTATGTACAAAACTCGCTAAGCATATTATGTAATGAACTGCACCTAAATTCTAATTTGCACATGCACAGTTCAAAAGGGGTGTGGCTATGGAAATAGGAATTTCATGGGTGTTCCAAAATTTACGTGCATAATTATAGAATATGGCCCAGTGCACCTAAATCTATGTGCAGGGATTTACATCACATTTTTATTGGTGTAATTGGAGGTGTGTAGTTTTAGGTGCTGGGATATCAACTGTGTATTCTATATACTGCCCCTAAATCTAGGCACCACTTATAGAATACACTTAGGCGGAAATGTTTATCATGCAGATTTTTTAGGTGTCTTATAAAGAATCTGGCCCTAACTGGGTAACACAGAGTTAATGCAGGAGCAGTTAGCTCCTCCTAAATAGGAAGCAGTAAGTGGTTCTGCATTAATGTCCTGCAGGTACTGTACATTAATATTTAATTAGCACATGAACTGCAAACAAAAGTTGGAAAGCCCTCAAAAAGTGCTGAGTAAAATTTGCAGTTATTGCACAGTACAATCCATGGACGTAGCTACGGGTGGGCCTGGCCCACCCAATTTCGGCTCAAGCCCACCCACCCAAGCGCACACACACTCAGCAGCCTAGCCTACCTGCCGTACCACGGCAGAGACGGCACCCACTGGCTCAGCTGATCTCTCCACAGGCTCCAGCCCGATTTCGGCTCAGGCCCGCCCACCCACTCAAGTGCACACTGCACTGACTGCAGCAGCGTACGTACCACGTCGCGGGCACCTGCTCAGGCTCAGCTGATTTGATCTCTTGGGCTCATCAGCCCGCCTACCTTTGGCTCGGCACTGAAAAATGCAGTTACAGACAGGTCGCATCGTGGCCGCGCAGCGCATCATAGTTGTTCCAACTTCCTTCCATCCTATGCAGTAATGGTGATGTGGCTGTGCGTGGCGGCGTGCTCAGTCTGGCTCTCGCTCCGCTCGGCTCCGCCTCTGTCCGCTCGCTCGTGGCATCTGAGGGCAGGCTAAAAAAATAGCTGCACGTCCATGCTGGGTTGAGACTATTGATTGAACTAGTGTGCGAGCCTCAGCCTGGCCCTGCCCTGGAAACGTGGGAAAGGAGAATCAAGTCTGTCTCGGTAATTTTACTGCCAAGCAGCAGCAGCAGCTGCCAGCCCAGCAGGTAATAATAATAATATCTATTTCTATCTATCTATAGTGCCCACCCATATTAGCTCTGGGTCCCAGCCAAATGTCAGGTCTGGCTACGCCACTGGTACAATCCAACGTTAAAATGCGTTTAACTGCATATTTTAGTTCACTTTAGTAAAAGGGCCTCCACATTTGTTCCATAGGATGTTTTATCAGTATTTACTGGTTAAAACCTCAAATAAAAAGTCATAATTATAATTATGCTACATGCTTTAACAGCAGCATTTTGTTTAAAATCCCATTGCAGTTGTTTCATTGCCTATATTTTGTGTATTACGTTGACCACATCTAAAATTGGGCAGCACTAATCCTTCAGGCAATACATTTTAAGAGAATGAGAACAATCTAATAAAAGCATTTTTATCATCCCCAAAGAAACTGCTGTTCAGAGCATTTATATAATTAGCTTTCTCATAAAAGGAATGCTGGACTGCAGCCCTGGATTTTTTTATTCTAGTTAAGTAATCAATGAAATGTCAGATCTGGCAATGCAAGAGAAAAAAAATCAACTGGGAAATGCAAAAAAAGAGATTCTATGTGTGCAGTTCTAGACTAGAGGATATATTTGAGGAAATGGGATACAACCACAAATCCCTTTCATAAATATCTTAAAACCCGATTTTTCATAGGCCATCTACACGGTGTCCAAAAAAACAGGACTCCCAACATTTTTCCAATTAATCCAAAAACAAATGTACTATTGTTAAAAAATTATTACTATTATTGTCTGTTTTAGCAAAATGGTGTTTAGTGAAGAAGATAAAGTTGTGATTAAAGTTATGTGATGTGGAGGGGCATAATCGAAAGGGACGCCCAAGTTTTGCTGAGGATGTCCTCACAAAACGTCCTGGTGGAGGGGCGGGGAAACCCATATTATCGAAACAAGATGGACGTTCATTTTTCGTTTTGATAATACAGTCAGGGACGCCCAAATCTTGACATTTAGGTCGTCCTTAGAGATGGTCGTCCTTAGACTTGGTTGTTTCTGATTTTCGGCGATAATGGAAACCAAGGATGCCCATCTCAGAAACAACCAAATGCAAGCCCTTTGGTCATGGGAGGAACCAGCATTCGTAGTGCACTGGTCGCCCTGATATGCCAGGACACCAACCGGGCACCCTAGGGGGCACTGCAGTGGACTTCATAAATTGCTCCCAGGTACATAGCTCCCTTACCTTGTGTGCTGAGCCCCCCTAAAACCCACTATCCACAACTGTACACCACTACCATAGCCCTTACGGGTGAAGGGGGGCACCTAGATGTGGGTACAGTGGGTTTCTGGTGGGTTTTGGAGGGCTCACATTTACCACCACAAGTGTAACAGGTAGAGGGGGATGGGTCTGGGTCCGCCTGCCTAAAGTGCACTGCCCCCACTAAAACTGCTCCAGGGACCTGCATACTGCTGCGATGGAGCTGAGTATGATATTTGAGGCTGTCATAGAGGCTGGCAAAAAATATTTTGAAAGATGTTTTTTGAAGGTGGGAGGGGGTTAGTGACCACTGGGGGAGTAAGGGGAGGTGATCCCCGATTCTCTCCGGTGGTCATCTGGTCAGTTCAGGCACCTTTTTATGGCTTGGTCTTAAGAAAAACAGAACCAGGTAAAGTCGTCCAAGTGCTCGTCAGGGATGCCTTTTTTTTCCATTATGGGTCGAGGACGCCCATGTGTTAGGCACGCCCAAGTCCCGCCTCTGACAAGCCCGTGAACTTTGGTCGTCCCCGCGAAGGAAAGCAGTTGGGGATGCCCAAAATTGGCTTTTGATTATGCCGATTTGTGTCGAAAGATGGGCGTCCTTCTCTTTCGAAAATTAGCCTGAAAGAGGCCCTTTTACTAAGCCACGGTAAAAAGTGGCCTGTGGCAGTGCGAGCACGTCTTTTCAGCGAATGTGGGCCATTTTTTGCCATGTCCTGGAAAAGGGACTTTTTTTTATATGGCCATAAAATGGATGTATAACAAAATAAAACCAGCAAGAATCCATTTTTGGCTTGAGACCTTACCGCCACCAACTGACTTAGCGGTAAGGCCTCACACGCTACCTGGGTAGTAGGCATGCAGTGCACGCACACTGCCATTTACCGCTGGGTAAGCACCACATGGTAGGAAATAGAAAATATTTTCTAACGTGTGTTTTTGACACCTCCAAATTCAGAATTACTTCCTGAGGCATATGGTAGCCGGGCAGTAATGCCGATTTGGCACACGCTGGATGCGCATAGGCCCCTATGTGCCTTTGTAAAAGGGCCCCAAAATAAGGCATATAGCGCAAAGCGTTTGCTAATTGAGTTTCCTAATAAAGGGGCCTTTTTACCAAGCTGTGGTATAAAGGACCCTGTGCTAGTGGCAGGGGCCATTTTTGCCACGCACTGAGGCCCTTTTTACGGCAGCATGTAAAAAGGTCAATAAAAGACATGGCCATGTGGTAAGATTTCACTTACTGCATGGTCATGCAGGGGAAGCACTTATGCCACCCATTGAGGTGGTGGTAAGGGCTCCTGCGCTAATCCAGCAGTAACTGAGTAGCATGTGACACTGCCCAATTACTGCTGAGTTAGTGCCTCCAGAAATATTTTTAGAATATTTCTGCTAGAACAGGAAATGGCGCACACTGGGGCCTGAACTACTGCAGGTGTCATCATTGGGCCAGTGGTAGCATCAAAGTGGCAAACGGTAAGCCCGCATTGGGCTTACCACCTCTTTGAAAAAGGACCCCAAATGTTGAACTAATGTATTTTCAAAGGTCATACTTAGGGGTCCTTTTACAAAGTGGCGGTAAGCACTAACGTGTGCTTATTGCACACTAAAATGGCACTACCGCAGGATGCGCTCAGGCCTCCTGCAGTAGTTCAGGGATCAGAATGCACCAATCCCACACTATAAAATGTAATATATTTTTTAGCGTGAGGGGTGTGTTTGGAAGCAGAGAGTAGCTGTGTCCTGCACTAATTGTGTAGCACAGGTAAATCACCGCGTGTTGCCTTATTAGCATAGGGTTAGCACAGGAGGGCTCACACACTAATGGCCACAGACTAATTGGGAAATTAAGGGGAAAATAGAAATTGCAGCCATTTTACTTCCATACTAAAAGTGGCCTCAATGTGGGAGAAACCCACCCGCTAAAAATCACATAGGCCACTTTTTAGCACTGCTTAGTAAATGGGTTCCTAAATGTTTAAACAATTGTAAAGTATTTTGAAACTATGTAAGGGATCCCATTTTTTCCAGACAAAATCTAGGTAGATATATTGCCAACCAAGCTGGGATCTTTACAGTTGCCAGGGTGTTTTAGCAAAAGGCTTGTGAAAGTGGAGCCTTATGTAAAATACCTATATGGCACATGCATTTGGTGGCAGCACAGCGAGAGCTGTTATTTTGAACAGTTAACATTAAAAAAAAAAGAGCCTAATGGCGCAGGGCTCTGCATGTGTAAATACTGGTACTTACACATAAATGGTGAGTTTTGCACCTAGAGAGCACCTGCTTGAAGCCTATTTTCCTTTACAGAACACTAGTCTAACCCGGTATGTTCACATGTGTGTTTAGATGTGAGCACTTACACTGACCATAGAACTGAAGTAAATGCTCTTGCCTAGATTCAAGAGATACGAGCGTAATTTATGGCATGCTATAAGTTACGTGTGAAAATATGTACCCCGCCCATGCCGCACGCAAAAACTGCCCATATGGACACCCGCTTGCAAAATATGCACAGCAAAGTCATGCACGTACTTACAGGCTAGTGTGTAGCCAGATTATTATCTATGCAGGTAAATGACTAGAATACTTGCATTTATAAGTACATGCCACCTAATTACCTCCTGAATGACACAAAAGAAACAATCCAGAAGTTAGAACATAGGAATAGCCATACTGGAGCAAACTGATGGACTATCTATATAGTCCAGTATCCTGCTTCCAGCAGTACTCAATCCAGGTCACAAATAGCAGTGGCTTTTCCCATGTCTATCTCAATAGAAGACTATGGATGTTTCCCTCCAGAAACTTGTCCAAACATTTTTTAAACCCAGATATGCTAATCACTGTTATTACATCCTCTGGTAACAAGTTCCAGAGCTTAACTATTTGCTGAATGAAAAAATATTTCTTCCTATTAATTTTAAAAGTATTTCCATATAATTTCATTGATGTACAGATGATCAAAAGCCCTGCGCTATTCCAAACAGTGCTCTACAAATAGCGCTGGAACAGCGTGGAGCTTTTACCGCCTCTATGATCAGAGATAATAGCATGCAAATTTAAGCACGCTATTATCTCTGCAGGAGGATTGTCAAAAACCCAGACCTGTCAAACAGAGGGGCTGGAGGTCTGTGGGACCCAAAGACCTCCCTGCAATGCAAGGCCCATGGCCTAGTGCCCCTCCAAATCCCCATACCCCTACCCCAAGTCAGCAAAATGGGGGATGGAAGTCCAGTCCCCCAACCCCCCCCCCCCCCCCCCCCAAGTTCACAGGGGGCTAGAGATTGATGGATCTCAAGCCTCCCTATCCCTCCTCACACCCCAAAATAAAAGCCCTGGGGGCCCAGTGGGCCACAAACACAAGCCCCACAGTATTCTCTTGTATGGTGGTGAAGTCCCACCCAGCACATCCCAGGATGCACTGGGCAGGACTGAGTGCTGCCATTTTCAAGGCTGTGCTGAAAGAAGGAGTGTACTACTCCCTCCTCCGTCATAGTCAGGTACAGGAGAGCAGTGAAGGGGGCTGCTAGACCACCAGGGCTTTTATTTTGGGGTGCAAGATGGGTTAGGGGTTAGGGGAACTTGTGTCAGAAGGGTCGGGGAGAACTAGAGGTCCACCAGACCTCCAGCCCCTGTGTTGCTGCCTTGAGGTGGGGGGGGAGTCAGGGTTCCTGTGGGGAGGTTTCTATTGGGCCTCCAAAACCCATTGTACCCACATGTAGGTGCCCCCTTCACCCCTAAGAGCTATGGTAGTGTTGTACATTTGTGGGTAGTGGGTTTTGGGGGAGGAGGGTTGGGAGCTCAGCACCCGTGGTAAGGGAGCTATGCATGTGGGAGCTTTTTCTGAAGTCCACCGCACTGACCTAGGGTGCCCAGTTGGTGTCCTGGCATATCAGGGGGGCCAGTGTACTACGATGCGTGGCCCCTCCCATGACCAAATTGCTCGGATTAAGACGTTTTTGAGCTGGGCGTTTTTAGTTTCCATTATCGCTAAAAAAAAACCAAACGCCCAGCTAAAAAAACGTCCATTTTTTTGAAAATACGGTTCGGCCCGCCCCTTCACGGACCCGTTCTCAGAGATAAACGCCCATGGAGATAGACGTTTGCGTTCGATTATGCCCCTCCACATCATGCAAGGTTCCGCGTTAGGAGTCACGGACCTAGAAAGGGATCTGGGAGTCATTGTTGATAAGACGTTAAAAACTTCTGCTCAGTGTGCTGTGGCGGCTAAGAAAGCACACAGAATGTTGAGTATTATTAGGAAAGGGATGGAAAACAAACACGAGGATGTTATAATGCCGTTGTATCGCTCCATGGTGCGACCGCACCTCGAGTATTGTGTCCAATTCTGGTCGCCGCATCTCAAAAAAGATATAAAAGAATTAGAGAAAGTGCAGAGAAGGGCAACGAAAATGATAAAGGGAATGGAACGACTTCCCTATGAGGAAAGGCTGAGAAGGTTAGGGCTCTTCAGCTTGCAGAAAAGGCGGCTGAGGGGTGATATGATAGAAGTCTACAAGATAATGAGTGGATTAGAGCGGACAGATGTGAAGCGTTTGTTTACACTTTCAAACAACAACAAAACCAGGGGACACAAGATGAAGCTAGAATATGGTAGATTTAAAACAAATAGGTGAAAGTTTTTCTTTACTCAGCGTGTAGTTAGACTCTGGAACTCGTTGCTGGAGAACGTAGTGACAGCAGCTGGCCTTACGGAATTTAAAGGGGTTTGGACAGATTCCTGAGAGAAAAGTCCATTGAACATTATTTAAAATTTTTTTTTTTTTTTTTTTTTTTGGGGGGGGGGGGGGAGTTGCCAGGTTCTTGAAGCCTGGATTGGCCGCTGTTGGAGACAGGATGCTGGGCTTGATGGACCCTTGGTCTTTTCCCAGTATGGGGGTGCTTATGTACTTATGTACGAAAACATTTTTCAGTCCAGAGCCCTGCCTACTGAACCAGCAACAAATAATCCCATTTTCCTGCTCCACTGCTCCTATTTTGCAAAATGTTGCTGCCCTCAAACACCTGGCACCATTTGGGGGAAAAAAGCAATGAGGCAAGATCACTCCTACCCCATTTAAACTCACAAAAGAGGTAAGAGAGGACTGAAAATGAATGAAAACAAAATAGGTAATGTCAACAGGACTGTGCCCTACTGTCCTGCTTAGCTTTCCTCAAACCTACCTGCCCAGGGATTCAACCATGTTGGGTATGAGAATCTGCTCTCCAAGTGAACACTTTTCTGAAGTCCTTGGGTGAAGAAACAGTGTTTTAAGCCTGTAAAATGTATTGGATATTTTCCTGCATTGATTATGTTCTGAAGTGTATTTCTCCTTTTTGGCCAGCAGGTAGTGTTTCTTTGCTATAAAGCTGTTACAGAGGACTGACTTCTCTTTCTTTTAGTTGGCACACAGATAATAGGAAGTGCCTGTAGTCATGTAACAAGTTTTTATTTGAAACTTGACTGATCTGGGCTCTAATTGGTCTGGAGTTCGAATTACCCAGCAGATGCTGGTTGTTGCTTCAGTTTCAACCTGGGAGAAGAGAGAGAGATCTTTACTGAAGCTCTGTGAATAGATATATGTCCTGATCTCCCCAGAAAATTTCTAGGAAGTATGCAAATGTTTAGTTAGTTTTCTAATTCATCCATTTTTCAGTTTTTATGTTACTATTTGCTATTTGCACATTTTTGTTTTGTCCAGTGTTCCAAGTTTTGAGAATAAACATAATTGTTTGTTTGTTTGTCTGAACTGATAAAGTATCCTGGTGGTTTGTGTGTTGGGTCTGTGAGTGCTTTCTGGGAACTGTAGTACCACCGGGAAGTGTGGCTCCAGTAACCTAGAAATCACTAGGATAATTGGGAGAGCGGGAGCTCACCCAGAGGGGGTTGTGACCCAGTCAGTGGGGGAAGGGTGCTAGTGTAAAGCACGAACAGCAGGTGCAGGTGGACCTGAGTTGTGCTGGGGACAGACCCTCTAAGTGACCGTGGGGTAACCCCAGGCGAGTGGCTAGGCGTTTCGTGACAGACCTTTGTCCTTTTTTTGTGGGTAGAGACGGGATTGTTAGACTCAGTTTGTGGTGTGAGAGCCACCATTCCCTTAGTGGTTCAGTCTTTTTTATCTGTAACCTTCTGACACCGAGCACAGTGAACAAGTGCAGCAGTAACAGGGTCCCTTTCCTTTCATTTTTTTTTTTCAGTGTTAGAATAGCAGGTGCTGATGGTGAATAGCAGCCGTCATCAGACACTGGATTTGCCTGTCCTAATGCAAGAGCAACCGGCTAACCTCAGTGGGGAGGAGCTGCAGGACCGGCCTGCCTGCACAGAGCTGTCCTGCGGGAGAGCAGATGCCTTGTGTGCAGAGGTCCACGAGTTGGCAGGGCAGGATGCCACACCAGCTGAATCCATCAGATCTACATGCTAGAGCAAGCTGCGGCGAGAGGAATGGGACAAGGAAGCGCAGGAATGGGGAAACGTGAAGTTCAGCTGCAAGTGAAGCTAGAGATGGAAATGGCTCTTGTCCAAAGCTCCAGCCCCAATCCCTTCTCCGAGGCCTGAGGCAGGATCCGCAGCCTGGATCAGGCCCAACTTGTTTTCACAGTTTGACGATACCAGAGGTGACATAGATGGATATCTGCCTTTTGAAAAAACTTTGCCACCTCAATGAGATCCCTCAGAAAACTGGTGTGCTTATCAGGAGGAAAGCTCACTGGTAGACCACTTGAGGCATTTCAAGGACTGTCATAGAGATGTGCTCCAGTTTGAGGAAATGTGCAATCTTGTTGAAACCTTATGCTATTACCCTGAGACCAGCAGACTAAAGTTCCAGACTTTGCAAAAGGGGATGGATTTATACTCACAGAGAGTTTGTGATTCAAGCTACAATACCAGCACAGCGGTGGCTCAGTGGAGCCTAAAGTTAAAACCCGGGAGGACTGCCACACCTGATGGTTCTGGAGCAGTTTTTTCAGGGTTGCTCCAAGAGGTGAGGGAACATGTTCAAGATCACCAGTCCCATACTCCAGAGAAAGTGGCTGAGTTGGCTGACATCTTTATGGCTAACCGTCTCCTGGTTAGCAAAGAGAAGTCATCCTATCTACAGCAGCAAAGATCTAAGGGCAACCCAGGGCCCTAAGCCAAATATCCCTGCAACCTCAGAGACTGTCCAGCAAACCCGCCAGTGTTCCACAAAAACCTAAAGACTTTAGGCATGAACGTCCTTGTTTCCAGTGTGGGCATACAGACATTTAAAAAGCGGGATTGCCCAGATAATCCCCAAGACTACAAAAAGAGAAT
Organism: Microcaecilia unicolor; assembly: GCF_901765095.1. Classification (NCBI taxonomy): domain Eukaryota; kingdom Metazoa; phylum Chordata; class Amphibia; order Gymnophiona; family Siphonopidae; genus Microcaecilia; species Microcaecilia unicolor. The sequence continues at coordinate 184,160,637 of NC_044034.1, read as the reverse complement.
TCCAGTCATGCACCTAAGCTAGCGACTTTCGTGAGTGGTTCCAGTACCATGAAGGAGACCCACAGAGTTGCCGCAGCCGAAAAAGTTACTGTCATTCTCAAGCAAGGAAGCAGATGGATTTCCACAACCAACATCACTCTAGTACCCAGGTGACTGGGCTTGTGGACACTAGCTCTAGCATAACTTTGTTACAACCAGAGCTAGTGTCAGAAGATGCTATTCTATCAGGGTGCACTGCAGAGGCAGTGCTAGCCAATGGATCCAGAGAGACTGTACCCATTGCTCGAGTATTCCTGGATTGGGGTACCAAGCCTGTATATGGAGAAGTAGGCATAAAGAAATACATGCTGGTACCAATGCTGTGTGGGAACGACATGAGTCCAATTTATTTTATTTATTTGTTACATTTGTATCCCACATTTCCCCACCTATTTGCAGGCTCAATGTGGCTTACATAGTACCGTAAAGGCATTTGCCAATTCCGGGGGATAATTGGAGGGTGGAAGACTCACCTAGAAAGGGAAGGGAAAGGGAAATGGAACTTGATATACCGCCTTTCTGAGGTTTTTTGCAACTACATTCAAAGCGGTTTACATATATTCAGGTACTTATTTTGTACCAGGGTCAATGGAGTGTTAAGTGACTTGCCCAGAGTCACAAGGAGCTACAGTGGGATTTGAACTCAGTTCCCCAGGATCAAAGTCCACTGCACTAACCACTAGGCTACTCCTAGAAGTGTTTGTGACCCAGTTGGTGGGAGGAGGATGCTAGTGTAGAGCACAAGCAGACCTGAACTGTGCTGGGGATATACCCTCTAAGTGGCTGGGGGGGTAACCCAGACTAGGCATTTTGTGACAGACCTTGTTTTACTTTTCCAATATGTATTTTGTAGTTAGTCTTATGGTTCTGTTACTGATTAAGTATTTGTTTATTTGGATTTTGCTCACACCTTTTTCAGTAGTAGCTCAAGGGGAGTTACATTCAGGTACACTGGATATTTCTCTGCCCCAGGAGGGCTCACAATCTAAGTTTGTACCTGAGGCAATGGAGGGTTAAGTGACTTGCCCAAGGTCACAAGCAGCAGTGGGATTTGAACCAGCCACCTCTGCATTTCAAGACCAGTGCTCTAACCACTAGGTCACTCCTCCACTCTGTAAAGTAGTCTCAATCCAATCCTTGGGACACAACCAAACAATCAGGTTTTCAGGCTATCTACAATGAACATGCGTGAAATAAGATTTGTATATGATGGAGGCACTGCATTGAAATCTCTCTCATGAATATTCATTGTGGACAGCCTGAAAGCTAGATTGACTGGGTGTGTCCTGAGGACTGGGTTAAGAACCACTGGTGTAGCATATGGATTTCAATCAATAATTAATCCTGCTGAATGGTAAAGGGAGTGGCCACAATGGTGGCATGAGTGTTTGTCAGTGTGTATCTCTCACTTCTTTGCTGAGATTTTGATGTGTTCCATTGTAAATAATGTGGTATACTAAAAGAAAGGGGGTGATTTAAGCCTTACCCCTCAGGCAACCACCTCCTCTCCTATCCAGCGATAGACCATCAAACTCTTGCAGGAGAAGTCAGGAGGTCCCAGTGCAAGCTTGTCTAAGGGAGAACACAGCTTGCTGAGTTTGAGCGCATCATTGTCCCCACTGACTCTCAGCCCCACACCATGTCCGGCAGACGCCAAGGAACTTTCAGCACTCACTCCTACGATGGAAAAGGCACTGTCAGTGAGCTGTGCTGAGGGGATTAGACCAGAGGAACAGTTTGCTGAAGGAGAGAGCATTGGAGTAGCTTGATGGCTGCACCCTATAAGGCTCAACTCAACTGTTGAAAAGTCTACACAAGAAGTTGCAACTTAAGGGAGTCTTTACTAAGCAGCGGTAGCGTTTTTAGCTCACGGTAGAAATCATAAGTACATAAGTACAAAGTATTGCCATACTAGAAAGACCAAACATCCATCAAGCCCAGCATCCTGTTTTCCAACAGTGGCCAATACAGGTCACAAATACTGGCAAGATCCCAAAAATGTACAAAACATTTTATACTGCTTATCCCAGAAATAGTGGATTTCCCCAAGTCCATTAATAACGGTCTATGGGCATTTCCTTTAGGAAGCCGTCCAAAACTTTTTTAAAACTCCACTAAGCTACCGCCTTTACCACATTCTCTGGCAATGAATTCCAGAGTTTAATTACACGTTGAGTGAAGAAACATTTTCTCTGATTCGTTTTAAATTTACTACATTGTAGCTTCATCGCATGCCCCATAGTCCTAGTATTTTGGAAAGCGTGAACAGACGCTTCACATCCTACCCATTCAACTCTCATTATTTATAGACCTCTATCATATCTCCCCTCAGCTGCCTTTTCTCCAAGCTTAAGAGCCCTAGCCACTTTAGCCTTTCCTCATAGGGAAGTCGTCCCATCCCCTTTATCATTTTCGTTGCCCTTCTCTGCACTGTTTCTAATTCCACTATATCTTTTTGAGATGCGGCGACCAGAATTGAACACAATATTCGAGGTGCGGTCGCACTATGAAGCAATACAAGGCTGTATAACATCCTCATTTTTGTTTTCCATTCCTTTCCTAATAATACCTAACATTCTATTTGCTTTCTTAGCCGCAGCAGCACACTGAGCAGAAGGTTTCAACGTATCATCTCTCTCTCCCTTAATCCACACCCCCTACTCTCCTTACTCTCCTTCTTTTTCCTCCTTCTCTGAAGTTTCTACTGAGGAAACTGCCCTTCTTCTTTCCTCCTCTAAATGTGCTACCTGTTCATCTGATCCCATCCCCACTCATCTACTTAGTACTATCTCTCCTGTCACCTGTCACATCCTTAATCTTTCACTCTCCACTGCAACTGTTCCTATGGCCTTCAAACATGCTGTTGTCACTCCACTCCTTAAAAAACCCTCACTTGACCTACCTGTCCCTCCAACTATCGCCCCATCTCCCTTTCCTCTCCAAATTACTTGAATGCGCTATTCACTGCCACTGTCTTGATTTCCTTACTTCTCAACCTATTCCTTGACCCCAATCCAATCTGGTTTCCCGCCCTCTTCACCTCTACTGAAACTGCACTTACCAAGGTCTCTAATGAAACACAGAAGCCACTCCACCACTACAAGGTGATGTCCCTTCGGAGGGGCTGCAAGCATCTTTATGAGTGTCCCTGACCCACCCCTACCCATGGCCACACCCCCATTTGAATTGTGTTCGAATCCAATTAGGCACTCATTGTTACAGAATAGCACAGCCAGATCGACACCCACAAATCATAAGTAGTACCAAATAAGTGCTTGATAGCTCCAATAATTAAATTATTTGAGTCTATTAACTAATTACTTTGGGCACAGATCTGAAATCTGCACCCAATTGTTGGTGCCCAAATTGGGTGATCCTTATAAAATCTGGGGATTAGTGTATGAGACAGCATAAGCTATTTTTCATGCTAAAAAGGGGTGAAAAATATGAAGTATGCTTGGAGATATCTTTTGAAATCCCTATGCATGCTATGAGACAGTATCTGTATTCCTCCCTTTTCTCCTAATCATAAAAGTCAGTCTCCAGAAAGTTCCCTTTTGACAGTTTGCTTGCAGTGCCCTTGCTTACAAAGTACCTCTTGCAAAATTTTTAAAAGTTGCATCAGGATGATTTAATGTGACCTGCAATTAAACACAATTGGAGGCACTGCTTCACTTTGCAAAAATAGTTTAGAGGTTGCATAATATACCTTCATTAAGGGCTGAGCACTGGACAGTTTATAAACATTGCTAATGTACATTACTGCATCTGTTCCAGCACATCATACACCATAGAATTTAAGTCAAAGAATTTTTTCAGTGCGTTAGGATTAGCACCATCATTAATTCAGATATTTCAGTGAAACATTTTTTTTTATTGGAACCACTTCAGACAGAGATGTAATAAAGAGGCCCTTATATCTAAGGTGTGGTGAAATCTTCCTTAGATCATTTCAAATTTGAGCTTAAAACCTTTCTTTTCAGAGATGCATTTGTAATTCTCCATAACCCCTCAGCTAAATCACACTATCTCATAGGATCGGTAGAATCTCTGAGAGTCCTGATACCGGTGTAGTTATACCTTTTGTTTCATTACCTCTCTCCCCATTTCCTATCCTCTATTTTGGATGTTGTCCCATTGACTAGTTCTATCCCTCTTCAATTTTAAACTGTACGCCACCTAGATGGTACTCTCCATTAGGCGGGATTTTAACTTTTAATAAAACTTGACACTTGAAATCTTGGTTTAGCGCATTCCAACTTTCCCATGCACTAAGCTCAGATTTAACAAGGCATTAAAGTAATGATTTTTATTTCTTTTTTTTTTTTTTTTGCAAGTCATATGCTAATGTTTAAGAATATTAAAACATGCATACACTTGTAAAGTAACAGAAATTATGAAACAACATATACAAGAAACAGCGAATAGTATCGCATCCAGAAAGGAAAAGCAACCATCTCACAAACAGTGGAGGGGGGGATGGAGTTCAAATATCATGGAGATAGCAGAAAGGAAAATAGAAAATTACTAAACAAAAAGTAAGGCTTAACGCGAGGTATGAAACTGCATTATTCTTTAATACCTGAAGTCCCCAATCTATGAAAGTCTTCAGCTGTTCCAGCACAATAAAAACATACTTTACTCCAACAAAATGGACCAAACACTTGCAGGGATAGGCTAAGAGAAAAGCAGCCCCGAGGTCCTTTTGAGTTGCACACCATAAAATTTAGGTGCCAATGCATGTGCAAATCTAAATCAATGCCAATGACTCCAATTATTGATTGTTGACACCTCATTAACTCATGAATTTGCTTGCGCATCTGCCCTGGGTGCCCATATTTTCACAGCCCTACCTTGGGTGACCTATATAGAATCCAGTGTGTAACTGCAAGTGGGGGGGGGGGGGGGGATGTGCACTTGGACAGTGCATGAGTGGGTCAGACATTTACATGGAAAACTTATCGTGCAAATAAGTGCCCACCTTTAGATGCTAACATTTACACCTGCCTTTTTCATGGCATAAGTGATAGAATCTAAATGTTGGCTCACAAATGCCAACTTATGCTCTATTCTATAACAGAATCTGGGCATCCAGATGCCATTCTAGAGTACTATTTTAGCAAACAGATATTTGGTCCCTAACTTATAGCATTTAGCGTCATTTATAGAATTGTCCTCTAAGTGTTCTGTGGATAATCCAGGCCAATGTTTCACTGCCATTGCTGCAGGTTGCCAGATGTGAGATGCTATGGAGGAAGCAGTGACAGCCTCTGCATGAGGGAGTAGAGGGGAAAGGAGGGGAGGAAGTCTCCTCTCAGAATGGTGCAGACACATTAGTGGCCAAGGACCTGCTCCTCACTCCCTGAGAAAGTAGTCCAGTCTGTGTTTCTTGGCTCCCACAACAGCGAATGTTTCTAACACTGGAGCCCCAGCAGAGGCTAGTTTTGACGGACAGACGGGCCAATGCAAGAAACCTTGCATTGAAGCTCTGCTATCTCCAAGTTTACCTTACTCATTGTATTTTATGCTTACATTTGGTCATTTTACTATTGTTACACTGTTAACACATTGTGTTTAAGAAAATTTATTGCAAAGATCAAAACACATGAAGTCCATACACACTAATAAAAATGCATCAATACACTCTCTTCTGAATTCTCTTACCCCGTATTTTTACCACACTTAAAACTCCACACACAGATAAAAATGTTATACCCTATGCTCTCTTGCTATTGTTCTATCGCCCTATCTTTTCGCCATTGTAACATTCCATTGTTTCCATGCCTAAACGATGTCTTGACTTGACTTTGTCTTCCCATAACTCCTCACAATGTAACCCATAATCGTACTGTAACACATGTATTTCCATCATTCACAATGTATTGTAAGCCACACTGAGCCCGCAAAATAGGTGGGAAAATGTGGGATACAAATGCAATAAAATAAAATAAATAAATAAATAAATAAATATCAAGCTATACCTATTGTACACCATCTTGGTGAATTTCATCATTAGGTCAGTTAATAAATCCCAGTAAATAAGTAAAATAAATACAGATTTTCATCCATATTGCTAAATGCATCCTATTTTATTTGTGTTGCACTGTGAATGATCATACAGTATATTTTTTGTTCATGAATGATACTTTTTCACAGCTTCATCTAGGAATAAATTGCATGAACATGCCATTCAAGGATTGACCACTCATGCTTGCTGAATGGTAGGTATAAATGGGTGTGCCTAATAGTAACATAGTAGATGACGGCAGAAAAGACCTGCACGGTCCATCCAGTCTGCCCAACAAGACAACTCATAGTGTGCTACTTTTTGTGTATTACCCTACTTTGATTTGTACCTATGCTCTTCAGGGCACGGACGTATAAGTCTGCCCAGCACTATCCCTGTCTCCCACCACCGGCTCTGGCACAGACCGTATAAGTCTGCCCAGCACTATCCCCCGCCTCCCACCACCGGCTCTGGCACAGACCGTATAAGTCTGCCAGCACTATCCCGCCTCCCAACCTCCAGTTCCCGCCTCCCACCACTGGCTCTGGCACAGACCGTATAAGTCTGCCCCGCACTATCCCCGCCTACCAACCTCCAGCCCCGCCTCCCACTACCGGCTCTGCTATCCAATCTCGGTTAAGCTCCTGAAGATCCATTCCTTCTGAACAGGATTCCTTTATGTTTATCCCACGCATGTTTGAATTCCGTTACCGTTTTCGTTTCCACCACCTCCCGCGGGAGCGGCATTCCAAGCATCCACCCACTCTCTCCATGAAGAAATACTTCCTGACATTTTTCTTGAGTCTGCCCCCCTTCAATCTCATTTCATGTCCTCTCGTTTCTACCCACCTTCGTATCTCCGGAAAAGGTTCATTTGCGGATTAATACCTTTCAAATATTTGAACGTCTGTATCATATCACCCCTGTTTCTCCTTTCCTCCAGGGTATACATGTCTTCAGGTCAGCAAGTCTCTCTCTCATACATCTTGTTATGCAATACCCATACCATTCTCGTAGCTTTTCTTTGCACCGCTTCGATTCTTTTTACATCCTTAGCAAGATATGGCCTCCAAAACTGAACACAATACTCCAGCTGGGGCCTCACCAACGACTTATACAGGGGCATCAACACTCCCCTTTCTTCTGCTGGTCACACCTCTCTCTATACAGTCCAACAACCTTCTAGATACAGCCACCGCCTTGTCACACTGTTTTGTCACCTTCAAATCCTCAGATACTATCACCCCAAGATCCCTCTCCCCGTCCGTACCTATCAGACTCTCGCCACCTAACACATACGTCTCCCGTGGATTTTCTATTCCCTAAGTGCATCACTTTGCATTTCTTGGCATTGAATTTATATGCCAGACCTTAGACCATTGTTCTAGCTTCTTCAGATCCTTTTTCATGTTTTCCACTCCCTATACCTAATGACAGTATTTAATAAAGCACATGCTTAAATAGTCAGAATGCCCATTGCCCCTCCATTTGAATGCCACTTTTGCAGTTACATGCTAGAACAATTAGGCACCAAGTATAGAACATCACCCCACTTTGGACACTTAACTTCCATTAACTTCCATTGAGGACCAGAGGTTAGGTATCTAATTAGCATTAGAGGCATTTATCTTTTCTCAAGAAACTTCTTTTCCTCAGCTGTCAGTTGTTTTGTGGTCATAAGTTTTACATTTTTCCTGACTTGGACAAGAACTATGCAACATTGTCAAAAGATATTTCCTGTAATGAGACAGCAGGTCTTGACCCTTGGTGGACAATTCCAGCCTCAATTGCCTGTGTAGTTATTCTTTTCCAATAAGATATGTTCTTTTGGATCCCATGGGTGTATCTGGAGTCCGGCGGTAGGGGAGGCCAGAGCCAGAGGGAAGGGGCACATTTTAGCCCCCCCCCCCCCACGCTGCCGCCGCCACCGACTCTCTCCACCTCCCCTCCCACCGTCAACCCTCCCCCGCTGCTTACCTTTGCTGGCAGGGAGCCCCAACCCCCACAGCCGAGGTCCGCTTCCTCCTGCCTTAAAAAATATTTCTTCCACTGGCGGGGGGACCCCAACCCCTGCCAAGCCGACCCGAAGTCTTCATATTTCTTCTTCGTCCGACCCTCCGTGGCCCATGCTGTAAGTAACGCTGTTGATTGAATCCAGTTCGGAGTCTGACGTCGCAGCAACGGTAAGCAGCGGGGAGGGTTGATGGCGGTGGGGGGGACCAGGGTGAAATCTATGGGGGGCCCCTGTGGCCCCACACAGATACGCCCCTGCTTTGATCTGAAAAAGCTCTTGATTCTGTTAGAAGCCAAGAAGTTAGAGCTACCTATGGCAGCTTATAAGGTGTGGTGTTGAATTTGTAAGGGCAGAAGAGATGAGAAGTTTGTCTTCCATTTTACGTCAATCCCTAAAAGTGTCACCTATATGTAGGTACAGAATGTTTTCTGGTGGATTTTGGAGGGCTGACAAGTGTAATAGAGTGGACTATGAGCCTGGGTCCCCTTTCTACAGTGCACTGCACTGACCACTAGGCTACTTTGTGGACCTGCTCGTTGCTCTAATAGGACTGGCCATAATATCTGAAGCTGTCATAAAGCCTGGTATGTACTGTTTCTTTTACATCATTGAGGGGTGGGAGGGGATCAGTGACCACTGGGGGAGCTGGGGGAGTAGGTAGGTCATGGCTTATTCTCTCCAGTGGTCATTGGTTTTATTTGGGGCACCTTTTGTGACTTAGTCATTATTAAAAAAGATTTTAGCCCTGAACATTTTTGCTTTTTTCCATGATGGCAGAAAAAATGTCCAAGTTCTGGTAGTGCCCAAATCCTGCCCCCAACATACCCCCTTGTGATGTGTACGCACTGCAGACAAACTGCATAGAAAAACATCTTAAAAATGAATTTGAAAATAATGATTTGGACATTTTGGGGGGGGGGGGGGGGGAATGCCAAATGTCGCTTTGTTCCATTTTTTAAAAAAAATTTTTGTTTTGAAAATGAGCCCCATATGCAGTTACATATTTCTCAAGCATGAAAGTATTTTCTGTTAATTTCCCCATTACCACCATAACTCCTGCCAGCTCTCCTTTGACAACATTGTCAGCTCTGTTTTGAAGAGCAACAACATGTTTGAGATTGAGAATTCTGTCTTCTGTCTAGTTTTTCCTTCAAGGAATTGTATTTTCAGAAAAGCCTCAGCTTTTGCATATTCTGCTAGTGTAACTCCAACAATGCAATATTTTCCCCCAAAAATTTCAGTTTTATATAAGCACACACTGCAGACCACATCTGTGTTCTAACATAGCTGACATTTTGTATTATATTAATAAAAATGTTGCATAATCCAACATCTGTTTATAATACTAATTTCTTCTGGGCAGTAATTGCTTTGATGAGTACTGTGTGCCATACTTTCATCTGACCACCAAATAGTCCATTAGCTTTTGTTACTTTTCAATGTCGTAGAATCCTTTCTCCCACACACTTTTTACAGGCATTAATAACCACGAATGTAATATACTGTAGCTGATTATTGTGGGTGAGATGATCTAATAACAATGCAGAGGTCATGGACTTTCCTGTCATATGCATTTTCTCGTTTAACAAGTCTCTTGTAATTAAGGGCAAACAACAAAAGAAAGTAATATGTTTTAATACAATGAAAAGACAGATCATTGGTTAGCTGAAGCTAAAACCCATAACTTATTTCCATAATTCATGTTCAAAGCCCTTTTTGGTATTACTTGAAATTTTAAGAATTGGATTTGGGGTAACTTAATCACTTATTTGGATTTAGCTCTTATCTTTTTACAGAGTAGCTCAAGGTGAGTTGCACTCAGGTACTGTTGGTATTTCCTGGAGGGCTCACAATCCAATTTTGTACCTAAGGCCATGGAGGGTTAAGACCCAAGATCACAAGGGGCAGCAGTGAGATTGAGCTTGGCTTCCCTGGTAGTCAGCCGAGTGCACTAAACTGTTTGCTGCTCCTCTACTACTTATAAGTACATAAGTATTGCCATACTGGGAAAGACCAAAGGTCCATCAAGCCCAGCATCCTGTTCCAACAGTGGCCAATCCATGTCACAAATACCTGGCAAGATCCCAAAAAAGTACAAACATTTATACTGCTTACCCCAGAAATAGTGGATTTTCCCCAAGTCCATTTAATAATGGTCTATGGACTTTTCCGTTTAAGAAGCCGTCCAAACCTTTTTTAAACTCTCCTAAGCTAACCGCCTTTACCACATTCTCTGGCAACGAATTCCAGAGTTTAATTACGTGTTAAGTGAAGAAAACTTTGATCTGATTCATTTTAAATTTACTACATTGTAGCTTCATCGCATGCCCCCTAGTCCTAATATTTTTTGGAAAGCGTAAACAGACGCTTCACATCTACCCGTTCAACTCCACTCATTATTTTATAGATCTCTATCATATCTCCCCTCAGCCGCCTTTTCTCCAAGCTGAAGAGCCCTAGCCGCGTTAGCCTTTCATCATAGGGAAGTCGTCCCATCCCCTTATCATTTTTGTTGCCCTTCTCTGCACCTTTTCTAATTCCACCACATCTTTTTGAGATGTGGTGACCAGAATTGAACAGCTAATATCAGGCCCATAATGTGCTGACGTCTCAATAATTGTTTTCCTAAATGCAATAACAATGAAGAAGTCTACCAGAGATTAAAAGATTACCAATTAAAGTAATACCTATCAACTTATAATGCATTTAATTGAAAGAATACATATCTCCAGTTGTATAATGTAAAATAAAATTATCAAAGGCCTGAAATAATTAAATTTATTATATATAAAATATCAATGTGCCTGGTGTTCTCAAAAGATACATTTTTGAGAACACCAGGCACATTTCCCTGTTTGGTTACTGTCCAGCCAATATCTAGCTGGCATAGTCAGTGTTATTTTTAAACGCTGGCCACTTTGGCTGAAATAAATTCAACTATTGTGCACCAGTATCCAGATAGAGGTTAATGCTTCAAAATTTGAATTCAGCACTCACTGCCAGCACTATCCAGATATCAGGCAATATTCAGCCTCAAATTGCTAACCAGATAATATTAGAACAGCCTTTTTAATGCTAACTGTAAAACTGACATAACCTCCCTTACTCTGTGATTGGACCACCTCAACACTACCCGGCTAGCATCAGGGAGGTGTACAATGATTTGCATGGATGTCCTAGTCAGTACTAATACTTCAAATAAGCAGCTTTGAATGTCAGGTCAGTGTATGTTTAAATTTTATTAATTTTATGATTGGTTGTTGCATATATGCTTGATTTTATGATTATTCTGTTATGGTCAGGTTTTTATTTCATAAATTAATCTGGAGTGACATTTTAGGAAGGACACACAAATCAGAATTGAGACAAATATTTTAGAATAGGATCTGCCAAACCTAGACCCTTTGTAAAATACATTGAGGAATGGACTGGTTACATGTGAGAGGAGCACACATTTTAGAACCATACAAGCCTAAAATATCAATGGGGTCAAAATGAGGGGTCTAACATATGATTACAGTTGAAATGGTTTACATACTATATAGAGGTACTATTTTGCACTGGGGGCAATGGGGGGTTAAGTGACTTGCACAGAAGCAAGTTAAGTGACTCACACAGGGAGTTGCAGTGGGAATTGAACCCAGTTCCGCAGAATCAAGGTCCACTGCACTAACCACTAGGCTACTCCTCCTAGTTGTCATTCTATAAACCTTGCCTACAAGTTAAACGTGGTTTATAGAATACGTGTAGCGCCCATCACCATGACTAAAATTTAGGTGCAACCATTTATGCCATCTAAGACCTGATTAAAATGCCCACACCTAACTTAGGTGCAAATCAAGCATATTCTATAACAGTGTGTGTAATATTTAGGTATGCCCATGATCCACCCATGGACACACTCCCTTTTGAGATCCACATGTTAGAATTTACGCTCACCACTTTACAGAATACACTCAGAACACCTGTGCACATATATTCTCATTAGTGCCATTAATTGTTTGATAATGGCTAACCATCAGTGCTGATTGGCTTGTTAAACAATTAAGTTGTGTGTACAAATTGACCATCCCCTGGACTCTATATAGTGCAATTTAAGTTGCACACACAAATCTGGTCATATTCTGGGTCACACAGAACTGAGGGAATTGAATCCAGTTCCCAGGATCTCAACCCACTACCAACCATTAGACAGCAGCAGGAATTAAACCCTGTCCCCCAGGTCCACAACCTGCTACACTAACCATTAGGCCACTCATGCACTCCTTTGAAAGGATATGGGAAATATAAATGACATTTCCCTATAATATTTTATATCATTTCAAAACAGATATGACAAGAGCAAGCCTTAAATCTGGGTTTTTCCAGTATTGTTAAAGGTGTATATTACCAACCTGACAAACCACCTCAAACCTCCACACCTCCCATCCCTACTTCTCAAGGAACCAGCATCACCCCTCACCTTCTGTTCCCAGCCCCAGGTCTTACCGTGATCCCTGGTACTCTGTTGGGATCAGGAGGGATTCTCAGCTTATTTGGCAGCTTGACCCCTAGTGATGGTACCATGACATTACCTCTAGGGTTCCAGGGCTCCATTTGAATTGAGTGCAGCAATGAGCAGGAGAGATTGGGGATCACAACTTTATTGATAGGATACCTGACACAGCTGTGCTTTGGTGAGCGTCTGCATCAGGGGTGAACTGCTATCCGTATTTTTCCAAACGTGTTCAAACTAAATCTCTCACAATGTTGAACACATGCCAGTCAATGATGAAAATCTGCAAAAGTCCTTAGCTGAAACTTCAGCATGAAGCTCAAAGCAGAGCCTTCTAATAGCTACTTGGCAAAACCCCTGATGCAGCCATTTGTCAAAACTCAGCCATGTCAGATATCCTATTTATGAAGCTGTCTTTGTACCATACTGCCTGTGACCTATTGTCCAACTTTGCTTTATAGATTAGACTAGGTCTTTATGTATTTTTTCCTGTGAATGGAGATCACTCTGCTCCATTAGAGTACCAGGATCCCAGTAGGAATTGGGGCTCAGATTGGGAGGGGGGATGATGCTGACACTTATGGGAGGATCATGGGGGAGTCGGGAGGTATTGGATGATGACTGGGGTTTTGTAATTGCAGGCTGTTGGGATGGTTTTACAAGCATTGGGGGGGGGGGGGGGGGGGGGAAGCCAGCAGCTATTATTAACAAAAGTATAGTGAAACAAATTCTTTAAAAAAAAAATAAATGGGGGAAAACACAAACAAAACAGGAAAATGAAAGAGAAAAAATTCACATTTTCTAGCAGAACTTTGATAAGAGAGTGATTGGAAGTGACACTATTTCTCTTAGATCTTGTACACCTCAAGAATTTTGACTATTTTCCAGCAAATATTCTGGCAATAAGCAGCAAGGCATAGCAGAAAATTATATGTTATGGGATATTGTCATGCTCTGAGTGTATTTTAGTATGAGAGACTTAAAGGCCAAATACAACCAACCACTTCAGAAGTTGCAATGTGACCCAATGATGAATGTAACATTGCAATTAAGAAACTGATCCTGAAATAGATTCTTTTATCAAATACAAATGGCACTGTAATAAAAACATGATGATATGCTAGGATAATATGAGTCCCAGATTTCTTCTTACCGTAAAAAGTAAACTCATTTATTCAGAAAAATTATCAGTATCAATGTTTATGTTGCAGTGCTTCCAACAACCAAGGTTACTATACCACAGTGACTATTGGAGGTACATACAACAATGCAGGCTGTAACCACTGTTCTCTCTAAGCTGAGTGGGAGTCCTCTAACAGCATTGCTACCAGTAGAGGGTGGTGCTTCAATATTGTGTTTATAATTGCTAGGGACAGCACCAAAGTTAAACACCAATTGGGTTTATTCTGTAACAATGCATACATTCTTGGAACGCCTCCCGGAACACCCGCAGCCATGTCCCCTTGAATTTACATGCTATAGGATATCCACATGCACCGTTATAGAATATGTTGCCTGTGTAAATCCCAATTAATGCTGATTGGTTGTTAGCCAATTATTGGCACTGATTGGTTCATTAATCAATGTATTTCTATATGCAAATTGTCAGCTTACACTGATTTGCACATGTTACTTTAGAGGGGCATAATCGAACGGCGCTAGCCAAATAGCTGGCCGGCCATCTTTGGGGCCGGCGACATAAGTGGGCGGAGCCAACTGTATTTTTGAAAAGATGGCGGCCATCTTTTTCTTTGCTAATATGGTTGGGCCCGGCCAAATGTCAGAGTTCGCCGGGTTTGAGATGGCCAGCATCGGTTTTGGGCCATAATGGAAATAATGCCGGCGATCTCAAACCCGGCGAAATCCAAGGCAATTTGGTCGTGGGAGGAGCCAGCAATTGTAGTGCACTGGCCCCCCTCACATGCCAGGACACCAACCGGGCACCCTAGGGAGCACTTCTAAAAATTAAAAAATAAAAATAGCTCCCAGGTGCATAGCTCCCTTCCCTTCGTTATTTAGCCCCCCAAATTCCCTCCAAACCCACTCCCCACAACTCTACAGCAATACCATAGCCCTAAGGGGTGAAGGGGGGCGCATACATGTGGGTACAGTGGGTTTTGGGTGGGTTTTGGAGGGCTCCCATTTACCACCACAAGTGTAACAGGTAGGGGGGGTGGGCCTGGGTCCACCTGTCTGAAGTGCACTGCACCCACTAAAAACTGCTCTAGGACCTGCATACTGCTGTCAGGGAGCTGGGTATGACATTTGAGGCTGGCATAGAGGCTGGCAAAAACGTTTTTTTGTTTGGTTTTTTTTTTGGGTGGGAGGGGGTTGGTGACCACTGGGGGAGTAAGGGGAGGTCATCCCCGATTCCCTCCAATGGTCATTTGGTCAGTTGGGGCTCCTTTTTGAAGCTTGGTCGTGAAAAAAAAGGGACCAATTAAGCCGGCGAAATGCTCGTCAAGCCTGGCTTATTTTTTTCCATTATCAGGCGAAGCCGGCCATCTCATCAGCATGCCCCGTCCGCCCTCATCCCGCCTTCACTACCCCTACCGACACGCCCCCTTGATGTTTCACTGGCTCCGTGACAGAAAGCAGTGAACCCGGCCAAAATTGGCTTTCGATTATACCGATTTGGCTGGTTTCAGGAGATCGCGGCCATCTTCTGATTTGTGTCGGAAGATGGCCGGCGATCACTTTCAAAAATGAGCTGGTTAGTCACCATATATAGAATCCAGGGGTGAATATCTGGTGGTCTTTTACCCATGGTGGCATGAGGGGGCGGGGCGTGTGTGTGGGGGGGGGGGGGACGTCAATCCAGTTCTGCCCTGGGTCCAGCTGTGATTCTCAACGGCCCTGAGTTTTCCCCCAACATTAAATCCTTCCCTGTTTTTACCCACTATTTATGCATCTACATGTAAGAGTTTAGTGAAATTTTGAGTATAAATTTAGGCACTCAACCCTAGTAAATTTTCAAAGATATCAATTTAGGAGCATAACTCTCAATGTTAAATGCATAAATCCTTTGTAAACTGGCCCTACAGTAAGTTTGTAACTTTCTGGTTGATCCTTATTACTAGTATGAAATCAGCAAAAGGTTAATTCTAGGATGCTGAAAAAAGACACCATGACAGATTTCTTCCTGGCTTTTCTTAGCTTCAGCAGGGTGGGCCGGCTCACCACTAACTAGTAGAACCCTAATCCATTCTTTTTGTATACTTTCAAAATTCAAGCCACCTCTTTGCACCACCCAGTGAAAGCATGTGTTATGCAGGGCATTTCAGAGAATCACAGAGGCCCAGGCCAGAGCAAATTAGCAGGACCTGAAGACCTAGAAATCATAAATCAAAAACATATAAAACCAGTTGAGGCATGTGCCCAACTTGTTTAAAATTAAGGAAAATCCAGTATTTTGCTGACTGCTGCCATGTTATACCCAGAAATTCAATTCCAGCATGCAAGACCAAGTGCTGAGGAGAAAGTGCACTGGTTTAGCAGTTTCTGGTTGCTACTTTTTCTATTTTGTCTATGCAACCTTCACAGGGAGGGACTTTTATCAGATTCTGGGTGTGCCTCTCGGGCCGATGATCAAAATTCCGGCCCTATTCTGAATAGCATCATAAAAATACCACTGGAACATCACAGGAGAACAATGCCCTAATGCCTCAAAGCTAATGAGATGCAAATATAGGTGCAATCATAGCTTTGAGCATTTAGGGAGTTTGGCAGGAGGATTGTGCTTCACACTTGCGCAGAAGAGTTCAGTGGTAAGCTCAGCTCCTGTGCACATGCGCCTGGTAAAACTCAAACGTGAAGCACACATTGGCGTCTTTTTTCTGCAGCCTAAATATAAGCATTTTTTTTTCTCGGAAGCTTATATTCAGAAGCAAGTAACAGATGCCAATGTGTGCTTTTTTTTTTTTTTTTTTAAAGCATGGCCGCTTTAAATTTAGATGCAGAACAAGAACACCAATGTGTGCTTCACGTTGTATATATATGGCCGCCTTGCTCTCAGTAAAATACAGGTCAATGGCTCAGGCTAAAGAGCTAGGCCTCTGCAAGCAAATGGCTCCTAATAAGAGCTAGGCTTCTTAAAATCAGAATAATCTCTGATACAAAAGAGAGCTAGCTTGTAAAAATCAGAGGGTCACCTTTGACACAGTTACATTTCACTGTGGCAAGTGCTGAACTGGCAAGGGTGGGGGCAATCTACTCTATAAACAATCCTGAGATGGCACCTGCAAGACGTCATAAGCAAGAGTTGCTATGGTTACGTAGAGATAGTGCTGGGTCAGCTGCACCCCGGGTGAGAACATCCAAAGGGGGGGCTACAGGAAGGTTTGGGGAATATGTGAAGTCATTCTGATCAACTGATAAGGACTAGGAGCCCAGTTGAGACAGCTGGGGTCCATTGAAATGAATAGGGCCAAAATTGTATATAAGCAGCAGTTTGAGGAGTATTAGTTCAGATGAGACGAGACGAGAAGAAGACGGAAATGAGAGGAGGAAGACGAACAGAGAAGGGAGACTCCAGAAGGCTAGAGAGAGAGGACGTGCCATGATAATGCGGTTCCATTATGTGAATGCTTAACCTACCTGTATTACCATTTGGTATGATTGTAATAAAACTATTCTTTATTATATCTACTACATACTGGGTTCCTTTCTAATTACAAGAGTCCCATACTGCCTGACGGTGTAAGCCTGTCATGAGCAGATTCAAGGTTGGGAAAGCTAGGTATTTGGAGGGCATATGTAACTTTGCCCAGAGAGAGATGAGACGGGCCACTGCTTCCGCTGCTTGATTAGCAAAGGCAGATTCGGAGAAAATAAACTATTGGTAGCAGAGGATGGTTACTCCCTCTTGGGCTTCGAATCTGCCTTTGTAAATTTATTTAAAATTGCCCAAAGAGCTGTAAGTTCTAAACCCTTTTTCTCACATTTTTTAAATATCCTTATCCAGGTCCCAAAACTGCCATTTCTTTCTGTAGCTTTTAAAGTTTTCCCCTAACACGTGCTGTCGTTTACTATCTCAAGGACATGAGAATCTGGGAAGCTTGCCCACTTTAGCTGCCTTATCAGTCCAGCACGCTTTGGCAGCGGAGGGCTCTACAGTTTACTTTTAAAAGGCTCAGAAAGTGATTTTTTTTTTCCCCCTTTTTCCGTTCGTTTTTTTGTCCCTGTTCTATGCTGAAGTGGTACAGTTAAACAGTCATTTACACAGGTATTCTTTTTTAACCCTCTCGCTGTCTATCCTATGTCAACTGTATGCTCCTAAATCCATCTAACTAACTCATCTCATATCTTTTTCACTATCTTTCAACTCCGGTTTCATCTCGAAACTGGTACAACTTTTTTTTTCAACATATTCTCGACGGGGGACTTATGCAAGGGTCCTTCCCCTAACGCCGATGAGATTTATGATTCCCTATCTCTAGATTTTCAGTCTGCCTCCTTCGGCAGCACTTTCTGATACACAAACAGCCTTCCCCTGGCTGCGGTCCCAAATTACCACCTTTAGCTGGGTTAATTTTTTTTAGTTAGCCAGTTTCCAATTACTGGAGACTGATCCCACCCTTTGTGTAGGTTCTGGACTTCTTACAGTCTGTGGGTTGCTGCGCTTTCCCCAGTACTAATAAAGGGAGTAAGAAGCACCTTCTAACCTCTACCAAGGTACTTTTGAGGGTTTTAGGCTTTGTGCAGGACAATTTTTTGAGACTGGCCATTGCACAGTACATTTTCTTTGTCTTGTTTCTGGGCAAGTGGCCAACCATACATTGTTTACCGATTCAGCCCTGCTTGTGCTGTCTAAAGACACTCACTGAAGCAGGATAGACAAGCTGATTTCAAACACACTTTTTACTGTCCTTGTGCACAGCTGTGGGTTTCTCTTAGGGTCCCTCTTTAGATCTGCCACCTTTAAATCTGGGCATCTTTAAAATTGGGTACTGAACGGAACACTTACTTTATTTTCAGGGTTTCTTGTTTCTGGGAAGGCTGCCAATACTAGCTTGCTTACCAATTCAGTCCTGCTGAAGCAGCATAGCCACGCTGATTTTAAAAGTAGTTTTAGCCTTACTGTCCCAGCCCATTGTAAATATATAGAATTGATTGTCTAGGTGCCTCTATATGGGGTACTTTCCAAATTGTCTCCCACATTAATTTTTTATTGTGAATACCAACAAGTGTTTTTTTAGGGTTGCCCTTATCAGGTACTATAATTTTAGCTGACCATTTCGTTTTTTTTTTTTTTAAATAGGTTTTTTTTTATGTTCACCGGTCTACAGTTTGCCAAGAGGTTTTATATTGGTCAAGGTGACCAAGAGTTCCAGTTTAATACTGAGGGATATTTTTGTATTCCAGTCTAAATTGACTGAGGGTTATTCCAGTTCTAGGTGTGGAACTGAGGGTTCTTCTTTTCCCCGGTCTACCGTGACCGAGAGTTTGTCCAGTCCAAAGAGGCTGAGGGTCCAGTCCAGAGAGACTGAGGGTCCAGTCCAGTGAAACTGAGGGTCAAGTCCAGTGACATTGAGGGTCCAGTTCAGAGTAACTGAGGGGTTTGCTTCTTTTCCCCAGTCTAGCATGACTGAGAGTTTGTCCAGTTCAGAGTAACTGAGGGTTTGTTGTTTTTTTTTTGTCCAATCTCCTGACCGAGGTTGAAGGTTGTTTTCTTCTGGTTCCAGGTGAACCGCGGTTTTTTTTTGTAATACAGGTAACCTTTAGCCACCCTGTCTTAAGTGTCTTGTAATGGATCCTGAGTGTACTCTCAATAAGTGGACGCACTAATTGATGGGCCAGGTTTAGACCGCGGGGTTTTGCTAAGTACCTTGACTATTACAAACACATATTGAGAATTTTTTTGTTTGCGTGCACATTGTAATTTTCTTTTTTGTTTTTGACCGGTTCAGCTATAATTGTACCTTTATGAAATTGCCCTAGGCAACCTTTTCTTTTACTTAGACTTATTCACAGGTTTCCTTCCCTTTTGTGAAGTATCCCTGCACACTTGAAAGTTCTGAAGACAGGTAAGTATAAAATTCACTTCATTTTTGTTAGAATCAATTTCTAATGAAGATTTAGTCAGTCTATTAAACCCCTTTCACACTGTAATAAAGTTAAGCACATAATTACACAACACCAGTTGTACCACCCTTTGTGCCATATACTTTTCTGACTATGACCAAGCCCAAGCCCTTAGACACAATTCTAAAGTTCTTCCAGAATGAAAAAAAGGCTCTCACCCTTATCTGTAAGAAATGGTTCAAAGTTTGGAATGCCAAGGATAAGACCCTTGATTGGCCCGTGTCCAGCTTTTTTGAACCTGCCAAATTACGTGGTTTAATTACTTACAACTCCCATAAAAAAGTGAAGTCCAGAGATAAAGATCTCAATGCCATAGACAAATTTAGTCTTATTGGGGAGCAAGAAGGTAATTCTAATCCTCTGCTCAACACCCAAAGCCCAGCACATCCACCTTTGGATGACGCTGCACCCCATGGCTGTACCTTCATACGAGGGGACCTCCGCCTCCATATGAACCAGGTCTTTCCAACAAACTTTTAAATTGTGGCATTGCCATTGGATATACGCCCATACCACCCCACCTTCTGAATCCCACACCTCCACTTCCCCCCACCCATCCCATCACTCTGAACAAGCCCACATCTGTACAGATCTCTGGTACGGTAGATCTGTCACCTGTCCCTGTTCCTTCCGGTCCAGGACCCATGATTCCAGGTGCTGTTGCCCCTGCCATCCCCCAGCCCACTGATCCAGGTGCTGCCATCCCTCCAACATTGTTCCAGGTGCCGCCACCACAGTTGCAGGTACTGCTATCCCTATTATCCTTCAACCTGTCATCCAGGTGCTGTTATACCTGTTCCTCCTCCCGTTCTTCCTCAACCTGTACCCCTGCCAAGTGTCCGTACTACTGCAATCCCTTCTAGCTCTGGACCAGAATCCCAGCTCCAGACCCGTCCTTCAGTCCCGAGATCTTCACCTTTAACACCCTCTAAAACAGTAAAATTTAAACAGCCATCTACACCAGTGAACCCCTTGTCACTCCCCTATCACTTCGGGAAATGCTAATCTAGGTCAGTCACGAATTAACTCTGTGTCTACCCTTGACAAAATAGACAAAAGCTCCCAATGTCTTGCGACAATCAGAAGTTGCCAGCCTAGATTGTGACAAGCATATTAGGTGTGGGCGCTGTCATAGGTTGGGGCCATTTTTCTGCATATGTCGACAGTCTTTCATAAGCATGCCCGGCGTAATAATCCCCCTGTCCAGCAATCATTCCCTTTGTGGAACCCGGACCAAAGCCATTCTCAATAACTAGGTTGTGGACCGTACCCTGAGCAAATTATTTGGACCCTATAATCACTTTGCTCAACTGTACTATTGTGAAGAACAATGCTTAAACTATTAGATTAAAGATTAGAAGTTTTCCTGAGTGTGTTTGGTAATATTCTAGTTTTAGTAGTCCTACTGTCTCTTCTGACTTAATTCTAAATAGTGGTTACTTCCTACACTGTCTTGAATTACTGTATTATCCACATTTGTTTTTTTACCATACCTTGTGCTAACATGCCATGGTTTAATGCCATTACTTTATCTGATATTTACTTAGGAATAAAATGGTCCCAGTTCGTCAGGCTTTTCAACTCCAGAATCCCCTGTAATAGATTTGTTTTTAGCTAACGTTTTAAATATATTGTGCAACTCATTCTTAGAGAAAAAATACAACAGAATGGTCTTGTGTCCATCTGGTTTGAGCCCGAGTTACTCAGACCTACAAATGCATTCTTCTGTGCTTCATGCTTAAAGCTGCATCTCTGCTTTTCTCTGTGTAAATGCTCACACTGGGAAAGCCTGACAGTTTCATTTTTCTGTACTTCAAGGTTATGCTGAGTACTCTTCCCCCTCCCCCTCCCCTCAGCAGAAGTGCCGCTACTTCCAAAACTTTAGTTACCTGATTGAGACAGAATTCTACGGCGCTTCCCCCTAAAGCCCTAGCCTGGTTCTTTAAACATTCACTATGAACACCCGCAAACTAGTTTACAGGTAGAGTTATCTATTCTGTTACTTTTTTCCTTACTTTGTTATTCACAGACTGGAAACAAAACAGAAAAAATGTGATCCTCTGTTTATTTTTTTTTCCTTTCCTTCAAACATCTGAATAATGAAGTCTCACTGTTCACTGTCTTCTGACTAACTTTCTTTTGATTAACAGCTGTATCTTCTTCTGCTACTTGTCTATAATACTTGTCTGTAGCACTGAACAGTTTTCTTTAAACTTTTAAAGATAAGCAACGCCGCTGACAAGATAAAACTCATTATTTCTCACTTTTGATTTTTAATAATTCTCATTGTTTAGTTTACTGCTTTCTGTTCAACTCACTTTTGATTATATTTGTATTTTCTGCTACCGGAGAACTTTAAAGGAAATTCTTTCCCTTCCATTTTCTCTCCGACGTCACTGTGTGTGTAGAAGATTTGTGAAATGTCTTAATCTTAGCAAGCGCAGATTCGTCTGCCTACAAATTAACTATTTTCTGTTTCACAGCTGCTGAATTACAGGACAGAGGAATATTTAAAAATGCACTGCACTTTTTCATGTCCAAATTCTAGACTCCTTTATGCTTGATCTATATTATACAGATCACTCGTCCAATCCCCTAATAACAGCAATTTAGCTGATGACCTGGCACGCCAGGTAACAGCAGGTCAGGTGTCCTTTGGTCCTGATCTCACCCTGCCACTGCGCACCCCGGATGCATTAACCCCACCCCATACTCCACCTCTACCCCCTCCTTCCTATCCCCCCATCAGCCCCCTCTTCTCCCTCAGCCCTCCCTTTCTCTCCCTCCACAGCCCCCCCTTTCTCTCCCTCCACAGCCCCCCTTCTTCCCCCTCAGCCCTCCCTTTCTCTCCCTCCACAGCCCCCCTCTTCTCCCTCAGCCCTCCCTTTCTCTCCCTCCACAGCCCCCCTCTTCCCCCTCAGCCCCTCCCTTTCTCTCCCTCCACAGCCCCCCTCTTCCCCCTCAGCCCTCCCTTTCTCTCCCTCCATAGCCCCCCCTCTTCCCTCTCGGCCCTCCCTTCCTCTCCCTCCATAGCCCCTCCTCTTCCCTCAGCCCTCCCTTCCTCTCCCCGCATGGCCCCTCCTTCCTCTATGCCTCCTACCCCCTCCCCCTGACGTCCCCTCCACCCCCCTTCACAAGGTTTTTTTATTTTTTATTTTTTCTCTATTTTGCAGTCTTCAGTTACACAAGCAAAACTTATGCAATGGAAATGAACAGGCTGCTTTCTCGATCCTGATCATTTACTCAGTCCATACTCTCTTTTCTACTGCACTCATTCCTTATGACCAAGTTGATGGGTTCAAAGCCTGCCATTCAACTTTATTTATTTTTAAATTATTTTTATTTTTCTGACTTTGCAAATTGTTTTTTTTTTCCTTCTTTTTAGCCACCATGGGGGCTATCATGATACACATTTCCAGTATAGTTTTGATTAAGTTGCGGAGGAAGGTAATTGGATGTGAGAATCCCATTCATTTTTGGGATAATTATAAAGGTTATAAGGAAATGATATTTTCAAATATGATAGGTTTCAGAAATGTTTGCAATGTAAAATGGTTTAGCTGTTCATGTATCATTGGATGTGCTTTCTATAAGTGCATATAAGTAGACATTCGCATGACAGACCCTTAAGAAAGATTTTCGCAAGTCGCGATGGTGCAGAGAAAAGTCGTAGAAGGTCCAGAGGAATTTGAAAAGTTTGAATGTGGTAATGTATCTGCTATCCTCTGTGCTCTATTTATGTGAGGCCTTCTATTCTACCTTAAAGCTTTTTGAGTTATAATGCTTTTTGTCTGTCTACACAATAACAACAACCAATGTTATGCCCATATAATATTTATATCTTGTTTCTATTTCTCTGTATATGCTCTCAAACAGAACATATTTATTTACACAACAATAGTTGAAGTCTCTACACAAACTGCTTATTTCTTTTTCATAATAATAAGTACCCCTACCTGGATTAGGTATTTCACAAGAATGGGTATCCCTTAGAATATACCCAATACTGAATTTCCCTAATTCTCTAAATTTTTCTGTTCATAATGCTTTTCTGTTTCTCAGGCAATGTATAAGAATTACTGGCAACAAATTTAAATCCCATATGAGCAAGCTTGTCTATCTAATGTCATTCCAGATCAGTGTATCATCTGCTGTATACCTACTGGTCACTTGTGCAAGGGCCAGGCCTATACTAATTTTACAGATATGCAGATACCTGTGAAAAATAAAAGGTACCTGCTTGTCTGAGTAGATGCTTTCTAAAAAATATTTTAACAAAATAATAATAATAAATAGAAGATTATCCTTGCATCAAAGAGATTATTCCCATATTTGGCAATCCCTGCAAAATTACTACAGACAATGGTTTTCATTTTTGATGAGTTCCTAAAGTCTTTTTATTCCTGCACTGGGTATTTCACATCATACTATTTGTATTTACAAACCTACTAGCAATGGCCTAGTTGAGCACTACAATGCACTTTAAAAAAAACTAAATTAATACAACTTATGGTAAATTGAATTCACAATTGGCTCCATGCTCTGCTGCTTGCCTTGTTAGCTCTTCAAGCCACCCCATTTGCCTTTTAAAAGCTAATCCTGATAACAACTTGCCTGCCAATATTCTGTTTATTATCATTACTTTTTCTGTCTTCAATTTTCACAGGAAATCTCAGTCAGAAGAGGGGAGGGTAATGATAGCCCTTCCCCTGCCACCGGTTATCCAAAAGCTCTCAAAGTTTGAGATTTGGTTCACCGGAAGTACTACATCCCTATTTACGTAGGACCCTTCCAAATTAGTCAAGTTGCAAGACCACACATCCTGGGTCCACCTAACAGACATCTGCATCTACAAGGTTCCTGATTCAGTCCCTTTCAAGCCATCCCCACCAGCTCAGCAGTTACCACTGGTTTTGCAGCCTTCGCCACCACTTCAAGTTGATGGACTAAAAGAACATTTTCCAAGCATCTGACAACTACAGACGTTACCACCTTACCTGAATGGAACATTTCCCATCAAAGAGAGCCTACTACTGCACTTGCCATTTTTCCAGTGGAACCGTGTGATGCAAGTCCACCTACCCACAAGAGGACACTACTCTGTACTCCAACAACTGTATTGGGACTTGTTGTACTCCTAATTTTGGTTCCACGACTAATCTATTATACATTTGAAAAGACTCACAGTTTTTTTCAGTATACATAGTAATAATCACAAGAATCTACCCTAGGTATCCCAACAGTTGATTTACTCTTTTAATTGAAACCCTATATCTAATCATTACTTGCCCTTTATAATTCTATTTAATTCTATAATTCCTGACAATACGAATCATCATTTGTTTTGTTTAATAACTTTGCAATTTTTCAGGGATGTGGACAAATTAAAATTAACAGATTACACATCCAACAATCAGACCCTCTAACAGAGAACCTGTATATTTTTGGTATGCCACTTATAGCATTGATTAAAGTGGGTGGCATCCTTGGTTTTTCATCCTCTATTGTCACTATCAAGAGGGGTAATTGATTAATTTAAAACCAGAAATTATTGTTATACTTACATTCCCAGTAATACTGACACTGATGATTCCTTTATAAAGGCATTACAAGACCTTTCTGCCTGAGTCTACAAAACTAGCTACTAAATCAGGTGTTGATACTGTTGCATTATTCCCTATGTTCAGAGGTTTGTTTTAAGCCTCCTTGTTACTACTCTCAGTACAAGACACACTACATTTCCACCATAAAAGTCTGTGTAGGACCACTGCTATTTATTTTACCTATTAATGCCTGTAACGCAAGTGTACCTCTTTTATTAAGGAAGATAATTATTCTGCTTATGCTGTTTAATTGAACTATCATATGTTTCTTTCTAGTTTGTTACATTTTGCTAATTTGTATAGACAGGTTTAGATTGTTTTCTCTCTATTTTTTAACTGTTGTACCTTTCATCACTTTACCTCAAATAGTAACTAAGCAGACTGTTTTCTACTGTTGATGATTTCTTACTCATCAAGTGAAAGTGAAGCAGATCAATTCATTTAACACATACGTATTTGCTTCATATTCTGTATAAAGGAACAAGAAGATTATGTTCCTATGTATGTTCCAAAAATACTATAACTCAACAGTGCCTTCATATATGATCTAGATACATTACACCTAGCAGTAAGATAATTACAAAACTATTATCTTGCCCATAATTATAAGACTACTGCAGGTTAAGCAGCAGGCCCTTCATATATAATGTAGGCCTATAACATCCATAGCTTAGCCTTTGCAATACTTTTAATGCTCCTGAATTTGCAGTAGTTATTCATTATTTGGCCAATATTAATCCTTTTTCAATGCTAAAATGAAATATTTGTTCCCTATTAACACCAGTTTTAGCTATATTTACACATTCAAAGTTTGACTAATGATAAACTTTGATTGAAAGTTTTCTTTCCGCCACCTTCCAACATCAGCTTTGTAATCATGATATATTAATCAATCATAATCATATGCACTTGACCTTATTGATTCCATTGTATGGTACCTAGACTTAATTGACTTCACATATTTCCAAGTCTAGCTCCGCCCTAGAGGGGTGGGTGTAAGAAAGTTGGGCCCCTTGGGTTGGTTATGATAAAAGGGGAAACTTAATGCTGCATTTCATCCAGCATATAATTATGTATCCACATACTGACTCTTGCTATGGCCTTGTTCCTTATTGTGCCAGAGCACCCATGTCACCTCAATCCTATACATTCCCCCCCCACAGAACTCTATGAGCCCTCTGGAAAGGACGGCCACACCCACTAGTAGTCATGTGTGCCAGCCCCCTCTGAGGGGCCTGGCAAGAGGGGAAATGTATATATATGGCCGCCCTTGCTCTCAGTAAAATACAGGTCAATGGCTCAGGCTAAAGAGCTAGGCCTCTGCAAGCAAATGGCTCATAATAAGAGCTAGGCTTCTTAAAATCAGAATAATCTCTGATACAAAAGAGAGCTAGCTTGTAAAAATCAGAGGTCACCTTTGACACAGTTACATTTCACTGTGGCAAGTGCTGAACTGGCAAGGGTGGGGGCAATCTACTCTATAAACAATCCTGAGATTGGCACCTGCAAGACGTCATAAGCAAGAGTAGCTATGGTTACGTAGAGATAGTGCTGGGTCAGCTGCACCCCGGGTGAGAACATCCAAAGGGGGGGCTACAGGAAGGTTTGGGAATATGTGAAGTCATTCTGATCAACTGATAAGGACTAAGAGCCCAGTTGAGACAGCTGGGGTCCATTGAAATGAATAGGGCCAAAATTGTATATAAGCAGCAGTTTGAGGAGTATTAGTTCAGACGAGACGAGACGAGAAGAAGAAGGAGATGAGAGGAGAAGACGAACAGAGAAGGGAGACTCCAGAAGGCTAGAGAGAGAGGACGTGCCATGATATGCGGTTCCATTATGTGAATGCTTAACCTACCTGTATTACCATTGGTAAGATTGTAATAAACTATCTTATTATATCTACTACATACTGGGTTCCTTTCTAATTACAAGAGTCCATACTGCCTGACGGTGTAAGCCTGTCATGAGCAGATTCAAGGTTGGGAAAGCTAGATATTTGGAGGGCATATGTAACTTTGCCCAGAGAGAGATGAGACGGGCCACTGCTTCCGCTGCTTGATTAGCAAAGGCAGATTTGGAGAAAATAAACAACGTTCAGGTCTCTTTTTCACACCCAGCGCTTAAGGACTTGCACGGGCTTTCTTCTACTTACAAAAACAATCAAAACTGGTAGATTTTACAGAAAGAATCATGAGAGAAGCATGAGAATCATAGGAAATTCTCTCTTCCAAAACTCCAATGCCTGCTCGAACCTGGCTTTATTTCTTACAGTGGTAAGACACCTTCTGGTGCTCTTTTCTGATCATTGGGGAGGAATACAAAATGACCTCATTTAAATGATCTTGACTACATTTGCATGCTATCTGCACCAAGGCCTGGAGCACTAGTTTGCTGTGCTAGATCCTGGCCTCTAGCATCAGCACTTCAGTGAAGGAGATTAAAAAAGTCTATCCCAAGCTGGCACTGCAGCATCATCTAGACCATAATCTGATGACCCTGAAGCACAGGCCAAGTTCCATGATCTGAGTGCAGTTTATGAGGTGTTATCATATGACAAGGAGAAAGCAGTACGATGCATATGGGGAATTCACTTAACTCACCACTGCCCCAGGTAAACATATTACTTAGATTGTGCGCCCATTTGGGACAGAAAGTACCTGTATAGATATTTGTGTGTGAACTGCTCCATGTCTATATGTAGACTCGAGCGGTATATCAAATGCAATAAATAATAAATATATGGAGCTAGAAAAAACATAGCCGGTTAAGTGTAATGTTTGGCACTTAGCCAGCTGTGAAGAACCATGTAAAGATAGGACTGCTTTGTATGGAGTCCTATTTATGCAGTTATGTTAGCCATATTCTATATTCTATATATATATATATTCTGATTTCCTTATCCCATCAATGTGATTGTTGTTGTATTATATTGTAAGCCACATTGAGCCTGCAAATAGGTGGGAGAATGTGGGATATAAGTGCAGCAAATAATAATAATAATAAAATGCTGACTCTGCCCCCATACCATCCTCAAAATATCTGGTTTCAGCTTGGGCGCTAACCTGGCATTTTCAGTGGTACTATCCCCCAGATTCTATATATCGCCCCTAGTATTCCACGCTGAAAACCAAGTGTATCCTATAACAATGTGCGTAACTTAATTGGCTTAACGAGCTAATCAGAGTTGGATAACAGGTCTTAACGAGCAATAATGTGCAGTAATTGGCAATAGTTAAAATTTACATGCACAATTTGCTAAGCGTATTCTGTAACACACTGCACCTAAATTCTAATGTGAACAGCCAAAAATGAGTGTGGTTATGGGTGGAGCAATGGGTGTTTCATGGGAGTTCCAAAATTTACACACACTGTTATAGAATATGCCCCTGTGTGCCTAAATCTATGTGCCAGCATTTACGCCATGTTTCCCTTGGTAGTTTTAAGCACTGTGATATCAACTAAGCATATTCTATATACCACACCTAAATAAAGGCACCATTTACAGAATATGATTAGGCGGAAATTTATTCCACGCAGAGTTTTCAGGCACCATATATAGAATCTGGCCCATGTGGTTAAACGCCACTGAAAATGCCCGGTTAGCCCCAGATGGGCGATTTAAGCAGCTAGTAGCTTCTCCTAGACATTTAAATCATTTTGAATATGGGCTCTTTGTGTTCAGTTACAAACTATATTAAATAAACATTTTTTTTACAGACAGATGTCCCTTTTCTGTGAGAGGCCCAGGCCAGGTGTTATACGTACCTTCTCCAAGTGGTGAATTCCTTCCTCTACACAACAAATAGATGCCAGCGTTCTTAATGCTTGGGGATAAAGGCAACGAAAACAATCCTGGCGACAGATCTTAAAGAGAGCAACAACTCCTCCTTCCTACATAGATACAAGATAATAAAGAATCAGTCAACTAAAGGTTAGACAATCAACACAATATTCTTTCTTGCAGAGGTAATGTAACAATATTGCACCATGTCTTCAAATTATATATGCTACATTGTAACAGTAAATAAAAGTTTGGTAAGTTTTCTGTAAGTGATCCTGTTCATTATGGCTGTAAGAATGGGGAGATTAGTAAACACACCATGGGAAGTGTGAAACCTACTGACTTTTTACCTTTTTCAAATGCCACTGTAATTAAACTTGATATACGGTTGAAAACTATGCAAAGATGCATAATCACAATTTTCTTTAACAGCTAGAAATGTTAGAAAATACTAGCTTTGACTTGAAGCTTAATGACAAGTTTAGTTTTGGTGTTTTAAAGGCGATTCTATAGACTGGGCACTTGCATTACACACAAAAATGTTCAAAATACTGACATTTACACAGCATTTGTGCACATAAGACTGTAAATCTCTATTTTTCCCCTAAATGCTATTCTGTAACTATCTCACTTAACTTACAAAGAGGGGAGTTGCAAAGGGGTCGTACACAAAGGAGCATAGGTAGGACAAAAGCCTGTCTCCCACAAAATGCTGTAAGTTACATACATCCCTGCCACATTTAGGAGCCATTTTACTAAGCCATGTAAGAGCCTACAAGTGCCCAACACGTGCCAATTCTGAGTTACTGCCCGACTACTGCTTGGCCCTTGTGGTAATTTCATTTTTGGCACACGTCTGCTATGCGCGTCTGAAAAATATGTTTTATTTTCTGGCGCACATCAGCTACACGCGCCAAATGAAATTGGGCGCACATAGGTCATTACCACCCAGTTACCACATGAGATTTTGCCACTAGGTCAATGGCTGGCGGTAGGGTCTCATACCCAAAATGGACACGCAGCAATTTTAATTTTGCTGCACATCCATTTTGGTAAAAATGTTTAAAGGCCTTCTATACAGGTGTGCTGAAAAATGATTCTGCATGTGTCCAAAACCCACACCTACACTACTACAGACCATTTTTCAGTGAACCTTAGTAAAAGGACCCCTTAGGTACCAGTGTGGACAACTAATGTTAGGTGCACCGATACCAGGTTATGCTACTATTTATATAATGGAACCTAGGCACCATTAAAAAATAGTGTTTTACCCACTCCTACCCTAGCTAAGATAATGTGGAAATCACTAAAAACCAACCTCTTCAAAAAGGCTTACCCTACCGACCCAACGTAAATCCCCACACCTAGCAACACAGCATAACCAATGATTGTACTGGACATTATACAATCTTCATTCCCCTCGACTGTCTTGGTGCCTGACACACACCCAGTGGTGTAGCTAGGTGGGGCGCAGGGGGAGCAGTTGCGCCCCCAAACAGATTTTTAGAAAGACATGGTGCCTACTACTACTACTACTATTTAGCATTTCTATAGCGCTACAAGGCGTACGCAGCGCTGCACAAACATAGAAGAGAGACAGTCCCTGCTCAAAGAGCTTACAATCTAATAGACAAAAAATAAAGTAAGCAAATCAAATCAATTAATGTGTACAGGAAGGAGGAGAGGAGGGTAGGTGGAGGCGAGTGGTTACAAGTGGTTACGAGTCAAAAGCAATGTTAAAGAGGTGGGCTTTTAGTCTAGATTTAAAGGTGGCCAAGGATGGGGCAAGACGTAGGGGCTCAGGAAGTTTATTCCAGGCGAAGGGTGCAGCGAGACAGAAGGCGCGAAGTCTGGAGTTGGCAGTAGTGGAGAAGGGAACAGATAAGAAGGATTTATCCATGGAGCGGAGTGCACGGGAAGGGGTGTAGGGAAGGACGAGTGTGGAGAGATACTGGGGAGCAGCAGAGTGAGTACATTTATAGGTTAGTAGAAGAAGCTTGAACAAGATGCAAAAATGGATAGGGAGCCAGTGAAGCGACTTGAGGAGAGGGGTAGTATGAGTAAAGCAACCCTGGCGGAATACGAGACGGGCAGCAGAGTTTTGAACCGATTGGAGAGGGGAGAGGTGACTAAGTGGGAGGCCAGCAAGAAGCAGATTGCAGTAGTCTAAATGAGAGGTGACAAGAGTGTGGATAAGGGTTTTGGTAGAGTGCTCGGAAAGAAAGGGGCAGATTTTACGGATGTTGTAAAGAAAGAAAAGACAGGTCTTGGCAATCTGCTGGATATGAGCAGAGAAGGAGAGAGAAGAGTCAAAGATGACCCCAAGGTTTCGAGCTGAGGAGACAGGGAGAATGAGAGAGCCATCAACAGAAATAGAAAATGGGGGGAGTGGGGAGGTGGGTTTGTGGGGAAAAATGAGAAGTTCGGTTTTGGTCATATTTAATTTCAGGTGGCATTGAGACATCCAGACAGCAATGTCAGACAAGCAAGCTGGAACTTTGGTTTGGATGCAAGGTGAGATATCAGGGGTAGAAAGGTAGATTTGGGAGTCATCAGCATAGAGATGGTAGGAAAAGCCATGGGATGAGATTAATGAACCAAGGGAAGAAGTGTAAATAGAAAAGAGGAGGGGACCAAGAACAGAACCCTGAGGTACGCCGACAGGCAGAGGGATAGAAGTAGAAGAGGATCCACCAGAGTGAACACTGAAGGTGCGGAGGGAGAGGTAGGAAGAGAACCAGGAAATGCCTGCCAATAGCTTTCTCTGCCTCCTCCCCTCTCCCGCGTGAGTCTTGCACCTACTCCTGTCTCTTCTGCCCGCTCTTTCCCATCAGCGTGGGAGTCTTACATGTTTTGCCCGCTCTACCATCTGCATGGTGATTTTCACTGCCCTGCATATACTTCTGTCTCTTCTGCCCACTCTCTCCCATCCGCGTAGTCGCTCGTTTTTAAAGCCCTGAAGACTTCTCCCTCAGACACTGGCGATTGACATAGCCAGCCTTCTGCCAGCATTAGGGCCTCTCCCTCAGGTGCGTCCCACCTCTGCGGAAGACAGGAAGTTGCATTAGAGGAGGCGGGACACGCCTGAGAGGCTCCGACGCTGGCAGAAGGCTGACTATGTGAATCGCTGGTGTCAGAGGGAGAACACCTCAGTGCTTTAAAAACGAGTGACCACGCGGATGGGAGAGAGCAGGTGGAAGAAACAGAAGTATATGCAAGACTCACACAGGCAGGCAGTGAAAACCACCATGCGGACGGTAGAGCGGATGAAACATGTAAGACTCGGGGGGGAGGGGCTGGAGAAGGGAGAAAGCTGCCCAAGAAGGTTTAATAGACAGGAGTGGAACTGAGCCTATCTAGTCCGTTGTAAGCAAGGAAGCCGGTTTGGTTAATCTGTTTCTATTCCCCCGTGCAGTTGTCATTGCCATTCACTCGGAACAAAGCAAGCAAACTTATGAGCTGCTGCATCCACCTTGTAATTTTTTATTGTTGGTCCATCTGTAACAAGTCTAAAGCTGTTTCAGTTGGCTAGGCAGTGCCTTAAAAGCTGAAGGAGAAAAGAAATAACAATCGAATATCACTAAAACAGCTTCAAAAATTATTATAGCCGGTAGAAACCGCAGTTATAAACACTATAGGTTCAGCTCATTTTTCTTCACTGTTCACTGATAGGGACACAGGGGCACTACTAGAAAGGGGGGTAAGGAGATAGGGACACAGAGAGGGCGCTACTGGAAGAGGGGAATGGGAATATGGGGATAATAGTGAAAAAGAGGTGAGATGGGGAGAAAGAGGTAATGCTGGAAAAAGGGGAAGATGGGGATTCAGGGCAATGTTAGAAAAAGGGAGAGATGGAGACACCAGGAAGGCAGATATTAGAAAAGGGGGAGATGAGGAGACCAGGTAGGCTTGTGCTGAAAAAGGGAGGAGATGGGGACACAGAAAGGGCAGATGCTGAACTTGGGGGTAGGATAGGGACAAGGGACACAGAAGGGAGATGCTGGACAGGACAAATAGTGGTGCAGAGGAAAGAAGGATGGTGCACTTGGAGACAGAAGAAATGTCAGATGGGCAAGAGACCCTGTAAAGGCAGAAGAAACAGAGAAAAAACAGAAAAGAGACAGTGGGACCAAAGCAAATGAGGAAATACAGTAGAAAAAGGTATTTTATTTTGAATTTGATTTTAGGAATATGACAGTATTTAAAAATGCACATCTCTGATGTCTTCAAATTAGCAAACCTGTAGGGGTCTGAGTGCATTTTCTTAAGCAATTTTGAATGTACTGCAGCACAGATTTTGATGGGTAGAATCAGGGACTGCAAATCCCACATGAATTTGGGATGTCAGTTCACACTAGAACTGGTTGAAAAATCTCCCTTCTGGAGCTCGATCACTTGGCAGCTGTATGCACAGCTATTTCATAGTGGGGACATAAAACGAAAGATCAGTGCCAACAGATGTAGAGAAGGAAAGGAAGAAGACAAGAAGAAAGAGAAGAAATGGAAAGGCCAACCTGAAAAAGAATTTGTATGGCTGACTCATGGAACATGGAAAAAAAGACTGGGACCAGCCAAATTCCCAGACAACAAAGGTAGAAGAAAATACTTTGTAAGGACTGAGATGTACCTGCTTTGTAAAAGGTACATTTTTTTCTATTTTTATTTTGCAAAGTACAGGAGAAAATGCATTTCTGTTTCTTTTTTACCAGTATTGCACTGTTTATAGAGTCTAGCTTCCTTGGGCAGAGAGGAGGGGGGTCTCTATTTCAATTTTTGTTGTTGTTTTTTGTTGTTGTTGTTGCTCTCTATTCTGTATTAGATTGGTAGCATGGAAAGTTGTCACAATTTGGGTTTCTGCCAGGTGCTTTTGACCTGGGTTGGCCACTGTTGGAAACAAGATACTGGGCTAGATGGCTACTCTTATGTTATATAGATGAGGGTCTGTCCATGTTCTGCATGTGTGACTAAGGTGAAGGATTCTGCTAGCATGTAGTGTCTGTGTAGGAATGTGTAACAGTGAAGCTTGTTCCAGTTTCCCAATAGTAGGTATATTGGTGCTCCAGAACTCAGTGTAATATATATGGCACTTTCTTTTCATAGGTAGGTTAGGGCTGTTATGGTGTGGTGAGTTTTGTGTTCTAGGGCAGTGTTTCCCAAATTGGTTCTAGAGTACACCCTTGCCAGTCAGGTTTTCAGGCTATCCACAATAAATATGCATGACATTGATTTGCATATATTGCCTCCATTACATACAAATCGTTTTCATGCAGATTCATTGTGGATAGCCTGAAAACCTGAATGGCAAGAGGGTGCTCCAGGATCACCTAGGAAAACAATTCTCTTGGTCCCACTGTAATATTTATAGCACCGTCTTTTCATACGTAGGTTAGGGCTGTTATGGTGTGGTAGTTTTCAGTATAGGTTTTGGGTGTATTTTTGCAGGGGTTTGTGTTATTTCACAAAGTGTCTAGCCCTATTTGAATGTAGGCTGTGGGGCAAGGGCCACTTTTGGTGGCCTTTGTCACCCAAAATAAAAATGCTCAAGACTAGTGTTCTTCACATCCTGTAGAGTCATCTCAGAAACAAAAGCCCATTTGATTTAAACAAGGTGTCTAGTAGTGGAAGGAATGTGTGTGCTATTCCTGAGGTGATGGTCAAGATTTGAATATTTTTACTTTATAGTTAAGAAGACAGGTTTATTTTATTTATTTATTACATTTGTACCCCGCTCTTTCCCACATACAGCAGGTCCAGTGCGGCTTACATTGTAAAAGAAAGCATCTTACATGGTAAAGAATACAGTAAAAACAAGGAAATGTGGGAACAGTATTATAAATTGTGATGATCATAACTACTTACATTATGAAAGGCATTACAAAGGACGTAATGAACTAGAATAGGGAAGGTAGACAAGGATATGATAGGTGAAAGGGAAGGAGAATGGGAGGGAAATGGTAAAGGATGGAGGGAAGAAGATGAGAGATTGAGTATAACATTGGGGTCAGAGTAAGCGTCGACGTCTTAGCAGGAGTATCGTAGGTGATCTGGTGGAATTAAGCTGGTCCATTAGGGTAAACTTGACTTTAACATTTTCCTGAAAGGTAAATAGTTATTAATAGCTCGGATGGGTCTTGGGAGAGCATTCCAAAGTTGACTACCTAGAAAGGAGAAACTGGATGCATAGTATGTTTTGTACTTGACACCTTTGCAGTTTGGGAGGTGTAGATTGAGGTATGTTCGCCCTTACATTGTTCTATTTCTAACTGGGAGGTCAATCAGGTTGTTTATATAACTGGGGGATTCTCCTGATAAGATCTTATGGATAATTGTATGGAACTTGAAGTATATTCTCTCTTTGATGGGGAGCCAGTGAAGCCTCTTTCGAAGGGGTGAGGCGCTTTAAAATCTTGACTTTCCAAATATAAGTCTGGCTGCCGTGTTCTGGGCAGTCTGGAGACTTTTCAGGACTTGGGATTTACATCCAAGGAAAACACTGTTGCAATAATCAACCTGAGTGATGACTGTGGATTGAACCAGGTTCCGGAAAGTGTTCCGGAAAGTGTCTTAATAGTCGCTTATAAGTATTGATATAATTATTTATTCATTCGTATTTTATTCATTGATTGTCCAATCGTTTATTGTGCGCTGTTATGGTGGATTGGAAACGTTTGTGAAACGTCAGTTGAACAGAAAGATGCTTTCATAAGCTTTATGTATCCTCATGGTCCCGCTACTTCATTTTATTGGCCGGTAAGACGCGATACTTGCTGGATCCCAGAACAACTTATCATTGATGTTATTCCAGCTCCATCAGTGACATCATCTGGTTGGCAATATAGTTTCCCTGAAACCGTTCTCTTGCAGATCAATGATGCTTTCAGAATGATGAAGTAACTGAAGAAGGCAGGCTTGGGAACCTGCAGTGAAGTAACTGAAGAAGGCAGGCTTGGGAACCTGCAGTAAAGAAACCCACAATCAGGCTTGGGATCCTGCAGTAAAGATACCCACCCGTGGCTGTTACTGCATGGCTATCGGGCGTGGCCCCTATGGCGATGGGGATGCTGGTTTCAATGTGATAACCAGTAATGGCTCAGCCATCATGGACCACCGCAATACATCGCGCACACAAAATATAACATAATTTGACCTGAGCAAATGGCTACCCAATGGTGGCACCGCAAAACAAAAACACATCAGTGCCATAGAGCACAAGTTTCTCCCTCAGATGACACTGCCCACAAGCTGACCCAGGCAGACTCCTCCTCAATAATTGGCCTTGAACCTTGGTACACTCCACCACCCGCGCTGACAGTGCCACCCTCGAAGAGGGGCCACAGATGCTGGTCAGTTGCAAATCTGGCAGCACCATGTCCAGCACAAGCATAATGCCTGTTCAAACCCTCAAGTCCGCATCTTTGTCCGCATGGAAGCCACCGTGGCCCGAACACTGGTCCAAATATGTTCCGACGAGTCGCGACCAACCCTGATACACACTTTGAGTCAACCTGTTTGACTGGACTTTGCATCCATAATGTCAAAATGTACCCCATTGGAACTAGCATCAAAAACTGCACAGGACCTGAACTTTCCAGCCACTCCCATAAACGTGTTTGGATTTTACCAGACCCCAAAAATGGCATCTTGGCAAATGTCGCGCGCTCATGGACCGACAACCCCCCAGAAAAGGGGGTCTAGATCCGCAACCATCGCAGTCAGAGACCTCAAATTCCGAGAAATTAACACCTGACTCGCGCAACAGACAAAACCCGAGCAAAATTGGAGAACATGATGGTGGGAACTTTTTTTAATTTTAGACCACTTGGCATGGAATGACCCCTCAGGCAGTTGAAAGAATGCAAATTCTATTCTCTCAACATTCAAGCCATGAGGGCCAGGGACTGGAGGCTGAGATGTAGAAGAGAACCCTCATTCTGGGTAATGAGGGTCGGAAAACACTCCAATCTCCAAGGTTCTGAGGATGACAACGCCAGAAGAAGTTGGAACCAAATCTGTCTCGTCCAATAAGGTGCAATGAGGATCATGGTTCCTCAGTTTTGCTTCAGTTTCAGTACAGTCTTTCCTACTAGAGGGATTGGAGGATAAGCATACAGAAGGCCTTTCTCCCAATAAAGGAGAAAGGCACTGAACACCAGCCTGCCGTGTGACCCAAGTCTAGAGCAGTACTGATAGATCTTATTTGCCTGCTCTGGCCAGTCCAGGGACCTCTTCTGCACCCTGCATCCTGATGTAACTTACTGTTTCCTTGTAGGCAGGACGCAACAGAGACAGCCTGTATTAATCAGTGCCTGCTACAGCCCCTGAGCAACAACACAGACACTGTTGTCTAGCTGATACCAACCGGTGACTATTTTATAATAGTCTGCTCCCCCTGAGATCAAAACCTGGCTACGTCTCTGCACATACCTACCTCAATCGACCACAACTTAACCTTGTATTTGTTATCCACCGACTGGCAAACGCCTGTACGATACTATGTAAGCCACATTGAGCCTGCAAATGGGGTACAAATGTAACAAATAAATAATAAATACAATAATGTTCAAGCACCTTTCTGACCTCATTTGCAACTTTCTTTAAATTAATCCCCTTATTTTCTTACTCCTGTTGCTCTATCTTAGATATCTATATGTTGCATCTTTGCTTATACTCTAGGCTATCTATAAAAATGTTTTATGTATTGTGTTTGACATTGTAATGTAACATACTATGCCATACTTTGTATTATTATTTATTTGGATTTTGCTCACACCTTTTTCAGTAGTAGCTCAAGATGAGTTACATTCAAGTACTCTGGATATTTCTCTATCCCAGGTGGGCTCACAATCTAATTTTTGTACTTGAGGAAATGGAGTGTTAAAAGTGACTTGCCCAAGATCACAAGGAACAGCAGTGGGATTTGAACTGGCCATCTCTGGATTGCAAGACCCGTGCTCTAACCACTAGGCCACTCCATTGCTGTTTGAATACTTTTACTGCTGTAATTGCCTATTGCTTATGTTTGATTCATTCTTGCTGTACACCACCTTGAGTGAATTTCTTCAAAAAGATAGTAAAAATCCTGAAAGGTAACTTTAAAACAATACAGGAACGTAAGACCTTTGAAGCCAGAATGATTGAATATTTTGACACCCAACAGACAGGACTTAACAAAGATCTGGGTTTTCTAGCCCATTATAAACCATAAAGTTGTATTGCTATGTTTATCACCCTCCTCTCACCTATCCACCCCCATCCTGTTAGATTATCTCTGAAATGCTTTGATGTTCCCATGCATACCTCCTACCCATCCCCACCCTGTTAGACTGTCAATGAAGTGCTTGGATGTTTTACTTATATATACTGTCATCTACCACATTTGCTTATTTCCGATCTGACGAAGAAGGACAACCTTCGAAAGCTAATCAAGAAATGTATTAAGTTATGTCCAATAAAAAAGGTATCATCTTATTTTCTTTTCCATGTTTTATTTTGTTTGAGCTCTATTGATTACCTTTAAAAGTGGACTAACACGGCTACCACTCCACTCTATTCAAAATGATGGTAAATAAATCCTAATAAATGAATAAGGAGAAGTGGCCTAGTGGTTAGGGTGGTGGACTTTGGTCCTGAGAAACTGAGTTCAACTCCCACTTCAGGCATAGGCAGCAACTTGTGACTCTGGGCAAGTCACTTAACCCTCCATTGCCCCATGTAAGCCACATTGAGCCTGCCATGAGTGGGAAAGTGCAGGGTACAAATGTAACAAAAAAAAAAACATATTTTTTTCAATGGGAAAGAGATGTGATTTGATATACTGCCTGTGATACCGCTAACGAGGTGAGCTTGAGACCTGGATAAAATGACACCTTGCAGCAGGTTGCAGTGAGCAATAAATTAACATTTATTAACAGTGTTGGGAAAGCAAGAGAAGGAGAAATCCAAGGCAAAACTAGTCTTTGAACAGAAGAATGTCCTCTGTGGCTTGCTCCTACATGCACACTTCAGTCTCTTGGTAACGCAAAACTTCCTCTTGGCTCTGGGCTCTTTCCTCTGGGCTCCTCTGCCTTTTCTAATTCCTGGCTTCAGCTCCACCTCTCCCACCTCACTTCCTCCCAGTGTGGGGCTAGTGGTCTTAAGGTGGCTCGCAGTACCTGAGGGATCCTTCTTAAGGGTGAGGGACAGTGTTCTGTATACCCTCTCACACTGCCTTTCGGTGGTTACAGTCAAAGTAGTAAAAAGAATTCCCTGAAGCAGCTATGATGGTGAAACATAGCACTATGTCGGACTTGTGGATATGAATGCAGTTTTCTCTGGGTTCCGACTGTGAGAGGCAGTGACTGAATCAGGCAAAGATACCCAGATAAGTGTTCTATTATATATGACTACTAGAAATTTGATTGACTTTTTGAATATTAAATTTGAAGTGCTTTACTTGAATTTTTTATATACAACAAAATGGACCAATGAGGAGTTTAAGAGTGGTGTACAAGTGCTTTGCCTCACACTTGATAAATTGGGTTCACCCACTGTTCTGATGGTCCACAAAAATGTTTAAATATCATTAAAAGGAACCTTTTTTGGATATTATTAGAATTCTATAAGGGCACATGTGCACACGAACTGCCATTATAGAATTTGCGCTTAGATTGCATCATCCCAGCACTTAAATTTCAGCAACCTTTTGAAACTTTACCCCTTTGAGCATTGATAGTGCAAAAGAAATGCTGACCATAGGGTTTAAACACACACCTTTTAGAGGTTACATCTGTCTTTTTATCAGTAAAATGGTTTCTTCCCTACGTCTAACTCGTGTATATGTGACATGCAGTGCTGATTCTTCTAACCTGCCAATCTGTGGTCATCCCATAATTTGCAGGCATTGCTATAGTGCCTAACCACAACTGCTTTAATTCTAGTGAAGACAGTCAGAGATTGCCACAACAACCACTGATGGTAGTTTGGGATGACAGAGATGGCAAGGGTTTGTGCAGCTGGTCATTTTTCTGTAAACTTCTAAGAAATGCCCTCAACCAAATACTCATAGGGCTCAATATTCAAAATGATTTAGCCAGACAGGAGAGGTTCCTTCCCGGGTAAATCGAGCTGAGCAGGTCAGGAGGGGATATTCAGCGGCACTGAGGCAGTGCCACTGAATATCTCTCCTGACCATTGTGGGGTTCTGACCAGCAATCATAGCAAACTAGGGGACCCTTTTACAAGGGCACGGTAGGCTCTATGTGCATGCGCCAAAATGAGAACACCACCAGGCTAACACACCACCCTGGTGGTAATTTTGAATTTGGCATGCGCCCATACCGCCTGGACAAATTATTTTTAAAATTTCCTACCAGATGTGGCCTTTTCGGCGTTAATCGTCAGTTGGTGAATGCCAACTAGTCACTGTGTGTGTAGTGATTGAGCCCTTTCCGTTAGATCAATGGGTGGCATTAAGGGCTCAGGCCGTAAATAGGCATGCGATGGTTTCAATTTTACCGCAGGCCCTTTTCCCAGCCCACTAGAAAAAAGCCCTTTTCCCAGATGTGGTAAAAACTGGCCCTGTGTGCACCAAAAACACATGCCCACACTACAGCAGGCCACATTTTGCTGCAGCTTAGTAAAAGGATCCCTGGGTAAGTAGGATGGCATATATAACAGTCCTATCTTTGAGCTACGACACTGAATATCAGCCATCCCCACATAACTTCTAAGTACCACCTCTATGGCCCAGCATTGAATATCCGGGCCTAAAAACACTCCACCTGGTATTTAAAACAAAATGGCCACTAAAACAGCAGTTAGGCAGCTATCCAGCATAGTCAGCACTGGATATCTGGCTATCCATTGCTGAATAGTGCCAATTAGCAGCTTGAAGATAGCCAGTTATATCATGCAATATAACCAGCTATCCGCAAATTTTAAAAGTCAAACTGGCCAAGTTTGGCGGCCATATTTTGTCATCAGAATAGGTAGAATAATTTTGGGTGGTCTGACTTTAACCGGCCAGGACTGAATATCAGCTTGGGCAGTAAAGTTAAACCAGATATTCAATGCCAGCCACTGGAAACAGCCAGGCATTGAATATCCAGGTTCAGCATGGACCATGGGAGACAGCCCGGCTACCTCCCATGGTCTGAAAATCGGGCAGACTGTCACCTGCTCAATGTTGACCTAATAATCCTTCCTATTACTAGCTTGTTAGCCTGTTTTAGCTGGAAGTATAAGCTCATTTTGTTTGTGTCCTGTACCATTGTCTCCTTTTTCAAAGAAAATCAATATAGCACATAAGCATGATGGTAAGCATTTTTGCACCATTATGATCTTTGCACGTTCTGCACCAGTTCAATATGGGTGTGTGTGTGTGTGTGTGTGTGTGTGTGTGTGTGTCTGCAGCACAGTTGCACCTGGATTTAAAGGAAAGAAGAGCCCGTAGGAAATTAAACAGAATAGAAGTCACAGAAGGTCTTCAGGACACCGCCAGCAGTGAAAACTGGTCATGTCCATCATTCTTTAATTGGCAGTGATTGCTAAGTCCCTGCTATTTCTACTGAGGCTTTGATTCTCTGCAGAACAACTGCTATGAAATACAAAGAGGACCTTTTTAATCATTTAACCCTTGATCTTTTCACTGGTCACTATGGTGTTCCCCATATGTGGTACATAAATATTTATACAATAAAATAAAGTATTCATTGAACTGCTCTTATAAAATCTTCCAAAGACTGATTTAAAAATAGAGTTGAAAAAGCACTTTGATTTTTCAGTTTAGCTTTTCTTGCTAGGTAAAGTGCACAGGTTGTTTGAAAATGCTGCTGCAGTTTAAAAAAAAACCCATTTTGGGTTGCATGCTCAGGCTCCAATCATCAATTCCCTGCACTGTTCCGAAACAGCACTGGAACAGCACAGGGAATTAACTCCCCAATGACCAATGCTAATAACATACAAATTTAGGCACATTATTAAGACTGATCATTGGTGGATTGTGTGGGAGGGCTGTGCCTGGGCATGCACTCAGGCACAATCTTCCCACACCTGTTTGACAGGTCCGGGCTTTCAAAAAAAATCCCAGACCTGTCAAACATTTGGACCCCTACAAAGGCAAGGCTTTGGTGACCTACTGCACCCTACCCCACCAAGCCCCCAGACACCAACACGGGGGGGCCAGAGGTCTGGTGGAGAAACTCCCTTATATGGTAGGGAAGTCCCGGCCAGTGCATCCCAGGATGCACTAGACAGATCAGGGCACAGACATTTTGGAGATGGCACTGGAAGGAGGAGGGAGTGCTACTTCCTCCTCCATCATCTTAAGGTATGGGGGATTCAGCGCCATTGGACCTCCAGCCCTCTCTTCTGTTGGGGAGGTAGGGGTCAGGTCTCAGGGGGGTCAGGTCTCTTGTGGGAGTCAGTAAGGTCTCTTGCGGGGTGGGTGGGGGGTAGGGTCTCTTGCATAGGGTGTCTCTTGCAGGGGGGGTTGGGGGTCTCATGTCGTGGAGGATGGGGAGCCTCTGATAGTATGCAGATGCATGCTGCACAGGGCTCCCCATTCCTCCCCAATGCTTTGTAAACCCTAGCACTAGCTCCAAGCTAGCATAGGGTTTATAGCAGTAGCAGTGCCCTTGTTTAGTGCGCTGCCCGCTGAGCATTGGGGAGGAATACAAATGTCCCTGTTTAGCATGCATTTGCATGCTATTAGCATTCAGAGCCAGTGAGTGCATTGTTACACGCGCTCACCAGTTCTGATCCTGGGGCATAGGGAAATAGCTAATGGCCTCTAGCGCCCGCATTTGCTTTTGATCATCTGGGTGTATG
Organism: Microcaecilia unicolor; assembly: GCF_901765095.1. Taxonomy (NCBI): domain Eukaryota; kingdom Metazoa; phylum Chordata; class Amphibia; order Gymnophiona; family Siphonopidae; genus Microcaecilia; species Microcaecilia unicolor. Next base: position 184,117,806 of record NC_044034.1, on the reverse strand, counting down.
GGATTTAGGTGCCCAGCACTGTAAAATTGCCCAAACCAAGATGCACATTAAAATCCTAATTGTTGCCAATTAACATCAATAATTGGTTGTTTGCATATAATTACTGCTCATTAACAGCTCGTTAGCTCATGGATCTCTGAAGCACACCCAATTTCAGGTGCCATATATAGAATCTGGGGCAGAATGTATGCCTAAGAAAACAATTGGATTAAACAAGAATGAACAAATGCTTGAAAATCTGGAACATTTCATTTTAAACAAGCGCAAATCAAACTTCTTTTTTTTTTGGTCTGATCTGCTCAAGGGTTTCCTTATTTTATGTGTATTTGAAAAACTTCCTGGATAAAATTTATGTCTAGAGTTCTTCAGGGTCCAGTATGATCTCAAAGCCTGAAGAATGAGTTTTTAGATATCACACTGCAATTTATGAGCCTTGGAACTACAGGGCCAAGGGAGTTTGATGTAACAGGAGATCTCAGCTAGCAACACTTCTCAGAAATGGCCTTGAATGTCCAGACAGTGTTATAGTTGCTACTGTAACTCATGTACTGGGTGTAAAGTATGCGCTACTAATTAGTATGCATAGACATGGGTTCATTGTTTGAGGTGACCAGTCTTCCACCATTTGTTTGCCAGTACTGCAAAATACAGCCTTTGCACAGGGTACAAGCAGAGGAGTGTGGTAGCCGTGTTAGTCCACTCTTAAGGTTATCAATAGAAATCAAACAAAATAAAACATGGAAAAGAAAATAAGATGATACCTTTTTTATTGGACATAACTTAATACATTTCGAAAGCTAATCAAGAAATGTATTAAGTTATGTCCAATAAAAAAGGTATCATCTTATTTTCTTTTCCATGTTTTATTTTGTTTGATTTCTATTGATAACACAGGATACAAGAAAGATGCTTTAAAGAAGTAATTCAAACCTTTCAACCTGTATTATTTTAAAACACTGCCTTAATTTCAAAATTACCTTTATTTCAAAAATTACCTTTGAAAGTTGACTGCAATCTCACTGATGCATAAGTTATGGAATTTCACAAAATCAGACACTTACCCCCCCCCCCCCCCCCCCATTTTACTAAGCCGCACGGCAATGCGGACACAGCCCATTCAAAGTGAATGGACTGTGTCCGCATTAGCGCATGGCTTAATAAACAGGGGGGGGGAAGTATGATCGTGTCACACTTACTGTAAATTTGCAACCTCAGATTTTAGACACTAGCAGGGAAAGGTAAAGGGGTAGTGTTCTCACTAAGCTGTGAGCATGTGTGCATGCAGACTGGTCAGAAAAAGAGTGCACAGGCCTAGCAACAGCACACATAAAATGTTTGCTGGCTTTCTGTATTGTGGAGGAGTAGCCTATCGGTTAGGGCAGTGGCCTGAGAATCTGGAGAACTGTGTTCAATTCCCACTGCAGCTCCTTGTGTCTCTGGGCAAGTCACTTAACCCTCCATTGCCCCAGGTACAAATTAACTACCTGTATATAATATGTAAACCACTTTGATTGTAACCACAGAAAGGCAGTATATCAAGTCCCATTCCCTTTCCCTGAACATAGGCTATACTGCACTGAACACTTGCACACAAACCCCTGGATTCTATACAGTGGTGTGCTGGTAAATGTTTAACAACAGGCTCTCTCCCCCGTCCCACCTCTGGGCCCCCCCCCCCCCCCCCCCCCCCCCACATTGCAGAGCTGGCTATAGCCAGGAAGAGAGCCTGGGGGGGGGGGGCAATTCATTACTCCAGGAAAAAAAATGTAAATGATCCCAGGTTCCAATCTAATTCATGTTTAATATGGGATAAAATGCCATAAATAAGTAAATAAATATAAACTTTTAATGTTGAGCACCTGATTCTCAAAGTGGACATATTCCAAACACTATAATGGAAATAAAATGATTTTTTCTACCTTTGTTGTCTGGTGACTTAGTTTTTCTGATCATTCTGGCCCAGTATCTGATTCTACTGCTATCTGTCCTTTTAACTCCGTTTCCAGCGCTTCCTTTCCATTTATTTCTTTACTTTCCTCCTTTCTTCTTCATTTCTTGCCCTACATCCGTAAGTAAAAGCTGGGTCCCCCGCAGACTTGATTGTCCAGTGAATCCAACTTCTGCCTATTTTCTTCATCCATGTGCAGTATTTCTCCTCTCTTCCTTTTCCCTCATCACATCTCCTTCCTCACTCTTCCCTCCCCTCTATCCATTTCCAGCATTTCTTCTCTCTCCCTTATTGGTATGTGATACTTTATACCCAAGTTTGATTTGTCCTTTCCATTCTCAGGGCACACAAAAGCTTTTCCTTCTTTACTCAATTTCAGTCTGACTTTACTGAAGAACAGTAAAGGGACTGAGTGGTGCTTACTAGCCCTGTAGTAACACCCCCCACTAAAAAAAAAGAATTTCAATACAGAGGTAAATGGCACCGATGCTTCTTAAGATTTTGGCGGACTTCACCCTCTAGTACAGTTCAGATTGTGCACTGAGGTAAAGCAGATTTTTAGAGGGGGAACAGTTGATGCACCTGTAACACCCTGAAGCCTAGTCTAGCCTGCAACTTGAACCTGAAGGCTTAACACAAGCACACACCTAGCTGCTCATCTTGCGCCCCATATACAAACCGCGCGCAATTCACGGAAGAGCGCTTCTGGCAACAGCACCGTGCAATCTCTGAAATCCCCCAGCAGGAAGCGCTGCCCGGAGCAGGGCTCCATGTCAGCGCTGCCAGGCAGGCACCACACAGAGACTCACCCGGCTCGAGTCAAGTCCTTTCCCCCAGCCGCCGGGGTGGAGGACGATGCTTGGTGCGCGCAGTAGCCAGGCCAGGGACACAGGGTAAGATCAGGAGCATGTGCCGCCAACCCACTTCAGGCCGGGAGACAGTGAAGTGGAGTCTCGCGCGAGCCTCTCTCTCACCCTCACCTCGCAGCGGCTTCTCCTCCGGGCTCAGGTGCGTCAGCCGCTGTCGCTTCTGAGGTGGCACGTCGGCCGTCAGTCGCTCGGGGCTGGCAGCCAGCAGCACCATGGACACAGGCCGGCTCAGGGCTCCGGAGCCGCTCTGCTGCTTGCCGTGGATGGAGCACTTTGGGTTCCGGGACGGCTGACGACGTCGCCACTGTTGCTGCGACCACCACTGTAGCTACACGCGTCGAACGCTGCAGTTCAGAACATTCCACCGCTGTAAGATAAACGGGGTAAGCATGGCTTGTGGCGCCTTCCTGCCATGCTTACCTTGTTTCTGGAACCGGCTTGCCATGCTGAACAACCGGCTCGCATGATCTTTAAAAAATTAACAACCTGCTCTTGCGAGCCGGTGCGAGCCGGCTCCAGCACACCACTGATTCTATATAAGGAACAGTGAGCACTGTATGATAAGTTTACATATGATACACAATTGAGTAACAAACAATCAGTGATGATAATTGGTCAGAACAACAAGTTTAAAAAAAAAACTAATCATTACTAATTGGAATTTACATGCACAGGCATATTCTGAAAAGAGGTGCGCATAAATTCTAAAGGAAAAGAGGACACGGCCATGGGAGGAGTATAAGCATGTTAGGGGCATTACTCAAAGTTACATGCATTGTTATAGAATTCGGGAGAATGTGCCTACATTTAGGTTTTCAGTGATGCAAATGGCCACACCTAAATGTAGGCATGTTCCCTGGCCCTATGCGCTATTCTATACACAGCGTCCAACTTTAGGTGTGTTATATAGAAAAGCATTAAGCGCTTTTTCAGGACACGTCTAGATTTTAGACGCCATTTACAGAGTCTGGCCCAAAATGCTTTTCATGCACACATGGGTCAGCAAAAATTAGAACATTTTAAAAGGGTAAAAGAGTAAAGGTGTCTGGATATATAGCTCACATCTTTTCTCAGTAGCTAAAGGCAAGTTACATTCAAATACAGTTGGTATTTTCCTGTCCCGAGAGGGCTTACAATTTAAGGCAGCCTTTTACAAAGCTGTGATAAAAATAGGCCTTAGCACACCTTATATCATTTTTTTCTGCATACTAAGGCCATTTTTCCCATGGCCATAAAAACCCCAAGTTTCTATTATAGGCTTTAGCATGCCCTTACATCATTTATTTTCCACATGCTAAGACCATTTTTACTATGGCTGTAAAAACCCGAACTTTCTAATTTTTGCATTAATGGCCATGCGCTAATGTTGCCATTAGCGTGAGCCATTATTAAAAATTACAGCAGAAGCATTTGCTTCCTCCTATTTTGTAGGCAGTAAGGGCTCCTGCATTATCTGTGTGCTAACCAGTTAGCGCGTGGAAGTGTAGATGCCCTCCTTAACGCAGGAATGTGCCTGACAGGCCCCTTCAAACAAACTACAAAAATATTATTACTGCGTGGTTAGCTACACACATGTAAAACTAAGGTGGAACACTTTAGTGGGTCCCACATTAGGCCGTTTTTGCTGTGTTAGGCATGTATTAGAGCCTAATGCAGCTTAGTAAAAGGGCCCCTAAGTTTGTTCCTGAGGCAATAAATGGTTAAACATTTCAAAAGAAGAATGTCAGAAGGGGATGCTCATGGATCAGTCCTGAAAATCAGCCAGAAGCCCCTCTGCTGGCTTAGGATGCAACTACACCTTAATCCTCTTTCAGGCTCTTTCTCCCGGGCCTCTCTCAGAGGCCCTTTTGCTAAAGGGTTGGAACGCCAATCCAGAACTACCACCGTGCTGCACGCTGCAGGAGCCTGGTGGTAGTTCCCACCCCCAGCATGTGCGATTTCCGGCACTACAAAAATTTTCTATTTTTGTAAAACCAGTGCTTACCTGGCGGTAATCACCACCAGGTTAGTGTGGGAGTCATTACCGCCACACATACAGTCAAGCTTAGAAGTGGATCAATAGTCCAGAATAGAGATCCAGGTGTTTAGGAGACACATACTCAGGATCAGTTCACTCTCACCTCTCAGTCCCCAAAGGCACACTGTAATCCACAGTCTATGCAAGAACTCAAACTTTATTTCCCAACTCTGCAACAGTGGTAATGTCAAACAGTTCAACAATTCAACTTCAAATAAACACAAACCAGGTTCCAATTCTTCTGTTCTTCCTCAGGGGAACTCCTCTACCACTTCTCTCCTCAGGTTTATTTGCAAGGGCAAGTTCCAACAGAGAATATGTACATATGTACAGTTCATGCCTATCCCTTGGGCAGTGTTCTACCCCCTGGCTGCTTCTCCTCCTTTTCTGTACCAACTCAAAACTCTGCGGGTTCAGACCCTCTGCTGGTCTGACCTTCTGCCATTGGTGAACTCTCTCTAGATCCACCCTGGTCTTAGGACTGAGCTCTCCCTGGCTCCAATCCCCTGCTCCCGAGCTGGGTCTCTCCTCTGCCCACCTGTAGCACACACAATCTACTGATTGCCACTTTCAGGAGCTGCAACCCTCCTTTACAGCTAGTGATCACACTCCTCACTTAGGATTCCCATTTTCTCCTCCTGGTCTCTTGGCAGGGGACTCTCAGGCAACCAAAGACCCCCTTGTGGGCATAATTCCAACCTTCATCCCCTTTGTAACTCCTCCTACCTTATCATTCACTACAAGGGCAACTCTTCTGCATTCTGTTTCAAAACCACTCCCCTTGGGTTGGGCCTCCTCCCACCCAGGGACATCCTACCACTCCAGCCCTCTAATAAGGACCTCCCTCCCCCCCAGGACTCTGGAAAAATCTGTCACATCAATAATATCCATTCCAGCTTCTGCTGGGCACAGACTACAAGTGTCCTATCTTTGAAGTACCCTTTTCTCCCTTATTCCAGAGTTCCCCCTTTTCAGTAAAATCCCCCTTTTCTTCTTAGCCTCTAACCTGGGGACCAACCTTTCCTGAGGCCCAATGCCCTTCAGTATCATACTTTTGAAGCATCACAGAACTTTCCCTTCCATCCCTGCTTCTACAAGGAACAGACTCAAACTTCTCAGGGTTTCTTATCCTTGGGGTAACCTTTTCCCTATCTTAAGAATTACCCTTTTCTGTGAAATTTCTTTTTCATTTATAAGCCTGGGACCATCTTTCTGCAGGCTCCTAGCCTCTGAAGTGGCACTTCTCCCACTTTTAGGCAAACCGTCCCCTCTCCTGGCTGTCAGTCCCTGGGACCACTTTTTCCCTCTCTGGCCTACTAGCCTCTGGGACAGCCAGGCTCTTCACTTTTTTGGGTAGACATTTCCCTTTCTTGGCTTCTAGCCTCTGGGACCCTTTTCCCCTCTCCAGGTTACTGGCCTGCTTTTGGATATCTCCTCCCCTCTTCAGCTTCCGATCTTTAACTTTAGTAAGAAAACCCCTTTGTCACGGCTCTGCTGTGCCTTTTCCAAACGCCTTGTCTCCTGTTCAAGTCCTGACTGCCTAGTCTTCTGCCAACTCTTGCCTAGTACTTTGACTAGTGCTGTGTCTAGCCTGAGTGACTCACCTGCTATACTCACTACTCGGCTACAGTCCAAGGGCTCACTTCCCTTGAGTCCATGACACCCTTTCAGCATACATCCCTGCTAATTGTTATGAATTGGCTGTCATTTTCCTTACTTGGCCTCCACAGCTGTTCCCTATAATGTACAGCTCCATTGCTGGTTTCTGGAGCGGCAGAAGAACAAAGGGTGAAAGGGCAGGACTCTTACCTATGTGATTGGTCTTGCTTTTTGGCCTAAAGAACCTTCCTACATTCCTCATTGTTCCTGTCTACTTCTGCCTTTCTCTCTCTGGGAAAAAAAAAAAGCACTCCTTTTAATTTCTTGGCTTGAGTAAAGTGATGTGGTAGCCTTTGTATTCCACTTATATATACTGATATTTATCAACATTTGCTTATTTCTGATCTGAAGAAGAAGGTTACTTTTGCAAGCTAATCAAAAAATGTATTTAGTCCAATAAAAAAGGTATCATCTTATTTTCTTTTCTATGTTTTTGTTTTATTGCTATTAATTCCTACCTAAATGAGAGTTGCAACAGCTAATTACAGCACCTGGGCTCTGCTGAGTCATCAGACCCAACCAGGCCTTTCTAGCACCTCTCTGCTGACTCCAGGCAGCAATGCCTTCTGGAATTTGTATTCAAACCTAAATAAAGAAACTTCTACATTAAACTCATTTCTAAAGGTGTCTTTTACTAAGCCGCAGTAGCGTTTTTAGCTCGCAGTAGAAATCAGCTGGCAGTAAACACCCAGACACCCATTGTACTCCTATGGGCGTCTCAACATTCACCACCAGCTGATTTCTAGCATGATCTACAAACGCTACCACGGCTTAGTGAAAGACCTCCTAAGGTAGGTAATTTTCCTTACTATTCTTTTTGTGACAAGCAGAACCTGCTTGCTTGTCATAAGAGTCATAAGAGCCAATCAAAACTTTAATCCCTACATATATGCAGACAACGTCACGATTTACATCCCATTCAAACATGATATAAACGAAATCACCAACGAGATCAACCAAAGCCTCCAAATCATGCACTCCTGGGCGGATGCATTCCAACTGAAACTCAACGCAGAGAAAACACAATGTCTTATACACTTGGAGGGGCATAATCGAACAGAAACGCCTATCTCCATGGGCGTTAATCTCCGAGAACGGGTCCGTGAAGGGGCGGAGTGAACCGTATTTTCCAAAAAAAATAGACGCCCATGTTTTATTCGCCAAGGTGTGAGCTGGGCGTTTTTGCTTTTCAGCGATAATGGAAAATGAAATCGCCCAGCTCAAAAACGAATACATCCAAGGCATTTGTTCATGGGAGGGGCCAGGATTCATAGTGCACTGGTCCCCCTCACATGCCAGGACACCAACCGGGCACCCTAGGGGGCACTTTTACAAAAACAAAAAAAAGGTAAAAGAGCTCCCAGGTGCACAGCACCCTTCCCTTGGGTGTTGAGCCCCCCAAATCCCCCTCAAAACCCACTGCCCACAAGTCTACACCATTACTATAGCCCTAAGGGGTGAAGGGGGGCACCTACATGTGGGTACAGTGGGTTTGGGGGGGTTGGACGACTAAGCATTAAGCAGCACAATTGTAACAGGTAGGGGGGGGGATGGGCCTGGGTCCACCTGCCTGACGTCCACTGCACCCCCTAACAACTGCTCCAGGGACCTGCATACTGCTGCTTGGGAGGAGGGTATGACATTTGAGGGTGAAAATAAAAAGTTGTGAAACATCATTTTTTGTGGTGGGAGGGGGTTAGTGACCACTGGGGGAGTCAGGGGAGGTCATCCCCGACTCCCTCTGGGGGTCATCTGGTCATTTAGGGCACTTTTTGGGGCCTTATTCGTGAAAAAACAGGGTCCAGGAAAAGTGCCCTAAATTCTAGCTACAAACGCATCCATTATCGGCGAAAGGCGCCCATCTCTGTTCGGGTGATAACCACGCCCCAGTTCCGCCTTCACCACGCCTCCGACACGCCCCCGTCCACTTTGTCCGCATCCGCGACGGAGTGCAGTTGAAAGCGTCCAAAGTTCGGCTTTCGATTATACCGCTTTATTTGTTTTTGTGAGAAAGACGCCCATCTCCCGATTTAGGTCGGAACTTGGGCGTTTTTCTCGTTCGATTATAAGCTGGATAGTAACATAGTAGATGACGGCAGAAAAAGACCTGCATGGTCCATCCAGTCTGCCCAACAAGATAAACTCATATGTGCTAATACCTTTTGAATATTTGAACGTCTGTATCATATCACCCCTGTTTCTCCTTTCCTCCAGAGTATACATGTTTAGGTCAGCAAGTCTCTCCTCATACGTCTTGTAACGCAAATCCCATACCATTCTCATAGCTTTTCTTTGCACCACTTAAATTCTTTTTACATCCTTAGCAAGATAGGGCTTCCAAAACTGAACACAATACTCCAGGTAGGGCCTCACCAATGACTTATACAGGGGCATCAACACCCCCTTTCTTCTGCTGGTCACCTCTCTCTATTCAGCCTAACAACCTTCTAGCTACGGTCACCGCCTTGTCACACTGTTTTGTCACCTTCAAATCCTCAGATACTATCACCCCAAGATCCCTCTCCCCGTCTGTAGCTATCAGACTCTCACCGCCTACCACATACGTCTCCCGTGGATTTCTATTCCCTAAGTGCATCACTTTGCATTTCTTCACATTGAATTTTAATTGCCAAACCTTAAACTATTCTTCTAGCTTCCTCAGATCCTTTTTCATGTTTTCCACTCCCTCCCGGGTGTCCACTCTGTTACAGATCTTAGTATCATCCGCAAATAGGCAAACTTTACCTTCTAACCCTTCGGCAATGTCACTCACAAATATATTGAACAGAATCGGTCCCAGCACTGATCCTTGAGGCAATCCACTACTCACCTTTCCCTCCTCCGAGCAAATTCCATTAATCACCACCCTCTGTCGTCTGTCCGTCAACCAGTTCCTAATCCAGTTCACCACTTCGGGTCCTATCTTCAGCCCATCCAGTTTATTTAAGAGCCTCCTATGGGGAACCGTGTCAAAAGCTTTGCTGAAATCTAAGTAGATTACGTGTATAGCTCGTCCCTGATTCAATTCTCCTGTCACCCAATCAAAGAATTCAATGAGATTCGTTTGGCATGATTTCCCTTTGGTAAAACCATGTGGTTTGGGATCTTGCAACTTATTGTCTTCCAGGAAATTCACTATCCTTTCCTTCAGCATCGCTTCCATTACTGTAGTTTCCAGCTTCTTCCCTATCACCACTTTTGTGAAGAGGGACCACATCCACCGTTCTCCAATCCCTCGGAACCTCTCCCATCTGCAAGGATATATTAAACAAATCTTTAAGAGGACCCGCCAGAACCTCTCTGAGCTCCCTCATATCCTGGGGTGGATCCCGTCCGGTCCCATGGCTTTGTCCACCTTTAGCTTTTCAAGCTGTTCATACACACTCTCTTCCGTGAACGGTGCTCTATCCACTTCATTCTTATTTGTACTTTTTCCAGTCCATCGCGGTCCTTCTCCAGGATTTTCTTCTGTGAAAATAGAACAAAAGTGTCTATTTAGTAAATTTGCTTTTTCTTCATTATTATCCACATAGCGGTTTGCAGTATCTTTTAGTCTCACAATTCCCTTTTTAGTTATTCTCCTTTCACTAATATACCTGAAGAAAATTTTGTCACCCATTCTTACATTTCTAGCCATTTGTTCTTCCGCTTGCGCTTTCACCAGACGTATCTCTCTCTTGGCTTCTTTCAGTTTCATCCGGTATTCCTCCCCGTGTTCCTTTTCTTGAGTTTTTCTGTATTTCTGGAACGCCAACTCTTTAGCCTTTATTTTCTCAGCCACTTGCTTGGAGAACCATATCGGTTTCCTTTTTCTCTTGCTTTTATTTACTTTCCTTACATAAAGGTTCGTGGCCCTATTTATAGCTTCTTTCAGCCTGGACCACTGTCCTTCCACTTCTTGTACTACCTCCCAGCCCATGATCTCCTTCCTCAGGTATTCCCCCATTTTACTAAAGTCAGCACGCTTGAAATCCAGGACTTTGAGTGGCCGCTCTCCACTTTAGCTGTTATATCAAACCAAACTGTTTGATGGTCACTGCTGCACAGGTGGGCACTCACTCGGATATTTGATACGCTATCCCCATTTGTGAGCACCAGATCCAGCGTCGCTCCCTCCCTCGTGGGTTCCATCACCATTTGTCTGAGCAAAACAAAGAGGAATAGTGGAGTTCCCCAGGTATGTGTACTGGGACTAGTGCTTTTTGACATATTTATAAATGATCTGGAAATAGGAATAAGTAAGGTGATCAAATTTTCAGATGATACAGAATAATTCAAATCACATGCAGATTGTAAAACATGTTTAACATGCAGAAAATATTTTATAAAATTACCCTCATTCTGTGCCCATACATGATGAATGTAAGCTGTGAGAGCATGGTGAATGAGTGCATTCCAGATTGGGTTAAAGCTCTGATAAGACACCATAGTTCACCCAACCTCATGGCAATCCAAATCAAAAGAATAGTATTATTTTAGATGAATAATGATTATGATAATTATCCAGGTTTAAGCAGACAGTTATACAAGATTCTTAGAAGGAAACATTTAGAATGTTGATATAGACTTTTCATCCACAATGATATTAAATGCTGAACTACATTATTGATTTTCTTTGTCTCCAGTATCTTTTTATATGAGTGAAACTCTCCTATGGGTGAATCGATAATACAGCTTGTCAGAGTTTTTATCCTTTTAAAGATAGTAGCCAAAAGCAAAATGTTTCATCCATATTTCCTATGATTTTCTACATTAAGATGCTGTTCTCTTTTCTCTCTGCCCATCCATATTATCTATTGTCCCTTACAGATCCCGTGCATGTGTCCAAACCTTTCTTGAATTCAGATACAGTCTTTGTCTCCACCACCTCCAAAGGGAGGCCGTTTCATTAATTTACCACCCTTTCCAAGAATAAATATTTATTTAGGTTACATCTGAGTCTGTCCCCTTTTAACTTCATCCTATGTCCTTTCAATCAAGAGCTTCCTTTCAATTGAAAAAGACTTGTTTCCGTTGCAATTATGCCATGGGGGTATTTACATGTCTCAATCATATCTCCCCTCTCCTGCCTTTCTGTGTCTGTTTCTCCAGTATGGCATTGCTCACAGAGCCTGACTTCTTGGGGTGTCAATTTCAGATTTTGTTTCCTTGTACTTATTTGGCTCATGGTTTTTCAGTAGTAGCACAAGCTGAGTTACCTTCATGTGCACTAGGTATTTCCCTGAAGGACTCACAATCTAACCTGCCCCCCCCCCCCCCCCTTTTACAAAGCTGATCTAGCGGTTGCTGTGTGGCAAAGTCGATACAGACTATTTACTTTGAATGGGCGGTGTTGGCATTACCATACTGGCAGCTGCTAGCGTGGCTTTGTAAAAGGGGAAGAGGGTAAGTTTGTAAGTGAGGCAATGGAGGGTTAAAGGGCAACTCTATAAACTGGATGCACATTTTCGGCCTGATGCACATATAAATATTTAAAAATAGTAGCTCTAAGAATAGTAGCTCTTACTTTCTATTTAGGTCTGAAATGTATTTGCTTTCAGCAGGGTTTATTTACTGGGGCAGTGGAGAGGTTTCCCCTCTCCCCCATCCCCACTACCTTACAGGAGATGGCATTATAGGGGATCCATCTTGATTTTTCCATCCTGAGCCATCCTATCCTAGCTATGGCACTGCACCTACTCTAACGGGTCTTTTATAACACTAAAACAGAACTACCGCTGGCCCAACACAGCTGCCAGTGGTAGTTCCGGCTGAAGCGTGCACCATTTCTAGCGCTCCAGGAAATTTTTTCCCTAGCGCAGCACTAACCTGGCGATAATCAGGCATTATCACGTGCTGCCCGGTTACCGCTGGGTTACCTTGGGAACCCTTACCACCATCTCAGTGGAAGGCAGTAAGTGCTCCCCGCCGCATGGCCACACTGTAAGGGCTATCTTACCACGTGGCCTTTTTTTTTTTTTTGCTTTTTACCCACTGTGATAAAAAGGGCTCTGGTGTATGGGAAAAACAGCTACCGCAGGGCCCTTTTTCCCGCAGCTTAATAAAAGGACCCCCTAGTATTTTAAAGGCAAGCACACACATACTTAACTTTATATAATAGGCATTTGAAACACACATTAACTAGGCACAACTTTATAAAATTGCCCTCTAAGGGAATAATTCTATAAAGATTTTGATTTATTATTTATAGTCCACCCTTATCCAAGGCGGAGAACATTAATACATACACAATAAAAACAAACAAAAGAAAAATATATGACAAGCAATTTCAATAAAAAACACACACACACACACAACTGAAAACCCAAAATCCCAAGCACGGCAGAGCAAATAATAATCCAGACATGGCAATCATAGCTACCTGCCCCGTGTGTAGCGGTGGCCAAAAAACAAACAGGGTGCTAGGACTTATTAAGAAAGGGATGGTAAATAAGACCAAGAATACTATAATGCAGTGGCGTAGCCAGACTGCCAATTTTGGATGGGCCTGAACCCAAAGTGGGTGGGCACAAAATTTTCTCTCTACCCCCCTCCCCCAGCAAAATTTAGTCACGCTAATCAGATGCATTTGTCACACAGGGTAAAGTGCTGCTTTTCAGTGCATCAGATTTCAGAAAATTTATTTAATAGCCTAACACCCTTTTCAATGAGCTTTCAGAGGCCAAAACCTCCTGCCTCAGGTCAGTATAATGCTGTTACGGTATCCTCGCCTGACCTAAGGAAGGAAGTATTGGTCTCTGAAACTTCATTAACACAGGTACCATATTACTTTATCCTAAATTAAAAATAAAATTATTTTCTTTACCTTTCTTGTATGGCCATTTACTTTTTCTCATTGTGTCGCTCCCAGTCTCTAGATTCTGCTTTCCTTCGTTTTCGCTTAACTCTTCTGCCACGGTTTCCTGGCCATTTCTCATTTTTCTCTCCTTTTTCTTTGCGTTCTTCAATATTTTTCTGCCTCTCTCTCTCTATCCTGATTTAATTCATTCTTACTATCCATTCTTTAATTTCCTTCATCTACTTATGGCTTTTCATCTTTTTCTCACCCTTGTTCTCCCCATGCCCCTTCCTCTTATTCTCCAGTCTTTCACTACTCTCCTTTTCCATCCAGCAGCTCTCTTCTTTCTCTCCCCATCCTTCCAGTCTCCCCTCTCTCTCCCCATCCTTCCAGTAGTCTCCCCTCTTTCTTTCTGCATCCTTCCGTCCAGTGTCACCTCTTTCTCCCTACCCTTCCATCCAGCGTCTTCCCTCTTTCTCTCCCCATCCTTCCATCCATCTATCCTCTCTCCTGATCCTTCCATCTAATGTCTCTCTCCCTCTTTCTAATCAGTGTCTCTGTATCACTCTACCCTTTTCTGTTCAGTGTCCCTTCTCTCTCCACATCCTTCCAGTCTCTCCCCTTTCTCTCTGCATCCTTTCATCCATCTCCCCTCTTTCTCTGCCATTCTCCCATCTGTTTTCCCTCTTTCTCTCCCCATCCTCCGTTTTCCCTCTTTCTCTGCCATCATCCCATCTGTTTTCCCTCTTTCTCTCCCCATCCTTCCATCTGTTTTCTATCTTTTCTCCCCATCCTTCCATGTTTTCCCTCTTTCTCCCCATCCTTCCATGTTTTCCCTCATTCTCTGCCATCCTTCCATCTGTTTTCCCTCTTTTCTCCCCATCCTTCCAAGTTTTCCCTCTTTCTCCCCATCCTTCCATGTTTTTCCTCATTCTCCCCATCCTTCCATGTTTCCCTCTTTCTCCCCATCCTTCCATGTTTCCCTCTTTCTCCCCATCCTTCCATGTTTTCCCTCATTCTCTGCCATCTTCCATCTGTTTTCCCTCTTTTCTCCCCATCCTTCCATGTTTTCCCTCTTTTCTTCGACGAGGCCCGCCCTGCATGCCAGCGCCAGCCCCCATTGCCGGCCACTGCTGCTTTTCCTGTTGAGCAGCAGGGCCGACGCTACAAAAAAGAAGAAGCGCTAACGGCGCTAAGGACGAGAAATGTTTTTTTAAAAAAAAGCGCGGCACCGGCAGGCACTGACTCGGCAGCCTTAAGGCATTGGCTGCTGGCTCGCAGGCTCCTCCCGCAGACGGGAGGAGCCTGCGAGCCAGCAGCCAATGCCTTAAGGCTGCCGAGACAGTGCCTGCCGGTGCCGCGCTTTTTTTTTTTTTAAACATTTCTCGTCCTTAGCGCCGTTAGCGCTTCTTCTTTTTTGTAGCGCCGGCCCTGCTGCTCAACAGGAAAAGCAGCAGTGGCCGGCAATGGGTGCTGGGGCTGGCGCTGGGCGGGCCTGGGCTGAAATTGGGTGGGCCTGGGCCCACCCAGGCCCACCCGTAGCTACGCCCCTGCTATAATGCCTCTGTATCACTCTATGGTGCAACCACACATTGAGTATTTTGTTCCGTTCTGGTCGCCGTATCTCAAAAAAGGTAAAGCGGAATTAGAAAAGGTTCAAAAAGAGTGGTCAAAATGACAACAGTGATGGAACTCCTCTCATATGAGGAAATGCTAAAGAGTTAGTGCTCTTCAAATTGGAAAAGAGATGGCTGAGGGGGGATACGATTGAGGTCTACAAAATCCTGAGTGGTGTAAAACAAGTAGAAGTGAATCGATTTTTTACTCTTTCAAAAAGTACAAAGACCAGGGGACACTCAATGAAGTTACATGAAAACACTTTTAAAACAAATAGGAAGAAATATTTATTTTCACTCAACAAATAGTTAAGCTCTAGAACTCTTTGCCAGAGGATGTGGTAACAGCGGTTAGCATATCTGGGTTTAAAAATGGTTTGGACAAGCTCCTGGAGGAAACGTCCATAGTCTGTAATTGAGAAAAACATGGGGAAGCTACTGCTTGCCCTGGAATTGGCAGCATGGAATCTTGCTACTAATTGGGTTTCTGTTAGGTACTTGTGACCTGGATCGGCCACTGTTGGAAACAGGATACTGGACTAGATGGACCATTAGTCTGACCCAGTATGGCTATTCTTATTTTCTTAACTAATGCTCAAATAGCAAAATCAAGGAAGTCCAGATTCATCAGTCAAATTATAAGCTAAACAAAGCAAGTAATTCTTCAGCTGGCAGTCATATGAGTTTATTTTTTAACTCCAAATTTTGTTCCATTCATAAGGCCCAGTCACAGAAAAAACTCCTTTCCTGTTTTGTTCCAGTCAGGGTTGGTGTTAGGGGGTGGAAAACAGGGCAGTTGCCCAAGCCTGACTGAAGATGAAGGAGGCATATATTGCAGGTGGGCTCTGGGGCCCCCTTCCCAGTTTCTGTCCAGGGCCCCTCCTTATCTAACACTAGCCCTGGTTCCAGTCACAATAATTGGAAAGCAGACACAAGATCACAGGCTATCGCCAACTGCAGGGCCCATGATGGCACATAGCACTGCACATTATTATGCAAATAAAAAGAAGAATCCTGGTAAAGAGCACAATGAATTAATAACCAGAACTTACATTTTATGCGATAAGCAACAGGCAACCATCACAGTCACATAAGATAAGCTATAACATGTTCAAACTTTGCCAAGCCACACAATAGGCACACTGCAGAATTTTGTACAGTTTGTAATCAATGAATACAAGAGGCTGACAAACCCAAATAAATAATGTTACAGTAGACTCAGTACCCACTCAGTATCCATTCAGTACCACGGCTTGTAAAAGTCTTACAAAGTCAGGCCTAGGCAACAGTGTCTGCAATTTGCTTAAGCGCAGCTTAAAATTGAACCTGTGATTTTAAAGACAAGTGGGAGTCCAAGAGAATCCCCAGACTCTGTACCTGGCCAGAAACTTTCACAGGAATTTCTGACAAAAGAAAACTCTCAGGAAATATCATGGCTGAGTCAGGGCAATTCACATCAACTCAGTTTATGCAATATTCAATATTAATTGATTGTTCGTTAACGAGTCCAACACAGCATGAAAAATAGACTGCAGGATGCGCATGAAAGGCAGTATTCCAGTTACACATGTAAATAACCTTGTATAGAATACCAACTAGTGATGGTATGTACTGTGCTGGTGGGCATGCACATGGGCAGAGTTTAGGCAGAGTGTAGGTGAAGCATGAAAATACATGCATATATTATCATACTGTATAATTTACATGCAATCTGGCTAACATCTAGGTGTGGGTATTTACCCCAGCTGTAGGGCTGGTTTAAGTGATCGTGCCTTAAATATCAGTATGTTTTATGCTACTTGTGGTAGTAGTGAATAAAGAAAATAGGTACTTATTTTTCTTTACAGAATAGGCTTGAAATAGATGCCCGTCTACTTCCTATCCTAGATATAGAATTACCTTCTAATTGGCCGATATCCAAAATGATGTAACTGGCCAGAGACATCCACTGACTGGTTAAATCACTTGTTCAGGGTGATCTGCTGATTTTCAGCAGCACTTAACTGGTTATTGGTGCCGAAAATTAGCGATTAGCACCTAAATGAAAACTGGCTAATTTGGGGGCATTCCAGGAGCAAAGTCAGCACTTGGCTGGTTATATGTCGATATTCAGCACTTAACTGGCCAGGGTAACCTCATAAATGGACCACATAAAAAACAGTCCTACCTTTATGTGGCAACCCGTGGCCAATTAAATTATGAATATTGACTTAACTGGCTATGTGTTAGCCAGCAGTCCGATTTCTCTATGAACTCTTTCAGGTAAATACAGTATAGGGGTTATTTTGGAAGCCTTATTTGGAATTTCTACATGGATGAGTCAAAAATCTGCATGCGTATTCCCCAGTTCATAGAGGGAATGCATGTGTATGGCGTAATATATCCATGTCAGGATGTACAGCATGGTTAAAATGTGAAGTAAAAGAGGCCATTACAGCCAAAAGATTGTCCTTCAAAGAATGGAAAAAGGACCCAAATGAAGAAAACAAGAAGCAACAGAAGAACTGGCAATTCAGATGCAAAGCATTAATAAAGAAGGCTAAAAGAGAATACGAAGAGAAACTTGCCACAGAGGCTAAAACTCACAGTAACAACTTTTTCAGGTATATCAGAAGCAGAAAGCCTGCAAGGGAATCCGTGGGACCATTAAATCATGAAGGAGCAAAAGAGGCGCTCCGGGAGGACAAGGCCATAGTGGAGAAACTGAATGCTTCTGTCTTTACGGAAGATGTAAGAGATCTATCCGTACAGGAAATAGTTTTCAAGGGTGATGATGTGGAGGAACTAAAAGAAATCTCAGTGAACCTGGAAGATACACTGAGCCAAATTGACACATTAAAGAGTAGTAAATCTCCTGGACCGGATGGCATACATCCAAGGGTACTCAAAGAACTCAAGCATGAAATTGCTGATCTGCTGTTAGTAATATGTAACCTGTTGTTAAAATCATCCGTAGTACTTGAAAATTGGAGGGTGGCTAATATGACGCCGATCTTTAAAAAGGGTTATGGGAAATTATAGACCAGTACGACTGACATCAGTGCTCGGCAAAATAGTGGAAACTATTTTAAAGAATAAAATTACAGAACACGTAGACAGGAATGGTTTAATGGGACAGAGTCAGCATGGTTTCAGCCAAGGGAAGTCTCACCAATTTGCTTCATTTCTTTGAAAGCGTGAATAAACATGTGGATAAAGGTGAACCTGTTGATGTAGTATATCTAGATTTTCAGAAAGCTTTTGATAAAGTTCCTCATGAGAGACTCCTGATAAAATTAAAGAGTCATGGATAGGAGGCAAGGTTCTGGTGTGGATTAGGAATTGGTTATTGGACAGAACACAGAGGGTTGGATTAAATGGCCATTTCTCTCAATAGAGGAGGATGAACAGTGGAGTGCCGCAGTGATCTATACTGGGACTGGTGCTATTTAACATATTTATAAATTATATGAAAATCGGAATGACAAGTGAGGTGATTAAATTTGCAGATAATACAAAACTATTCCAGGTTGTTAAAACACGTGCGGACTGTGAAATATGCAGGAAGACCTTAGGAAATTGGAAGACTGGGCATCCAAATGGCAGATGAAATTTAATGTAGACAAATGCAAGGTGATACACATAGTTACCTGATGCTAGGGTCCACCTTGGGGGTCAGCAATCGAGAAAAAGATCTGGGTGTCGTTGTAAATAATACGCTGAAATCTTCTGCTCAGTGTGCGGCAGCAGCCAAAAAAGCAAACAGGATGCTAGGAATTATTAGGAAAGGGATGGTGAATAAGACCGAAAATACTATAATGCCTTTGTATCTGCACCTTGAATATTGCGTTCAGTTCTGGTCGCCGTATCTCAAAAAAGATATAGCGAAATTAGAAAAGGTTCAAAGAAGAGCAACCAAAATGATAGAGGGGATGGAACTCCTCTGCAATGAGGAAAGGCTAAAGAGGTTAGGGCTCTTCAGCCTGGAAAAGAGACAGATGAGGGGAGATATGATTGAGGTCTACAAAAACCTGTGTAGAACGAGTAGAAGTAAACCAATTTTTTACTCGTTCCAAAAGTACAAAGACCAGGGGACACTCAAGGAAGTTGCATGGAAATACTTTTTTCACTCAACAAATAGTTAAGCTCTGAAACTCTTTGCCAAAGGATGTGGTAACAGCGGTTAGTGTATCTGGGTTTTTAAAAGTTTTGGACAAATTCTTGGAGGAAAAGTAAAGAGTCTACTATTGAGACAAACATGGGAAGCAACTGCTTGCCCTGGGATTTGTAGTATGGAATGTTGCCACGATTTGGGTTTCTGCCAGGTACTTGTGACCTGGCTTGGTCACTGTTTGGAAAACAGGATACTGGGCTAGATGGACCCTTGGTCTGACCCAGTATGGCTACTCTTATGTTCTTATGTATAGGTTTTTAAAAAGTGCTCGTTTCAGTAAGCCCTTTACAGGAGGTATTAAGGATATTATCCTTCTCAATCCTCTGTTATTTCCCCCTCCAAATTGAAAATAAAGATTTCAGCCTTTGTAGTCAATTAGCACGATTTAAACAAAGGTTATCAAAATGGCTGACATACATGTGTAAGTTGTGAAAAAACATACATGTGTGTCAGTACTTACATTCAGAGGTTGCCACAGTTCTCCATTGATTTTTCTTATGTTTCAAACGGCTGCTTTTGCTGGCAAATATAATTATGCTCCTACAGGTATTTTAGAGAAGGCTCTACTTCAGCAGATACTGTTCTAAATACAACCTCCCCCCCCCCCCCACCCCCCCGAACTGAGCATGTCAATACCTGGCTGTCTCAATTCCAATTTCTCTGTTCCATGTAAAATTTTGCTCCACATCAATAGTAACAAACTGTCTCCAGCTTCTTAAAAGCAAAATTGCAAGCTCCTTTGCCACTGTCACCAAATGCCTCTGCCAAAATGACTGACAGGTAAAAATGAATTCTAAAATGTGTCTCCTGCCCTTTCCAGCCAGAAATAAAGTGAGAAAATAATCAGCTAAATTCTCAGAGCGCACTAGGAGTTCAAAGCATTATTGACCAGTTGGTCCTACTTTGTGCGTTTGGATACCTGTAGTCCAGATCTTAAACCACTGCCTGTAAGAGAATTTGTCATGCATTTCTTTAAACTAGTCCCCTTATTTTCTAACTCCTGTTACTCTATCTTATTTATATATATGTTCCATTTATGCTTACACCCTGTGTTGTGTATTACAATGTTTTATTGTGTATTGTGTTGACATTGTAATATAGCATACTATGCTATACTTTGTATTGTTACTTGAATAATGTTACTACTGTAATTGTCTATTGCCTGTGTTTGACTTATTTTTGTTCTACTCCACCTTGAGTGAATTTCTTCAAAAAGGTGGTAAATAAATCCTAATAAATAAATGTGAGGTTTCTTTTTAATCAATAATGTCTTTATGAGCTCAAGTGCAATAAGGTTAGTGAAAAGGCATTAAGCACAGTGCTGCGTGCAGAACCAATAGTGTACTGTTCATTTAAAGACTGAAGGCTTTGAACATGGCCAGTGTCCACTTTGCCCTTAAATGATCCCCAGGGACCTAGCAGGAAACAGAAAGGGGCATAAAAGGCAGTGGTTGTAAAGGTCTTGAAAGGAAATAAAAGGTGGAAAGCAGGTGGTAATAAGCCAGTATGTTGCTGCCCATTGCAGGGACACTAATTCCATATTCCTTCCCCCCATCCCTTTACAGCCAGATTGTATGAACAGTTATATTCAAAAAGACCAATTAACACAAGGTGCAATTACTGAAGTAATGACACGAGAAGGAGCAAGCTTGACAGCAGGACAAAAAAAGGGCTGAAACTTGGTATCCGATTTATTTAAAAATCAACATAATTTACCCAGGTACCAAATTTATAACAAATATATACCATACAAAATCAACATTAAGGGCCCTGTTTACTAAGCCGCGCTAGCATTTTTAGCATGCACTGTGTAGATGCCCATAATATTCTTATGGACATCTACATGGTTAGCACACACTAATTTTTAGCACATGATAAAAACGCTAGTGCATCTTAGTAAACAGGTCCCTAAGAATTTATGCTGGTAATATTCAACTATATATAACTACAAAAGCACTTCTTTATTAACATAACTTAAGAATAAAAATAAAATCAGTGAGGTACAATCACCCATTCCCAACTAGCAAATAAATTATCAATACACCAATATTTCAACAATTATCCATATCATGCAGTACATATGTCATACAGATCTTACAACATGTAGTTCATATATCATACTGTCCACGTATAATACATTCTTATAAAAACATTGAAATATTGTCCAAAGATCACCTTCAACAATACACAAAAATAATGTCAGAAGTGAATTAATGTGGACACATTATTCCCACTGAGGCGTTCAGTGGGATATTCACCATTCTACTCCGAGAAGGAGCTGTCTGGGGAACAACAGTTTAACTGCATCTTCCCTTGAGGGTTTAATGGTGAAGAAGAGTCAGTCTCTGCAGAACATAATAATATTTTTGCCTATTGTTAGAGATGATCTTTGAACAATATTTCAACATTTATAACATTGGGAATGTATTATATGTGGATGGTATGATATATGAAATGCATGACATACATTCTGCAAGATATGGACAATTGTTGAAATATTGTTATATTGATAATTTATTTGCTTATAGGGAATGGGTGATTGTGCCTCACTGATTACACCACGATTTCATTGGTGTAAATGGAGGCGCATAGTTTTAAGCACTGAGATATCAACTAAGCGTATTCTATATACTACGCCTAACTCTAGGTGCCATTTATAAAATTTGCTTATTCGGCTATGATTTCCATGCCAGTTTTTTTAGTGCCATATATAGAATCTCTCCCTTAGGGGGTAATTCTCAAAAGGATGCCTAAGGCGCCAGGATAAAACACGCTAAGCATAAATTCCATATTGGCAATCGCATGTGCATTTGCTACTATAGAATACTAGTGTAAGTCTGCATTTATGCGCCTAATATCCAGGGCTGGCATGGGAGGGGGCAAACAGGACAGCTGTCTTGGGCACTACAGCTCCAGGGGGCTCTGCAGTTCAGACATCTCTTCCCTTTCTCCCCACCAGAGTTCATCTCCTCCTCCCTTCCCGGTCTTCTTTAAAAATGTATTTCCCTTCTCAGAAGGGCCACAGCGCAGCAGCCATTCTCACAAGCTGCCTGCCCCAAAGCTTTCCCTCTCTGCCGTGATCTGCCCCTCTGACGCAATTTCCTGTTTCTCCCTGGGCAGATCACAGCAAAGAGGGAAGCTTCAGGACAGTCGGAGGCAGCATGTGAGGATGGCTGCCATGCCGAGTTCCCTTTCAGAAGGGAAATAAACATTTTAAAGAAGATTGCAAGGTGAGGGGATGGGAGGGAGACAGACTGTGGAGAAGGGTAAGACATGCCTTGACCATGTAATAGCAATGCAGGTGGGGAGATCAGGGAAAGGGGGGATCAGGGGCCCCATCCCTAATTTCTGCCCTGGGCCCCATCATGTCTAAAACCAGCCCTGCTAACATCAGGTGTGAGTTCTTGTATAGTTCAAAGGCCAGTGTAAATGCTCGCACCTAACTGTAGGCACACAAGTATAAATTGCACACCCTTGACCTGCCCATGCCCCACCCAGGTCCATACCCTCTTGAAATTGAGCATGATAGATTGTGTGCATAATTTATAGAATACTGACTAATTACTGCCAATTAACACCAATTTTAGCCAATAATTGGTTCTTAACCCTAATTAGCAGCTAATTAGTCTATTAAGCTACACATGCAACTGATATTATTCTATAAGCTATGCATGCAAATTGTGCATGAAGGTTTACAGAATTAAGGAGTTAATGCACAAGTGCACTGTTACCACAGTGGGTTTGCAGTTTGTGCATGCTAATTCATGTGCTGACTGTTAGTGCTTCCTCAAGAGGGCACGGTAAGTAAGCCATGCTAATTGTGACCAAGTCCTACATGTGCTAATGGACATATCCATGTGCTAATTTATTTAAAAAAAAAACATTTATACACCATCTCCAAATCTGAGCAGGTTACAACACTACATCCATAATAAAATGATGACATCACAACAACAAATACAAAACAATAATAAAATATATTCAATTTAAAATCTCATCAAAATTACCATCTAAAAAAAAATCTCTAACGGGCCCTTTTACTAAGCTGCATTGAAATGTGGCCTGAGCTATTACTAGTGCGTTGGTTTCCCACGTGCTCTGGCCACCTTATTATGCAAGGTTAAAAATGGCCAATTTTTATATATCATCAATAATGACCACATGTTAATTTTTCCATTAGCACATGGCCATTAGCACATGAGCCCTTAACTGTTTCTATTTTCAAGGTAGTAAGGGCTCATGCGCTAATCATGTGCGAATGGGTTAGAGCATAGGCATTGTCGTGCTACCCCATTAGCGCTGAGCACATCAACTCTATGCCCCTAAACACACCCCTAGTGCTAAAAATTATTTTTTAGTGCATAGGAAACGAATGTACATGCTAAAACTACTGTGGGACCCTTCAGCACTCTCTGCAATAGGCGTTTTTAACCTGCAGTAAACACGCATTAGTGCTTACCGCAGCTTATTTAGAAAAGATCTGTGCAAAATAATATGCTTTGATTAGTTTTGAAAACATCAAATAAGATGAAACATTTCATACAGAATCTGGCAAAGCATTCCACAGAATTTGCTCTAAAATTCTAAATAAAGACTCACAATAAATGATAATACTTCTAACAGCCCTTTGTCAGTAGAACGCAAAGGGGATCTTTTAATAAGTTGCGGTAAAAGGTGCCCTCTGTTAGCAGCAGCGTACTTTTTTGCCACACGCTAGTGCCCCTTAGAGCGCCGTGGTGTATACGTTTTCAAAAGAGAGGCTATACAGGGTGGAACATCATTATGCAAGGCCTTAAATATCAGTGTAAGAATCTTAAAAGTTATTCTAAACTGAATGGGTAACCAATGAAGTTGAGATAATACACATTAATCCCCTCCATTTAAATCCACATCTCGCTAAGCATATTCTTTAATGAACTGCGCCTAAATTGTAATATGCACAGTTCAAAAGGGGCATAGCTATGGGCAGGGAAATGTGAATTTTGTGGGTGTTCCAAAATTTACACATGTAGTTATAGAATATGGCCCAGTGCACGTAAATCTATGTGCATGGATTTATGATGTGTTTTCGTTGGTGTAAATGGAGACATGTAGTTTTAGGCGATGGGATATCAACTAAGCATATTCTATATATCACGCCTAAATCTAGGCAACGCTTATAGAATACGCTTAGGCAGAAATGTTTACCACACAGATTTTTTAGGTGCCTTATATAGAATCTGGCCCAATATGTGTAAAATGAGGAATGTTACAAATTAACTATAAAGTGGCATTTTGCGCTACCTGCAAGCTGTGTAAAGATTTTTGAGGCAAACCAAGAAAAAGACCATTACACTAGTCAAACAATGGAAATACAAAAGCTCAGGGGCGTACCAAGGGCAGGGCAGTGGGGGTGGTCTACCCTGGGTGCACACTGCAAGGGGGTGCAGGGAGCAGCCACGTGGCTGTCGGCTCCGCCGGTCCCCTGCTCCCTCTGATGTTACTTCCTGTTCCAGGGCAGGGAACCAGCGGAGCTGATAGCTGCGCAACTGCTCCCTGCACCCCCAGCAGGTGATGCGCCGGGAGGAGGTGATGCACCAAGGGGGTGATAAACCAGGGGGTGATGCGCCATGGGGGTGCACAGCAGCGATCCACCCCAGGTGGCAGCCAACTTAAGAATGCCACTGCAAAAGCTTGAACAACAGAGCATGTTAGGCACAAACCCAACAAAAAGCAGACAGCCTTTGCACATAACATGCACTGGTTTTTGCTCTTTGGGCATGTTAAATGCAAAAACGTAATGCAAGTTTGTGAAAGACCATCTTAATTTGTTTTTGTTCATTTCATTTTGAAAATGGAATGAAACGAAAGTGTGCCCACATTCCCCATGGGAGACCCTGGTTAGTTACAAGGGGACGCAAGTTACTTCCTCTACAATGTATAACATATAACTTAGATTGTGAGCCTATTAGGGACAGTGCAAAGTACCTGTAATCAGGGGCGTAGCCAGACAACAGATTTTGGGTGGGCCTAGGCAAGAAGTGGGTGGGCACCAAATGTTCTCCCCTCCCCCCCCCCCCCCCCCCCACCACCACCAAAAGATATCTCAGCTGGCAGGAAAATGCTTCTTTCCACCTTGGCAGTCTGCAGCAGGCATGAGCTGAAAACTGAACATTCGCAGGTGCCAATATCATGGAGAGTAGCGTTTTCATTACCATCAGGGGGAAGTCTTCAACTGGTAGATCTTGGGACCTCCACCACCTACCGCTAAACATATGCTACTTTTGGGTGGGCCTGAGCCCTAAGTGGATGGGCCCTGGCCCACCCAAGCCCACCTGTGGCTACGCCACTGCCTGTAATAGAAATTGTAAATCACGTAGTTACCTCAGGGATAACTTGCGGTATGTCAAGTGCTGAAAATAAATGTTCTTTCAGCAGTTTTCTTTCTATGGCCATCAGAATTGCAGCGACTGGCTAAGACTTCCCCCTCTCCCTGAGCTCCAGTGTATCATTTCTGAGCTTGCCCAGGATGGCTGGCACTGTCTAACAACAAATTCAGACTCAAATCTGCTCTACCCCAGTGCACAAAGCTAAGACCATCACCCTCATCATTATCAACTGTGATATACCACAAAGTCAATAATACACAGTTTACAGGATCATAAAAATAAGGAAATGAAGAACAAAAGAAGCACAAAGACAAGGGAACACAAGGTAAAAGTTGCAATAAATTCAACACATTGTAAGATTACCATTATCAAGAGAAAAAGGAAGAAACAGCCAAAATAGGGTAGGAAGAACAAAAAATAACACAGCATAATGACACCTAAGGGGAGAAGCTACCTGCAGGCAAACCACAAATGAGACCATGGCTCAAATGAGTAAAGCCAAAGGAAAGGCCTGTGCGAAATAATAAGTTTTCAAAGCTGCAAAATGAAACCTCTGAACGGATATATAATGATAGTCCATAGGACCACAGCTATGAGACCATCTCAAGCCTAACTTCAGAAGTCAGACACCTATTTCTCAAGAATAACCATGAGTCAACGTTCCCTTTGTTGTTTTAGCTTCTAACAGCTTACATCTATATTTGCAATCAATACTTCCCTGAATGTAAATATCCCACATTATTTACAAATAATATCCCAAGGAAGCAGCAGTCTTCTGAGATTAATACTAGCACTTATCTAAAAGTCAATATTTCCATTTTCAGAGACGATTTTAAAATATCTTAACTAAAATAACTTGTGTTAGATAGGACTATAACGTCATTTGCAGAGCCTTAATTTTTTTCAGGGAGATGAACAGGTTTTTTTTCTGCATTTCTATCAGAGATAGATTCTGCAAGGGGTGAAAGAGAGATGCTGTGTACCCAGAAAACTGCTCTAATATGTGCCTAACGCCAGGGCCTCTGAGAGATGCCACCGGGCCTGGGGTAAAAAATGTGCCCCCCCCCCAACATCACCACTGCTGCTGCCACCCCCACCTTCTCACCACTGACTCTCCCGCTGCCTGCCCGCTGCTGCCACCACACCCCCACCTTGTTCAATATTTCTCTTCTTTCCCTCCTCCCCCTGGCAGTGTTCCGGCTGTGGGCAGCATCAATAAATTTACTCTGGCTGGCCTCCAAAGTGCTTCCTCTGCTGTGTGTCCTGCCTGTGCAAACACAGGAAGTTAGGTCAGAGGAGGCAGGACAAAGCAGGGGGAACACATCGAGGGCCCAGGATGCATTCCGGCTTCCTGCGGTAACTGATAACATCAGCACACAATAACTATGTGGAACAAAATATTTTAAAATGTTTTCAGAAGGGTGGAAAGTTGCCATTCCTGCACTAGTGCAGGAATTGTGCGTGAGTCCTTACTGCCTACAAAATGAGTGACAGTAAGTGCTCACGCAATAATTTTAAAAAATAGCCATGCATTAATGGCAACAAAAATAGAAAACTGTCCATTTTACAGCTGTAGTAAAAATGGCCTTAGTGCACAGGAAAGACCGTGTAATGGTGTACCAAGGCAACCTTTTATCACAGCTTAGTAAAAGTGACCCAAAATGATTAACAACTTGGAGGAGTAGCCTAGTGGTTAGTACAGCAGACTTTGATCCTAGTGAACTCGGTTCAGTTTTCACTGTAGCTCTTTGTGACTCTGGCCAAGTCACTTAACCCTCCATTTTCCTCAGGTACAAAATAAGTAAGTAAACTGCTTCGCTTGTAACTAAAGAAAGGCAGTATATCAAATCCCATCTCCTTTCTTTCACTCCTTGTTTTCTGAATAGACTAGTAAAAAAGGCCCATTTCTGACACAAATGAAACGGGCGCTAGCAAGGTTTTCCTCGGCTCCCCTGCAGCCACCCATGTCCAGCGACCCTCCTCTCCCCCTGCGCCCACTGCAGTCACCCATGTCCAGTGACCCTCCTCTCTCCCCTGCCCCCCCTCCAGCCACCCATGTCCAGCGACCCTCCTCTCTCCCCTGCCCCCCCCCTCCAGCCACCCATGTCCAGCGACCCTCCTCTGGACATGGATCAGCTGTGAGGCATGTTTATTTTCCCCCAGGTTCTGAAGTTGACATCATAATGGCTACTGTGATGTCAGCCTGATCTACAGAGCCTAGCAGACCAACTCGGAATGAGCCACGGTCCCAGGCAAGTCAGAACGTTGGAGGTGAGAATTATTTTATAGGACTAGTAAAAAAGGCTTGTTTCTGTTTTAAAGGAAACGGGCGCTAGCAAGATTATCCCCCCTCCCTCGCTGTCTTCCTCTGTCCCCTCTGAGTCCCACGCCCCCCTTTCCTCTCTTCTGATTTACAGGCCGTCCTCCCTCCCCTCTCCCACTCCCCTGCAACTCACCACTTTGTGCATAAGTTTCCAGGTGTTCTCCACGGCCCTGTGGTCGGCTGCCGCTTGCTTGTGCCCCACCGCCTTCAAGTCGTGTTGTGGCTTGTTGTCATTAGTGAAGTGTTTTTGTGTGTGTGACAGATATTGTGTTTTTTTTTCAGAATGTTGTTTGAGGGGTGGGAAAGGGAGGGGTGGGCGGGGTTGGCTAGTTGGGAGGGTGTGATGGTGTGTGTGAGTAAGAATGTTAGGGGGAGGGGGGTGGGGGATGGTGAACTGTGAGGGAGTGGCAGGGGGGCTTGGAAGGAGGGGGTCTGCGTTCCTGTGGTGATGGGTTGAAAGTGAGTATGGGCTTGGAAGGGGGGGGGTCTGCGTTCCTGTGGTGATGGGTTGAATGTGGGGGATCCTTCAGGTCGTGTTTGTGCTGGCTGTCAGTGTAGCTTTTTTTTTTTTTTTGGTGTGGTAGAGATTGTTTGTGTGTGTATGTGTGAATGTTTGAGGGGGCGGGGTTTCCTCCAGGGGTAGTGACATGCAGGGGACAGGAAGAGCGGCTGCAGAGATGACAGCCAATGCCAGATGGCTGTCCGGAGCCGTGTTTCATTTTTAAAATCTGGGTTTTTTTGTTTTTGTACCGGCCGCTGCGTCTGTGAGTGGCGAGGGGGTTGATGTGCCCGGAGGGGGGGGGGGGGTAGGGGCTTGTGTGATGCACCGGCGTGGAGGGGCTTGGGTGTTGCGCCGAGGGGGGGGGCTCTGTGGGTTGTTTCATAGGCGGCGGCGTTTTTTTTTTTTGCGGTGGCAGGCAGTCTGGAGCGATTCCTAGGCAGGGGGAGGAGTAGGGATACACGCTCCGTGTGTTTCCCTACTCCTCCCCCTGCCTGGGTCGTTGTTTGCTGCTGGCTGGGTTGAAGGAGTAGGGAAACATGCTCCGCGTGTTTCCCTACTCCTCCCCCTGCCATTGTACACTCACCGCAGCCGATTCGCTGCTCCCTGCTTTGCAGCTCCTCCCCTCTCCCTGAAGTCACTATTATCTACTCCATCCATCTAACAGACGACCCCTGGCCGGAAACCACGGTTCCAGGCAGCCTCAGAACGTTGGAGGTGAGAATTATTATATAGGATGTAAGACTTTCAGTGCTGTTAATCAATAATGCTTGAATGCTGCTAAAATTAATTAGCTATAACTCTGTTATTAATTTTTTCTGGGGCTCCCTCCAAGAAAAAAAATACTTACTGTAACTCAAGATATAGGACATTTGCAAGCCTGAAGACTATTGAAGTAGTGTACATTCAGATACAGTGGGTATTTTTCTATTCCTGGAGGGATCTCATTTACAAAAAAAAAAAAAAAGTCACTGAAGCCATGTCCCTTGCTTTACAATCCACTACGCTGACCATTAGGCTACTCCTCTGTTCTGCAAGGGTGTCTCTGTATCTATTTTCATAAGAATGCTGCTAGATAGACATCCCTGTGCCTTGTTTTTCCTCAGTTTGTAAAATGGGTGTTCAGGATGGACGTCTCCAGCATCAGGATGTTCTTTTGTCCTTTTCATGTTTTTTCGACCTGACATTTTTCAAGTTTGAAAATGGCTGTGAGACAGACTTTTTCTTTTCTTGGGTTGTTTTTTTTTTTTTTTTGGCATTTAGACATCCTTTCAAAAATGCTTCTCGACATATAAAAATTGTCAAAAATGCACCTATTTTATGGCTATTTAGTAAAAGCAATATATATGGCCATGTCACTTTATAGGCACTTCATACACAAATTGTGTATTCTATACATGTATGGGTGTCTTTTAGTTGTATGCATGTGTACCTTGCAATTCTGTCTCCTCCCTAGTGTCCTGGGAATGCCTACATGTGGTCCAAGTAAAAGAACTCAGCTCTTGTCAGCACATGTGCATCCATTGGTGTCAGGTGGCAGACTGACCATTCAGGCAACCAGGCAGTGCCCAAAGGACCAGAGTCTCTGCCCAGTTGCTCACTGCACACTACAACCCTCCCCCCATCCTACCTTGAAGGCCCCTGGTGGTCATGGCCTCTGTGAGGGGGGCAGGAAAGAACAATACTCTTTCCTGCCTGCTGCCACCATTCTGCCCGGCACCGCTGTGTTTTCTTGAGTCAATGAAGCTATAACATTTTTTGAGGTATGTGCATATCTCTGGTATGTATCTATGACATGTGGGATGAAACCGTGGTCCATTTGATATACAAAGGCTTTCCAATGAGCTCCTGGTTGTGAAGATATTTAGCAGGAGATAATACTATTCTCCATCAAGCATTCATGCAGGGAGAACACAAACAAAACAAAACTTTCTTGAAGATTTACAGCAGTACTAATGCCTCAGGATGGCAGTTTGACAGCCCCTCATTAGTCAGGTCTGGTTTAAAGTAGAAGTATGCATATAAGTTAATTTTAGGGGGGAGGGTCATGGTTTTTATTTCACTTTCAGGTTTTAACTTTTTTGTTTTGTTTTCCACTTTAGAATGCTAACAGAGCAGTGGCGTTCCTAGGGGGGCTGACACCCGGGGCGGATCGCCGATGCACCCCATCCACCGGGTGCAGCGCCCCCCCGGATGCAGCACGGACACCCCCCCCCCCCCCCGGCGAAAGGACACCCCCTGCAAAAGAACCCCCCCCCCCCACGGGTGCATGCCGCTGGGGGGGTGCCACACGCGCCTGTCCTCCGTTCGGTCCATGCTTCTTCTCTGCCCCGGAACAGGTCTGTTCCGGGGCAGAGAAGAAGCATGGAACGAACGGAGGACAGGCGCGCGCGGCACCCCCTCAGCGGCGTGCACCTGGGGCAGACCGCACCCACCGCCCCCCCCCCCCCAGGAACGCCACTGTAACAGAGTCATTTACAAACAGAATAAAATCAGCCTTGAGGCAGATAAAGCATGCTAGCAGAGGCAAATGAAAACCAAACTAAAATAAAAAAGAATTTCATTGGGTATTCTTGTTTTGTTCTGAAACAAAATGCAACAAGCCCATTTCCCTGCCCTTTTCATTTTATTTAAAAAACAAAACAAATGTGCACTTGCAGTTTAAAGTTCTGATATTAGACACTGTAAGGGTGATTTTTAAAAAGCTTTCACGTGTATAAAATATGTTTTATATGGAAAATGGCTCTCATTAACCCCCCCCCCCCCCCCATTCACTAAGCTCCTGTGCACTAATACCAACACAGCCCATTCACTTTGAATGGACTGTGTCGGCATTGCCATGTGGCTTAGTAAAAAGGGGGTTAAGTACATAAGTATTGCCATACTGGGAAAGACCAAAGGTCCATCAAGCCCAACATCCTGTTTCCAAAAGTGGCCAATCCAGGTCACAAATGCCTGGCAAAATCCCAAAAAAGTACACATTTTATACTGCTTATCCCAGAAATAGTGGATTTTCCCCAAGTCCAATTTAATAATGGTCTATGGACTTTTCCTTTAGGAAGCCGTCCAAACCTTTTTAAACTCTGCTAAGCTAACCGCCTTTACCACATTCTCTGGCAACGAATTCCAGTGTTTAATTACATGTTGAGTGAAGAAACATTTTCTCCAATTTGTTTTAAATTTACTACTTTGTAGCTTCATTGTATGCCCCCTAATCCTAGTATTTTTGGAAAGCATAAACAGATGCTTCACATCTACTCGTTCAACTCCACTCATTATTTTATGGACCTCTATTAAATCTCCCCTCAGCCGTCTTTTCTCCAAGCTGAAGAGCCCTAGCCACTTTAGTCTTCCTTCATAGGGAAGTCGTCCCATCCCCTTTATCATTTTCGTCGTCCTTCTCTGCACCTTTTCTAATTCCACTATATCTTTTTTGAGATGCGGCGACCAGATTTGAACACAATATTCGAGGTGTGGTCACACCATGGAGCAATACAAAGGCATTATAACATCCTCATTTTTGTTTTCCATTCCTTTCCTATTAATACCTATCATTCTGTTTGCTTTCTTAGCCACAGCAGCACACTGAGCAGAAGGCCAAACAAAAATTGCTACTTTTATGAGATTTACACATTAAGGACTAGATTCAGTAAATGACGCCTGGAAAATCCACACCCGGTGCTGTTCTATGAAGAATGCTCCGGGTTGAGCTCTCTTTATAGAATAGTGCTTAGAGCGGATTCCCACATACGACTTTGGGTGCGAGGACTTACACCAACTGAAGCATGGCATGCAAGTTGGGTGCTCAACCCCCAAATTCAGTAACACTGCACATGACTTTCTAGATTGCTCCTCCCATGTCCATACCCTATTTGAGCTGCACGTGAGAAGATTTAGTTGAAGGTCTTTATAGATTTGCACAGACAGTTATGTGCACAACTGTAAATTAGAGTCAATTAATGCAAATAATTGATTGTTAGCAGCCAATTATTGAGTGTAAATTGTTCATTAACTAATTTAGTTGTGCTCACAACTCAGGATCATGTCTAAATTTGGGTACCTTTATAGAATTAGGGATAAGTTCCCTCTAAGCTGTGCAGGAATTCTCCAGTTTCCTGCCAGTGAGAGTGGGGTGATGCTTCAATATCATGTTTTTAATCACTAAAGACAGATTGGTCCTCTGGAGTCCTGCAGAACTTACCTTCTCCTCACTATTGAAAATGTAATATTGAAACAGCACCCCCACTGGCAGGAATGTAGGTGGAGGACTCCTTCACAGGGTCTGTAGTTTGGGTAGAGCAGGTGTAGCATTGTAATGTGTGTGCATATTTTATAAAATGCACTTGAACCTGAATAAAATGCATGCACACATTTACACTTTTTCCGATCAGGTGTAAATTTGTTTGAGAGAAGGCATATACCCGTGGTTCCCAAATTCAGTCCTGTTGGCCTCCCAGCCAGTCATATTTTCAGGATATCCACAATGAATATTCATGAGAGAAATTTGCATGCAGTGGAGGCAGTGCATGCAAATATCTCTCATGAATATTCATTGTGGATAGCCTGAAAACCTGACTGGCTAGGTGCCTCCAGGACCAGGTTTGGGAACCATGGGCATACACTATTGGCTGTCAGTTTTAATGAGCCAATTTAATAAAGGCAGAAAAGCAACTCTATTGTCTTCATAAGATAGACATTAAAAAAGGCCCTTTTTTGATCTTTCCACTTAGATGCCCTATTATAAAATTAGTTTCTGTGCATGTGTCTTTCAAGGAGATAAGAACCTCTGTTGGGTACAGTGATGAAGATGTATGAGTGACACATTCTGAATACCCTCAAGAAATAGACAAGCTCAGTCCACATCAATAAACTTGCCTGAGCTATGATTTGACACATACGAGCACCTTCCTGTGTCAGGCTAAATAGATTGCCAGTCGCTGCCTCAATGATGTCTATATTATCAGTGGAGTTTATCTGTTTCACCAGATTCTGTAGGACAGAAGGAAGAGGGAGAGTAAAATACCAGTTAGTTTTTGAGAAAACTTCAGAGAATCAGGAGTTATTTAGAGCCATCAGTTTTTCAGATTGTAGTGCAAAGTTTACTTTTACCCCAACTTGACTATTGTAACATCATTTTTGTAGGCTGCCATAAATACTTTATAAGAAAATTACAGACTATTCAGAACACTGTTGTCTTATATTCTCCACATGATAGGATTATTCCCATCTTAAAGTCACTTCACTGGCTTCCAACTGAAGCACAAATACATTTTAAAGTTTGTACAATTGTATTTAATGTAATATTCAGGAGGGCTCCATTATATATGTTAGACATAATTTGTATCTCAACGGAGGAGAACCTGCTCCATCTCGTAAGCCCTGCAGGCCGCCTGCACCTCTGGGAAATGACGGTCAGCGCAGGTGAAACCTGGGGTTGTCCGGCCACCAAGCAGAACCTGGTCCGAGTACCGGGCTCGGCAGCACTCTACTTGGTACAAGAACTAGACGTATGCAGGGATGTACACTTGAACCCTGCTCAAAAGAACTAACTCAAGCCCATGTGTTAACCTGAACACACATAAATTAGAGCATTCTATAATTTGTGTGTATTTGCATGTCCCACCCATGCTCCACGTATGCACTGTTCCCTCTAAGCAGAGTAGGAGTCCTCCAACTTCAATGTTACCAGTAGAGGGTAGTGTTTTAATATTATGTTTTCAATCTCTAGGGATAGGTAGGTTCCATGGAGTCCTGCAGACCTTGCCTGTACTTCACTATTGAAAAGATGATACTGAAACAGCATCCCTCACTGGCAGGACTGTAGGTGGAGGACACCCACTCAGCTTAGAAGGAACAGTGCAAAGCAAAGCACCGTCAAAATCATGGTGCATCGTTTTCAAATATGAGAAGTCATTCACACACGTTAAATTGCCTCTTACATGTGTAAATAACTAGAATACCACTATTTAAGGGCCCCGTTTACTAAGCCACACTAGAAGTGTGTTAGTGCTTTTAGCGCATGCTATGTAGGTGTCCACAAAATTCCTATGGGTGCCTACACAGGGTGCGCTAATTTTGTGCACCTTAGTAAACAGGGCCCTTAGTGTCTTCCTGTCACCTACAACTAGACAGCTCCTTACAGAGTTTCCCTATAGCCCTGTAAATATGTTAAACAATGTATATGATCTTTTGTTTGTATTCTCTAAATCTTCTATGCCAGTTCTAGAGATGTTAAGAGGCAATTTTGAAAAGTCTATTTTTCTCCACAAGCATATTGAGGCACCTTGCAGCAAATTTTCAAAGAGAAATATGAGGGCAATTTTTAATGGGGTTTCCATGGATATAAGGGGTTTAGTCACAAAACTATCCCTATTATAATTATTTTCAGCCCTCCATGGCTAAAAGTACATTATACTCACTGTCAGCAGCAAGCATACATTTCCACATGGGGAAAATGAATAATACTGAGGGCTGTATTGGAGTGGTCCATCAGATATACACATTGGCATTCCATTTTGAAATCTCAGTGGCGGCCTTCACCGCATTTTATCTGTATACATCAGCAAAATAAGCACGTGCTTAGGGTACCAAGGGAAGGAGGCACCACAGAGGTTTTTTCCTGTAGTTATCATGCCCTTAACTCTTTCACTGTCATCTGCCACATCCATTATCCAACATGAATTTCAGTGTTTTTCTCATCATTATAAATATATATGATGTTTTGTTTCATACAATTATGATACTTATCAGCATTTGTTGGGTCTTAATGTGGAGGAGTAGCCTAGTGGTTAGTGCAGCAGACTCTGATCCTGGGGAACTGGGTTCAATTCCCACTGCAGCTCCTTGTGACTCTGGGCAAGTCACTTAACCCTCCATTGCTCTAGGTACAAAAATGTACCTGTATATACTATGTAAACTGCTTTGAATGTAGTTACAAAAACCACAGAAAGGCAGTATATCAAGCCCCTTTCCCTTTTCAGTCAAGCAATGGAAGGGCCAAGTAGCACCATTGTTGGGCTGTGCTTAGGGTATCAGTTAGACTTTGTCTGTCCCTGGTATATATTCAAGGCTGGAATAAGCCACAGGCAAATTAGGAACATGCCTACAGCCAAAATGTTTATTGTATCCCTGTCACATGTGCTCAGGAAATTAGAATTGCCAACTGTTTGCCTTTTTCCAGGATTCTAAGATTTTTGCATCAATGTCTCAAAGTTATAATGATGGCTAATATATCTGAACATTTTTCATAGTTTAAAACCTCTATATGCAGCTCGCCAATCATCCCTCCCTGCATGAGAGATCTAGCTCCATCCAGTATAACTTACAGAGAAACTACTACTACTAGAAGTCTGGTGGAATTTAAAATGTTGAAATGGGGTGGTTTCATGTTGTGGCTTGTTTTGGGGGATGAGATGGGCAGACTAGATGGACCATACAGGTCTTTATCTGCCATCATTTACTATGTTATGTATGTTACTACTTATCATTTCTGTAGCGCTACTAGATGTATGCAGGGCTGTACACTTGAACATGAAGAGAAAGTCCCTGCTCAAAAGAACTTACAATCTAATCAGGACAGACAAACAGGACAAATAAGGGAATTACTAAGGTGGGAATGATAAAACATACATGGGTACTGTGGGTAATATCTAGCCAATGGGAAAACACAGGGGGTGGGAGTACTAGAAGGCAGTTGTAATCACAGGAAAGGAGGGGGAAGTTCCTGAGCTGTGCAAGTGAAGGTTTTGCATGAGGTTGGAAAACGGAGCTCAACAAGAAGTACTAGACTGACCTTGGAGAAAGCCATGAAATATTTTGGAGAAGTGGAGAGCTCTCAGCAGCTGTAAGAACTTTACATAATGATGGGCAGAGCTGATGATGGGAGGAAGGGGGGAGCACTCACTGAGTGAGCACATGAGCAGCAGACAGTGCACAACACCAGAATGTATATGTGTGTTTTTGTGTGTATGTGTGAAAAGTAGAAAAAAATTGTTTCTGTGTCCTGTGACTAGTTCCTTGACTCTGAGACCACTGTTCTAAGCCCTACAACACTCCTTGACCTGAAACCAGAACAAATGCCAATTAGAAACACTGTGGCAATGAGTTTAGTTCTGCTGTATTGCACATGCACATAGGATAAGTTTCCAAGTATAAATTATATGGGCCAAAGATGGAAGACTAAGTGCTGAATTTAGCAAAAGAGAAATGAACAACATGTCTGATATGAAACTAACATAGTAAACATAGTAGATGACGGCAGAAAAAGACCTGCACGGTCCATCCAGTCTGCCCAAGAAGATAAATTCATATGTGCTACTTTTTTATTTGTACTGTCCTCTTCAGGGAACAGACCGTATAAGTCTGGTCAGCCCTAACCCCGCCTCCCAACCACCAACCCCGCCTCCCACCACCAGCTCTGGCACAGACCGTATAAGTCTACCCAGCATTATCCCTGCCTCCCACCACCGGCTCTGGCACAGACCGTATAAGTCTGCCCAGCACTATCCCTGCCGCCCAACCACCAGCCCCGGCACAGACCGTATAAGTCTGCCCAGCACTAGTCCCGCCTCCCAACCACCAGCCCCGGCACAGACCGTATAAGTCTGCCCAGCACTAGCCCTGCCTCCCAACCACCAGCTCTGCCACCCATTCTAGGCTAAGCTCCTGGGGATCCCTTCCTTCTGCGCAGGATTCCTTTATGTTTATCCCACGCATGTTTGAATTCCATTACCGTTTTCATCTCCACCACCTCCCGCGGGAGGGCATTCCAAGCATCCACCACCCTCTCCGTGAAAAAATACTTCCTGACATTCTTCTTGAGTCTGCCCCCTTCAATCTCATTTCATGCCCTCTCGTTCTACCGCCTTCCCATCTCTGGAAAAGGTTCGTTTGCGGATTAATACCTTTCAAATATTTGAACGTCTGTATCATATTACCCCTGTTCCTCCTTTCCTCCAGGGTATACATGTTCAGGTCCACAAGTCTCTCCTTATACGTCTTGTAACGCAAATCCCATACCATCCTTGTAGCTTTTCTTTGCACCGCTTCAATTCTTTTTACATCCTTAGCAAGATATGGCCTCCAAAACTGAACACAATACTCCAGGTGGGGCCTCACCAACGACTTGTACAAGGGCATCAACACCTCTTTTCTTCTTCTGGTCACACCTCTCTCTATACAGCCTAGTAACCTTCTAGCTACGGCCACCGCCTTGTCACACTGTTTCATCGCCTTCAGATCCTCAGATACTATCACCCCAAGATCCCTCTCCCCATCCGTACCTAGCAGACTCTCACCGCCTAACACATACGCCTCTCTTCTACTCCCTAAGTGCATCACTTTGCATTTCTTCGCATTGAATTTTAATTGCCAAACCTTAGACCATTCTTCTAGCTTTTTCAGATCCTTTTTCATGTTTTCCACTCCCTCCGGGGTGTCCACTGTGTTACAAATCTTAGTATCATCCGCAAATAGGCAAACTTTACCTTCTAACCCTTTGGCAATGTCACTCACAAATATATTGAACAGAATCGGCCCCAGCGCCGATCCCTGAGGCACTCCACTACTCACCTTTCCCTCCTCCGAGCGAACTCCATTCCCCACCACTCTCTGGCGCCTGTCCGTCAACCAGTTCCTAATCCAGTTCACCACTTTGGGTCCTATCTTCAGCACATCCAGTTTATTTAAGAGCCTCCTGTGGGGAACCGTGTCAAAAGCCTTGCTGAAATCTAAGTAGATTACGTCTATAGCACGTCCACGGTTCAATTCTCTGGTCACACACACACACAAATGTATTCTCCTGTTCTCCAGATTTAAAGACAAGTTTGCTAGTGAAGCCATTAACTGCTTTGAGTAGAAATGTCCAGAGATTATACAACATGCAAATGTTTCACCAGTGATTGACAGTGAAGGTCTAAAAGGAAGGTGACAAAAAAGGCTTTGAAGTTGTCATCATCAGCCTGTAAGAGCAAGCTTGGATACAGACCATCATTGATTGAAAGGAAACAGTCTGGCCAATTGACAGCCCCTGGACTAGGTCTTATTCTATTAGCTTCAGAATAATTAACTCTTGCTTTCTGTAAATAAACTTATACCTTACAAATGTAGATCCTAGCTAAGCTTCTGAAAGTTTAACCAATGCATATGTCTAAGAAGGATTTGATACACCAATAAATGCTAAAGGTTGCTCCATTTTTAATTATATTAAATGCAAGTTATATGATCTTTTAACAGACTTCACTGTTAAGAACTATAGTAGAGGACATGACTTCCAAGAGACAGTCAAGCTTGTAAGGGTGACAGTTGTAAAATATGCTTAACTTGCAGGGTGTAGGTGGCTAATCCTTATCTGCAGTCATCTATTATGTTAATTTGTTAATTTGAAAGTTTACAAGGTTACAAAAATGATAAATAATGACACAGAACCAGTATTATAAAGTTGAAATGAGTTGTAAGATACCCAACATTGGCATGTAGAAAACTATAACATGAATGCATTGTTTACACTGATTTTCCTGGATGAACACAATCAGGATTGTAGAATATGCATTTCAATGAAAACTCCCATGATGTATATTAGAATTCTGTGTTTATTCACCTTTATCTCATGTGTTAAAGCCGCTTCTATCAATTCGCCAAAATAATGTCCAACAGAATTTAGCGTTTCATTAATACATGATTTCATTGATGTTAGTATCTGCTCGTCATCAAGGTACAAACACCTGAAAATGCAAAAATTATGTTGTAAACAAGAGAAAGGATAGAAGTGATGTAGAAATAGGTATAGTAAAATAACACAAGCCTTTTTCTTACAAGTTTCAAAAGCTGTGTACCTGGTTAAAAAATCTGTTTGGAAACTGTCCACCCTTTACCCAGCTCTTACCCACATAGAGGCTGATTCTCAAAGCCCAAGGGCTAAAGCCCACATCACAAACCTTACAGGGCAACAACAGTGTAGAAAAATAGCTAACCAATGCTCAAAGGAATGACATTCAAATTTTATGCACAGATCATTTGTGCTATTAAACCAAAAGCAAGGGGAGGAATGTGCCTGGTGAAAGCGCTCAAACGTTTCACAGTAAGCGTGTCTACACAAAACCAGAAGTGCAAGCACACATTAGCGCTGTTCTTCTGTGCTTTTACATATAAGCTTTTCAAAAATTATTTGCACTAAATATTTTTGAAAGGCTCATATTTAAATGCAGAAAAACAGATGTGCTTTCACTTTTGGTTTTGTTCAGACTCACATACATGTTTTGTTTCTCACTATCAGTGCTTAGAAGCTGCACTGGCTTCCTTCCGCTTGCAAAAAAAAACAAACCAGCAGTTCAAAGTGAGAAATTCATGAGAAATCCTCTTCCCAAACCCCTCTATGTTGCCCCTGAGCAGTAGTTATATACTGTCCCCAGTGATGTAGCCATGGGTGGGCCAAGGCCCTCCAAATTTGGACTTAGACCCACCCATATTTGTAGCATTCTTGCCTTGGCTGGTGGGGATCCCTAAACCCTGCCAGCTAAAGAGTTCCTCTTCCTTGGGCAGTCAGCACTTTTCCTAACAGCAACAGGTTGCACTTTCCTCAAGCTGACGCCAACACCAGCCACTCTGCACACGATCAGTTTTAACGCATGTGCAAACACTGAGCATGCACGGCCTACCGGCGGTGGCATCAGCTCAAGCCAAGTGCTATCAGCTGCTATTTGGAAAAGAACTGGCTGCCCGAGGAGGAGGAAATCTTCAACTAGTGGGGTTTAGGGATCCCTACCAGCTCAAGTATTTAATATTTTGAGTTGGCAGACGGGCAGATGGCAGAGAGCAGTCAGGAGGGGGCAAATTTCATGTCCACCTACTTTGGGCTCAGGCCCACCCAAAGTTGGCCATCTGGCTACACCCGATATGGATCATGCCCACATAACTGCCAGCTCCTCCCTGACTCCACATCAGACCACCATGCCTGGGCAGTGAGCGCTGCACAGTTTCAGTGCAGATTCAGTGACACTCCACAGTTAAGTGCTGCAGAATATCACCAGCTGGCCTGCTTATTGTGGTTTAAGATCCCTGTCCACAACCCCAAATAGATTCACTAAAATCACTAATGTGCATAATTCATAAATAGGTTCTGTTGCATAAAAGGCGGCCTGCAATAAATAATGTGCATTAAAGCATGTTAGTATATCTAGCCCTATTATTACTTAAAAAATCATTTTGCATGTTCAATTCAAATGTCTTGATTTCAAACTAAACTTTCCTTGTATACAGTCAATGAGTCCTGTAGGAATGTCACATGACAATCCAACATAACATAACATTGCTGCATTAAGAAATCCTGAAAGAGAATCAAAAGGGCAATTCTATAAGGGGTGTCTTAATTTAGGCACCATTTATACACACTCCAACAAAAGCACTTAGCCAGCTAAGCACTAATTTTAAGCACAAGTGTGTGGGTCACCACTAATTACTGGACACAGAAGCAGTGCCGTAGCAAGGGCGGCCCCCCCGGAGCGCATTCTTACCACTGATGTAGGAAAGGGGACGGGTGGGAGGTCCGCTCCGCCCCGAGGGCACATCGCTGGGAGCTGCATCAGCTCTGCTGGTTCCCTGCTCTCTCTGAACCGGAACAGGTTACTTCCCGACACTCCTGCAGCAGCGTGCACCCGGGGCAGACCGCCCCCCCCCCCCGCCCCCCCTTTCTACGCCACTGCACAGAAGCACTAGACTTGGGATTGCAGTTGGAACCACGAAAGGCTTAAGCTGCTGGAAATTAAAATGCTGAAATATATTCAGTCTTTTCTGACATGAAGGCAGCAAGAAGGTGTTTTGATGAAATGAGATTATTTTGGGACTTTTTACATCTGGTGACATTTGGCCTGTTTTTCTGAGATGTTCCTCTGATAAATGAGATAGGACACATCACAGATGAGCCATTGAAAGGTCATGGACTACTGCAAAGTGTGTGCAAGCATGGAAAGTGTGTTATGTGAAAGCGTGAAGTGATAGAAGCGGAGACAAGCGCTAACTGACATATTATCTAATGGAATGGAATGTGGTTAGGAGCAGCAGAACTGTAGCTAGGAAAATTCCAGATGACAGTTGGACACCTGTAACAGAAATGTCATGTGATCATGTGTCATGTGATCATGTATTTTAGCTAACCCTTAGCCTGTTTAAATATGTATGATTTCTGCAGAAAGGTGGGTAGTTCCTTCTCTAGCCAAGGAATTGGCTAGTAGCAGAATACACCACCTAACCATCTAACCGGGGTGCATTACTATTCCTCTTTTGTCTCTGTATTAGTATCTACCCCTATTAAAGTAGAAATATTTGTTTTGTCTCTTAGATAATAAGTAAGTTCTGATGTAATATTTGGTAAGTAATATATTTTGGTACCTCAGTGGATGGGGTGGTCTTTGTGTGTGCTGGGGACTTGGTATGATTACTCCTCAGGTTAGGAGACTCACTACTACCCCCTAGTGCTCACTCAAGACATCCGGTTATCTCTGCTGAATGTTAGCACCTACCCTCGGATTCCATATACCGTGCCTAGAGTTACGCACAGTTCCATGCATAAATCTATGCATATTCTACAACTACGTGCATAGATTGTTTTAACAAGCTGTTAAGCATTGTTAACAGCTCTTAACAAGCAATAAGGAGCATTAACTGGCAAAAAATTAGAATTTCCATGCATACATTGCTAAGCACACTCTGTAATGTACTGCATCTAAAGTCTAATATACACAGGCAAAAGGCAGCATGGTTAGGGGGCGTGGAAATGGGCATTCCAAAATCTATGTGTGTTGTTATAAAATGTGATCTTAATCCTAATAGGGGATATATATATAATAGGAGGTACCTAAAACATTAACAACAAACAGTACTCCTGTTCTATATAAATTACAAAATCTTTATTAGTGAAAACAGACCAGTGCATTAAAAGAATTACCAAATTGTATCCCCGCAACTCACTCACACTGCCATCCACACCAGACTTATACCCTGATCACATATGTAAATCCCACAAAGAACATTGAACATAAACCCTAAATTGCAGTTTCTTCAGTCTCTGTGTATCATCAGAGCACAATCTCAATAAAGATCAGTCAGTGAGCCCTAAAAAAAAACACAAGGGCACACAAAACCCAGTTCTTAATAATTGTAGCAGATATTGAACATTGCTGATCTTTGTATCCAACAAGTTCTCAAATGAAGAAAGAAAAAAACTCCACTGCAATATAAAGCCACTGTTCTTATCCCTGTGATTAAAAAAAACCCACAGAGAAACACTGGGAATTGCAGAGTCACACAAATCTTCTGTGATCCTCCTGCACACTGTCAAACCTTTAAATTAAAGGCAGCCAAAGTTCCCCTATACCAACTATGTGGGTTTAATTTACCTATCCCTGGAAGCCTCCCACTTACCTGAAGCATTCTTTGGCTGCCTTTAATTTAAAGGTTTGACTGTGTGCAGGAGGATCACAGAAGATTTGTGGAGTTTTTTTCTTTCTTCATTTGAGAACTTGTTGGATACAAAGATCAGCAATGTTCAATATCTGCTACAATTATTAAGAACTGGGTTTTGTGTGCCCTTGTGTTTTTTTTTAGGGCTCACTGACTGATCTTTATTGAGATTGTGCTCTGATGATACACAGAGACTGAAGAAACTGCAATTTAGGGTTTATGTTCAATGTTCTTTGTGGGATTTACATATGTGATCAGGGTATAAGTCTGGTGTGGATGGCAGTGTGAGTGAGTTGCAGGGATACTATTTGGTAATTCTTTTAATGCACTGGTTTGTTTTCACTAATAAAGATTTTGTAATTTATATAGAACAGGAGTACTGTTTGTTGTTAATGTTATAAAATGTGAGCCAGTGCACGTAAATCTATGTGCATGGATTTACACCAGTTTTTCATTGGCTTAAATGGACGCCTATAGATTTAGTCACATGAACTACATCTAAGCGTATGCTAAATATGTGTAGTATTTAGCATATGATTAGGCATAATTGTCTAAAACGTGTTAATTTTAGGCACAATATATAGAATCGGGCCCTTAGCACATAGCAGCTAACTGGCTATATCACGTGATATAACCAGCTAGCCATGAATATTCAGTGCTTCGCCAGCTACGTTTAGCAGCCAAATCAGACCACCTGATAGCAGCCCTATCTTTGGCAGCTATAAACTTAACTGACCAGTGCTGAATATTAACTTGGCCACTTAAGTTTAACCCAGCCCAAAAAAAAAAATGGATATTCAATGCCAGTTACTGGAAACGTCCCAGCATTGAATATCTGGGCTCAGTGCCAATCACAGCTTGCCTTCCGCGGGCTGAATATTGAATGGACTAATTTTTAGAATAGGTAAACTTTCTGAAAGAAGAGAACATTTCTCTGGGTAACTAAACATTATTTTGCTCTGTGCTTTGGTGATTTAAAGATTGGGGATACAAGTGGAATTGTAGGTTTATTGATAAAGACATTTGAAATTTTATTAAAGCAAACTTTATTAACTAGTTTCCATAGTTTTAAACTTCAGCTTTCTGCCACAGCCTACAGTATTATCAGATTGCCTCTGGAAGGCACAGCAGGGCCTAGTTCAGTCTTCATTCCCACTTACGCTCCCCAA
Source organism: Microcaecilia unicolor (assembly GCF_901765095.1). Classification (NCBI taxonomy): domain Eukaryota; kingdom Metazoa; phylum Chordata; class Amphibia; order Gymnophiona; family Siphonopidae; genus Microcaecilia; species Microcaecilia unicolor. Next base: position 184,073,953 of record NC_044034.1, on the reverse strand, counting down.
CTTCCTACCCATAGCAAATCTCTTCATTTATAGGATAATAAGAGGGAAGTTTTCATTACAGAGTTTTAATTCCATCTCATTACTTTCTGAGAAGCAAACACTAAGGGCCCCATTTTACCAAGCTGTGGCAAAAGGGGGCCTTCATGGGCATCGGTGCATGTTTTTCAAGCATGCCACTTTAGCCATTCCTCATAGAGAAGTCATCCCATCACCTTTATCATTTTCGCTGCCCTTCTCTGTACCTTTTCTAATTCCACTATATCTTTTTTGAGATGCGGTGACCAGAATTGCACACACTATTTGAGGTACAGTCGCACCATGGAGCAATACAAAGGCATTATAACATCCTCATTTTTGTTTTCCATTCCTTTCCTAATAATACCTAATATTCTATTTGCTTTCTTAGCTGACACTGCACACTGAGAAGAGGGTTTCAAAGTATCATCAACAATGACGCCTAGATCCCTTTCCTTGATGGTGACTCCTAATGTGGAACCTTGCATTATGTAGCTATAGTTCAGGTTCCTCTTTCCTACATGCATCACTTTGCACTTGCTCACATTAAACATCATCTGCCATTTAGATGCCCAGTCTCCCAGTCTTGTAAGGTCCTCTTGTAATTTTTCACAATCCTCTTGCGATTTATCAACTTTGAATAACTTTGTGTTGTCAGCAAATTTAATTACCTCACTCCCATCTCTAGATCATTTATAAATATGTTAAGAAGCAGCAGCCCCAGTACAGACCCTACTACTACTACTACTACTTAACATTTCTAAAGCACTACTAGGGTTACGCAGCGCTGTACAGTTTAACAAAGGACAGTCCCTGCTCAAAAGAGCTTACAATCTAAAATGCAAAATGTCAAGTGTCAAGTGTTGTTTTGGTGATATCTTTAAAAGACACCTTATTCCAAATCTTGCGCTTTTGAGCGACTGTCAGCCTTCCCCATTCTCTAGTTTGAAAGCCGCTCTATCTCCTTTTTAAATGGCGATGCCAACAGCCTGGTTAAGGTGGAGCCCATCCTTTTGAAATAGGCTCCCCCTTCCCCAGAATGTTGCCCAGTTCCTAACAAATCTAAAACCCTGCGTGTGGAACTGATAGCGCTTCAGAAAATGCTACCCTAGAGGTTCTGGATTTGAGCTTTCTACTTAAGAGCCTACATTTGGCTTCCAGAACCTCTCTCCCACATTTTCCTATGTCATTGGTACCCACATTGACCAAGACAGCCGGCTCCTCTCCAACACTATCTAAAATCCTATCTAGGTGATGTGTGAGGTCCGCCACCTTCACAGCAGGCAGGCAAGTAACCAGGCAATCCTCACGTCCACCAGCCACCCAGCTATCTACATGCCTAATAATCAAATCACCAACTACAACAGCTGTCCTAAGCCTTCCCACCTGGGCACTAGTCTCTGGAGACACATCCTTGGTACGAGAGAATAATGCATTTCCTGGTGTGCTGGTCCTGTCTACAGGATTACTTCCAGCTGCACCAGGGAGATGCTTTCATTTTAGAAGGCCTCCATCCTCCAAGGCAGCACAGGGGCTGCCAGATTGGAGGTGAGACTTCTCTACAACATTCCTGTAGGCCCCCTCTATGTACCTCTCTGTCTCCCTCAGCTACTTCAAGTCTGCTACTCTAGCCTCAAGAGAACGGACTCATTCTCTGAGAGCTAGGAGGTCTTTGAATCGAGCACACACATATGACATCTCACCAACTGGGAGATAATCATACATGTGACACTCAATGCAAAAGACTGGATAGCACCCTTCTCGCTGCTGGACTACTATCTGCAGCTTAGTATTATTGAGTTGTTTAATTAAAACTTCTTAAGGTACTAAGGATATCAGATGAATATAAGGTAAAATTATGTATAATCATACCTGATAATTTTCTTTCCATTAATCATAGCTGATCAATCCATAGACTGGTGGTTGTGTCCATCTACCAGCAGGTGGAGATAGAGAGCAAACTTTTGCCTCCCTATATGTGGTCATGTGCTGCCGGAAACTCCTCAGTATGTCGATATCAAAGCTCCATCCGCAGGACTCAGCACTTAGAGAATTACACCCACGAAGGGACACTCTGCCCAGCTCACCACCGCCGAAACGGGGGAGGGGAATTAACCCAGCTCATCCCCACACAAGTGGGGGAGGGGAATCCGTCCAGCTCATCCCCGCGGAGCGGGGGAGGGACACCACACCCGCCGATGCGGGGGATCTGGCTTATCCTGCAACCGCAACCGCGGGAGGAGCTGACTGACCCTAACACCGCCGAAGCGGGAGGGGTACAAAGCTGCCCTACAGCCGCACGAAGCGGGAGGGAGTGCCGGCAGAATTTATGTCTCAATCCAGCCCCGTAAAACGGAGGGGAGAGGAATGCAGCAGCTCACTGTAACACAAAGTCGTCTCAACTCTTGAAGAATCCAAGTGAAAGAAGAACTTGAACACGAAGTCCTCCTGAAGTAACTGAAGGCTAAACTTGAACCTAAAATTCAACCAGAATATAAACAGTACAGATATCTGGGAGGGGCTATGGATTGATCAGCTATGATTAATGGAAAGAAAATTATCAGGTATGATTATACATAATTTTACCTTCCATATCATCAAGCTGATCAATCCATAGACTGGTGGGATGTACCGAAGCAGTACTCACCCAGGGCGGGACATAGAAATCCCTGACCTCAACACTGAAGCTCCAAACCGGGCCTCCGCCCGTGCAGCCACAGTCAAACGGTAATGCTTGGAGAATGTATGAGCCGAAGCCCACGTTGCCGCCTTGCATATCTCTTCCAAGGAGACGGATCCTGCCTCTGCCATCGAGGCCGCCTGAGCTCTCGTGGAGTGAGCCTTCAGCTGGATAGGCGGCACCTTCCCCGCGGCCACATAAGCCGCTGCAATGGCTTCCTGGACCCATCTTGCCACTGTAGGCTTAGCAGCCTGCAGACCCTTACGAGGACCTGCAAACAGGACAAACAGATGATCTGATTTCCGGAAATCATTGGTCACTTCCAAGTAACTGATGATGACTCGTCTCACATCCAGATATTCAAGAGCGGAGTACTCCTCTGGGTAGTCCTCCCTACGAAAGGAAGGGAGACAGAGCTGCTGATTCACATGGAAGCGAGAACCAATCTTGGGCAGGAAGGAAGGCACTGTGCGAATAGTCACTCCTGCCTCAGTGCACTGCAGAAAAGGCTCTCGACATGAGAGCGCCTGGAGCTCGGAAACTGTTCTGTCTGAAGTGATAGCCACCAAAAAGACTGCTTTCAACGTCAGGTCTTTCAGAGATGCCCTCGACAAGGGTTCCAAAGGCGGCTTCTGCAATGCTCTTAGCACCAGGTTGAGATTCCACGCAGGCACCACTGAGTGCAGAGGAGGGCGCAGGTGATTAACTCCCTTGAGAAAGCGCACCACATCTGGCTGCGAAGCCAGGGAAGCACCCTTCAGGCGGCCCCTGAAGCAAGCCAGAGCCGCTACCTGGACTTTAAGGGAACTGAGCGACAGGCCTTTCTCCAGACCTTCTTGCAGGAACGCCAACACTGAAGAAATTGGAGCAGTGAAGGGAGAAAGTGAGCCTGCTTCACACCATGCTGCAAAGATACGCCAAACCCTGGCGTAAGCAGTAGAAGTAGAGCGCTTCCTCGCTCTCAGCATAGTGGCGATGACCTTGTCTGAGAAGCCCTTCTTCCTCAGACGCTGCCGCTCAATAGCCAGGCCGTAAGACCAAAGGGAGAGGGATCCTCCATCACCACGGGACCCTGATGTAACAGGCCCTGCTCCACTGACAGCCGCAGAGGATCGTCGACTGAGAGCCTGAACAAGTCCGCATACCAGGGACGTCTGGGCCAATCCGGACCCACCAGGATTACCCTGCCGGGATGCTTTGCCACCCGGTCTAGCACCCTGCCCAACATGAGCCAGGGCGGGAACACATAGAGGAGCTCTTGTGTCGGCCACTGTTGGAGAAGAGCATCTACTCCCAGGGATCGAGGGTCCCGTCCTCTGCTGAAAAAGCGCGGCACTTGGCCATTGGCCGATGACGCCATCAGATCTAGGCTCGGCTGGCCCCAGCGCTTCGTGATGTCCAAGAACGCCTGAGCAGATAGTTGCCACTCTCCGGGCTCCAAGGTATGGCGACTGAGAAAGTCCGAAACAAGAAAGGGTGATCCACCTAAGTGGATGAACGCTAACTCCCACGTGAAAATAACAGCACAAAAAGAAAAGTGGGAAATGGACCAATGACTCCAGGAGAATGGTTCTTCAAATTTATCTCCCATTCTCCTGGAGTCATTGGTCCATTTCCCACTTTTCTTTTTGGACTGAGAAAGTCCGCCTTGACATTCATGACTCCGGCAATGTGGGCCGCTGAAAGCTGCTCCAGGTTCGCTTCCGCCCACTGGCAAAGACTCATAGCCTCCTTGGCTAGAGGGGCGCTCTGGTACCTCCCTGGCGGTTGATATAGGCCACAGCCGTGGCATTGTCCGACAGGACCCGTACAGGCTTCAACACGAGTACCGGGATGAACTCCAATAACACCAAGCGAATGGCTCTGAGTTCCAGGAGGTTGATAGACCACTTGCCTCTGCAGGAGACTAGAGCCCCTGCGCTGTCCTTCCCAAGCAGTGGGCTCCCCAGCCCATCAAAGAGGCGTCTGTCGTGACGACAATCCACTCCGGGGTCACCAGAGGCAATCCTGCAGACAACTTGTCTGTCTGCGTCCACCAGCTCAGCGCCTTGCGCACTGCTGGGTCCACGGGAAGGCGCACAGCATAATCCTCCGACATCGGAGTCCAGCGCAGCAGCAGAGATAGCTGTAGTGGTCTCATATGAGCCCTGGCCCAGGGCACTACTTCCATCGTGGCCGTCATAGAGCCCAACAGCTGCACGTAGTCCCAAGCCCGAATAGGAGAGGCTACTAGGAACTAGTCCACCTGAGCCTGAAGCTTGACAATCCGATTGTCTGGCAGGAACACTCTGCCCACTTGGGTGTCGAATCGAACTCCCAGATACACCAGGGACTGAGTCGGGCGCAGCTGGCTCTTCTTCCAGTTGATGATCCATCCCAGGGAGCTCAAAAGAGCAACTACCCGGTCCATAGCTTTGCCGCACTCTGCATAAGAGGGGGCTCGGATCAACCAGTCGTCCAGATAAGGATGGACTTGTACTCCTTCCTTTAGCAGGAAGGCCGCTATGACCCCCATTACTTTGGAAAAGGTCCGCGGAGCAGTAGCCAACCCGAAAGGGAGGGCTCTGAACTGGAAGTGTCGTCTCAGGACTGTAAAACGCAGAAAGCGTTGGAGAGGAGGCCAGATGGGAATATGCAGGTACGCTTCCTTGATGTCCAAGGAAGCCAAGAACTCTCCTGCCTTCACTGCCGCTATAACAGAGCGGAGAGTCTCCATGCGAAAGTGCCTCACTTTCCAGGCCCGATTGACCCCTTTGAGGTCGAGGATAGGCCGGACAGAACCTCCTTTCTTTGGAACCACAAAGTAAATGGAGTAACGTCCCTTGCCAATCTGATTTTTTGGCACCGGAACGACCGCACCCAGGCGGATCAGGTTGTCCAAGGTCTGCTGCACTACCACAGCTTGACCGGAGACTTGCAGGGAGAGAGTACAAACCCGTCTCTTAAGGGTTGGCAGAACTCTAGCTTGTAGCCGTCTCTGATGACTTCCAGCACCCACGCGTCTGAAGTTATAGTGATCCACTCGCCCAGAAACGAGGACAGCCGTCCTCCAATCTGCACTGGGGCGTGGACCAAGGCCCCGTCATTGGGTACGAGACCCTGGGGGAGGACCGGAGGGAGCACCTCCGGGACGGCGGTCTCTGCGAAAGGAATGCTGCTTGGGGGAGAAATTCCTCTTGAAGGAAGAGGGGGCAGAGGAACCCGACTTGCCCGGGCGGTATGGAGGTATCGGGACGAGTACTAACCCGAGCCCTGACCTCTGGTAATTTCTTGCCCTTAGACGTGCCGAGATCGGTCACGATTTTGTCCAGCTCGACCCCAAAGAGCAGCTTGCCTTTAAAAGGCAATCTAGCCAGGCGGGATTTAGAGGCGTGGTCAGCAGACCAATGTTTCAGCCAAAGCCACCGCCGCGCAGAGACTGTCTGAGCCATGCCTTTAGCTGAGGCTCTCCAGACATCATACAGCAAGTCTGCCAAATAGGCTAAGCCCGATTCCAGGGCCGGCCAATCAGCCCTCAAGGAATGATCCGAGGGGGAAGCCCGCTGCACCATAGTCCGGCACGCCCTGGCCACATAGGAGCCGCAAACTGAGGCCTGCAAACTTAAAGCAGCTGCCTCCAAGGACGACCTTAAGGCCGCCTCCAATCTTCTGTCTTGGGCGTCCTTTAGGGCCGTGCCACCTTCCACCGGCAACGCCGTTTTCTTAGTCACCGCAGTGATTAAAGAATCCACGGTAGGCCACAGATAGGCCTCACGTTCACTCACAGCCAAAGAATAGAGGCGGGACATAGCCCTAGCCACTTTAAGGCTCGTTTCCGGGACATCCCATTGAGCCGCAATTAAGGTGTGCATGACATCATGCACGTGGAAGGTTCTAGGCGGGCGCTTCGTCCCCAGCATAATGGCAGAGCCAACAGGGGCTGAGGGAGAGACGTCCTCCGGAGAGGAAATCTTCAAAGTGTCCATGGCCTGTAACAACAGGTTGGGCAAATCCTCTGGGCTAAAAAGCCGCGCTGCAGAGGGGTCATCCGCTCCATCCGAGCGGGGATCTATCTCCTCCAAGGAATCCGCAAAGGATCGTTGGGAGACCTCAGACACGCTGCCCTCATCTACATCGGAGGAGACAAAAGTCCTCCAAGGCCTGGAAATCAACCCGAGGGCGTTTACCTCTGGGAACCTCAACCTCTTTATCAGAAGAGGGAGCAGGGGCAGCGTTTTGCATGAGGAAAGCCTGATGCAGCAGCAAAACAAACTCGGGGGAGAAACCCCCCAGACTGTGCACTTCCGCAGCCTGGGCAACAGCCCTAGACGCACTCTCAACCGGCGCTCGCAATAGCGGGGGAGAGACATGCTGCGCATCCAAAATGGCGTCCGGCGCGAAACTCCGTGAAGGAGCCGCGCGGGAAGAACGGCGCTTAACTTTAGCCGCTTTTGTGCCGTCGCCCAAATTAAGGGCGTTCATGGCATTAATGTCTCCAACCTCAAGGGCGGCCCCGAAGAAGCCGTCCGAGCCGCGTGGCCGGCCAAGATGGCGGAGGCGAGGAGCGGGGGATGGGCGTTTATGGCGGGAAAAAACCGCCACGCCGGAGGAACGACCGGGACATTCATCGGTCACTAAACTATCACCCATCAAGGGCGAATCAGGTTGTAAAACCCCCGCATCCCCTCTAGAAGCGCTCCAGCGATCCGGGGAGCGACCCTTGCGCCCTCGCCCTCCGACGCCATTGCCACGAGGAGAAGAATCGGGGAACCCCCTGCCCGCTATAAAAAGGTAAAATTACCTGCTTGCCGCTCCGAGCTGTAACGAACTGGTGTCCCAGTGAGTAGCTGCAATGAACGTTTAAAGAAACGTCGAATTAAACGCCTTTAAAGACGTTTAAAAATTTTTTTTTTTTTTTTTTAAACGGAGCCAGCGGGAGGGGGGAGAAAAGGAGGGACCTGGCACCACCAGGTTTGCACTTGCTCAAAAGAGCCCTCAACCCCAGGCCTCAACAAAACCTAAGGATTAGGCTTGGAGGCCTAGCCAGAGCTGCTGCTGTGTGTGACCACCACCTGCTGAGATAGAGAACATACTGAGGAGTTTCCGGCAGCACATGACCACATATAGGGAGGCAAAAGTTTGCTCTCTATCTCCACCTGCTGGTAGATGGACACAACCACCAGTCTATGGATTGATCAGCTTGATGATATGGAATGATCCTTTTTACTGTTGTAATTTGTAATTTATTTAGGGCTTGCTTATTAGAAACTAATTAAATGTAATTCAGACTCCAATGAAAATTGAAAGTTCCCCTCTTGGTGTCATAATTAGAATAACTGACTATAAATGAAGAGTTGAGCTAGGGGTGGGTGGGAATTAGGGAGGGTTGGCAGGAATGAGGACTGAACTGGGCCCTTCTGTGCCTTCTAGAAACTATCTGTTAATGCTGTGGCAGAAACGTCAAGTTTTAAAACTATGGGAAAAAGGGAATGGAGACTAGTTAATAAAGTTATAAAGTTTGCTTGCTTTTTTTTAATTCTAACTGTGTTTATCAATATCCTACAATTCCTCTTTTAAGCTGTGGCAGAAACTTCAAGTTTTAAAACTATGGGGAAAAGTTTATGGAGACTAGCTAATAAAGTTTGCTTGCTCTTTTTATTTATTTATTTTAAAATTCTGTGTTTATCAATATCCTACAATTCCTCTTTTAAACCCTAATCTTTAAGTTACCAAGCTCAGAATAAAATAATGTCACTCAGAACTCACAAAGAAAGTTGAGTGGGACCTTTCCTCTCTATATTATTAGTAGACTGGCCACACAGATATCCCAGGAGAGAAATGGGGCACCCTAGGGAGCACTGCAGTGGACATCAAATAAATGCTTCCAGGTACACATCTCACTGTTGCTCCTTTATCTTGTCTGCTGACCCCCCCCCCCCCCTCAAACCCACCACACACAACTGTACACCACTACAATAGCTCTTATGGGTAAAGGGGTTACTTACTAGACTTCTCCAGGGACCTGCATGTTGCTCTAATGGACCCGAGTATAACAACTGAGGCTGGCATAGGGGCTGGTAAGTAATGTTTTGATCATATTTTTGAGGGGTGGGAGGGGGTTAGTGACCACTGTGGAAGTAAGGTGAGGTCATCCCTGATTCCTTCAAGTGCTCATATGGTCATTTAGGACACTTGTTTTGTGGCTTATTTGTTACTAAAACAGGTCTAGACCAAAACATCCAACTTAAAGCACTGGATGTTTTTCTTGTGTTCCATTATGGCAGAAAAACATCCAAGTGTTAGAACACCCAGATCCCGCCCTTAACACGCCCATGACATGCCTCCTTGTTATTTGAATGCACTTTTGATGGACTTCATAGAAAAACATCTACAAATTGGTTTCAAAAATACCAATTTAGTCGTTTTTGTGAGAAAAATGTCCAAATGCAGATTTTATGCCACTTTTTAGATGTTTTTCTCTTCTAAAAATGAGCCCCATAGCCAGTTAAGTTTAAGCCAGCCATAAAAACCTGGATATTCAATGTCGGTCATCAGAAATGGCCCAGCATTGAATATCGGGGTCAGCACTGATCACGGCACTTAGGTGGGCTGCCTCCCACGGGTTGAATATCAGCCTAATGTATAAGATAATCTTAGGAAAATTCTTAAAGTGGTCCAGTAGAATCCAATTTTCTCCAGAATTAATATAGTTACTGGAATTCTGCCTTATTTATAAGTCTTGGTAAATTCTTGCAAAGTTTAAGGATTGATTTTTAAAAGTCATTCCTCCTGACATCCTTTCAGTCTTCCAGAATAATATGAGAAATTTGTCAAACTGCACTTGTGTGAAAGCAAATGATGAAAAGAAAATAATTGCAAACCAAGGCTGGTATGATTCAACTTACCTTTCGGTAATCCCTGTCAGTTCTGAACATTTCTCCATTAAAAGTTTCTCGAGCTGCAGAAAAGTCAAGAAATGCATTTTATTGAACAGACTTGCATAGTGAAGGCTCTTATTTCAAAAGAAAATAAAATGGCTATCCCTTTACTTTGAGCCTGTTGTACGTGTCATTTCTGATACAAGCACATTTTCTAAACTCAAACAGGTATGTGTATAAATAAGCTTGAACACTAACAGCAGTATTTCAGAAAAGGATCTGCAAAATGGACATACATGTACTGACTACATGTGACAGAATAAGCCATTTTGCATATGTCAATGTCTACAACATCAACAGAACCCAACTCAGCCACTTAAACATCTGTATCGACACTTACATGTGTAAGTTGGTATTTCAGAACATACACATGTAACATAGTAAATGACGGCAGATAAAGACCTGAACGGTCCATCCAGTCTGCCCAACAAGATAAACTCATTTTACATGGTATGTAATACTTGATATTTATATCCGAGTTTGATTTGTCCCTGCCTTTCTCAGGGAACAGACCGTATGTAAATGCAAAACTTAGACATACATGTCTAAGTTTTGGAAACCTACATGTCTAAATGCTCCCAAGGCTGCAAAAAATTGGCACTATTGATTTGGGGAGGGGGACTGGGGAAATAAGGGAGTGATCCCCCAATCCTTCCAATAAGGTGCTGCCCAAAATGAGCGGTTTGACAAAACCTGTTCTTACAAGGAACAGCTATTAATCCTAATGTTGATTTCTGTAATCACAGACAAGCATTCCTGTGCTGAAATGAGGAATATATATGTATTTTTTTGGGTCCCACCGTAGTTCTGCCCAAACCACTCCCCCTTAACACATGCACATAGTTCAGATTTACATATGTAAAAAATAAATAAATATGTAAATGCCATCCTTCTAATACTGGGTTTTCCTTGTTTATTCAAGTTTTATGTTTAAATGCCAATATTTATACATGTAAATTGTGACTAAGGCTTCTAAATTAGGGGCCTAATGTCACGATTGTGACTATTTTCCATGTCTATGCTCACTTTGCCCCCTGGTGGCCGGACCCTGTGGTTGCTATGGACTGTCTTGTTCCTGTTTCTCAAGCATTTTCCAGAAGTCATTCCAGTCTGGTCAGTATCTTCCAGCCTTCCAGACTTGCTTGGGATTTTTGGTACTATGCCTCACCCTTACTGGTGATCTCAGCTGTGAGATTGCCTTTATTAACCAGCTGGGAACTTTCTAGTTTGCCTTTGCAATGCCAAAGGTCTCTAGGTTAGTTGGTGTGCTGTGTAGCACTTCTGCCTTGCTTTGTTTCTTGCCTGTATGCCTTGCCTTGTTCTTGTTTAGTCTGTGTACAGTTAAGCTCTTAAGCACTACTGCTTTTATCCTTCTTTGTGGCTGCTTGTCAGCCTTCAGCCATTGCTCTTTGCTTGTCTGTGTATCCTTCTTTGTGGCTGCCTGTCAGCCTTCAGTCATTGCTTTATTGTTTGTCTGTGTGGCCTAGCTTTGTATCCTGCCTAGCCTGCCTCGTTTGTTCTTTTCCCCTCCGACCTTCAGTCCCTGTTCAGTCAAGCTTGTTTCAGTATCTAGTACCCTGTGTGAGAATCCTGAGTCCTGAATCCTGTTTTAGTCAAGCTTGTTTAGTTATCCAGTGTCTGGTGTGAGAATTCTGTTGTTCCAGTCAGTCTGGTCCAGCATTTCTTGTCTACCAGCTCCGTCCTGTAAGTCCTGCAGGCCGCCCACACCTAGGGGCTCAATCTCTGGGGAACGCAGGTGAAGTCCAGTTGCTCCAGTCCTGTTACTCCAGTCTAGTCCGTTCCAGTATTTGGGTCCAGCCAAGCCAAGTCTGTTCCAGATTCCAGCTCCATCCTTGCTCATTTGTCCAGTCATGGTTGGGAGATTTTGTCTGCCCATGTCGGGTCTATTACATTAAAGGATTTTTTTATTGCTCCAGTCTTGAGGGCTCATTTGTACTTTTTTTGTTCCTTCTTGTTTATGTACTTTTGGGCCTTCTGTTTTGCTATTTGGAAAGTCCATACACCATAATTAGGTAAGGGAAAGGAAAGGGAAAGGGATTTGATATACTGCCTTTCTGTGGTAAACAATCAAAGCAGTTTACATATATATACAGGTACGTTTTCTGTCACTAGGATCACAATCTAAGCCTTTTGTACCTGAAGCAATGGGGCATAGGAGCCAACTCTGTGGGTGCTGTAGGTGTTTGAGCACCCCCAATATTGAAAAAATTCCTTCTATGTGTTCATGGAAGGGTTATTTCCACTGGGCCTAGCACCCCTAATAATTTTGAAAAGTTGGCTCCTATGGGTTACGTGACTTGCTCAGGGTCACAAAGAGCTGCACTGGGAATCGAACCTGGTGCCCCTGGTTCACAGTGCATTGCACTAGACTTTGGAAAGGTACTGCTTATACATGGGAGTGATTAACAAGGAATGGATATTTAGTGTGCCCAAGCGTGGCACCTTTAGAGGAGTCATTGATGGGTTATTTTACTGTCAACCCTAGTTATTAGTATCTAAGTCTCACTGAATAAAAGGTCAATGTACATATTTTCTCTTTGAAATCTGGTGCAAAGTTTGTGGGTAAAACCTACCTGTGGACTTTGTCCAGAAGTAAAAAGAATCCCAATATTGTGAGAAAACGTCCCTCAATATTCTGAGAAAAGTTGGTGAATTTTTTATATTGAGTCAACATGCCACAACTTCCTATATTTCTTTCCTCACCAAACTATCAGTACAAGTCTAGTTCAACATTGCACCAAAGAGACATATCAAAGCAACCAAGAGATAATATTTCTCTGAATAATTACAGTCAGCTGAGAATTGCCTTAAGAATCTCTTTCAGATGATGCAGGATTTTGGTGCACTGCCATCTTTTTGCTGATGACAGCTTTGTCTAGGGATCAGAAAAGAGCAGACATAGGCTATGACTAACTTGAATTCTTGCCTTGAGTCACTGAGTTCCTGGTTGCGTTTTTAGATACAAACTGAACTTATCAAAATGTGAAAGGGTTAGTAGGAAATTGAAACTTTGGAATCAGTTCTTAAATGTCAGGGATGGAGCTGCAGCAGAAAGAGAGAATCTAGAGTCTGGATGGTTTACCAAATTCTACCTTATCTATGGAACTCCAGGTGCTGGCAGTTGGATGGCAGTCTTTTATAGGGTTCTTCCATACTGGGGGATTGGTATGCTCTATAGAATGGAGATGGGTACTTGTTAAATTTATATATTTTATCCTATACTATTTATTGTATTCTATCATTGGCTATTAATTGTATAGGTGTTAATCAAATTTAAGCCTTAAATAAATATGAAATACAACTCAATATATTACAAGCAAATGAAATCTCTTATGGTGAAACCTACTTTTTATTGTCACCTGGCACATAATTTTGTTCATTTCTCAAGCACACCTACATAATTGGGAGCTATATTATGTTTTGCAACTAGAGAAAACATCATCAGTTTCATAATTTATTTACATCAGAAGTAACCATTCTAAAGATAAGTGTCAGTGAGTGGAGCAGACAGTAGTTTAAATGCCTGGGCCTGAAAATGATGTATCTGACCTTTTAAACTTCAAGCATGAAAGATATTGCTGGTCTTTGTGTAAAAGCAATGGAGAGCATATAGATAGACGTGATAGGAAAATTAGATACAGATCCAGACACAGAGGTAACAACTATCCTGCTTTATTTGGTAAAAAGATTAGTTCTGTGACAAAGGACACATTTTCAATAAAGTTCTCAACTGCAAATATATGTGAGCACTTCAAAATTCACACAGAATATTCTCAAACAAGGCATCTGTGTACATAAATTCTGAACATCAGATTATGTGGGGAAACGTGTGCATATATTTAAGCAAAGTAAGAGTGCTTTAAGTTACTGTCCCAGTAACTCAGTGACTATACTCTGTACTGCCATGGAGAGAATCTGCGTTTGATTCTGGAATCAAGTGTTTCATTTCCAGTAAAATTGTAAATAAAGGCTCATAGTGTCAGATCCCAGACAATTCCATTTGAACTAGAAGATCAAATGAGTGAAAGTAAACTGCCAAGCCCTGTTTTCCCCTCCCCTCCCTAGCATTACCATACGTCCTTGTTTAAGAGGATATGTCCTCCTTTTGGACTTCCAGCAGGAAAAAGTAAGGATGCATAAACAACCTTCCAGTCCAATCAATAGAGATATTTAATAATGATACATGAATTTATTGATGACATCAATTAGTATGCAGACAGACTCGACATGGACCCATGTTTCGGCACACAGCACCTGTCTCAGGAGTCTTGTGATCTTGAGAAAAGCTTGCTTTGTCACAGTATGTTAAAACAGGCACCCCAAGAGTGCTGACAACAGCATAAATTCATTAATTTTTCCATGAAGTTCAGTGGTGATCGCAGGGTTACTGATTTTCTACAAGGTCTGTGACAGGACACATTTGAATTTACAGCCGTAAAAAGCCTTTTTTCATTGGCATCTTTAATGGTCATGCCATAATTTCAAAATTAGCACGTGACCATTACTGCCTGAGCATTTACCACCACCTATTTACTTGGTGGTAAGGGCGAGGGACATACGCTGCATGATTACTGCCAGGCATGCCTACTCCCTGCCCACCGCACAAGAAAATAATTTCTAATTTGTAGCATGGAAAACAGCGTTCGCTGAAGCCAGAACTACCCCGTGGTAGTGCTGTTTTGGCATATGCTACCCGCAAGGTAGCCCTACTGCCCTTTAGTAAACTGGCCCCTAAGTGCAAACACATACTGCTCTTTAATAAAAGGGACCCTGGAAGAGGATCAGTATCACTAGATGTACTGTAATATGCAATGAAGAAACTTATCTTCTTACATTTTGATAAAGCAATAACATAAATTTGTTGAAAAATTAACTGAGGTGACGCTTCTTAATCCTTAATTTGTGACCCAGAAACAGGGACAAGAGAGCTCATTGCTTGAAGAGCCAAACAAATCAATCTGTAGCCCTATCTCCAAACTCTCTTGTTGATGCTATGTTGGACAAACTTTTGTTAGGTCATGACTGCAATGGCTCACCCCATTCCCCTGCCTGTGGACACATTAGTCCCACTTTGCATTTTGAAATCAGCTCTTAAAATAAAGGCACAAAAATGACAAAGGGTAAACTGAGACCTACCTGGTTCATTTCTTCTGATGGATTTCTGGTGAAAGTGTTGTATTCATTTATCATTGAGCAGACATGGTAATTGGTTCTCACAATCATGCTGTGAACTTTTTGCCACCTGTTCCTTTCTAGCTTCTGAACAATCTTAGTCAGCTCCATGCTTATAATCCATGCTCTCCTTAACAAAATTTGCAGGTTATCACACGTGCCATGCTGGGATGAAAGGATCAGTTCACTCTGTGTATCGTCCTCAACGCTTATTGGCTTGGACTGAAGAATACACATGCATTCACATTCAGTCATCCATTTTAAGTCTTCCATCCAGCGCTGCACAGAATCCACTTGAATGAGGTGCATTCTAAAATATAGAAAAGAACAGAATACTGTATATAACTAAGGTTTCTGTTGTTAGGTATTATAAATTGTAGGCTGAATATTCAAAAGGATTTATCCCTATAGGACTCAATTCTGTAAATGGCGCTCAAATTTGGGCATCAAACAAATGTGCACTAAGGGGCCCTTTTACTAAGCTGTGGTAAGGCTAATGCATGGGAAGTGCGCACCAAATTGACACTACTGCCGTGGTAGCACAAGTGTCCGGCAGTGATTCTGAAGTTGGCACGTGCTGTTTCCTGTAGTAGAAAATAATTTTCTACCATGGGGGGGGGGGGGGCATTCCTACACAGTGCGTGAGCCCTTACCGCTAAGTAAATAGGTGGCAGTAAGGGTTCAGGCAGTAAATAGCTGCGCACTACTTTTTATATTAGTTTATGGCCATTTGCTGCCCCATTTAAAAAATGGCCCAGCACATGCCAATTTCACACATCCATACTAGTGCAGGCCACTTTTTACCACAGCTTAGTAAAAGGGCCCCTAAGCGCTATTCTATAAAAGTCACTCCAAGTTGGGAACCATTTATTAAATAGTGCTTAGCGCTAGGATGGATGCCCAGTTTTGAATTTGAGGATTTACACCAACTGAACCCTAGTGAAAATTAGGTGCGAATCTCCTGAATTCTATGACACTGTGCGCAAATCATAGAAACACCCCTGACCCGCCCATGCTCATTCCCTGGCCACAGCCCTTTTCAGATCCACACAGCAGAATAGCAACTATAAAGATATGCATGTAAATTCTAATTATCACCAATTAATGCCAATGATTGTTAGCGCCCAATTATCAGTGCTAGTTGATAATTAAGCAATTACATTTCACATACAATTTGGGTTCATGCCCAAATTTGCGTGGACAATTTTGACTGCTATATATAGAATTAGGGGGGTAGTGGGTGCTGCAGTATAGCTACATCCTGCATCCACAAACTTTCAGCGGCACCACATAGATGGTGCTGCTGAAAATTCTTACCAACTTTTCCCACCTAACCCTACAGTTAGCAGTGATATTCAATTGCTATCCATGCAACTATGCAGTTTAATTTAGGAAAGCTATAAAACTGTCCTAAATTACACAGCTTAGGTATAGAGATGGGGGTAATTCTAGAACTGGTTGTCACAATTTAGGTGTCTAGATACCTTACACTGAGCACTAATTCTGTAACGAAATCTTGGTGCCAAGATTCTGTAATAGATTACTAGTGTAAATTGGCATCAACACACTTACACCATCGCCCTGATTCTATAAAGGTCACCGAAATTTGCGCGTGCAAATTTAGGCACAGCTCCAATTTGAGCCTGCGATTTATTTATTTATTTATATTGACATTAATATCCCGCATTATTCCAAACAATGTTCAGGTTCAATGTGGCTTACAATGCAAAATTTAGAAGAACACATATTATAGTAAAACACTAAGGAGGTCTTTTACTAAGGTGCGCTAGCGTTTTTAGCTCATGCTAATAGGCATCTCAGCATTTAGCACCAGCTGATTTCTAGCATGAGCTAAAAACGATAGACACCTTAGTAAAAGATCCCCTAAGTAAAGTAAATCTCAAATGGATTGGCCATAATATATCTTACAAGTCATAACAAAGAGAACATTTGTTTACTATACAAGATTAAGAGAGATATTAAATTTCGTTATAGGAATTAGAATGATATATTTGAAATATATCTTCAATTTCTTGTGCAAGAACGTTTTAAAAAGAAAGGTTTTTAGTAATTTTCAAAAACTTATGTAATCAGGTGCACATTTGATACACTTTGGGAGTAAATTCCAACTGTTAGCACATTGATAGGAAAAGTCTTCTGAAAGGGCTGATTTATAAACAATCTTCTTATAGTTAGGAAAGTGAAGTCCTTGGTCCCATGGATAGAATTACGAGCAGAGAGTTCAATCAAGGGAAGCATGTAATCAGGGACCAGTCCATAAATGATTTGAAAGGCAAATATACATAGTTTAAAAGCAACCCTAGCTCTACTCGGAAGCCAATGAAATGAAGGAAGCAACGGTGAAACCTTATTAAATCGTGAGACATTACACACAATTCTTGCTGCAGTGTTTTGAGCAGTTTGTAGTTTCGTCATTAGTTATCCTTGCAGCCCGCATAGACTGTGTTACAGTAATCGAATTGGGACATTACTAGAGTTTGGATCAAGTTTCTAAATATTTCTTCTGAGAAAAGGGATCTAATTCTTTTCAACTTCCATAAAATTTTGAAGACTTTTGCTACCACTAGAGATACTTGTACATTTAATAAGATAATGAGACAATTAGTGCCAATAATTGGCTTTTTAACAAGCAATTATTGGCACTAATAAAATTGGGTGTTACGCTTTCAAAGTTAGGTACATGATCCATGCCTTAAATTTTCAAGTGGCCTAAAAAAGGGGGTAAGGAAAGGGGACAGTCATGGGTTTCAGGGAGGAACAGGGGCGTGGTTTTGAGTTAAATACATAATTACAGAATAAGGGTGCTCCACATGTAATTTTAGGCGGGGACATTTGCACCACATTTTCATTGATGAAAATGGTGGCACCTAAACTTATGCACAACCATAACACTAAAGCTTTATTCTATAAACCACGCTGAACTTTAGATGCAGCTTATAGAATAATGCTTAAGCAGGGTTTTTTCAGCACCAATTTTTTAGTTGGGCATGCACATTTGGGCATGCATCATACATCCGTGTGCAAATTAATTAGCTAATTAGGCACTAGCATTCAAACATTGGTGTTAATTAGCAGCAATTTGGATAAACTCTAGGAACCCCAAGTTTACAAGATGGGAGTAGTGAAGGAAGGACACCACTGGAGGCCTCCTCAAATCAGGTATTATTGGTTCAAGGGGGCTCCGCAGCCTCTGTGTGATGTGGGCCTTGGTCAGAGGTTGTCCTAACTTGAGATGTCAGATCGTCCAAAGGCTGCATGTCCAGGGAGTTATAGGGTCTGGAACCCACTAGGCCATTGGGATTTTTTGCAGGTGAGGGTAGGGGTTGGAGGTCAGGGAGTCTATCTGTTGCTGGTTTTTTTAATTACTATTATTTTTTAAATACCTCCTTTCCTGTCAGTACACGAGCTAATCCTCACTCATACACTGACAGGAAGGGACACATTTCACTCTCAATGCAGCAAACAGTTGCAGATTACTATGGTGGTGTGTGCTTAGATGCCATTGTATATTGAATGCCAATAGTTTACTGCATTGGGAATAAACACTTTTTAGCAGGTGCATTAGAATGTTGTGTGCTGAAACTTAGTACATGGTTCTAACACTCATCTTACTGCATCAAGCCCATAAAATTTCTAAGCCATGGCACAGACAAACATACAGTAAATTAGCATCAAATATATAAAATGCACTATACCCAGTTAAAGATAAAATGGATTTCAACATCAATCATACTGTAATATAAACCCTAAAGGTTTCCAGACCCACCCCATTGAATACCAAGGGGCAGAACTCATAATGGCAGAACTGAAAGTGAAATTTGTGGAATTAGCCTGGCCCTGGCCTACGCCCAGCTCATCAGACACAACACCTTTTTGTAAATCCTGGTCTGGGTGCCTACCCTAAAGAGTTTAGCTAGTATCCAGAACTGTTTGAGTGGATCCAGGGTTACAAGTAGTTATACTTCATGAAATGTAGCAGCACTTACCGCTGGACAGGCAACAGACTGGAACTGAAGCGGCTGTCGCCATGAAAATCCATGTTTATTTTAACAAGCATTCATGTTTCTCCACGTCACAATCTGAAACAAAAAGCATATCTTAACCAACTAACCAACATATCAGAGTCCAACAAGAAACCAGAATCGCTGATCAGCAGACAACAGCAGAACAATAGGATATTACCCCAGTATGTGACCAAATTAAATTAATTAAAAGTATTAATGGAGCTTAGCCCTGTCCAGTATCCCTCACCTCAATATTTACTTTGTTCAATTTTGAGGGAATTTAATTTGAAACAGAAAAATTTGAGAACGCCTTTTCTTATTGCCTTATTCACCATGACATATGTGCAGAAATGCCTGAGCTTGTACACATGAATTATTCAAACAAGCTGACAAGGCTAGAAAAATTTAAAGATTTGCCCATTTTGTTTTTTACAAATATCAAATTTCTTATTAATTTTCCCCCAGTCCACTGGTAAAAATTGAGCAAGATTCCCTAGAGGGTGAGGTAAAAATCTAAAAATTCTATCAAACTCAAACCAGGCTAAAATGTGATTACTTTAGGTTCCCATGGAGCTGTGATGCCAACAGTATTATTTATGAACACTATCCAGCAGCCTGTGAAAGTGGAAAATAAGAAGAGAACCTGCGCATTTCTTAACAGCAACACGATGACCACACCAGGGGTTCTGTCAGATATGTCGGATAGTTTGATTAGTGAAGGTTGGATAATCGAGACTGTACTGAAGAAGCCCTCTACTGCAAGAAGCAGTTCTAGCTGGGAACACAACATTGGGAGAACTAGTGAGATGAATAACGGGGACAGTGTTTCCCTTCCCCACAAAATCTCTGCCAGGCCCTGAAGAAAAACAGCTGCTAGCAAAGGAAAATCCCAGCTTCCCTAGAGGCCTACCCATCATTCAGGACCTCATGTGGTACAGCTTCTAGGATGGCTGGCAGCTGTCTAACATATCCCTGTTCCTGGACGTTGAGGGGTCAAACTGTTAAAGACTGGTTTTGGTGAAAGAAGAAGTTCATGACTAAAAAATGGACTTTCTGTTTCTCTTTATCCACTGTGAGCTCATTCTATGCTTCATTGCAATAGCAGCGCAGACCCAGTAGAAGGTAACACAGAGATCACTGATTGCAGGGAGAGAACACTAAAGCATTTTGAATTAGACAGTGTTACTCATATGCTTGATTGTGATTATGTAAACGGTCACAAGTGATTAGCCTTGTAACCCAGTGTGTAAAAGGTGGTAAATCTCTGGGCCACTCTTGGCATCTCTGAGGTTCTGTTATAGAACAGGGTCCTACTACACAGCCTCAGGATACCTAAATGGAGGCACCCGGATATAGAATTTCCTCCACATTCCAAAAATGTCTCCATTTTCTTTTGCATCTCTTATGAGGCATGCATAACATTCTGCAAAGGGCTCACTTTGGCTAGGGCTTGAAACAAGTGATTGAGGGGGCAATTGTGCTTAGCTTTTAAAATATAAACATTTGCTGCATTTATATGGGCAAATGTCTACCATATGGCTCTTTTTTGTAAGATTGACAGCTCCTCTTTTCTGCTTGATGATTGAGCTGCTGTGCAGTGCTTCTTAAAGGCAGTGTCTTTAAATGAGAGATATTTGTATAGTTATTTATTCTCATCACACAGGATTAGACCGTTGTGTAATTTTCTGGTATTGACTCCTGAGGCAGGCTTTACAGCCGAAACACGGCTTATGTTGAGTCATTTATACCTATCAATAAAATTCTGCACCGCACCACTGTTTTGGGACTTTTGTTGTTACCTTTGCAGTTTGTGTGTTGAGATTTTCAGCTCCTACATATAAAAGTAACAAAAATCAGTGGGATGGATATTCAAAGCAATTTAAGCATGGAGATGAGGGTCCTGGCCAGTTAAATTTCCTGTGATATTCATCAGTACTTAAGCGGATAGTGCCGCTGAATATCCCTTCAAACCACCTAAGCTGAAGCCAGTTATATTATGGGCCATCTGGGGCAGAATCAGCACATAACTGCATAAGGTCATCAGATAAGTTGCTGGATATTTAGCACTTAACTGCATAAGGTAACCAGACAAGTCAGACCACATAAAGCACAATCCTTTCTTTGGTTTTACCTATATAGTTAAGGACTGAATGTTGGCTTTAAACAGATAAATGCCAGCATTTCTCACATACCTGGATATTCAATGCCGGTGCTCAGAAATGGCCCAGCATTGAACACTAGAGTATAAAGCCAGCAGAAGCTTTAAAAAAACACTCACTGCTGAATATTTAACCCAGCATTTACCAGTATAATTACCAGCAGTTATACATGGAAGCTGCCAAGTGATGTCACTCTTTTTCTGCATCTGTAGGTTCTTGTAATCACTGTTCCCTCTGTATGTGCTGGCAGCATTTTTACAAAAGGCTCCATGTTCAGTAGACTCTTTTGTAAAATATTGGGGGAATTGTGAACATCTCAACATGGATGTCCCAATTCCTACCTCAATATCATGTTCTCGGTGGGGGGAGGGGGTAATTTTATTTATGCATTTTCAATATTACAGTACAAGTTAAACACTTAAAATAAATAGTATGTCAAGAAAAAGAAAGGAGTATCTCTTCTACATAAATGACAGGCAATTTAAATATAATAAGAAATAAAATTACTAAAGTACTTCTAATGTCTCTCAGGGTAGAAGGGGCATAGCTCACTAAGAGGAGATTCTCTACCAAAGAGGAAATTTACCAAATTAGACCAAGGAGACTCATCAATCAAAAACTTAGATGCTGTTCGATTATTCCCCTCATTTTATGTTAAGGAGGGCCTTGAATCAAATAGATTGAAAATTCTGCTGGAAACAAAACACATTAAGGAAATTCCTATGGACTGAAATTCCATTTGTAAAGGGGAAAGGGATAGTGATAGGAGTGTACTACCATACACCTGGCCAGGATGAATAGACGGATGTAGAAATGTTGTTATCAGAAATTAGGAAAGCTAACAAACTGGGCAAAACAATAATAATGGGTGATTGACAAGGTAAATGTAACATCAGGGCATGCTAGGGAGGTAAACTTTCTTGAAGAAATCAAGGACTGCTTTATAGAGCAGCTGGTACAGGAGCCGACAAGGACAAATTCTAGACCTAGTGGAGCACACGATCTGGAGTGGGAGATAATGGTGCTGGGGCCGCTTGATAACAGTGATCAAAATAAGAACAGATTTGATATTGATTTTGGAGTAAGTACAAAAAGGAAATCCAATACGTTAACGTTTCACTTTCAAAAAGGAGACTATGATAAAATGAGAAGAACGGAGAAAAAAAACTTAGAGGAGCAGTTGCGAAGGTCAAAAATTTACATCAAGAGTGTATACTGTTCAAAAATACCATCCTGGAAGCCCAAGCCAAATGTATTCTGTATATTAAAAAAGGAGGAAGGAAGGCCAAACGACAGCAGGCATGGTTAAAAAGTGAGGTGAAGGAAGCTATTAGAGCTAAAAGAAAATCCTTTAGAAAATGGAAGAAAGAACTGACTGGAAATAATAAGAAACAGCATAAGGAATGTCAAGTCAAATGCAAAGCGATGATAAGGAAGGCAAAGAGGGACTTTGAAAAAAGATTGCATTGTAGGCAAAAACACATAGTAAAAACATTTTTAGGTATATTAAAAGCAAGAAGCCGGCAAAAGAATTGGTTGGACTTCTAGATAACTGAAGGGCAAAAGGGGCAATCAGGGAAGACAAAGCCATAGCGGACAGACTAAATAAATTCTTTGGTTTATGAAATCTCTATAAACCTGGAGTTTGTAATGGGGCAATTTGATAAATTAAAGAGTAGCAAATCTTCTGAACTGGATAGTATTCATCCCAGAGTACTGAAAGAATTGAAAATTGAACTTGCAGAACTATTGTTGGTAATATGTAATTTATCTTTCAAATCGAGCGTGGTACCGGAAGATTGGAGGGTGGCCCACATAACGCCGATTTTTTTAAAAAGGTTCCAGAGGAGATCCGGGACATTATAGACCAGTGAGCCTGACATCTGTGTCGGGCAAAATGATAGAGACTATTATAAAGAACAAAATTACAGAGCATATTCAAAAGCATGGATTAATAAGACAAAGCCAACATGGATTTAGTGAAGGGAAATCTTGCCTCACCAAGCTATTACATTTCTTTGAAGGGGTAAACAAACATATGGATAAAGGTGAGCTGGTCAATATTGTGTATCTGGATTTTCAGAAGGCATTTGACAAAGTACCTGATGAAAGACTCCAGAGGAAATTGGAAAGTCATGGGATAGGAGGTAGTGTTCTATTGTTGATTAAAACCTGGTTAAAAGATAGAAAACAGAGAGTAGGGTTAAATGGTCAGTACACTCAATGGAGGAGGTTAAATAGTGGATTCCCCAGGGGTCTCTGCTGAGACCGCTACGTTTTAATATATTTATAAATGATCTAGAGATGGGAGTATCTAGTGAGGTAATTAAATTTGCTGACGACACAAAGTTATTCAAAGTTGTTAAATCGCGAGAGGATTGTAAAAAATTAGAAGAGGACCTTACGAGACTGGGAGTCTAAATGGCAGATGTGAGCAAGTGCAAATTGATGCATGTGGGAAAGAAGAACCCGAACTATAGCTATGTAATGCAAGGTTCCAAATTAGGAGTCACCAACCAGGAAAGGGATCTAGGCGTCATCACTGATGATGCATTGAAATCCTCTGCTCAGTTTGCAGCTGTGGCTAAGAAAACAAATAGAATATTAGGTATTATTAGGAAAGAAATGGAAAACAAAAATGAAGACATTATAATGTCTTTGTATCGCTCCATGGTGTGACTGCACCTTGAATATTGTGTTCAATTCTGGTCACCGCATCTCAAAAAAGATATAGTGGAATCAGAAAAGGTACAGAGAAGGGTGACGAAAATGATTTAGGGGATGGGAAGATTTCCCTATGAGGAAAGGCTAAAGCGGCTAGGGCTCTTCAGCTTGGAGAAAAGACGGCTGATGGGAGATTTGATAGACGTCTATAAAATAATGAGTGGAGTGGCATGGGTAGACATGAATTGCTTGTTTACTCTTTCCAAAAATATTAGGACTAGGGGGGCATGTGATGAAGCTACAAAGTAGTAAATTTAAAACGAATCGGAGAAAAGTTTTCTTCACTCAACATGTTAAGTAGAGGAGTGTGGTAGCCATGTTAGTCCACTCTTAAGGTTATCAATAGAAATCAAACAAAATAAAACATGGAAAAGAAAATAAGATACCTTTTTTATTGGTCATAACTTAATACATTTCTTGATTAGCTTTCGAAGGTCGCCCTTCTTCCTCAGATCGGAAATAAGCAAATGTGCTAGCTGACAGTGTATATAAGTGAAAACATTCAAGCATTACTATGACAGTCTGACAGGGTGGGAGGATGGGGGTGGGTCGGAGTTATGCATGGGGACATCCAAGCATATCATTGATATTCTAACAGAATGGGTGTGGATAGGTGAGCTAGCACAATTGCTTATTTCCGATCTGAGGAAGAAGGGCGACCTTCGAAAGCTAATCAAGAAATGTATTAAGTTATGTCCAATAAAAAAGGTATCATCTTATTTTCTTTTCCATGTTTTATTTAGTTTGATTTCTATTGATAACCTTCACTCAACATGTAATTAAACTCTGGAATTTGTTGCCAGAGAATTTAGTAAAAGCAGTTGGCTTAGGGGGGGTTAAAAAAGTTTTGGATGGCTTCCTAAAGGAAAAGTCCATAAACCATTATTAAAATGGACAGTGAAAATTCATTTCTTATTTCTAGGACAAGCAGCATAAAATGTTTTGTATTTTGGGGGGATTTTGCCAGGTACACGTGACTGGGTTGGCCACTGTTAGGAACAGGATGCTGGGCTTGATGGACCTTCGGTCTGTCCCATTATGGCAATATTTATGTACTTATGTAATTGCTGCAGGTAATCCTCTCCTGAATTTATCAATCAAGAGTGCGTTGAGATCAGACCTCTTCTTGATCATGAGTTTTTTTGATTCCTTACTATTGTAGTTACTACTCAAATCTCTTAAAGTGTACCCTATAGGGACAGCATCCAATGACATCTTTTATGCTAAGTGGTCAGATTTCTATGATTTTATGATGCTGAGGTATCTGTGTATAGAGTGAAAGAAAGCGAAATAAATTTGGACAATTTTTGAAGGAGATGTTTAAGCATGCTGCACTATATATGTGAAGGTCCACTTTACATAGAACTTTAAGATCTAAAGTCAGACATGGAAGTGGTTGGCAGTATTTTACAAAAGGCCCTGCTGAATGTGGAGCCTGCTATAAAATGCCTATAAGGACATGCAGAAGTGCATATGTATTTGCCAGTACATACTGCAGAAGCAGCCATTTTACAACTATATAGTAACATAGTAACATAGTAGATGACGGCAGAAAAAGACCTGCACGGTCCATCCAGTCTGCCCAACAACATAACTCATATTTGCTGCTTTTTGTGTATACCCTACTTTGATTTGTACCTGTGCTCTTCAGGGCACAGACCGTATAAGTCTGCCCAGCACTATCCCCACCTCCCAACCACCGGCTCTGGCACAGGCACAGACCGTATAAGTCTGCCCAGCACTATCCTCACCTCCCACCCACCCAGCCCTGCCTCCCAACCACCGGCTCTGGCACAGACCGTACAAGTCTGTCCCAGCACTATCCCCGCCTCCCAACCACCAGTCCCGCTTCCCACCACCGGCTCTGGCACAGACCGTATAAGTCTGCCCAGCCCTATCCCCGCCTCCCAACCACCAGCCCCGCCTCCCGATCTTGACTAAGCTCCTGAGGATCCATTCCTTCGGCACAGGATTCCTTTATGCTTATCCCACACATGTTTGAATTCCGTTACCATTTTCATTTCCACCACCTCCCGCGGGAGGGCATTCCAAGCATCCACTACTCTCTCCGTGAAAAAATACTTCCTGACATTTTTCTTGAGTCTGCCCCCCTTCAATCTCATTTCATGTCCTTTCGTTCTACCACCTTCCCATCTCCGGAAAAGGTTCGTTTGCAGATTAATACCTTTCAAATATTTGAACGTCTGTATCATATCACCCCTGTTTCTCCTTTCCTCCAGAGTATACATGTTTAGTTCAGCAAGTCTCTCCTCATACGTCTTGTAACGCAAATCCCATACCATTCTCGTAGCTTTTCTTTGTACCGCTTCAATTCTTTTTACATCCTTAACAAGATACGGCCTCCAAAACTGAACACAATACTCCAGGTGGGGCCTCACCAACGACTTATACAGGGGCATCAACACCCCCTTTCTTCTGCTGGTCACACCTCTCTTTATACAGCCTAACAACCTTCTAGCTACGGCCACCGCCTTGTCACACTGTTTCGTCGCCTTCAAATCCTCAGATACTATCACCCCAAGATCCCTCTCTCCGCCCGTACCTATCAGACTCTCCCCGCCTAACACATACGCCTCCCGTGGATTTCTACTTCCTAAGTGCATCACTTTGCATTTCTTCGCATTGAATTTTAATTGCCAAACCTTAGACCATTCTTCTAGCTTCCGTAGGTCCTTTTTCATGTTTTCCACTCCCTCCGGGGTGTCCACTCTGTTATATCTTAGTATCATCCGCAAATAGGCAAACTTTACCTTCTAACCCTTCGGCAATTTTTTCCCACTTGTAATATGGGAAATATACATGTACATTTTTATCTTGTCTAAGGCATACCTAAATCATACCCTCACTGTGCTTCCTTGAAATCTCTGTGTGGTATTTTTATATTATTCATTTATTGGGATTTATTAACTGCCTTTATGAAGAGATTCTCCCAAGGCAATGTACAGCAGGTACAGTTTAACATCAAACTTACAATTTTGTTAACAGCTTTACAATAGTAAAATGACCAAATTTAAATATAAATACAATGAATGAGGTAAACTTGAAAACAGAAAATTGAAATCTAATAATAGGACTACCATGAAGCAGTATCATGTGGACAAAGGGGAGCCGGTTGATATTGTGTATCTGGATTTTCAAAAGGCGTTTGACAAGGTACCTCATGAAAGGCTACAGAGGGAATTGGAGGGTCATGGGATAGGAGGAAATGTCCTATTGTGGATTTAAAAACTGGTTGAAGGATAGGAAACAGAGAGTGGGTTAAATGGCGAGTATTCACAATGGAGAAGAGTAGTTAGTGGGGTTCCTCAGGGGTCTGTGCTAGGACCGCTGCTTTTTAATATATTTATAAATGATTTAGAGATGGGAGTAACTAGCGAGGTAATTAAATTTGCTGATGACACAAAGTTATTCAAAGTTGTTAACTCGCCACAGGATTGTGAAAAATTACAAGAGGACCTTACGAGACTGGGAGACTGGGCGGCTAAATGGCAGATGACGTTTAATGTGAGCAAGTGCAAGGTGATGCATGTGGGAAAAAAGAACCCGAATTATAGCTATGTCATGCAAGGTTCCACGTTAGGAGTTACGGACCAAGAAAGGGATCTGGGTGTCGTCGTCAATAACACACTGAAACCTTCTGCTCAGTGTGCTGCTGCGGCTAGGAAAGCGAATAGAATGTTGGGTGTTATTAGGAAAGGTATGGAAAACAGGTGTGAGGATGTCATAATGCCGTTGTATCGCTCCATGGTGTGACCGCACCTTGAGTATTGTGTTCAATTCTGGTCGCCGCATCTCAAGAAAGATATAGTAGAATTGGAAAAGGTGCAGCGAAGGGAGACTAAAATGATAGAGGGGATGGGACGACTTCCCTATGAAGAAAGACTAAGGAGGCTAGGGCTATTCAGCTTGGAGAAGAGACGGCTGAGGGGAGACATGATAGAGGTATATAAAATAATGAGTGGAGTGGAACAGGTGGATGTGAAGCGTCTGTTCACGCTTTCCAAAAATACTAGGACTAGGGGGCATGCGATTAAACTACAGTGTAGTAAATGTAAAACAAATCGGAGAAAATTTTTCTTCACCCAACGTGTAATTAAACTCTGGAATTCATTGCCGGAAAATGTGGTGAAGACGGTTAGCTTAGCAGAGTTTAAAAAGGGGTTGGACGGTTTCCTAAAGGACAAGTCCATAAACCGCTACTAAACGGACTTGGAAAAATCCAAAACCCAGAAATAACATGTATAGAATGTTTGTACGTTTGGGAAGCTTGGCAGGTGCCCTTGGCCTGGATTGGCTGCTGTCGTGGACGGGATGCTGGGCTCGATGGACCCTTGGTCTTTTCCCAGTGTGGCATTACTTATGTACTTATGTACTAATAGCACTACAGAACAATCATATAGCAGAAATATGATAAATGTCAGCAGAATATGATAGGCAGCATGGCAGAGCATTCATATAAAAGGATATGATATAATATCAGCACAATACTAATGACACAACTAAGAAGCACACACAAGTAAATACCAGCTTTCTGAAATTACCATTTATGCGTGAATGTGATATTCATGTGCTCATATGTAAATGATCATATGCATACTTGGAGAGGCTTTTAAAATAACCCCCATGGTATATAAGACCTCGCTGTCCTTAAAATACATTTGGAGATGAAAGATTCTATTTCTGCTTTGTATTAACACTGACCCATTGCTATAGAAAGGGCATGAGAACATACTAACGCAGGAAACAATAAGATTGATTGCTTCCAGGAAGAAACAACGTACAGCAGTTTTATATTCTGTAATAGACTTTTTGGAATCTGGGGGTGAGAGAGGAATAAAAGGAAGCTGGAACCTTCAGAAGTTAACAAGAAGCAAAATGCAATTGGTGTGAAAAGTCGCACAACTTCCGCTAACAAAGTGACACAGCTGAATACAAAAGAGCTGTTTTCAGGGACCTGAATATAATGAAAAGTGCCAGGCTGATAAATCCAATAAACCCTGATGTGACATAGGTCTATGGCTTCTGGAATTCAAATGCTGTACCTATACTTCTGGCAACAGTAATGACAGCAGGCCTGCTGCTCTCTCTGATTTTCTTCTCGGTTTTAGTCAGTTGCAGGCTATTGTGTGTACTGTACAGATTGTGCCACAGGATTGAGACGCCCCATAAAATCAGTATAGGATGATGGAGATAGATGGTCAGCTCATCCATTTGCAGAGCATTCCTAATTCCTAGAACAGTTTTCATGCAAGATACTATTAATTCTACTTATTTAGTCACCAGTAGGATTGTGTACAGCCAAAAAAAAACGTTTGGCTAATCATTTTAAATGAAGGTTTTGAAATTCTCATGTGATGTTTTTCATGTTTTTCCACACTTGTATGGGCACAAGAAGTTTTTTGCCTGTGCTAATTAATTGTATAGGTGTTCATTCATATAGGTGCACATAAGCGATTTATGTGTGCTTGATTGTAAACTCACAAATCCACAATTCCAGGAATAACATGTATAGAATGTTTGTACGTTTGGGAAGCTTGCCATGTTCCCTTGGCCTGGATTGGCCGCTGTCGTGGACAGGATGCTGGGCTCGATGGACCCTTGGTCTTTTCTCAGTGTGGCATTACTTATGTGCTAGGTTTTTTCTTCTATAAACACTAACAGGTCAACACTCAGCCATAGCAGGTGACAGGACTTATCAAAATGCTGGCCACAACATTTTTTTAAAAACTTGTATATTCAGCACAACAATATACTACTACTACTTATCATTTCTATAGCGCTACTAGACGTACGCAGCGCTGTACACTTGAATATGAAGAAACAGTCCCTGCTCGACAGAGCTTACAATCTAATTAGGACAGACAAACAGGACAAACAAGAGATAAGAGAATATTAAAGTGAGGATGATAAAATAAGGGTTCTGAACATGTGAATAAGGGTTAGGGTTTAAAAGCAGCATCAAAAAGGTGGGCTTTTAGCTTAGATTTGAAGATGGCCAGAGATGGAGCTTGATGTACTGGCTCAGGAAGTCTATTCCAGGCATATGGTGCAGCAAGATAAAAGGAACGGAGTCTGGAGTTAGCAGTGGAGGAGAAGGGTGCAGATAAGAGAGATTTACCCAGTGAACGGAGTTCTCGGGGAGGAATGTAGGGAGAGATGAGAGTGGAGAGGTACTAAGGAGCTGCAGAGTGAATGCACTTATAGATCAATAAGAGGAGTATGAACTGTATGCAGAAATGGATAGGAAGCCAGTGAAGTGACTTGAGGAGAGGGCTAATATGAGCATAACGACACTGGCGGAATATTAGTCGTGCAGCAGAATTTTAAAAGATTGAAGAGGAGAGAGATGGCTAAGTGGGAGACCTGTGAGAAGCAAGTTGCAATAGTCTAAGCGAGAGGTGATAAGAGTGTGGATGAGGGTTCTGGTAGTGTGCTCAGAAAGGAAGGGCGAATTTTGGTGATATTATAGAGAAAGAAACGACAGGTTTTAGCAGTCTGCTGAACATGTGCAGAGAAGGAGAAGGAGGAGTCGAAGATGACCCCAAGGTTATGAGCTGATGAGACAGGAAAGATGAGAGTGTTATCCATAGAAATAGAGAATTGGGGAGGAGGAGAGGTTGGTTTAGGGGGAAAGATAAGAAGCTCAGTCTTGGTCATGTTTAGTTTTAGGTGGCGCTGAGACATCCAGGCAGCAATGTCAGACAGGCAGGCTGATACTTTGGCCTGGATTTTGGCTGAGATTTCTGGTGTGGAGAGGTAGATCTGGGAGTCATCAGTGTAAAGATGATACTGAAAACCATGGGATGAGATCAGAGTACCAAGGGAAGAAGTATAGATGGAGAAAAGAAGAGGTCCCAGGACAGATCACTGAGGTACACCAACTGACAGTGGGATAGAAATAGAGGAGGATCCACTAGAGTATACACTAAAGGTACGCTGGGAGAGATAAGAAGAAAACCAGGAAAGAACAGAGCCCTGAAATCTAAGTGAGGACTGCGTATCAAGGAGTAGGCTGTGATCAACAGTGTCAAAAGCAGCAGATAGATCGAGAAAGATGAGGATAGAATAGAGACCTTTGGATCTGGCCAGGAACAGATCATTGGAGACTTTAGCAAGCACTGTTTCAGCTGAATGAAGGGGGGTGAAGCCAGATTGAAGTGGATCAAGAATACCTTGAGATGAAAGAAAGTCAAGGCAACGGCGATAAACAGCACGTTCAAGTATCTTGGATAGGAAAGGGAGGAGGGAGATGGGGCAATAGTTGGAAGGACAGGTAGGGTCCAATGAAGGTTTTTTAAGGAGTGGTGTGACTACGGCATGTTTGAAGGCATCAGGAACAGTCGCAGTGGAAACTGAAAGATTGAGGATATGACAGATAAAAGGGATGACAGTAGGAGAGATAGTGTTAAGTAGGATCAGAGGAACAGGTAGTTGATTTCGAGGAGCAAATAAGATGTGTAGTTTCCTCTTCAGTGATTTCAGACAAGGAAGAAAAGGAGGCAGGGATTGGAGGGTTGAGAGAATGGACTAAGGGAAGGAGAGGTGAAGGTGACCTGGTTGAGAATTCAAGTTTAATCTTGTGAACCTTATCATGAAAGTACTCAGCCAGAGTCTGGGGGGAAAGTGAAGGGGGAGTTGGAGGTGAAAGCACTTTGAGGAGAGAGTTCAGTGTTTGAGGGTTTGAGCCAAGAGAATTTGTCAACTGGATGTAATAGTCCTGTTTGGCAAGTAAAAGAGCAGACTGGAAGGAGGTCAGCAAGAATTTGAAATGTATGAAGTCAACATGGGCACAGGATTTCAGCCAAAGGCGTTTGGCAGAGCGGGCACAGGAATGTAGGTAGCAGATTCTAGAGGTCAGCCAAGGCTGGGGTTTAGTACGTTTTACAGAATGGGGAATGGGAGGAGCGAGAGTATCCAGAGCAGAGGAGAGAATAGTATTATAGGAATATACAGCCTCATTGACAGACTTGGATAACGTGGAGGGGCATAATCGAACGGAAAGGCCTATCTCCATGGGTGTTTATCTCCGAGAACGGGTCCGTGAAGGGGCGGGCCGAACCGTATTTAAAAAAAAATGAACATTGTTGAGCTGGGCGTTTGTTTTTTTTTAGCGATAATGGAAACTAAAAACGCCCAGCTCAAAAACATCCTAATCTGAGCCATTTGGTCGTGGGAGGGGTCACAATTCATAGTACACTCGCCCCCCTGATATGCCAGGACACCAACTGGGCACCCTAGGTCAGTGCGGTGGACTTCAGAAAAAGCTCCCACATGCATAGCTCCCTTACCACGGGTGCTGAGCTCCCAACCCCCCTCCCCCAAAACCCACTACCCACAAATGTACAACACTACCATAGCTCTTAGGGGTGAAGGGGGCACCTCATGTGGGTACAGTGGGTTTTGGAGGCCTCCCATTTACCAGCACAAGTGTTACAGGTGGGGGGGATGGGCCTGGGGCCACTTGGCTGAAGTGCACTGTGGGACCCACTAAAAGTGCTCCAGGGACCTGCATACACGCAGGCCTCTAGGACTGGTTGCTGCTATATAACATTGGCACACCAGTTGACACCTGAAGACTAATCTCTCCAAAAACGTCCTTTATTGGAATAACCACCTTTACTCACAGTTAACTGCAGATCAGAGGTTGTGCCCCACTGGCAACGAGTCTCCCTGGTACTGAGATGAGCAGTAGGTCAGAGCTGGCAGAATGCTGCACAATGCCCTCTTTCAGCCACATTCAAGGGAAGAACTAAGTTCTGTAACGTGGCTAACACAGGAAAGGGAACTAAAACTGGCTTACAAAAATGGCCACTACCGCATGGACTATAACAGGAAACACAACAGGGCACACTCTGACCCAGTAGGCAGGGGGAAAAGCACCATGGGAGAAGAGCCTACCAACTACCAACACCGTGAGACTGTAACACAAGCTAATGAAATCACGGAGCCCAATACCCTACACCCACCACAATGCAATGCTGATGTGACCCTGTACTGCATCCGAGAGCCACATCTGATCCAGGGAAAAGCTGTGACAGGATCGAACACATTCTGCTGTCATGGAGGTGGGTACGGCATTTGAGGCTGGCATACAGGCTGGAAAAAAGGTTTTAAAGTGGGGTTTTTTTTGGTGGGAGGGGGTTAGTGACCACTGGGGGAGTCCGGGGAGGTCATCCCTGATTCCCTCCAGTGGTCATCTGGGCAGTTGGAACACTTTTTTGGGACTTGTTCGTGAAAAAAAAGGGTCCAAAAAAAAGTGACCCAAAATCGCGGTCAAAATGCCTTTTTTTTTCGATTATCAGCTAAAGACGCCCATCTCTCCTCCGCTGATAACCACGCCCCGTCAACTTTATTCGTTTCTGCGACGGAGTGCAGTTGGAAACGCCCAAAATCGGATTTCGATTATACCGATTTGGGCGCCTTTGCAAGACAAATGTCTATCTCCTGATTTAGGTCGCACTGTAGGCGTTTTTCTCTTTCGAAAATAAGCTGGATAGTGGTAGAGAAGAGATTTGAAACACTGGAGGACAGAGTAGAAGGGTCAATAGCCTGAAGATTCCTAAATGTATTTGTTAAGATTGGACGGGACTGGGGAGGAGGGTGTTTAAGTGTGAAAGGTATCAGATGATGGTCAGAGAGGGGAAGAGTTGAGGCACAGAAACTGGAGAGTGAGCAGTTTGAGTATGCTACGGAGGTAATTCTATATGGAGCCGTGTAGTTTGAGATGCCAAAAGACATGTAACTAGCAACACTCTAATCAAAGAAGATAGTAGATCACAAGGGTAGAAACTTAAAACTATGTTTTGTCAAAAAATTGCCTGACATGGCCATGCTTCGCCCACTTCTGGTCTGTTTCAGGGGATACTACAATCCAAGGACAAACCAGCACAAGTCCCTTCTTAAAAATGGTCTGTTGGAATATTGTTGGAGTATTGTTCAGCATTTGGGTTCAGCAGAATGATACAACCCTTGTGATCTACTATCTTCTTTAATTGTTGTTGACCATGGGTCCCACTTGCCTCTCTCGTACTGATACCGAATGGCGGCACTCTAGTTATCACATATGCGTATAAATGACTTCTTACACAATACTGATAGCAGAAAAGTATACAGCAGGCTTTAATGGAGCACATTTTCCAGTGAGAATGCGCATAGCTGGAGTTTGAGTGGATTCTAGGTGGAGCGCACATGTACAGACATGCATCCTTCTAGGTATGCACATTTACAACATCTCTAGGGTTGGTGCAAGTGGTCACCCTAGATGTGCCTGCAGTCTGTGGCATAAGAACATAACCATTGTCGTATTGGGACAGACCGAAGTTCCATCAAACCCAGCATTCTGTTTCCAGCAGTGGTCAATCCAGGTCCAAGTACCTGGAAAGATCTCCAGTAAAACAGGAATGAACTGTGCTGTTGGTTTCCCTGGTATTTGAACAGGCTTTTTATTTATGGGATATAGATTCTAAATGTTTCCATATGTTGCAAAAAGTACACCGTGGAGGACAAAATTATTTCTTACTATGCACCAGAAGGTTCATAGTGCTGATGTGGTTTTTTATTTTAACATTTAGATATCCTTCTAAATGCCTTATTAAGTATCTTGGTGTAAACTGTTTTCTAGAATTTGTGCTGTTATTTGAATATTTTATTCTTGTTATTGTCTATCTTCATGTTATACTTCCCAGAGTTGGCTTAACGATTGGACAAGGTGAGGCTCTGGCCCAGGGCACAGCGATTAAGGGCACCACAATAACCAGCCTCTGACCTCACCTGGTCTACAGGTTGTCTTTCCTCCCCCTCCTCACTGGACCACAGGGGAGTAAGAGAGGTGAGGGAGCAGTGCCAGATCTGTTGGGAGGGGAAACAGAGGAAGGCGAAAGTGACTGTAAGGAGGAGGGGAAACAGATGCTGGCCAAGGGACAGAGAGATGCCGAACCTGTAGGGAGGGAGGAGGGAAGGGGCACCCGAAGTGATGCGATGAGGAGGGGGCGCTGCCAAAGCAAGTTGGCTCAGGGCACCACTAACTCTTGAGCCAGCCCTGTACTTACCGTACACCACTGTGGGTGAATTTCTTCAAAAAGGCAGTAAATAAATAAGGGGCCTTTTTCTAAAGCTTAGCATATACTAATAGAATTAGCACATGCTCAGATGTAGTGAAAAGGCCCCTAAATAACTAGTAGTGTATGAAAGTAATTTACTTGCACAAGGGTAGCCCCATTTTAGACAGGTCATAGAAGCAGGAATTGAGACATGCAGCTCAGTGTGTCTCAAGTTTCACCAGTATTTTAGAATAGAATCTGAAAATACAGGAGAAATGGACATTTATGCAGCGGGTGTGTGTAGCATAAACATCCATTTTAGAAATATAAATGTGTGTAATATTGATGGGTTGAAAGCCCAGCTTTGATTGTAACCATAGAAAGACAGTATATCAAATCCCATCTCTTTTTCCCCTTTTCCTGAAAGAGGGCCACTACTTGCAAAACGATTGCCCTGTACCTGTGCTGTGTTTGCACATGAGCAATGGAGCGCTATCAGGAAAAGAGTGATAATGGGCCCTCTTTCAAAAGTGTGTGTTCCATTTTTTAACAACATGGGATATGTTCTTTCATGACTTCAAATGAAAGCCCATTCCTAGACATTAACCACTAGCAAAGTGCAATAATTGATTTTTCTTTGCCAAGACCGAAATGGGGATTAGAATGAAAGGAAGCAAAAACCATGTATCAACTGTACTTACTTAAATGTAATTCAAGTGCACTAGGAATAAAAACTTGTGATATATTCCATGTGTTATGTAAATTCTGACTTCTCTTTCAGCTGAAGGAGTCTGCAATCTATAAGAAATAATACCTGAAGTTTTTAAGTGCCTGCAACTTAATTCAGTATGTGGTATTGATGGTCCCATTTAGATTTTTCCATTTCAGACCCTCTAACGCATTAAGGCCGTGACTTGCTCACATCCATTTGGCTAATGATCCCTTACTGCTCTCAAAGTAAATGATAGCTATTTACAGTAAATTATTCAATTAGAACTAGGGAAGTGCAGTATTTATGTTCCATTGTTTGACATAGCAAATTGTCTGACATGACAAAAATAAAAGTGTATAACAAGGCAGTTAGGTTATGCCAATATTCAGAAATCCATAATTGTTTAACTTACATGAAGGGTCTAAAAATAGATACAGTTGTCTGTATCAGAATAGTAGCTTGCTGTGCTGTTATAAGTGTAGCCTTGTTTTACATTGATTTATAGTTTTGTGTAGGTGTATGTGAGTCCCTGGGAAGGGTAAAATGCACACACAAACACATGTGCATGCAATTTTTCTAATGATATATGGCACTAATATACAGTTCTCACATAACCTTAAGCAATAGAGTGATCTTGTGGTTAGAGCAGCAGATTTTGAACCACCAAAATCAGCGTTGAGGTCCCACTTTTCCAACTGATACACCTTCAGGCTTATTTTCAAAAGAGAAGGACGCCCATCTTTTGACACAAATCGCAAGATGGGCGCGCTTCTCACAGGGTCGCCCAAATCAGTATAATGGAAAGCCAATTTTGGGCATCCCAAACTGCTTTCCTTCGCAGAGAAGACCAAAGTTCCCAGGGGCGTGTCGGAGACATAGCGAAGGCGGAACTTGAGCGTGCCTAACACATGGGTGTCCTCGACCCATAATGGAAAAAAAGGGCGTCCCTGACAAACACTTGGATGACTTTACTTGGTCCTTTTTGTCTTACGACCAAGCCACAAAAAGGTGCTCGAACTGACCAGATGACCACCGGAGAGAATCAGGGATGACCTCCCCTTACTCCCCCAGTGGTCACTAACCCCCTCCCACCCTCAAAAAAAATGTTTTAAATATTTTTTGCCAGCCTCAAATATCATACCTAGCTCCATGACAGCAGTATGGCAGGTCCCTGGAGCAGTTTTAGTGGGTGCAGTGCACTCCAAGTAGGCAGACCCAGGCCCTCCCCCCCTACCTCTTACACTTGTGGTGGTAAATGTGAGCCCTTCAAAACCCACCAGAAACCCACTGTACCCACATCTAGGTACGCCCTTCACCCATAATGGCTATGGTAGTGGTGTACTGTTGTGGGGAGTGGGTTTTGGGGGGAGGGGGTTGGGGGGCTCAGCATACAAGGTAAAGGAGCTATGTACCTGGGAGCTTTTTCTGAAGTACACTGCAGTGCCCCCTAGGTTGCCCGGTTGGTGTCCTGGCATGTCAGGGGGATCAGTGCACTACGAATGCTGGCTCCTCCCACAACCAAAGAGCTTGCATTTGGTCGTTTCTGAGATGGGCATCCTTAGTTTCCATTATCGCCGAAAATCAGAAACGACCAAGTCTAAGGATGACCATCTCTAGGGACGACCTAAATTTCAAGAATTGGGCATCCCCGACCGTAGTATCGAAATGAAAGATGGATGCCCATCTTGTTTTGATAATACAGGTTTCCCCGCCCCTTCGTCGGGACGTCCTTAAAGGACGTCCTCAGGAAAACTTGATTGCCCCTTTTGATTATGCCCCTCCTTGTGACCCTGGGCAAGTCATGTTGTCTCATGTAACATATACATAGTAACATAGTAAATGACAGCATATAAAGACCTGTACGGTCCATCCAGCCTGCCCAACAAAATAAACTAATTTTACATGGAATGTGATACTTTATATGTATACCTGAGTTTGATTTTTCCTTGCCTTTGTCAGGGAACAGACCGTAAAAATCTGCCCAGCACTGTTCTTGAACTTTCCATATCTATTCAGTTACGATCAGGGCATAGTACGTAGAATCTCTCAGCTATAGGAAGAGAAAGTAGATGTTATGGATGGGCAGACTGAATAGGGAGCCATCATTTTTTATATTTCTATAAAGATATATAGGGACCTATGTGTCTTTAAAATAGTGCCTAAGTAGGTCCTCATTGCATATGTGCATAAGTGCAAATATTCTAAACATGTATATGTTTAACATGCATGTAACATGGAGGGGCATAATCGAACGGGGCTGGCCATCTCTAATGATAATACCCGACTGTATTATCGAAACAAGATGGCTGGCCATCTTTCGTTTCGATAATACGATCGGGGCCGGCCAAATCTCAACATTTGGGCCACCCTTAGAGATCGCCGGCGTTACAGATGGCCGCCATTGGTTTTCGCCGATAATGGAAACTAATGGCGGCCATCTCAAACCCGGCCAAATCCAAGCCATTTGGTCATGGGAGGAGCCAGCATTGTAGTGCACTGGTCCCCACAAATTGTTCCCAGCTGCATAGCTCCCTTACTTTGGGTGCTGAGCCCCCCCCCCCCAAATACCCCCAAAACCCACTCCCCACAACTGTACACCACTACCATAGCCCTAAGGGGAGAAGGGGGGCACCTACACGTGGGTACAGTGGGTTCGGGTGGGTTTTGAAGGGCTCCCATTTTCCACCACAAGTGTAACAAGTTGGGGGGGATGGGCCTGGGTCCGCCTGCCTGAAGTCCACTGCACCCACTAAAAACTGCTCCAGGGACCTGCATACTGCTGTCATAGAGCTGGGTATGACATTTGAGGCTAGCATAGAGGCTGGCAAAAAAAAAAAATAATTTTTTTTTGGGTGGGATGGGGTTGGTGACCACTGGGGGAGTAAGGGGAGGTGATCCCCGATTTCCTTCGGTGGTCATCTGGTCAGTTCGGCCACCTTTTCGAGGCTTGGTCGTGAACAAAAAGGGACCAAGTAAAGTCATCCAAATGCTCATCAGGGCCAGCCTCGGCTTTCTAATGGAAAAATTATCAGCCGAGGCAGCCATCTCTTAACCACGCCCCCGTCCCACCTTCAGTACACTGCCGACACACCCCCTTGAACTTTGGCCGGCCCTGCGATGGAAAGCAGTTGGCCAAAATCGGCTTTCGATTATACCGATTTGGCCGGCATTAGGAGAAGGCCGGCCATCTCCCTATTTGTATCGGAAGATGGCCGCCTTTATCCTTCGAAAATAAGCAGGATGGTACCATAATAAATGACGGCAGTTAAAGACCTGAATGGTCCATCCAGTCTGCCCAACAAGATAGGGTATGATACATACCTGTAGCAGGTGTTCTCCGAGGACAGCAGGCTGATTGTTCTCACGACTGGGTGACGTCCGCGGCAGCCCCCACCAACCGGAAAGAAGCTTCGCGGGACGGTCGGCACGCAGGGCACGCCCACCGCGCATGCGCGGCCGTCTTCCCGCCCGTGCGCGACCGCTCCCGCCAGTGAATGACTAGCAAAAGATGAAACACACAACTCCAAAGGGGAGGAGGGAGGGTAGGTGAGAACAATCAGCCTGCTGTCCTCGGAGAACACCTGCTACAGGTATGTATCATACCCTTTCTCCGAGGACAAGCAGGCTGCTTGTTCTCACGACTGGGGTATCCCTAGCTCTCAGGCTCACTCAAAACAAGAACCCAGGTCAATTGAACCTCGCACGGCGAGGAAACAACAGAAATTGACCTACGAAGAACAACTAACTGAGAGTGCAGCCTGACCAGAATAAATTCGGGTCCTGGAGGGTGGAGTTGGATTTACACCCCAAACAGATTCTGCAGCACCGACTGCCCGAACCGACTGTCGCGTCGGGTATCCTGCTGGAGGCAGTAATGTGATGTGAATGTGTGGACAGATGACCACGTCGCAGCCTTGCAAATCTCTTCAATAGTGGCTGACTTCAAGTGGGCCACTGACGCTGCCATGGCTCTAACACTATGAGCCGTGACATGACCCTCAAGAGCCAGCCCAGCCTGGGCGTAAGTGAAGGAAATGCAATCTGCTAGCCAATTAGAGATGGTGCGTTTCCCGACAGCGACCCCTAGCCTGTTAGGGTCGAAAGAAATAAACAATTGGGCGGACTGTCTGTTGGGCTGTGTCCGCTCCAAGTAGAAGGCCAATGCTCTCTTGCAGTCCAATGTGTGCAACTGACGTTCAGCAGGGCGGGTATGCGGCCTGGGGAAGAATGTTGGCAAGACAATTGACTGGTTAAGATGGAACTCCGACACCACCTTCGGCAGGAACTTTGGGTGGGTGCGGAGCACTACTCTGTTGTGATGAAATTTGGTATATGGAGCATGAGCTACTAGGGCTTGAAGCTCACTGACCCTACGAGCTGAAGTAACAGCCACCAAGAAAATGACCTTCCAGGTCAAGTACTTCAGATGGCAGGTATTCAGTGGCTCAAAAGGAGGTTTCATCAGCTGGGTGAGGACGACGTTGAGATCCCATGACACAGTAGGAGGCTTGATAGGGGGCTTTGACAAAAGCAAGCCTCTCATGAATCGAACGACTAAAGGCTCTCCAGAGATGGCTTTACCTTCCACACGATAATGGTAAGCACTAATCGCACTAAGGTGATTCCTTACGGAGTTGGTCTTGAGGCCAGACTCTGATAAGTGCAGAAGGTATTCAAGCAGGTTCTGTGCAGGGCAAGAACGAGGTTCTAGGGCCTTGCTCTCACACCACACGACAAACCTCTCCACTTGAAAAAGTAACTCTTTTTAGTGGAATCCTTCCTAGAGGCAAGTAAGACCCGGGAGACACCCTCAGACAGACCCAACGCAGTGAAGTCTACGCCCTCAACATCCAGGCCGTGAGAGCCAGAGACTGAAGGTTGCGGTGCAGCAACGCTCCGTCGTTCTGCGAAATGAGAGTCGGAAAACACTCCAATCTCCACGGTTCTTCTGAGGACAACTCCAGAAGAAGAGGGAACCAGATCTGACGGGGCCAAAAGGGCGCTATCAGAATCATGGTGCCGCGGTCTTGCTTGAGCTTCAGTAAGGTCTTCCCCACCAAAGGTATGGGAGGATAAGCATACAGGAGGCCGGTCCCCCCAATGGAGGAGAAAGGCATCCGACGCTAGCCTGCCGTGTGCCTGAAGTCTGGAACAGAACAGAGGCAGCTTGTGGTTGGTCTGAGAGGCGAAAAGGCCCCACGCTCGGAAGATCTTGCGTACCACTCTGGCATGGAGCGACCACTCGTGCGGTTGCATGACTCTGCTCAGTCTGTCGGCCAGACTGTTGTTTACGCCTGCCAGGTACGTGGCTTGGAGGAGCATGCCGAACCGACACGCCCAACGCCACATCCCGACGGCCTCCTGGCACAGGGGGCGAGATCCGGTGCCCCCCTGCTTGTTGACGTAATACATTGCAACCTGATTGTCTGTCCGAATTTGGATAATTTGGCAGGACAGCCGATCTCTGAAAGCCTTCAGTGCGTTCCAGATCGCTCGGAGCTCCAGGAGGTTGATCTGCAGATCCTTTTCCTGGAGGGACCACAGACCCTGGGTGTGAAGCCCATCGACATGGGCTCCCCACCCCAGGCGAGATGCATCCGTCGTCAGCACTTTCACGGGCTGCGGAATTTGGAATGGACGTCCCAGGGTCAAATTGGTCCGGATGGTCCACCAGAGCAGTGAAGTGCGGCAACTGGTGGAGAGGCGGATGACATCTTCTAGATTCCCGGTGGCTTGGAACCACTGGGAAGCTAGGGTCCATTGAGCAGATCTCATGTGAAGACGAGCCATGGGAGTCACATGAACTGTGGAGGCCATATGACCCAGAAGTCTCAACATCTGCCGAGCTGTGATGTGCTGAGACGCTCTGGTCTGCGAAGCCAGGGCCAAGAGGTTGGTGGCCCTCGCTTCGGGAAGGTAGGCCTGAGCCGTCTGGGAATTCAGCAGCGCTCCTATGAATTCCAGAGACTGAGTTGGCTGGAGATGGGACTTTGGGTAATTTATCACAAACCCCAGCAGCTCCAGAAGTTGAATAGTGCACTGCATGGACCGGAGGGCTCCTGCCTCCGAGGTGTTCTTGACCAGCCAATCGTCGAGATATGGGAACACGTGCACTCCCAGCTTGCGTAGGTAGGCCGCTACCACCACGAGGCACTTGGTAAACACTCGTGGGGCAGAGGCGAGCCCAAAGGGCAGCACACAATACTGAAAGTGCCGTGCGCCCAGGCGGAATCTGAGATACTGTCTGTGAGCTGGCAGTATCGGTATGTGAGTATATGCGTCCTTTAAATCCAGGGAACATAGCCAATCGTTTTCTGAATCATTGGCAGAAGGGTGCCCAAGGAAAGCATCCTGAACTTTTCTTTGACCAGGAATTTGTTCAGGCCTCTCAGGTCTAGGATGGGACGCATCCCCCCTGATCTCTTTTCCACAAGGAAGTACCTGGAATAGAATCCCTGCCCTTCCTGCCCGGGTGGTACGGGCTCGACCGCATTGGCGCTGAGAAGGGCGGAGAGTTCCTCTGCAAGTACCTGCTTGTGATGGGAGCTGAAAGACTGAGCTCCCGGGGGACAATTTGGAGGCAGAGAGGCCAAATTCAGGGCGTATCCGCACCGCACTATTTGGAGAACCCACTGGTCGGAGGT
This sequence comes from Microcaecilia unicolor, assembly GCF_901765095.1. Classification (NCBI taxonomy): domain Eukaryota; kingdom Metazoa; phylum Chordata; class Amphibia; order Gymnophiona; family Siphonopidae; genus Microcaecilia; species Microcaecilia unicolor. Next base: position 184,031,824 of record NC_044034.1, on the reverse strand, counting down.
TATGAGAGGCCACCTTTGGTGAAAGAATTTTAACCTCCCTCCGACCGGCAGATCGTCCGGTACGGACACTTGTAGGGCGGCTATGTTCCCGTGGATCCAGTCAAAAGCCCGTCCCCGGCTTTTGCTGTGGAGGCGCAGGGGGCTGCTTAGGCGCACGCTGTTGACGAGAACGAGCGCGCTGGGGCTGTCCCTGTGCCTGACGAGGCCTTCGGGCCGGCTGGTTGTACCTACGCTTCGCAAAAGAATAGGGTGCAGCCTGCCGGGCCCGGGAAAAACGTCCACCTGTGGAGGTGGATGCTGAAGGCGCCCGGTGGGAGAGCTTGTCGAGAGCGGTTTCCCGCTGATGCAGTTGGTCCACCATCTGCTCGACCTTCTCACCGAAAATGTTATCCCCCCGGCAAGGGACGTCAGCCAGTCTCTGCTGGGTGCGGTTGTCCAGGTCAGAGGCACGCAGCCATGAGAGCCTGCGCATCACTATACCTTGGGCCGCAGCACGAGATGCCACGTCACAGGTGTCAAAAATACCCCTGGACAGGAACTTTCTGCACGCCTTCAGCTGCCTGACCACCTCCTGATAAGGCCTGGACTGCTCCGGCGGGAGCTTCTCGACCAGGTCCGCCAGCTGTTGCACATTGGTCCGCATGTGGATGCTCATATAGAGCAGGTATGACTGGATGCGGGTCACGAGCATGGAGGATTGGTAGGCCTTCCTCCCAAACGAGTCCAGAGTGCGAGACTCCCGCCCCGGGGGCGCCGAGGCGGTATCCCTCGAACTCCGTGCCCTCTTGAGAGCAGAATCCACGACCGCTGAGTCATGGGGCAATTGGGGCCGCATGAGCTCTGGGTCAGAGTGGATCCTGTACTGGGACTCTGCTTTCTTGGGAATGGTGGGGTTAGTTAATGGTCGCACCCAGTTCCGGAGCAGCGTCTCCTTCAGGACATTGTGCAGCGGCACCGTGGAGGACTCTCTAGGTGGTGATGGATAGTCGAGGACCTCGAGCATCTCGGCCCTCGGCTCTTCCACAGAGACCACGGGGAAGGGAATGCTGATAGACATATCCCGCACAAAGGAGGCAAAGGAGAGACTCTCAGGAGGTGAGAGCTTCCTCTCCGGTGAAGGCGTGGGGTCCGAGGGGCGGCCCGTAGACTCCTCTGAGGAGAAATATCTAGGGTCCTCCTCTTCCCCCCACGAGTCCTCATCCTCGGTATCGGACATTAGCTCATGTAGCTGAGTCCTGTACCGGGCCCGGCTCGACGTCGAGGCACCGAGGTCTCGGTGTCGTCGAGCGGTGGACTCCCGCGCCGGCGGGGACGGAGCTCCCTCCATCGACGTCGACGGGGACTCCACCTGCGTGGCGGTCGAGACCGGCACCGCAAGCGGCGGCGGTGTCGACAGCCCCGGCGCCGGGCTAGAGCTCGCCGGCGCCACAGTCATCGGCGCCGAGGGCGCAAGCACCCCCGGCGCCGGCACAGCCTGGCGCATCAGCCCTTCCAGGATCCCCGGAAGGATGGCTCTGAGGCACTCGTCCAGGCCCGCTGCCGGGAAAGGCGGTGGGGCCGGTAAGGGTGTCGGTGCCGGAAGCTGCTGGGGGCCAGGAGACGGCACCGAGGTGCCGGAACCCCCGACGCGTCGGTACCTCCACCACCGACGGAGACCTCTCCTCACGACGATGACGCTTCGGCGTCGCCTCCTCTCCGACATCGGGATGCACCGAAGGCGACCGGTGACGACGCTTCTTGTCTTTCTTCCGATGCACGTCACCGGCGCCGGAGGGTATGGAGGTGGAGGAGGTCGATCCCCCTCGGTCTCGAGGTACCGGGTCAGACAGGGTTCGGTCCCGCGGGCCACGAGCTGAGGGCGTGACCGGGGCCGACTGCCCACGCGGCCTCTCACCCCCACTCTCACCGGAGGACCGGCGGGCCGACGGGACCTGTTCTCCTGGGGTCGCTGCCATCGGTGCCGATGTCTCGGGCATCAATACCGGTACCGAAGGGCCGGGCGTCGATACCGATGCCTTCGAGGTCGACGTCGAGGGGCCGGCGCAAGTTCCAAAAAGACGGTCCCGCAGAACTTGCCTCGCAACCTGAGTCCGTTTCCGGAGACCGAGACACAAAGAACACGACTTGAGATTGTGCTCCGGCCCGAGGCACTGGAGGCACCAAGCGTGGGTGTCGGTCTGCGAGATCGGCCGGCCGCAGCGACCACACTTTTTAAATCCACTCGGGACCTTCGAGGACATCGACGGAAAAATCGCGTCGGCGAAGTCAAAGTCGTCAATGGTGGCTAAAATCACACCACGAAAAACAAACGACCGAGCGGCCACTAGGCCGCAACGTGGCGTCCCCGCTGGAAGCGAGGGAAAAAAGGGAGCGCGTGTCCCACACGCGCAGGGTTTCTTTTTTTTTTTTTTTTTTTTTTTAAAGGAAACCGGGCGGTTACGAAAACCGAAAAAAGTAGAAAAAAGCACGATCCGCGTAAACGCGATCGCAAAATCCGGCGGCTGAAGCAGAGAGAGCGGCAAGGCACGACTCTCTCCAGGCGCGGAAAAAAAGGAACTGGCGGGAGCGGTCGCGCACGGGCGGGAAGACGGCCGTGCATGCGCGGTGGGCGTGCCCTGCGTGCCGACCGTCCCGCGAAGCTTCTTTCCGGTTGGTGGGGGCTGCCGCGGACGTCACCCAGTCGTGAGAACAAGCAGCCTGCTTGTCCTCGGAGAAAAACTCATTTTACATGGTATGTGATACTTTATATATATATATACCCAAGTTTGATTTGTCCTTGCCATACTCAGGGCATAGACCATAGAAGTCTGCCCAGCACCATTCTTGTACTAAAAGTTCTGAAGCTAACATCGAAGCCCCTTAAAATTTACACTCCAGTCCATCCATATCTATTCAGTTACGATCAGGGCATAGACTGTTATGTGTAAACCGTAGAATTAAAAAACATGTGTATTAATATAAATATATTACTATTTTAAATGCTCAGTTCACACGTTAGTCATTATTAAATGTGACTGGCTGAGTACAGAACCATCATCACACCCTTGATGTTCTCATGGTGTCAAGACAGACCCGTGTGTCTAGCAAGCATTTTATCACCGAACCTTCCTTAAATGAATTCAATTGTGATTAATGTAAAGTAAACTTCACATGTTGTTATTTACATCAATTATTTGCCAAACTAATAAACATTACCGATGTTAAATTTAAATATGCCTCTCTTGGTGTACATATCAATTCTAAAATACTAAGCATATACTGCAAAAATGTAATGCTAACTGAGACTATACCCATACCGATTTCATGATATACATGATATAGACCCATACCGATTTCGTTCATTATAAATTCATGCTATCCTCTTTCCAAGCCTCCCTATTCCTTGCCAAACAGGATTATTATACCCAGTTGACTAATTCTCTCAGCTCTAACCCTCATCGTCTCTTCGCCACCCTTAATTCCCTCCTCAAAGTGCCCTCCGCTCCCACCCACCCCCCTCACTCTCTCAATCACTGGCTGACTACTTCCGCGACAAGGTCCAGAAGATCAACCTCGAATTCACTACCAAGCCTCCTCCTCCTCTTCACCCTTTAACCCACTCCCTCAACCATCCAACCCAGGCCTCCTTCTCCTCCAGGCCTCCTTCTCCTCTTTTCCTGATATCACCGAAGAGGAAACCGCCCACCTTCTTTCATCCTCGAAATGCACCACCTGTTCTTCTGATCCCATCCCCACCAACTTACTTAACACCATCTCTCCTACTGTCACCCCCCCCCCCCCCATCTGTCATATCCTCAACCTCTCTCTCTCCACTGCAACTGTCCCTGACACCTTCAAGCATGCTGTAGTCATACCACTCCTCAAAAAACCTTCACTAGACCCTACCTGTCCCTTCAACTACCGCCCCATTTCCCTCCTGCCCTTCCTCTCCAAGTTACTCTGCTGCTCCCCAGTATCTCTCCACACTCGTCCTTCCCTACACCCCTTCCCGTGCACTCCGCTCCATGGATAAATCCTTCTTATCTGTTCCCTTCTCCACTACTGCCAACTCCAGACTTCGCGCCTTCTGTCTCGCTGCACCCTACGCCTGGAATAAACTTCCTGAGCCCCTACGTCTTGCCCCATCCTTGGCCACCTTTAAATCTAGACTGAAAACCCACCTCTTTGACATTGCTTTTGACTCGTAACCACTTGTAACCACTCGCCTCCACCTACCCCCTCCTCTCTTCCTTCCCGTTCACATTAATTGATTTGATTTGCTTACTTTATTTATTTTTTGTCTATTAGATTGTAAGCTCTTTGAGCAGGGACTGTCTTTCTTCTATGTTTGTACAGCGCTGCGTATGCCTTGTAGCGCTATAGAAATGCTAAATAGTAGTAGTAGTAGTTACTTGAACATTCCATTCACAGCCGTTGCCTTGATTTTCTCTCCTCTCATGCCATCCTCGATCCGCTTCAATCCGGCTTTTGCCCTCTACACTCGACAGAAACGGCACTACCTAAAGTCTGTAATGACCTGTTCCTTGCCAAATTCAAAGTTCATTATTCCATCCTCATCCTCCTCGACCTATCCGCCACTTTTGACACTGTCAATCACAACTTACTTCTTACCACACTGTCCTCATTTGGATTCCAGGGCTCTGTCCTCTCCTGGTTCTCCTCTTATCTCTCCCACCGCACCTTCAGAGTATATTCTTATGGATCTTCCTCCACCCCCATCCCGCTCTTTGTTGGAGTTCCTCAAGGATCTGTCCTTGGACCCCTTTTTTTTTTCAATCTACATCTCTTCCCTGGGCTCGCTGATCTCATCCCATGGTTTCCAATATCATCTTTATGCTGACAGCACCCAGCTTTATCTCTCCACACTGGACATCACTGCAGAAACCCAGGCCAAAGTATCGGCCTGCCTAGCTGACATTGCTGCCTGGATGTCCAACTGCCACCTGAAACTGAACATGGCTAAGACCGAGCTTATTGTCTTTCCTCCCAAACCCACTTCTCCTCTCCCTCCACTCTCTATCTCAGTTGATAACACCCTCATCCTCCCCGTCTCATCTGCCCGCAACCTCGGAGTCATCTTCGACTCCACCCTCTCCTTCTCTGCGCATATCTAGCAGATAGCCAAGACCTGTCGCTTCTTTCTCTATAACATCAGCAAAATTCGCCCGTTCCTCCCTGAGCACACCACCCGAACACTCGTCCACTCTCTCATTACCTCTCGCGTTGACTACTGCAACCTACTCCTCACTGGCCTCCCACTTAGCCATCTATCCCCCCTTCAATCCGTTCAGAACTCTGATAACCCATCCGACTCATATGTTTCTCAGTTCCTCACTATTACCTCCTCCTTCAACCTCCAACTGAGCCCCACAACCCCTACTCACAAATCTGGCCACTGTCTTGATCTCGTCCTCTCTTCTACTTGCTCACCCTCCAATTTCTGCGTTTCAGCTCTTCCTATCTCTGACCACCACCTAATCACATTCACACTTCAGCACCCTCCCCCTCAATCTCGCCCAACACTAACTACTACGTCCAGAAATCTCCAGGCTGTTGACCCCCCCACCTTATCCTCTAGTATCTCTGATCTCTTCCCTTCCATCATATCCTCCAAATCTGTTGACATAGCTGTCTCCACTTACAATGCCACTCTCTCCTCTGCTCTAGACACCCTTGCACCGTCCATCTCCCGTCCCACAAGGCGTACCAATCCCCAGCCCTGGATGACCCCTTGCACCCGTTACCTTCGCTCCTGCGCCCGTTCGACTGAACGCCTCTGGAGGAAATCTCGCGCCCATACTGACTTCATTCACTTCAAATTCATGCTATCCTCCTTCCAATCCTCCCTATTCCTTGCTAAACAGGACTATTACACCCAACTAACTAATTCCCTCAGCTCTAACCCACGCCGTCTCTTCGCCACCCTCAACTCCCTCCTCAAAGTGCCCTCCGCTCCCACCCCCCACCCCCCTCACTCTCTCCTCAGTCTCTGGCCGACTACTTCCGTGACAAGGTCCAGAAGATCAACCTCGAATTCACCACCAAACCTTCTCCTCCTCTTCATCCTATAACCCACTCTCTCAACCAACCTACCCAGGCCACCTTCTCCTCTTTTCCTGCTATCACCGAAGAGGAAACCGCCCATCTCCTCTCCATCTCGAAATCCACCACTTGTTCCTCAGACCCCATCCCCACCAACTTACTTATCACCATCACTCCTACCATCATCCCCACCATCTGTCATATCCTCAAACTCTCTCTCTCCACTGCAACTGTCCCGGACACCTTCAAGCATGCTGTGGTCACACCACTCCTCAAAAAATCATCACTTGACCCTACCTGTCCCTCCAACTACCGCCCCATTTCCCTCCTACCCTTCCTCTCCAAGATACTTGAACGCGCCATTCACAGCCACTGCATTGATTTTCTCTCCACTCATGCCATCCTCGATCCACTCCAATCCGGCTTTCGCCCCCTACACAACAGAAACAGCACTATCTAAGGTCTGCAATGACCTGTTCCTCGCCAAATCCAAAGGTCACTACTCCATCCTCATCCTCCTCGACCTATCCGCCGCTTTTGACACTGTCAATCACAACCTACTTCTTGACACACTGTCCTCCTTTGGGTTCCAGGGCTCTGTCCTCTCCTGGTTCTCCTCCTATCTCTCCCATCGTACCTTCAGAGTACACTCTCATGGTTCGTCCTCCTCCCCTATCCCGCTCTCTGTTGGAGTTCCTCAAGGCTCTGTCCTTGGGCCCCTTCTTTTTTCAATCTACACCTCTTCCTTAGGCTCCCTGATCTCTTCTCATGGTTTCCACTACCATCTTTATGCTGACGACACACAGCTTTAGCTCTCCACACCAGAAATCACTGCAGAAACCCAGGCCAAGGTATCGGCCTGCTTATCCGACATTGCTGCCTGGATGTCAAACCGCCACCTGAAACTGAACATGGCCAAAACTGAAATTATTGTTTTCCCACCCAAACCCACTTCTCCTCTCCCTTCACTCTCTATCTCAGTTGATAACACCCTCATCGTCCCCGTCTCATCTGCCCGCAACCTCGGTGTCATCTTCGACTCCTCCCTCTCCAGCAGATAGCCAAGACCTGTCGCTTCTTCCTCTATAACATTAGCAAAATTCGCCCCTTCCTCTCCGAGCACACCACCCGAACACTCATCCACTCTCTCATTACCTCTTGCCTTGACTACTGCAACCTACTCCTCACCGGCCTCCCACTTAGCCATCTATCCCCCCTTCAGTCCATTCAGAACTCTGCCGCACGTCTTATCTTCCGCCTTAACCGATATACTCATATCACCCCTCTCCTCAAGTCACTTCACTGGCTTCCGATCAGATACCAAATACAGTTCAAACTTCTCCTACTCACCTACAAATGCACTCGATCTGCAGCCCCTCCTCACCTCTCTACCCTCATCTCCTCTTACGTCCCTACCCGTAACCTCCGCTCTCAAGACAAATCCCTCCTTTCAGTACCCTTCTCCACCACCGCCAACTCTAGGCTTCGCCCTTTCTGCCTTGCCTCACCCCACGCTTGGAACAAACTCCCTGAGCCCATACGCCAGGCCCCCTCCCTACCCATCTTCAAATCATTGCTCAAAGCCCACCTCTTCAATGTCGCCTTCGGCACCTAATCACTTCATCTCTTCTCAGGAAATCTCATCTACCCCAACTTGACATTTCGTCCTTTAGATTGTAAGCTCTTCTGAGAAGGGACCGTCCTTATTCGTTAAATTGTACAGCGCTGCGTAACCCTAGTAGCGCTCTAGAAATGTTAAGTAGTAGTAGTAGTAGTAAGAAACGGGCCTTTTTTTACTAGTAAGAAATATTACTGAAATTTCTTGTTATTTGAAATACTTTGCACATTTCTATTTCTTACTCATCATATTTATGTGTGATTATTTTTATTATATTTTATTTAACATTTTTCCATATATGCAGAGTGCAGACAAAATGCATACTTGGAAGAAATACAGAAGATTACTGCATAAACAAAATAAAAAGCTTCTGTTTTGCCACAGCGATCAGTTAAGGAATGAATAGAAATAACGTGAGTCTAATAGCCTACTTTAAACAAGGCTCACAGTTTGGGATGAAAAAAAGCATATCCACTGCTAGCATGTTCTTCCACATTGTAAATTTGGCAATGAAGTACAACAATGCATTACCAGAAATTTTCCTAAACCAGAAGCTGAAAGAGATCAAGGAGGTGAACTAGTGGAGGGTATGGGTGATACTTTACTACTACTACTACTTATCATTTCTATAGCTCTACAAGGCATACGCAGCACTGTACACCATACACAAAAAAGACAGTCCCTGCTCAAAGAGCTTAAAATCTAGATAAGACAGGCAGACAGACAGAACAATTAAGGGTATGGGAATAAAGAGGTGAGGATGAAAGGACAGGGCAAGTGAGCAGTGGTTAGGAGTCAAAAGCAGTGGTAAAGAGGTGGGCTTTAAGTTTGGACTTGAAAATGGCCAAAGAGGGGGCTACACGTACAGGCTCGGGAAGTCTATTCCAGGCATGAGGTGCAGCAAGATAACAGGAACGGAGTCTGGAATTAGCAGTAGAGGAGAAGGGGACAGATAAGAGATATTTATCAACAGAACGGAGTACCCGAGGGGGGGCGTAGGGAGAGACAAGAGTGAAGAGGTACTGGGGAGCGGCAGAGTGAATGCACTTATAGGTCAATAAGAGAAGTTTGAATTGAATGCGGAAACAGATAGGGAGCCAGTGAAGTGACTTAAGGAGAGGGCTAATGTGAGCATAACGACTTTGGCGGAAAATGAGTCGCGCAGCAGAGTCTTGGACTGATTGAAGAGGAGAGAGATGGCTAAGAGGGAGGCCGGTGAGAAGCAGGTTACAATAATCAAGATGAGAGGTGATAAGAGTGTGGATAAGTGTTCTGGTAGAGTGCTCAGAGATGAAGGGATGGATTTTGCTGATGTTATAGAGAAAGAAATGACAGGTTTTGGCAATCTGCTGAATGTGAGCAGAGATGGAGAGAGAGGAGTCAAAGATGACCAAAAGGTTACGAGCAGATGAGACAGGGAGAATGAGAGTGCCATCCATATAAATAGAGAAAGGGGGGAGAGAAGAGGTAGGTTTAGGTGGAAAAATATTAAGTTCTCTCCCCCCCCCCCCCCAAAGCACCACTGCTAGCAGTTCTAGCTTTGCATTCCATGTATCCTTTTAACAAGGTAAAGAAATGTCCATGTGTTCATACCCTCCTATCCTATTCATACCCCTTCCCCATTTATTTAGGGGTCAATAATCAAAAGGGTTTAAACGGGTAGAAGAGGCTCCTGCCCAGTGAAGCCCCACTGAACTGATTATAAGAGCATAAGAGTAGCCATACTGGGTCAGACTAATGGTCCATCTAGTCCAGTATCCTGCTTCCAACAGTGGCCAATCCAGGTCACAAATACCTGGCAGGAACCCAAAGAGTAGCAACATTCCATGCTACCAATCCCAGGGCAAGCAGTGGCTTCCCTGTGCCTGACTCAATAGCAGACTATGAACATTTCCTCCAGGAACTTGTCCAAACGTTTTTTTAAACCCAGATACGCTAACCGCTATTACTGCATCCTCCAGCAAAGAGTTCCAGAGCTTAGCTATTTGTTGAGTTAAAATATATTTCTTCCTATTTGTTTTTTTAAGTATTTCCATGTAACTTCATTATCCTGCTTATAATCGAACGAGAAAAACGCCCAAGTTCCGACCTAAATCGGGAGATGGGCGTCTTTCTCACAAAAACAAATAAAGCGGTATAATCGAAAGCCGAACTTTGGACGCTTTCAACTGCACTCCGTCGCGGATGCGGACAAAGTGGACGGGGGCGTGTCGGAGGCGTGGTGAAGGCGGAACTGGGGCGTGGTTATCACCCGAACAGAGATGGGCGCCTTTCGCCGATAATGGATGCGTTTGTAGCTAGAATTTAGGGCACTTTTCCTGGACCCTGTTTTTTCACGAATAAGGCCCCCAAAAGTGCCCTAAATGACCAGATGACCCCCAGAGGGAGTCGGGGATGACCTCCCCTGACTCCCCCAGTGGTCACTAACCCCCTCCCACCACAAAAAAATGATGTTTCACAACTTTTTATTTTCACCCTCAAATGTCATACCCTCCTCCCAAGCAGCAGTATGCAGGTCCCTGGAGCAGTTGTTAGGGGGTGCAGTGGACGTCAGGCAGGTGGACCCAGGCCCATCCCCCCCCCTACCTGTTACAATTGTGCTGCTTAATGCTTAGTCGTCCAACCCCCCCCAAACCCACTGTACCCACATGTAGGTGCCCCCCTTCACCTCTTAGGGCTATAGTAATGGTGTAGACTTGTGGGCAGTGGGTTTTGAGGGGGATTTGGGGGGCTCAACACACAAGGGAAGGGTGCTATGCACCTGGGAGCTCTTTGACCTTTTTTTTTGTTTTTGTAAAAGTGCCCCCTAGGGTGCCCGGTTGGTGTCCTGGCATGTGAGGGGGACCAGTGCACTATAAATCCTGGCCCCTCCCACGAACAAATGCCTTGGAGTTATTTGTTTTTGAGCTGGGCGATTTCATTTTCCATTATCGGTGAAAAGCAAAAACGCCCAGCTCACACCTTGGCGAATAAAACATGGGCGTCTATTTTTTTTGGAACATACGGTTCACTCCGCCCCTTCACGGACCCGTTCTCGGAGATAAACGCCCATGGAGATAGGCCCCTCTAAGTGTCCCCTAGTCTTTGTACTTTTAGAAAGAGTAAAAGTCAATTCACTTCTACTCATTCTACACCACTCAGGATTTTGTAGACTGACTGCCAATATTCAACAGCACTTAACTGTGTAGTGCCACCGAATATCTCTACTAACTGGTCAGTCCATATCCTGCTAGATTAGGGGCGGTCCATGGACAGAGCTTAGGTGGAACCAGCACTTTGCCAGTTAGTGGCGATATTCAGTCCACTAACCCCTGGATTCTATATAAGGTGCAGCAAGTATCATGCATTAAATTGTGTGCACAGCCAATTTACACATGTTACTCAATTGAGTAATGAGCCAATCAGTGATGATAATTAACATCACAAATTGGCAATAATTGGATTTTGCTCATACTTTTTTAGGCATATTCTAAAAAGAGGTACATGTAAATTCTAACACACACAGCTGAAAAGGGGACATGGCCATGGGAGGAGTGTGGGCATGTTGCCAGTGTTTCTCAAATTTACACGCACTGTTATAGAATTCGGGAAAATGGATATTTACACCAGGTTTTCAGTTGCGTAAATGGCCATGCCTAAACATAGATGCATTTCCTGGTCCTATGCGCTATTCTAAATACCACACCGAACTTTTGACACGTTATATAGAATAGCGTTAGGCATGTTAATTGGATACGTCTAGATTTTAGATGCCATTTACAGAATTTAGCCCTAACTGGCTAAGTAAGCAGATAAAATTAGGACAGAAAAAAGGCTGTCCCAACTTGATGCACCAAGTTAACCAGGCATCAGGTTGAACATCGGTCAGTGCCTGGTTAATTTCTAGGTCAGTGCACATACCCAGATATTCAGTGTCAGGAGCCATGCATGCCCTGTCATTGAATATTTGAGTTTAGTTCAACCTGTGATTGGAATTGACTTACCTGCACTTACCAAGACAGGCTGAATATTTACCCCCTTGGGGCTAGATTCTATATGTGGCACCTGAAAAATCGGCACCAAAAATCATTTCCACCTAGGCGTATTCTATAAACCACACCTAAGTTTATGCGCAGTTTATAGAATACACATAGAGCCCTTATGCATGCCTAAACCTAGTCACAGGAATTTACGCTAAATAAAACCTGGTGTAAATACCAGCGCATAACTTAGGTGCGGTGCAGGAGTATTCTATAAACATGCATGTAATTTTTTATAATGAACACAACACCCATGGCCATGCCCCTTTTATGGCTGTGTCCCTTAGAATTTACACAGATCTCTTTATAATATATGCCTAGCAAATTGTGCGCATAAAGTCAATTAGTGTCAATAATTGCCAGTTAAGTGACAATTATTGGTGCTGATTGGATTGTTAACTAATTAAATTGCACATGCAAATACAGAATACACCTGGATTTGCATTCTGAATTTTGATGATCACGCCATAGAATCTGGGAGTTAGTATTTAGGTCACACCTTTCCAGCGATATTTCTAGGTCATTCAGGTACAATGGGGTCCTGATGCTCAAAGCTTACTATACTTGCAATGTTTGATTTAGACTGGTTGTAGCCACTCTAGCACACATTTAATTCAGCATCTAATGCACAAAGTGTTTCATTCATGCAAATGTATTACAATGAGCTAATTAATATTAAAATGAGCATTCCAAACAATGCACAGACATTTCTGTGCAATACACAGAAAGAAGTGCCTAACTTTAACATTCAAAATGTTCTGGTTGGTTTGGAGCTATCGTTGCATGAGGGCGACTTCTCGGTGGAGCAGTCTGCTTGCATTTTTTAATAGTATCTGAAGATGTGTGTTAAATGTGCCATGTTTGTGTATTATATATGTGTGTTCCGCACATAACAATAGTGTGAAAAAGTTGTTGTGGAACATTCGTTAATAGAATCTGCACATGTGTGTGAAATGTGCTATGTGAGCGTACTATATGTATGGGGGGGGGGGGGTATCCTGCATGAAACAGCACTGCTACAGTCATAGAACTTTATGATGTGGTTGTCACCTTTTTTCCATCAACACTTACCGTGAAATTGTTCTACGCATGTGCTAGGTGCTTTACCTACCAAGCCGCTTGCAGAGTTTCCATGCATCTCATTTGCATCCGATTTCCTTTGAGCATTAATCATTGTTTCAAAATCAGCAAGTTTAACTGCGGATATTTATGCATGCAGTATTTAATGGAGAATAAAGCAGAACAGCATGTGCATATGATTAAAAGGAGTTGATTTTACCTAATAACGTTACACGCAACTATCACTTAACATAGTTGTCTAGCAATGACCATGTTTTACGGAAGAACAAAATATGACCAAATATTATGGCAGCTATTTCCTCATAATGCCTATATGAACAGAGCAAATTCCACCATTCATGAAATAAGATGTGCAGATTATTTTTCCAATGTAAAACAATCAAGTGAAGAGCAAGCAAAATCATCAAATTAAATAATTTTACATACTTTAGTGGAACTGACAAACCAGGGGTGGATGCTTTAAGGATTAGCACTTTAAAAGACAAAGCATCTGGAATGCCAAATACCTTCTGAATAATGTCCTAAATCACTTTCCAATACGGTTGCAAATTATGACAGTGAAAAAGCATATGATCAAGGGATCCCACAGCAGATTGACATGACCAGCACAAAATTGATATATTACGATTTACGTTAGCAAGCTTTGCAGGCGTCCAATAGGATTTATGAAAAATATAATAAGTGGATTGTAAAAGAGCAGCTGATAGAGAAGAATGCATGCTTTTTGTCCAAAAGAGTTCCCATTCCTTACTGGAAAGTGAAACATTTAGTTCCTTTTCCCAGGCAGAAGTTAGGGTGGAACACATATTCGGTTTAGACAATTGTAGGAGTTGATACAATGCTGATGCAGATTTGGGCGCCATGAGGGATTGACATAAACTATTGAAACTTGAAGACGAAGATTGATGAGCCAGTGATGTGGGATATAGGTGGTTAATAAGCTGAGTCAGATGATCCCAAAAGGCTCTATGTGAATGAGGGATATTATAGCAGGTGCAGAAATCCTGAAAAGGAATAATGTTAACACCTTTTCTATTTCCTCTACATCTTTTTTGAGATACAAAGACCAGAACTGAATGCAATACTCAAGGTGCAGACGCACCATGGAGCGATACAAAGGCATTATAATGTTTATGGTCTTATTCACTATACCTTTCCTAATCTATTTGCTTTTTTGGCTGCCGCAACAAACTGAGCAGAAGATTTCAGCGTATTATCTACAATGACACCCAGATCTTTTTCTTGAGCACTGACCCTCAAGGTGGACCCTAGCATCAGGTAACTATGATTCAGATTATTCTTTCCAATGTTTATCACCTTGCATTTGTCCATATTAAATTTCATCTGCCATTTGGACACCCAGTCTTCCAATTTCCTATGGTCTTCCTGCAATATCTCACAGACTGCATTTGTTTTAACAACCCTGAATAGTTTTGTATCATCTGCAAATTTGATCATCTCACTCGTTCTGATTTCCATATCATTTATAAATATGTTAAATAGTACCGGTCCCAGTACAGATCCCTGTGGCACTCCACTGTTCACCCTCCTCCATTGAGAGAAATGACCATTTAACCCTACCCTCTGTTTTCTGTCCAATAACCAATTCCTAATCCACACCAGAACCTTGCCTCCTATCCCATGACTCTTTCATTTTCTCAGGAGTCTCTCATGAGGAACTTTATCAAAAACTTTCTGAAAATCTAGATATACTACATCAACCAGCTCACCTTTATCCACATGTTTATTCACACCTTCAAAAAATGAAGCAGATTGGTGAGGCAAGACTTCCCTCTGCTAAACCCATGCTGACTCTGTCCCATTAAACCATGTTTGTCTATGTGTTCTGTAATTTTATTCTTTATAATAGTTCCATTATTTTGCCTGGCACCGACATCAGGTTTACCAGTCTATAATTTACTGGATCACCCTAGAACCCTTTTTAAAAATAAGCGCCACATTAGATACCCTCCAATCTTCAGGTACTATGGACGATTTAATGACAGGTTGCATATTACTAACAGAAGATCAGCAATTTCATGCTTGAGTTCTTTGAGTACCCTTGGATGTATGCCATCCAGTCCAGGTGATTTACTACTCTTTAATATGTCAATTTGGATCAGTACATCTTCCAGGTTCACCAAGATTTCTTTCAGTTTCTCTGCATCATCACCCTTGAAAACCATTTCCAGTTCAGGCATAAGTACATAAGTATAAAAGTATTGAAGTACATAAGTATAAAAGTATTGCCATACTGGGACAGACCAAGATCCATCAAGCCCAGCATCCTGTTTCCAAGAGTGGCCAATCCAGGTCACAATACCTGGCAAGATCCCAAAAAGTACAAACATTTTATGCTGCTTATCCCAGATATATTTTCACCAAGTCCAATTTAATAATGGTCTATGGACTTTTCCTTTAGGAAGCTGTCCAACCTTTTTTTAAACTCTGCTAAGCTAACCAGCTTTACCACATTTTCTGGCAACGAATTCCAGAGTTGAATTATATGTTGAGTGAAGAAATTTTTCTCTGATTCATTTTAGATTTACTACTTTGTAGTTTCATCACATGCCCCCTAGTCCTAGTATTTTTGGAAAGCGTAAATAGACACCTTCAGTCTTCACGTTCCACTCCATTCATTATTTATGGACTTCTATTCATATCTCCCCTCAGCCATCTTTTCTCCAAGAGCCCCAGCCACTTTAGTCTTTCCTCATAGGGAAGTCACCCCATCCCCTTTATCATTTTCGTCGTCCATCTCTGCACCTTTTCTAATTCCACAATATCTTTTCTGAGATGCGGCAACCAGAATTGAACACAATATTCAAGGTGCGGTCGCACCATGGAGCGATACAAAGGCATTATAACATCCTTATTTTTGTTTTCCATTCCTTTCCTAATAATACCTAACATTTGCTTTCTTAGCCGCCACAGCACACTGAGCAGAAGGTTTCAACGTATCATCAAAGACGATACCTAGATCCCTTTCTTGGTCAGTGACTCCTAATGCTGAACCCTGCATGACGTAGTTAAAATTCTGGTTCCTCATTTCCACATGCATCACTTTGTACTTCCTCACATTAAACGTCATCTGCCATTTAGATGCCCAGTCTCCCAGCCTCGTAAGGTCCTCTTCTAATTTTTCACAATTCTTCTGCGATTTAACTACTTTCAATAACTTTGTGTCGTCAGCAAATGTAATACTTCACTAGTTACCCCCATCTCTAGGTCATTTTAAATGTGTTAAAAAGCACCTGTCCAGCACAGACCCTGGGGAACCCCACTAACTACCCTTCTCCATTGAGAATACTGACCATTTAACCCTACTCTCTGTTTTCTATATTTTTAATCAGTTTTTAATCCACAATAGGACACTACCTCCTATCCCATAGCTCTCCAATTTCCTCTGGAGTCTTTCGTGAGGTATCTCAAATTGCCTTCTGAAAATTCCAGATACACAATATCACCGGCTCACCTTTATCCACATGTTTGTTCACCCCTTCAAAGAAATGTAATAGATGGTGAGGCAAGATTTCCCTTCACTAAATCCATGTTGACTTTGTCTCATTATTCCATGCTTTTGAATATGCTCTGTAATTTATTATTATAATAGTTCTCTACCATTTTGCCCTGGCACCAACGTTAAGATTCACCAGTCTATAATTGCCCGGATCGCCTCTGGAACCTTTTTAAAAATCGGTGTTACATTGGCCACCCTCCAATCTTCAGTACCACGCTCAATTTTGAAGGATAAATTACATATTACTAACAATAGTTCAGCAAGTTCATTTTTCAATTCTATCAGTACTCTGGGATGAATACCAATCAGTGCAGCTTTGCTACTCTTCAATTGTCAAATTGCCCCATTACATCCTCTAGGTCTATAGAGATTTCATTCAGTTTCTCACGACTCGTCAGTTTTGAATAGCATTTCTGGCACTAGTATCTCTCCTCAATCCTCCTCAGTGAAGACCGAAGCAAAGAATTCATTTAATCTCTACGCTATGACTTTGTCTTCCCTGATCGCCCTTTCACCCCTCAGTCATCTAGCGGTCCAACCAATTCTTTTGCAGGCTTCCTGTTTTTAATATACCTAAAAAAAATTTTACTATGTGTTTTTGCCTCCAACGCAATCTTTTTTTCAAAGTCTCTCTTTGCCTTCCTTATCAGCGCTTTGCATTTGACTTGACATTCCTTATGCTGTTTCTTATTATTTTCAGTAAGTTCCTTCTTCGATTTTCTGAATGATTTTCTTGGCTGACATTTGGTCTTCCTTCCCTCCTTTTTTTAATACGTGGAATATATTTGGTCTGTGCTTTCAGGATGGTATTTTTGAACAGCATCCATGCCTGATGCAAATTTTTGACCCTCGAAGGATTTTGTTTGCTTATCAAAGACAGAGCAATTTGAATGACTTGCTATGTGGGGCTGACACATGGAATCGTGAGAATTATTTGGCTGCCAGAATAGGACATCATAAAGCATAAAGCATGTGGGCATTGTTCGGTGTGTCACATCATGATGGATGTGGATGAATTCACGGATCCTCACACGGGCAAGTCTTACCATTTAAAGTCCTGGACGGATTGTCAATCCATGAATGTGATCTATTTATTAAAATGCACTTGCAATTTGTATTATGTGGGACAAACTTCTAGAATGTTGAAAACGCGATTGATTGAACATAGACACTGCATACAGGCTAAGAAGACATACGAACCTCTGGTTTCTCATTGCCTTTTGAAACAACATGATTTTTGTGATTTACAATGTGTGGTTCTGGAGCAAATTCAGGTTTCAGAACGCAGAGGGGATATAAGGAAGAAGTTAAGACAGAAAGAACAGAGATGGATATACATGTTGCAGACTGTAATCCCCAAGGGATTGAATATTTCAATCGAGTGGAAAGCCTTTTTGTGAATTGTGTTTCTGCCAATAAAGTTGTTGCTGTGAATTCATTACGTCTAGGAGGAAGGAAATTACGTATATATAGAAGAAGGAAGCGGGATTCGAGTTTAAGACGCCGATTAGAGGCAGTTGAATGCGGTGAAGTTTAAAGATGGAAAACTAGCTGTCTGGATTAAAGTTCTGGCCCTTGAAACAGCCTAATTGGGGCGAAACAGGGTCTCCTGTTGGGCTTTGTGAACATTGTATGCTGTTGGAGAATGGACAGTTTTAAGAACATTCAAGCTAAGTAGTTTTGCATTCACCGAATGTCTTAATTAGTTGCCTTCACCTTTGAGTATTGTGATAGGTGTATGTGCATGTATTATATGAATAAGAAGAGTGGAGTTTTTTTTGTGAAGACTAGTGATTGAAGAAGCGGAGTACTCCACACATGTATGGTGGTATCCACATAAGGAGTATTCTCTAGGATTTCTGAAGTCTTTTTTTCTCCACATTTCATATATACTAGCGATTACACACCTCCAACACTCAGGTGCATTGTAGTGGAATTGTTGGGTTTAATATTGATATTATTCTACTACCCTTTTTGGAAATAATCGATAATTGAAATCACCCATTATTATTATGTTGCCCAGTTTGTTTTTTTACCTAATTTCCTTTAAAATTTCTACATCCGTCTGTTCATCCTGGTCAGGCGGACGGTAGTACACTCCTATCACTATCTTTTTCCCCTTTACACATGGAATTTCAATCCATAGGGATTCCGAGATGTGTTTTGTTTCCTGCAGAATTTTCAATCTATTTGATTCAAGGGTCTTCTTAACATACAATGCTACCCCTCCACCAATTCAATCCACCCTATCACTACGATATAATTTGTACCCCGGTATGAGATTCCCACTGGTTATCCTCCTTCTATCAGTCTCAGAGATGCCTATTATATCCAATTTTTCAATTAGTGCAACATATTCTAACTCTCCCAGTTTACTTCTTAGGCTTCTGGCATTCGCATATAGACATTTCAAACTATGTTTGTTGTTCCTATTTACATCATGCTCAGTACTTGACAGTATAAATTTGCAATCTTTTGTCTGATTTTTATTTATCTACTACAGTCTCTTTTGCAACCTCACTATCGGGATACCCTATGTTCCCTGTTTTGGTGATATCTTTGAAAGATACCTTTTCCCGAACCATGCGCTTTTGAGCGACTGTCGGCCTTCCCCAAGTTTCTAGTTTAAAATCTGCTCTACCTCCTTTTTAAATGCCGATGCCAGCAGCCTGGTCTCACCCTGGTTAAGGTGGAGCTCATCCTTTCAGAATAGGCTCCCCCTTCCCCAGAACGTTGCCAAGTTCCTAACAAATCTAAAACCCTCCTCCCTGCACCATCGTCTCATCCACGGATTGAGACTCTGGAGCTCTGCCTATCTCTTGGGCCCTGCGCATGGAACAGGTAGCACTTCAGAAAATGCTACCCTAGAGGTTCTGGATTTGAGCTTTCTACCTAAAAGCCTATATTTGGCTTCCAGAATCTCTCTCACACATTTTCCTATATCATTGGTACCCACATGTACCAAGACAGCCGGCTCCTCCAACACTATCTAAAATCCTATCTAGGTGATGCATGAGTTCCGCCACCTTCGCACCAGGCAGGTAAGTCTCCAGGCGATCCTCAGGTCCACCAGCCACCCAGCTATCTATATGCCTAATGATTGAATCACCAACTAGAACAGTTGTCCTAACCTTTCCCTCCCAGGCAGCACTTGGAGACATATCCTCAGTGCGAGAGGATAGTACATCCCCTGTTGGACAGGTCCTGGCTACAGGAGTACTTCCTACTTCACCAGGGTGATGCTCTCCTTCTAGGAGACCTCCCTCCTCCAAGGTAGCACAGGGGCTACCAGACTGGAGGTGAGACTTCTCTACAACATCCCTGTAGGTCTCCTCTATGTACCTCTCTGTCTCCCTCAGCTCCACCAAGTGTGCTACTCTAGCCTCAAGAGAACGTTCTCTGAGAGCTAGGAGCTCTTTGCATCGGGCACAAACATATGACATCTCACCAACTGGGAGATAATCATACATGTGACACTCAATGCAATAGACTGGATAGCACCCCTCTCACTGCTGGGCTGCTGACTCCATCTTAGTATTTTTGAGTTTTTCATAATTTAAACTTACTAAAGTATTAAGGATATTAGCCTAATATAAAAATTTCTTTTAGTTTATATGGAGGGGCATAATTGAACGAAAACGCCTATCTCCCATGGGCGTTTATCTCCGAGAACGGGTCAGTGAAGGGGCGGGACCGAACCGTATTTTTCGAAAAAAATAGCGCCCATGTTTTATTCAACAATGTGTGAGCTGGGCGTTTTGTTTTTCAGCGATAATAGAAAATGAAAGCGCCCAGCTCAAAAACGAATAAATCCAAGACATTTATTCGTGGAGGGGCCAGGATTCATAGTGAACTGGTCCCCCTCACATGCCAGGACACCAACCGGGCACCCTAGGGGGCACTTTTACAATAACAAAAAAAAGGTAAAAGAGCTCCCAGGTGCATAGCACCCTTCCCTTGTGTGTTGAG
This sequence comes from Microcaecilia unicolor, assembly GCF_901765095.1. Taxonomy (NCBI): domain Eukaryota; kingdom Metazoa; phylum Chordata; class Amphibia; order Gymnophiona; family Siphonopidae; genus Microcaecilia; species Microcaecilia unicolor. The sequence continues at coordinate 184,011,576 of NC_044034.1, read as the reverse complement.
CCCCCCAATCCCCCTCAAAACCCACTGCCCACAAGTCTACACATTACTATAGCCCTAAGGGGTGAAGGGGGGCACCTACATGTGGGTACAGTGGGTTTGGGGGGGTTGGACGACTAATAAGCATTAAGCAGTACAATTGTAACAGGTAGGGGGGGATGGGCCTGGTCCACCTGCCTGAAGTCCACTGCACCCCCTAACAACTCCTCCAGTGACCTGCATACTGCTGCCAGGGAGCTGGGTATGACATTTGAGGGTGAAAATAAAAATGTGTGAAACATCATTTTATTGTGGTGGGGGGGGGTTAGGTACCACTGGGGGGAGTCAGGGGGAGGTCATCCCCGATTCCCTCCAGTGGTCATCTGGTCATTTAGGGCACTTTTTGGGGCCTTATTCGTGAAAAAACAGGGTCCAGGAAAAGTGTCCTAAATTCTAGCTAAAAACGCATACTTTCTTCCCATTATCGCTGAAATGCGCCCATCTTTGTTCGGCAGATAACCACGCCCCAGTTCCGCCTTCGCCACACCTCAGACACGCCCCCATCAACTTTGTCCGCATCCGCGACGGAGTGCAGTTGAAAACGCCCAAAAATCGGCTTTCGATTATACCGCTTTATTCGTTTTTGTGAGATAAACGTCCATCTCCCGATTTAGGTCGGAACTTGGGCGTTTTTCTCGTTCGATTATAAGCTGGATAGTATATTGTGTGATTTATTTAGTGTTTCCTTCTTAGATGGTTATGAAATGTATTTAAAACTTTGTAAGAGCACTCCTTGCTTGTTACCCTAATTACAATAACTGACTATAAATGAAGAGTTGTCCTAGGGGTGGGCAGGAATACTAAACTAGGTCCTGCAGTGCTGTTAATGCTGTGGTACAAAGTTCAAGTTTTAAAATTAAGGGGAAAAGACTATGGAGATTAGCTGATAAAATTTGCTTTTTTTATATTTTTATTCTGCCTATCACTAACGTTAAATTCCTCCTTTAAACCCCAATCTTTAAGTTCCCAAAGCACAAAGCAAAATTGTGTTCACTTACCAGTGAAATGTCCTCTTCTCTCAGAATTTCTTAGAAAGAAAGTTCAGTGGGACCTTTCCTCTTTATTTAGTTTTGAATCTAAGGGGACCTTTTCAAAACAGGCTCTTTGAAGCTAACTCAGCAACCTATGCAAATGTTCTACTTCCTCACACCTTAATTAACACCTAATTGAGATCACTGGCCGTGCTACCTCTCCAGTAACCAAAGAACAGAAAATAACTGTTTTTTAGAACAAGATTTGAGCCTTTTAAAGTTTTTGGCTGTTAAGTTTCTACCTCTAGAAAAGGTTTCAGTTTAAAACTGTGGGAAAAATGCCTATTTCTAGAGAAAATTTCAGTTTAAAACTATGGGGAAAGGGTTGTACTCTATAGCAACTAGTTAATAATGCTTGCTTTTTCTCTCCCTCTCTTTTTCTCTCTCTTATTCCCCCTTAATACTAACTAGTTCCTGCTTGCTTCTCTCTCTCTCTTTTATTCCCGTCCTAATACTAAACTAGATCCTGCAGTGCCTGCTAGAGGCTATCTGTTAATGCTGTGGTACAAAGTTCAAGTTTTAAAAACTAAGGGGGGCAGATCACTTACATCTTCTTTCATAAAGACAGACGCAAAGAATTCATTCAGTTTCTCCGCTATGACCTTGTCCTCCCTGAATGCCCCTTTTGCTCCTTCGTGTTCTAACGGTCCAATGGTTTCTTGAAAACCATTTCCGGTTCCACCCCAGGTACAATGGTTGAACAAACTATGGTATATTGTGAGGTGGAGAGACTCCGGGCGGTGTGTAACTGTACTGTGGAGAAAATGGAGGCAATTTGGGAACCTTTATGAAGCATTGTTCTTGTTAAGTGGGGAACTTGAGGTGGGGGAGGGGGCTGATAGGTGTTAGGGATGAGTAGGGGAGGGTTTGTGCATAAAATCCTTATAAATTTGAGGTGAAACTCTGTTTTATGAGCAACATTGATCTTTTCTCTTTATGAGCTTCACATTAAGTTGGGTGTAATGGTCCTTGGAGTTATTGTACTGTGATTGGCTTTTGCTATACTGTTTTAATGTATGTTTAAAGGCTTTTCAATGTTTAATAAAAGCTTCATATACATTTTTTAAAAAAACTTTTCCGGTACAGGCAGATTGTCACGTTTTCAAAACAGGAAACTAAGTTGTGAGCCCTTGGGCCACTGCCGAGGAGCGGCAGGCAAAACCACCTCACACCAGTGACTAGGCAGAGCTTTAATGAACAGTTAGGCTTCACCTGCACCTGGCCACTTTTCACCAAAGGTTGAGCCCTTGGCTTCAGGTGGCCGGCAGGACTTGTAGGACAGGGCAGGAACAGGATCCCAACTAGACTGAACAGGGACTGAGGGTCAGAGGGGAAAGGAACATAAAGGGACAGCAGGGCAAGGAAAGGGTAAAATAAAGGACAGGACTGAAAGCTGAAAACAGCCACTAAAACAGGGAGCAAATACTGACTAACAAGACACAAAACTAAAGCTGCAGAGCAGCCACTAAGATACAAACAGACAAGGACTACACACAAAACTATAACCCAGAGACAAGACTAACAAACAAACAACAAGCTAATCTAACTATCCACAGACTAACTAGAACAGACAAGAATCAAGGCAGGAAACCAAACTAGAAACTGGACTCAGCAGAAGTGCACCGGCACCCCAACATACCAGGGCCTTAGACGCGATGCAAAGGCAAAGCCAGAGAGTTTCAAAATGGCTAATAAGCCCAGACAGGAAAGTACATAAGTACATAAGTAATGCCATACTGGGAAAAGACCAAGGGTCCATCGAGCCCAGCATCCTGTCCACGACAGTGGCCAATCCAGGCCAAGGGCACCTGACAAGCTTCCCAAACGTACACACATTCTATACATGTTATTCCTGGAATTGTGGATTTTTCCCAAGTCCATTTAGTAGCGGTTTATGGACTTGTCCTTTAGGAAACCGTCCAACCCCTTTTTAAACTCTGCTAAGCTAACCGCCTTCACCACTTTCTCCGGCAACGAATTCCAGAGTTTAGTTATGCGTTTGGTGAAGAAACATTTTCTCCGATTTGTTTTAAATTTACTACACTGTAGTTTCATCGCATGCCCCCTAGTCCTAGTATTTTTGGAAAGCGTGAACAGACGCTTCACATCCACCTGTTCCACTCTACTCATTATTTTATATACCTCTATCATGTCTCCCCTCAGCCGTCTCTTCTCCAAGCTGAAAAGCCCTAGCCTTCTTAGTCTTTCTTCATAGGGAAGTCGTCCCATCCCCTCTATCATTTTAGTCAACCTTCGCTGCACCTTTTCCAATTCTACTATATCTTTCTTGAGATGCGGCGACCAGAATTGAACACAATACTCAAGGTGCGGTCGCATCATGGAGCAATACAACAGCATTATAACATCCTCACACCTGTTTTCCATACCTTTCCTAATAATACCCAACATTCTATTCGCTTTCCTAGTCGCAGCAGCACACTGAGCAGATGGTTTCAGCGTATTATCGACGACGACACCCAGATCCCTTTCTTGGTCCGTAACTCCTAACATGGAACCTTGCATGACGTAGCTATAATTCGGGCTCTTTTTTCCCACATGCGTCACCTTGCACTTGCTCACATTAAAGACTCAGCTGCAGCAATCACCAGGAAGCTATGGTGGTTGTGCAGACTCAATCCAAGCAAGCAAACCTGGCAGCCTGGAAGATCCGGACCGGACTCAGCTAAAATCTGGAACGGGTGATGGTCCATAGCAGCCACCTGTACTGGCCACCACTACTACTACTACTATTTAGCATTTCTATAGCGCTACAAGGCATACGCAACGCTGCACAAACATAGAAGAAAGACAGTCCCTGCTCAAAGGGCGAGGAAGGCACAGACGTAACACAGATCTCTTGCATCTTCTTCTGTAAAGACTGAAGCAAAGAATTCATTCAGTTTCTCCACTATGACCTTGTCCTCCTTGAATGCCCCTTTTGCTCCTTCGTTATCTAACAGTCTCATGGATTCCCTCACAGGCTTTCTGCTTCTGATGTACCTGAAAAAGTTGATACTGTGAGTCTTAGCCTGTACTGCAAGTTTCTCTTCATATTCTCTTTTAGCCTTCTTTATTAATGCTTTGCATCTGATTTGCCAGTGCTTATGTTGCTTCTTTTTTTCTTCATTTGGGTCCTTTTTCCATTCTTTGAAGGACAATCTTTTGGCTATAATGGCCTCTTTTACTTTACCTTTTAACCTTGCTGGCTGATGTTTTCTCTTCTTTCCAACTTTGCAAATACGTGGATTGCATCTGGACTGGGCTTCCAAGATGCTATTTTTGAATAACATCCAAGTATGATGTGGAGGGGCATAATCAAATGCGAACGCCCATCTCCATGGGCGTCTATGTCTGAGAACGGGTACATGAAGGGGTGGGCCATACCATATTTTCGAAAAAAATGGCGCCCATCTTTTTTTTAAATAATACGGTTTGTGCCCAGCAAATGCATCAGATTTGTGCGAATTTGAGCTGGGCGGTTTTGTTTTTTCAGCGATAATGGAAATCGAAGGCGCCCAGCTCAAAAACGAACAAATCCAAGGCATTGGGTCATGGGAGGGGCCAGGATTCGTAGTGCACTGGTCCCCCTCACATGCCAGGACACCAACCGGGCACCCTAGGGGGCACTTGTAACAATGAAAAAAAAATTAAACACCTCCCAAGTCCATAGCTCCCATCCCTTGGGTGCTGAGCCCCTCAAATCCCCCCCAAAACCCACTGCCCACAACTCTACACCATTACCATAGTCCTAATGGCTGAAGGGGGGCACCTACATGTGGGTACAGTGGGTTTTGGGGGCGGTTTGGAGGGCTCCCATTTACCACCACAAGTGTAGGGGGGATGGGCCTGGGTCCACCTGGATGAAGTCCACTGTACCCAATAACAACTGCTCCAGGGACCTGCATACTGCTGTGATGGAGCTGGGTATGGCATTTGAGGCTGGCATAGAGGCTGGCAAAAAAACGTTGTTAAAGTTTTTTTATGGTGGGAGGGGTTTAGTGACCACGGGGGAGTCAGGGGTGATCATCCCCGATTCCCTCCGGTGGTCATGCAATCATTTAGGGCACTTTTTTGGGTCTTGTTTGTGAAAAAAAAGGGTCCAATAAAAATGACCCAAATTCGCGCTAAAAACGCCTTTCTTTTTTCGATTATCGGCCGAAGGCGCCCATCTCTCCTCCGCCCCAGTCCCGCCTTCACCACACCTCCGACACGCCCCCATCAACTTTGCCTGTTTCCGCGACAGATTGCAGTTGAAGACACCCAAAATCGGCTTTCGATTATACTAATTTGGGTGCCTTTGCGAGATGGACGCCTATCTCCCGATTTGGGTCGAAATCTGGGCGCCCATCACTTTCGAAAATAAGGCTGATAGTGTCCTAACTTTTCTAAACTGACATTTAATATCTCCTGTTTGGATTTACCACATTCCTCCTATCTTATTTTCTAATTTGTTTTCTTCCTTATTCTCCCCGAGCATCACCAATAGAGAAGATAGCTTATGAGTTCTTGGCCTCAAAGAGGATTTTAAAGAGTATGTGGTTCTTTTTAATTGGTTTTGATTAAATTTCATATAAGATTTAGTTTGGTTTTAATGGGAGAAGGGATATAAAAGTAAAATTAGTCTGTGGGTAGCATTTTGTGGTTCTCTCTTCATATTCTAAATTTTAAAAGGGTTTCTTTTAATGAGACTAATGACAAGTTTAGAAAAAAAGAGCACATTCAGCTTTAACTGTAAAGTTCCATTCATTATTCAAATTAAGAATTTCTGAAAATCATCTTCCTGGGCAGAAGGGCATACTCTGGACTGCAGAGCTGGCATTAGAGAGGTGCAAAGAGGACAACTTTATTTATTTTACTTATTTATTTATTTATTTATTTGTTATATTTATATCCCACATTTTCCCACCTATTTGCAGGCTCAATGTGGCTTACATAGTACCGTAAAGGCATTCACCAATTCCGGTATGAACAAATACAGTAATGTTGTGGTAGAATAAGGTTTGTGTATACAGACACATTAAGGAATCGTAGAGAGGAAGAGAATCGTAGAGAGGAAAAGTTATTATATGTCCATTACGAGCTTTGGTTTCGTTGTGTTGCAGGGTACAGGCATTTAAGTTGGGTCGGTAGGGTATGCCTTTTTGAACAGGTTAGTTTTTAATGATTTCCAGAAGTTTAGGTGATCGTAAGTTGTTTTCACAGTTTTTGGTAATGCATTCCATAGTTGTGTGCTTATGTAGGAAAAGCTGGATGCATAGGTTGATTTGTATTTGAGTCCTTTGCAGCTTGGGTAGTAGAGATTTAGGTATGTTCGTGTTGATCCTGTTGTGTTTCTGGTTGGTAGATCTATGAGGTCTGTCATGTATCCCAGGGCTTCACCGTAGATAATTTTATGAACTAGGGTACAGATTTTGAAAGCAATATGTTCTTTGATTGAGAGCCAGTGCAGTTTTTCTCGGAGGGGTTTGGCGCTTTTGAATCGCGTTTTTCCAAATATAAGCCTGGCTGCCGTGTTTTGAGCGGTCTGAAGTTTCTTTATAATTTGTTCTTTGCATCCCGCATAAATTCCTTTGCAGTAGTCTACATGGCTGTGGGTAGCATTTTGTGGTTCTCTCTTCATATTCTAAATTTTAAAAGGGTTTCTTTTAATGATGAGACTAATGACAAGTTTAGAAAAAAAGAGCACATTCAGCTTTAACTGTAAAGGAACTTTTGTAAGGAAGGTAAAAATCTAACAAAAGCTGTAAAACCTGCCCTCTAATTAAAAGAAATGCGATATAGGTATTCCACAAAACATCAATCCAAATAAATTTTACAAAATTAATGATGAGTAAAAAGGACGTTCACTCCTGGGTGAGTCCTACTAAAAGTCCTTCCTACACATTTTAATTTTGTAAAATTTATTTGGATTCAAGCTTTGGGGAATACCTGTCACTTGTTTCTTTTTGATTAGAGAGCAAGTTTCACAGCTTCCATTTAATGCCTTGGCATAATTTAACCAATCAAGAATAGTTGACTTTGTATGAATTATCACAGGATACCACTATCATAATTAAACTGTCAGACAAGGATTGGGGAGAAGGATAGTGGTGTGGGATAAAGAAGGTTGTTATTATCAAGAAGATTATTATAAAGTGGCACATCTTAAGATATATCTTATTTTTAATTATCTCCTGTGGTTTGCTTTTGATCAGAAGAAAAGTTTCTGAGAACGTTTTGGTTCATTGGAGGAAGCACTTACCACAACCCATTGAGGTGGTGGTAAGGGCTCCCACACTAACCTGGCAGTAACCGGGCAGCTTACCTCTGGGTAAACACCGGCACTACAAAAATTAAAAATATTTTTGTAGCACCAGATGTGGTGTGCACTAGGGGTGGGAACTACTGCCGGGCTGCTGTGGTAGCCTGGCAGTAGTTCCGGATTGGCGCATGGCAAGATAGATAGATAGATAGATAGATAGATAGATAGATAGATAGATAGATAGATAGATAGATAGATAGATAGATATCCCTTTTACAAAGGCACAGCAAGCCTATCCCATGGACTACAGTTAGCATGCTGTACTTACTGCATGCTGTCTGTGACTTCTGCAGTTAACACAGATTTACTTAGTGCCTCCTCAACCAGGTTCATGCACCCAGTGTAGTTTTCAGTGTGATAATTGCTCAAGACATGCTAGACCAGGCTCCCAACAATTACCACACAACCTTTGTACTTAATTTGATTTACATTTTACTGTTAAGGCCCAATAAGGAGTGACGGAGTAGCCCACTGGTTAGTGCAGTGGCCAGAGAAGCAGGGGAACTGGGTCCAGTTCCCACTGTAGCTCTGGGCAACTCACTTAACCCTCCATTTCCCCAGGTACAAAATAAGTACCTGTGTATAATATGTATATCAAACCCCCATCCCCTTTACTAAGCTGCAGTAAGCACTAGCATTGGCTTACCACAGAATGCACTAAGGTGTCCTGCGGTAAGTTCATAATATGTGCATGCAAATCACATGCTAAAAAGTAATTTTTATTCTTCACAGAGAAAGGATACATCTGGGGAGGTGAGTGGCAATACGTGCTCATACAATAATTTTTGTTCATGGCCACTTGCAATTTGTTTACAGTGTTTCAAATTGTAGGGGGCAAACCAATCAGACCAGTAAAATCATGTATAATTGAACGTCTTTGGCTATGTGCCCACCAGTTGCCAAATTTTGCTTGTGCAGTTTAATTAAGTAACGAGCTGATTAGCACCAATAATTGGCTTTTTAACATGCAATTATTAGCACTAATTAGATTTAATTGGACTATACATGCATAAATTTAGGCACAGGATCTGCCCCAAAGTTATACGTGCGAATAAAAAAAGAGGTGCAGAAATCAGAGGGTCATGGGCAGAATGGGAGTGTTTGTAGGATTTATGTGTGTTGTTGTGGCGTGTACATGTACACCATGTTTCAATGGGTGCAATCGGGCACGATTCCCAGGCATAAGTGCTATTCTGTAAACCATACCTAATTTTGAGCATGGCTTATAGAATAGCGATTTTTTTCTGCACTGATTTTTTTCAGCACCATATATAGAATTCACCATATGATGTTTCAGAAATCAACACTGCTAGTGGCACATTACATACTGAATACGATTTTAAAATTTTATTCTAGAATGAAGGCATTGTCCGGGGGGGGGGGGGGTTGGTTAAAAAGAACAGGAATGTTTTTCACTGGAAAACTCTCACACTGGATGTTTTAACATATAGTAGATGATGGCAGATAAAAATCTGTATGGTCCATCCAGTCTGCCCAACAAGATAAACTCATTACACATGGTATGGGATACTTCATATGTATACCTGACCTTGATTTGTCCTTGCCATTTTCAGGGCATAGACCATAGAAGTCTGCCAATCACTGGCTTTGCTTCCCAATTACTGGTGTTCCCACCCAATCTCTGCTAAGCTTCTGTGGATCCATTCCTTCTAAACAGGATTCCTTTCTGTTTATCCCACGCATTTTTTAATTCTGTTACCATTTTCATTTCCACCACCTCCCGCGGGAAGGAATTCCAAGTATCTACCACCCTCTCCATGAAAAAATACTTCCTGACATTATTCATGAGTCTGCGCCCCTTCAACCTCAATTCATCATGTCCTCTAGTTCTACTGCCTTCCCATCTCTGGAAAAGGTTTGTTTGCAGATTAATACCTTTCAAATATTTGAATGTCTATATCATATCACCCCTGTTTCTCCTTTCCTCCAGGGTATACATGTTCAGGTCAGCAAGTCTCTCCTCGTATGTCTTGTAATGCAAATCCCGTACCATTTTTTGTAGCTTTTCTTTGCACCACGTCAAGTCTTTTTACATCCTTAGCAATATACAGCCTCCAAAACTGAACACAATATTGGATCTGAATGGCAGTTATTTCTTTAAATAGTTTTTTCTCCATGAATCCATTTAAAATAGTGTGCATTGGTGTTCCTACACCCTGTGGAGTAGCAGCCATGACAGCATGTTGAGTTCCTCAGAAGAGGATTCTTATCATTATAGTATTGCATCCCTTTACCTCCTAAATTCAAATCAGCGTAATTTGTATGAGAATTGTTGAGTTCTTTGAACTCTCTCTCATCTTCTTTATTCTAGAATGATTCCTGATGAGGTTCCAGATGTAAGGGTGAAGCCAGTGTTCTGGTCAGACAAATTTTTGAATGTTTAGGATTTGAGTATATCTATGTTATATATTCAAGTCAAATAATTGTTTTCATAGAAAATATCAGTCACATGGACAATACATTTCAATGAGGGGTTTTTTGTTGAGTAGGGATGACATTTACAAGGAATAGGAACAAGGTCGGAAAAGCTCAACTTTTTCCCTTCTTTTATTTTATCTTATCAGGTTTGCCATCTACCATTTCCCTTCTATCCTTGCTTTTGTTATCAATACTATCTCCCCTTCCTATTCCTTATCCCAATGTTATATGGTTATTTGGTCTTTGTAGTGTGAATGCCTTGCTCTTTCCCATCGAACAATGGGGTTCCTTTGCCCTTTCTTTATATACTGTATATTGTATATTGTACACCGCTTTGTCCTGTCCAGTCAGTCTAAGTGGTATAGTATCAATAAACTATAAACTTATGAAGGCTGACCAGTGCCATATGTTTATAAACAGTGGATATTGAAGTACAAATATAGCATGCGATTCTACTGTATGCAGCATATGCATATCATACATCCATGAAAGAAGCGTGTTTATTTATTCTCATTTCTCTTTTCCAGAATATTGTTCTAATTCATATTTATTGTTTTACATATTTCACTTTTATTTCCATTTTTTATGACTGCAAAGTGGTGGTCAGTACTTATTTATTGCACCGCAACATTCTTTATTTATTGGTGCTAATTCTGTCACAGAAATTAATTGTATTAGTTTGCTATAGTAATATTTAACTTTTATTTTCAAACCTAATTAATTTCTCCATCTTCTTATAGCAGTAGTTCATTGTTCAGATGATTCAGCTCTTTATAAGGATTTCCTGTTAATTAAATTTGTAACAACAGTAACCTTGTGGAGGTGGAGAGCTGAGGTCAACGGGAGTGCCACGAAAAATTTCACAGCAGCAGCAACTGAATTGTGCATCTCTGAGATAGATGGTATAATTTTCCCCTCAAGTCTTGTATAAAATCTATAATATCAGCAAGGTGACACTCCAGTGATGTTGCCCAAGATTAAAATGTGCCCACCCATAATTAACGTATTAGGGATAGAGATGGTGGTAGTGATAGGGCAGACGCCACAGACAAAGACCTGCTGTAAAGATCCTGATGAACTAGTTCATGGGCCCAGGCGTTATTGAAATAGTTAAGAGGATTAACTAAAATTAAGTGGACTCTTAGAGGAGATAATGTACTGCCGCCTTTATGCTACAAGCCCTAATATTTAAATCAAGAAAGTAAACCAAGAGAGTCTGCCAAAACCTGGAGGAAAGAGGACAATCTGCAAAGAGCAACTAATGCAAATTTAACTCCCTAATTTTAAAGATCAAAGTAAAGAAGTACATGTGTGATAATATCTTAAAATGATTGAGAGAACATGCTATGTGGGCTTGTGCAGCGATATCCGCTTACTGGGAACAAATAGTGAAGTTCTTAGGCGAAATCCTGGGGTGGAGGGTGACATTGACACCGGAAACGGCCCTTTTGGGGGTCGAGTTACTGAAGGGGAAAGGTACCGTTAGTCATAACCTGCTAATCTTTAAAGCATGTCTCGTGGGAAAAAAATGCATTTTAGTTAACTGGATACATTTAGAGGCACCATCGTTTTGGCAATGGCGCAACAGGTGGTATGCGTTGCTACTAATGGAGCTGCGAGATTCATATTATAAACCCAAAACACAGCGTAAATTCTACTTAATATGGGAATCATATATTAATGCTTTAGCCCCTAGGGCCCGAAGTTCCATCCTTAATCGACTGAGCTTGGACCCAGCGAAGTTAGCTACAGGTTTTAGATAGTGAATAGGTCAATTTCCCTGGGCTATTGGAGATATGTAGCTGCCTGGAAGGGGGGTGGACAAAGGGGGGAGGGAGGTTACAGGGGGGAGGAATATTAGAGGGGTAAGGAAGGGCAGAAAGGGGGGTTGCGGGGAGGGATATAGAGGTATGGATAAAAGAGAAATATCTGGGAGTAGGGAGGGAGGAAGCTAAAGAGAAAAGTGATGGCTACCTCTATGTTATGATTACAAGTTGTTCATTTGTTTCCTGATGTATCTTGAACTTAGCGTATGAATATTGTATTGTCTGTGATAGGTCATCAATAAAATTGTTTAAAACTAAAATGATTGAGAGAAATGTAGAAAAAGAAATACAGAGAAAGAGAAGAGCTAGATGGGAACACCAGAAGAAGGTGTTTGCAGAAGGCGAAAGAAGAGCCTCAGCAAGGAACAATGGAAGAAAAGCTGGTACAGAAGGAGAAAGGGAGAGTATGAAAAAAAGGGGATCCAGACAGAAGCCCAAGAAGAAAGGTTGATTCTATAAAGAAAGAAGCAATCCAGAAAGATACATTAGAACAAAAGTTGATAAGAGAGAAATAGAGGTTCATCACAGTACTAGAAGGAAGACTGAGGTAGAGATAAAAAGAGGAGATTTAAAACCACAAGAAAGAGAGATGAATGAAGGGCAGCCTAAGAAGCCAACTGAAGAGGAAGAATTAATGTAAGAGAAAGACCCAGAGATAGAAGAATTAACAGTTGAGCCACTAGCCTGTTTCAAAAGAGATGAATATGCTGGATTCAAGGATAGGAAAGATTACCGAAATTAATTTTAACACCTAGAGTGGAATATATGGTGCTAACATTTACACCAGCCCTGGAGCTGATGGAACTGTTAGTGCCTTACATGTATATGTGTTCCTTCACACTTACAGTAGTAATTTATAAAGTTAAGTAGACGTGCACATAATTTTATATAATAGCAGGGCTTTTTTTGTGCCGGTACGTGCCAGTACAGCGTACCGGTATCTTTTTTCACCTGCAGCTGTCCTGACTTTGAGCTTCTCTCTCTCTCTCTCTCTCTCTCTCTCTCTCTCTCTCTCGTCTCTGCCACCAACGGTAGCTGCCCTGAGCTTCTCTGCCCCCTGACCCTCCCCATACCTGTTCCAACATGATTTACCCCTTCGGAGCACTAACAGATTCAGCTGCCTGTCCTGCATTGACCCAGGAGTCTTTCTTTTTCTCTGTCATGCCCCTGCAGAAACAGGAAGTTACAGCAAAGGGGCAGGGCATGGCAGAGAAAAGGGGGTCATGGGCATAATGGGGCATTCCTAAAATTAATGCATGTTGTTATAGAATAATGGAGATACACGCCTAATGTAGGCACATACATTTGTACCACGTTTCAGTTGGTGCAAATGGCCACGCTAAAGTTAGGTGTGATTCCCAGGCATAAGCGCTATTCTATAAACTGCACTTAACTTTAAGCATGGCTTATAGAATAGCACATTTTTGGCACCATATATAAAATCTAGCTGTATATGTATATTTATTTTTTAAATAAATAAATGTGCAAATGTATTTATAGGATCTACATATAGTTATATATGTGTATATTGAAGTAAATGTTGCATAGAGGGTTTTCTATCTTGAGTATTGCGTTCAATTCTGATCAGCAAATCTCAAAAAAGATATATTGGAATTTGAAAAGGATTATTTATTTATATTTATTTATTGCATTTGTATCCCACATTTTCCCACCTCTTTGCAGGCTCAATGTGGCTTACAATACATCATGAATAGTGGAAATATAAAAGAAAATATACATTTAGTATAACAGAAGGATCTTGGGTAACATGATAATGATAAAACGTGATAGTAGTTTTACAAGCAAATATTGTGAGGCAGTTCTAGATATATGTATAGTAGTTCATATTTGTTGATCTTTGTGGTTCAAAGAAGAGAGACCAAAATGATAAAGGGGATGGAACTCCTCTCATATGAGGAAAGGCTAAAGAGGTTAGAGCTCTTCAGCTTGGAAAAGAGAAGGCTGAGGGGGGATATGATTGAGGTCTATAATATCCTGAGTGGTGTAGAATGGATAGAAGTGAATCAATTTTTCATTCTTTCAAAAAGTAGCAAGATCAGGGGACACTCAATGAAATTACAGGGAAATAGTTTAAAAACAAATAGGAGGAAATATTTATCCACTCAAAGAATGCTTAAGCTCTGGAACTCATTGCCGGAGGATGTGGTAAAAGTGGTTAGCATATCTGGGTTTTAAAAAGGTTTGGACAAGGTCCTTGAGGAAAGTTCATAGTCTATTTTGGATTTTCAAAAGGCGTTTGACAAGGTACCTCATGAAAGGCTACAGAGAAAATTGGAGGGTCATGGGATAGGAGGAAATGCCCTATTGTGGATTAAAAACTGGTTGAAGGATAGGAAACAGAGAGTGGGGTTAAATGGGCAGTATTCACAATGAAGAAGGGTAGTTAGTGGGGTTCCTCAGGGGTCTGTGCTAGGACCGCTGCTTTTTAATATATTTATAAATGATTTAGCGATGGGAGTAACTAGCGAGGTAATTAAATTTGCTGATGACACAAAGTTATTCAAAGTCGTTAACTCGCGACAGGATTGTGAAAAATTACAGAAGGACCCTAAGAGACTGGGAGACTGGGTGGCTAAATGGCAGATGAGGTTTAATGTGAGCAAGTGCAAGGTGATGCATGTGGGAAAAAAGAACCTGAATTATAGCTACGTCATGCAAGGTTCCACGTTAGGAGTTATGGACCAAGAAAAGGATCTGGGTGTCGTCGTCGATAATACACTGAAACCTTCTGCTCAGTGTGCTGCTGCGGCTAGGAAAGCGAATAGAATGTTGGGTATTATTAGGAAAGGTATGGAAAACAGGTGTGAGGATGTTATAATGCCATTGTATCACTCCATGGTGCGACCGCACCTTGAGTATTGTGTTCAATTCTGGTCGCTGCATCTCAAGAAAGATATAGTAGAATTGGAAAAGGTGCAGCGAAGGGTGACTAAAATGATAGAGGGGATGGGACGACTTCCCTATGAAGAAAGACTAAGAAGGCTAGGGCTTTTCAGCTTGGAGAAGAGACGGCTGAGGGGAGACATGATAGAGGTATATAAAATATTGAGTAGAGTGGAACAGGTGGATGTGAAGCGTCTGTTCACACTTTCCAAAAATACTAGGACTAGGGGGCATGCGATGAAACTACAGTGTGGTAAATTTAAAACAAATCGGAGAAAAATTTTCTTCACCCAACGCATAATTAAACTCTGGAATTCGTTGCCGGAGAACATGGTGAAGGCGGTTAGCTTGGCAGATTTTAAAAAGGGGTTAGACGGTTTCCTAAAGGACAAGTCCATAAACCACTACTAAATGGACTTGGGAAAAATCCACAATTCCAGGTATAACATGTATAGAATGTTTGTACGTTTGGGAAGCTTGCCAGGTGCCCTTGGCCTGGATTGGCTGCTGTTTCCCAGTGTGGCATTACTTATGTACTTATTATTGAGCTGGACAAGGGGAAAGCCACTGCTTGCCCTGGAATTGGTAGCATGTAATGTTGCTACTAATTTGGTTTCTGCCAGGCACTTGTGACTTGGATTGGCCACTTTTGGAAGCAGGATACTGAGCTAGATGGACGATTGGTCTGACCCAGTATGGTTATTCTTATGTTCTTATTTGCACAATGCATATCAAATGTATGCAGTGCTTTTAAGAGACATATTACATACCCTATAACTATCTATAAAATGTTCTTTATGCATGCATTAAGCATTGAAAAGATATATAAATCAAAGAAAGAAGTGAATATATATTTATGAAAGCTGTAAGTACCTATCAGCCAGGAAGCTATATTAGATGATCTGGTATTGTAATTGCAAAGCTAACTAGCAGCCATGCTTAACAAAATAATTTGCCACTATGTAAAATTATCTCTCCCAGATTTATTTTCTGCAGTTGTTGATTTTCTTTAGAGGTGCAACAATGATTTTATAATCATGAGGCAAACCTGAAAATGGTGCGGCATGGTTCAAAGCAAATAATGTTCATGACGAGACTGAAATACCATGCCATATCTTAAAAGCCTTGATGTGTTTCTGATACACCTGAAAGCAAAACAACTGACATAGAGGGGTGTAAACTGCACAGAGCAGCAAGTAGAATCCCAAACAAAGACATAAAGGATGTAACCTTCATATTCTATGTAGAGCAGGAGGTACGACTCTAGTCACCTTGTGGAACAGAATAGATGGACCGTACTGGTCTTTATCTTCTGTCTTTTACTATGTAAGATATATCATGTCCTAACTGCATGTAAGATATTATTATTGGTTGCTGGAAAATAGTTGGAGACAAAACTGTAGAATCATAAATAGGCAGAAAAATATCAAACTGTCTCTTGTCATTTATATTTCTGGGATAACAGTCCTCGCTCCAGAACACAAATAGAAATCATTTCTTTCCAACCTGAAAATCTCTGAGTCAACATTTATTACCAGAGGTAAACTGAACATATTGACTCGAGATCCTTCGCAAAATTGAAAGGGAGGCCTGTGATCAGGGATGATGTGGACTAGGGTCAACTGTTCACCCTTTAAATCCCCATGACTTTTCCCTGGGAATCCATCCTTGTTTTGCTAATTAAAACATTTTTTCGTTGTATTTCTTCTGCCCTACCCCACATGCACATGCTTTATATCTGCACCTGATGATTTTTTTGTTTCTGTAAGTCCACCACATTTCTGTGTTCCTGCTCCTAAGGTGATAGGCAGGGGGTTATGACTGGTTCTGCTGCTATTGCATTTTGATTTTACTTCTTATCATTCATTGTATTTCACTGTTATTTTTATTCTTTTTTGATTATATTGTACACCACTCAGAAAGTCTGCAGTATATCAAATATCTAATAAGCATAAACATGAACATTCTATGGATATTCTTCACACGAGCAAAGTTAACTCCAACAAGCTAAGGGTTAAATCAACATGTAAATAATGTGAACAAACTATGAGAGCTTACACTTTCACATACCTGTTCATTACATTCAATAAAAGAACATTTTTGTTGATGTGATTAAAGTTTCTTGGCATATCAAATTAGGTGCATTAAGTATTGCTGTACTGGGACAAACTAAAGATCCAAACAATGGTCAATCTAACCCAGTATCCTGTTTCCAACAGTGGCCTATCCAAGTCACAAGTTCCTGACAGGATCCCAAAAGAGTAAAACAGATTTCATACTGCTTATCCCAGGAGTACTGCCAAAAAATGCAGCTCCAACTCTACTTTATATCACTGATAACAACACTTAACACCAGTAGAGTGCTATGGGAGAGACACTTAGGTGGAAGTTAAAGGCAAGGTCACAGTTAATTCAAAAACATTGAACTCTCACGTTTTCAATCATAGACTCATGCCTTAATAGGCATGAGTCTATGATTGAAAACGTGAGCAGTTAAGTATTGTTATCCCAGGATTAAGCAGTAGATTTTCCCCAAGCCCACCTTAATAATGGTTAAGTCCACCTTAACAACGGTTTATGGACTTCTGGGAACTTGTCCAAACCTTTTTTAAACCCTTCTATGCTAACTGCTTTTACCACATTCTCTGGCAACAAATTCCAGAGCTTAATTATATATTGAATGAAAAAATATTTTCTTCAATATGTTCTAAATCTACTATTAGCAACTTGAAAGCATGTTCCCTAGTCCTTGTACTTTGGGAAAAAGTAAAGGAGAGGTTCACATCTACCTGTTCCACTCCTCTCATTATTTTATAGACTCCTATCATATCTGCTGGTCCAACCCAAAGGAATCACAGGAATGTCTGTCTCCCTCTCATTTACACTCACCCAAAAAGTCACAGGAAGGCTTGCCTCCCTCCCTGCCTACACTAAGGAACCATGAGAAAGCCCAGATCCCACCTCTGAAGCCCCTACCCCTTGATACACTCCTGACAGGAAAGCAGTCAGCCATGCATTTGCAATGAACCATTCTGTATGCCTACTTTTCCTTATAGAATAGGCTTAAAATAGGTGCCATACCTAGTGCCTTTAGTAGGTTCCCTGCTATAAAATTACCCTCGAAATTACAGCAGCAGTTTTATTAATAAAGCTTTAAAAAGAACAGTCCAGAGACAGGATAAGCCAGGTTACATTCAGCAACCATGCTTTGTACAATCGGATGAGGAGGGGAATAGGGATCCAAGGGGCAGAGCTGTATTCCACCCCCTACCTCATCCCACCCCACACACATACACACCAAAGATGCCAAGTTACCCAGTTCCAGGCTGGAGATTTAGGGACTGTCCTGGTTTTCTGACAGTCCTATCCTGTTGCATTATGAGATATACAGCACTGATTTAAATGGGCAGGATCAGGCACTACAACTTCCACACTGCTCAATCAGTTGGAACTAGTGCTCGGATGGACTTTTTTTCCTCCTTATTCCTCTCCCAATTTACTTTACTTCAATTATATCAGTGATAGTCCAGGACCAGGAATCCTTCCAGAATCTCACAGTTGTGAGTCCTGAATCCAGCCACTAGGTGTCACTATTACTACCTACTATTTATTCTTCCTGCAACACTATTAGAAGCACCCAGCGCTGTACTCAAGCATATACGAGAAAATTACTGCTCGACAGAAGTTATAATCTATTCAAGACAGACAAACACAACAAATAAAAGATTAGGGACTTTCATTTATGATGGGAATGATTAAAACAAACATGGAAATAAGCGTTAAGATTTAAAAGTACCCTCAAAAAGGTAGGTTTGAATAGGCCCAGAGACAGAGCATAATGTACTGACTCCGGTGGTCTATTCCAGGCGTACGGTGCACTGAGATGAAAGGAACGGTCTGGAGTTGTAAGTGGCAGAGAAGGACACAGAAAAGAGTGACTTACCTGATGAACGGAGCTCCCAGGGCGGGGTTTATGGAGAGAGAAGAAAGGAGAGATACTGAGGAGCTGCAGAATGAATGAGTGTAGGTCTATGTCACCCTTGATCAATGTCCACAGCTCCCTCCCTCATGGGAGGACTGTTAATGCTGCCTCCATGGTAGCCCTATAGAACCAAACCCCCACACGAGAATGAAACTGGTGACCTACACAGCACTTTCACAGCAGCCACTGGGTCAGTCCCTAACTGAGCTTTATGTCATCCTTCCAGACTGCTTTCTTCTTTTGCTCAACAATTAATATGAAACTGTTCTCTACTATGCACTAAATCCAAATCTCCCTAAATTCTACTTTTTAATATTTTGTGATTCATTGAGAAGTATTTTTTTTGTCAACTAGCATCACAGTACAATGCACTGTGTGCTGCAGTAAAGGAGCCAAAATGCATAATGTAACATATTGATACTGGAACAAGTACACATTGTTAAATTTCCCAATTCCAGCGTCTAGAAGAACAAGTATATTACAGACTTCTATGCTGCATTTTCATAGAACTGACATTTTCAAGGCAGCTGTTTCCACTGTATGTGTCTAGCCTCAGCCTCCAAAGAATCTACTACGTAAGTACATAAGAATAGCCATACTGGGCCAGAGCAATGGTCCATCCAGTCCAGTATCCTGCTTCCAACAATGGCCAATCCAGGTCACAAGTATCTGGCAGAATCCCAAATAGTAGCAACATCTCAGAATCCCAAAGAGTAGCACTATTCCTGTCTACCAATCCCAGAGAAAGCAGTGGCTTCTCTACATCGGCCCACTATGGACTTTTCCTACAGGAACTTGTCCAAACCTTTTTTAAACCCAGATATTTTAACCGCTGTTACCACCCTCCATCAACACGTTCCAGAGCTTATCTATTTATTGAGTGAAAAAATATTTCCTCCTAGATCCAAATGGATATGAAAATTCTTAAGGAATTCTGCTGCCCTCCATACTGCAAACTGATTTAACTCAGAAGATTCCCCAAAGAAGAAATCTCAAGATTGGTCATGTCTGGTCCATCTTGAATTGGCAACCTATGGATCAGCAGGCAAATTGCTTGAAATTGGAGGCACGAAGTTGGTTACATAAGAAGGTAAGAAGTGTAGGTTTGCCAGTTGGATGGTATTGCTTCAGCCCTCAAATACAAAACAGGAAAATATTACTAAAAATCATAATTAAATTTTCATATACTTTTTTATTTATATTCCCAAACAAATCATATATTAAACATCAAAATATCTTGTTTTTACTATACGAATGCACAACAATCCCTAACAAAATTATCTAAAACATATCTTCACATCCATCCATTCATTACCCTTATAAGTTCACTAAAAAAAACTCCCCCGGAATCAGAAAAATTAAAATTAGAGTGGCGGAACATCTTAATAATATAAGACTGACCAAATTGGAGGCACCTCTTGTTGCCCATTGGGTGGAAGCTAGACATACAATAGACACATTGCGATTTGTGGTTCTATATCAGTTAAAAAGTTTTAGAGGTGGGAATGGACCACAGAGATTACATCGAATAGAACAAAAATATATTTTTTTGTATAACACTCTTGAACCAGCTGGCCTAAATCGCGAAATAGAGTGGGACCTGGTAAGATGAGGTAAATCCACCCTTTTGGGAGGGTTTAGGATAGGGACACTATGATTGGACAAGGGGTAATTTGCTTGTGCTCAAAAAGAAGGGGCAGATCATTCCTGGAATGTGCATGCTTAGAGTTTAGAGTACTTACTGATTGCGGTTGGACTGACGGATCCTTCCAACTATGGTATGCCAAATACATTTGTATTATTCGAGTTGTGGTGAGTGGATTTTTTGTTATGTATGTTATGTATGATTAATTATGTTTAATTTGTTAGATAAGTAATTCAGTTGATTCTATATGCACAGACTAACAGCTCCTGAAGACGCCAACTGAGCGAAACATAATTGCTGTGTCGGACACCAATTGAGCGAAACACAAATTCTGTGTCGGGCTGGACAATCTTTTGGAGAAATAGGAGTGTTTGACTGTAATCAGTTTGGAAATTGCGGAATACGGGAAGATTTCCGTGGTTAAAATTGGAACTATGAGATGGGCAGAACCGGATGTGGTTTACAAGATGGACTGGTGATTCATTAAGAAGAAAAGTCTCTATCACGGACTGTTTCCGATTCCAGGGGAGTTTTTTTAGTGAACTTATAAGGGTAATGAATGGATGGATGTGAAGATATGTTTTGGATAATTT
The DNA here is from genome assembly GCF_901765095.1 of Microcaecilia unicolor. Classification (NCBI taxonomy): domain Eukaryota; kingdom Metazoa; phylum Chordata; class Amphibia; order Gymnophiona; family Siphonopidae; genus Microcaecilia; species Microcaecilia unicolor. Next base: position 183,990,819 of record NC_044034.1, on the reverse strand, counting down.
TGTTAGGGATTGTTGTGCATTCGTATAGTAAAAACAAGGTATTTTGATAAGTTTAATATATGATTTGTTTTATATAAATAAAAATGTATATGAAAATTTAATTATAATTTTTAGTAATATTTTCCTGTTTTGTATTTGAGTTTCAATCAGGGTAAATTTTGATTGTTTAGATTCCTGAGTAGGTATTATTGCTTCAGCCCTGCCATTTTTTTATCTGGCTAGATCAATTTTTGAGCACATATTCAAAACTGACAATATGAAAACCAGTAAGCTTCACTTACCCCTTGCCACCAAGTCTCCCCCACCTCATGCCCCAAACACACCATTTCATTGTATTTGCAAATATTTTCTATGCAAACAGTTTAAACCCTTAGCCCAAGATTTTATTATATCTTAACTGGACTACTGCAATGTATTCTACTTTGGTTAGTACATAAGTAGTGCCATACTGGGAAGACCAAAGGTCCATCTAGCCCAGCATCCTGTCACCGACAGTGGCCAATCCAGGTCAAGGGCACCTGGCACGCTCCCCAAACGTAAAAACATTCCAGACAAGTTATACCTAAAAATGCGGAATTTTTCCAAGTCCATTTAATAGCGGTCTATGGACTTGTCCTTTAGGAATCTATCTAACCCCTTTTTAAACTCCGTCAAGCTAACCGCCCGTACCACGTTCTCCGGCAATGAATTCCAGAGTCTAATTACACGTTGGGTGAAGAAAAATTTTCTCCGATTCGTTTTAAATTTACCACACTGTAGCTTCAACTCATGCCCTCTAGTCCTAGTATTTTTGGATAGCGTGAACAGTCGCTTCACATCCACCCGATCCATTCCACTCATTATTTTATACACTTCTATCATATCTCCCCTCAGCCGTCTCTTCTCCAAGCTGAAAAGCCCTAGCCTTCTCAGCCTCTCTTCATAGGAAAGTCGTCCCATCCCCACTATCATTTTCGTCGCCCTTCGCTGTACCTTTTCCAATTCTACTATATCTTTTTTGAGATACGGAGACCAGTACTGAACACAATACTCCAGGTGCGGTCGCACCATGGAGCGATACAACGGCATTATAACATCCGCACACCTGGACTCCATACCCTTCCTAATAACACCCAACATTCTATTCGCTTTCCTAGCCGCAGCAGCACATTGAGCAGAAGGTTTCAGCGTATCATCGACGACGACACCCAGATCCCTTTCTTGATCCGTAACTCCTAACGCGGAACCTTGCAAGACGTAGCTATAATTCGGGTTCCTCTTACCCACATGCATCACTTTGCACTTGTCAACATTGAACTTCATCTGCCACTTGCACGCCCATTCTCCCAGTCTCGCAAGGTTGCTCGAATTAATTGTTAAACAGATTGCAAACATTAGAAAATACTGCTGCTTATCTGGCTTGTGGAACAAAAAATATATAACAGCTCTATCAAATTCTTGTTAAAGAATATGAGATACAAATTGGAATAAATTCAACATATATGTGATGTTACATTATAGTGATGAGAGACTTTAGCGTAACATAAGAACGTAAGAATAGCCATATTGGGCCAGACCAATGGTCCATCTAGCCCAGTATCCTGCTTCCAACAGTGGCCAATCCAGGTCACAGGTACCTGGCAGAAACCCAAATAGTAGCAACATTTCATTCTACCAATCCCAGGGACAGCAGTGACTTCCCCTATGTCCATCTCAATAACAGAGTATTGACTTTTCCTCCAGGAAGTTATCCAAACCTTTTTAAACCCAGCTACATAAGTACATAAGTATTGCCATACTGGGAAAGACCAAAGGTCCATCGAGCCCAGCATCCTGTTTCCAACAGTGGCCAATCCAGGTCACAAATGCCCGGCAAGATCCCAAAAATGTTCAAAACATTTTATACTGCTTATCCCAGAAATAGTGGATTTTCCCCAAGTCCGTTTAATAATGGTCTATGGACTTTTCCTTTAGGAAGCCGTCCAAACCTTTTTTTTTTAACTCCGCTAAGCTAACCACCTTTACCACATTCTCTGGCAATGAATTCCAGAGTTTGATTACATGTTGAATGAAGAAAACGTTTCTCTGATTCATTTTAAATTTACTACATTGTAGCTTTATTGCATGCCCCCTAGTCCTAGTATTTTTGGAAAGCGTGAACAGACACTTCACATCTACCTGTTCAACTCCACTCATTATTTTATAGACCTCTATCATATCTCCCCTCAGCTGCCTTTTCTCCAAGCTGAAGAGCCCTAGCCGCTTTAGCCTTTCCTCATAGGGAAGTCGTCTCATATGTTAATCACTGTTACCACATCCTCCGGCAGCGAGTTCCAAAGCGTAACTATTCTGTCAGTGAAAAAGTATTTCCTCCTATTTATTTTAAAAGTATTTCCATGTAATTTCATTGAGTGTCCCCTGGTCTTTGTGTCAAATGAGACTTCCAATAGGGTTATTTCTTTTTTTACCAACTCTTCAAGTCACACCAGACTTGTGAGAAGCTATCGTTCACATTTCATACACCATCATCAGGTTCTCATATGTGTAGTGCAAATAAAAGATCATCCCATAAGTGTAAAAGTGATTACAATAACTTAATATAGCACTCTGTCAAATCATTTTCCCATATACATTCCCATTTAAACAATCCAAATATGTCACATTGGTCCACAAGTCCCAGTAATATATTGGAAACATGCAAAGTTAGTCACTGCTCACAAAACATTAACATTAAAGTGTGTCTACATATCTCAGTTCCCTATTTCTGTGATGTCAAAATGGTTCAACAGAGCCCCATTTTGGAGAATTTTTCCTTCCTCATGAACCCCAACCAAAACTTTTAGAAACAGTAGTGAATCCAGTCCTCATGCCTGCAACAGTCCACACAATGTTGGATCCAACTGAAGAACTAGTTTACAAGCCTTCTTACAGTAATAAAAGATTCATTTTAAAGATGAGATTGGCATCTGATTCACTAATTGGCTTCCTCACTTTAAGAAAACTCTGGGCTGTTCGTTCTTTGTTTGATACTCACTCCGTTAATACCTTAATTCACTCTTTTCTGATATCACGTATCGATTATTGTAAGACCATTTAATGTGGCATTCCCAAATTTATCCTCCACCGTCAGACCCTTCAAAATTCAGCCACTCACCTCTTGCTCAAAGCACGTAAAATTTGATCATGCCTCTCCTCTACTAATGAAATTACAGTGGCTCCCCATTATCGTCCAATATTTAAAACCCTCTCTCTTGCTCACAAAGCCCTTCATCTGGAATTCCCCCCCCCCCCCCCCCCCACACACACACCTCTTCATTGACCATTCCCTACATCCCTAACCGCAACCTTTGTTCCTTGGACGCAAACAGCCTCACCTCGTATGGCTCATTATGAGGATACACATTCCTCAGCCTTTTTCTTTACTGCACCTAAATTTGGAACGATCATCCCAATTCTATTCTATCGGAAGCTTCTTTCTCCAAATTTAAATCTTTACTGAAGACACATTATTTCCAGGTAGCATTTGGTACTGAACCTTGAATTTAATATTTTGACTTTTAATCTGGTTTTTTTTTTCTCACCTATGGGCATGGCTCTCAAACTCTTCAGACTGTGCCCCTTCCCTCCTTGTGTGTTTAGCCATGCTATCCTATTTAAAGTTTCGCGTTCCTTTCTACTTTTATGGGTTTTATTAATTATAATTTAAACTGCTGTTACCAATTATTTTGTAATAGCAGTATATCAAGTTTTAAATAAACTATAAACTATAAAACCGCTTTTCTTGTACCACAGAAAGAAGGTGTATAAAATCTATGACCCTTGACCCTTGGCATACATGTAAATGCCACATTTTACAAAAAGCTACAGGTACAAGAGGAACTAATTAAGGAGACAAATAAAATTAGCTCTTTTTTCTGCCCTCTTGATCACTGGTTAAGATCTCATCTAGACAAGCAGGTAACTGACACTTTACGCATCCCTTATAGCAGATTTAAATGCCGATGGGGAAGTTTTTTAAAACATGCATTTATTTCCATGGTAATGGCTTCCTAAACAACAAAATGTTGAACAAATATCAAATGAAGTATAATGAGCAAACCAACAGGATTACCTAAGGATCACAAATCTTAAGAGATAACCCTCAAACAATGAGGATGAAATAGTATTCTCAAACTCTTTATGGAACAAAAACTGCTGCTTACAAATGTTTTTCAGTTAAAGGGCTAGGCTATTTCCACAGCTATTAGGAACAAAAACTTACACTGAGTCTCTTACCAAGCTCGATGCTCTGCCAACCTGATCGCATTTCAGCTCTACTGATAAAAAATAAAACAAAAGAAAAGTCTTAACATAAAAATATGCGCAGAAATCCCTAAAATCTGTTTGTTTGGATTCATTTTAGAAATTCAGGCAGAAGGGTGAAGCATTAGACATAATGAGAAAATGAAAAGAGAGCCATGGTGCCTGAAAAATGAGCAGGACTTCCTGCGGCCTATTTAAGAAATGACTCATTTATTTGTGGCATGGTGTAATGTGATAGTTTATGTAGTAGCTCTGTTACAGATCCTCCCTGGGGGATTCCATGGAGCAGTTCCCATAGGTAATGACCATACTCTAGCTAAGCAAACGACTTTTCCTGCAATCAGAGGAAACATGGACAAAATATTACAACAGAAAGAGAGCTCTCCAATATCTAGTAAGTGAAATCTTATGTCCAGAGAATAGGTGCCTTGCATATAACTGCAACTGAAGTTTCTTTCACTTTCAAATGACTGCACTGCTAAGGAGAAACTGTATAAAATGTTTGATCCATTAAAAGAATTGAAATACACTCATCAATTTAAAAAAAGAAGTCTTCCATCGACCACAACATGGAAATTTATATTTATATTTAAAATAGATTTCACACATCTCAAGTTGCATAGGGAGCATGAAGTCACTGCATGCAATTAGTGGAATAAACATTCACACTTAAAACTTTGACTTGATTACTTAGAAGTCAAACTGGTCAATATTCAAAAGAACTTACATATATGGGGGTGAATTCTTATATATGGTGTCAAAAAAATCGGCACCAAAAGAAGCACTATTCTATAAGCTGCACTTTAGTTAGGCATTGTTTATAGAACAGTGCATTTGCCCAGGAATTGCACCTAACTTTAGTTGAAGCTATTTGCACCAGGTGAAATATGGTGCAAATGTACACTCCATCCCTCTTCATTCTATAACAATGCGCATATATGTAAGGAATACCCTTGTTCCACCCTTGTTCTGCCCATGACCCTCCATTTCTGCACCCTTTTTTTTAACTTATGCATAAAATTTAGATGCAGATCCCATGCTTAAACTTACACATGTATATCCCACTTAAATCTAATCAGTGCCAATAATTTGGTGTGCACCCAAATTTGTGCATGTAATTTTGGCAGAATTTAGGAGTCTTTTTATTAAGCTGCGGTAAAAGAGGCCCTTCACCAGCATCAGTGTGTGTTTTTGACGTGCACTGAGGCTCCCTTTTACGACAGTAGGTAAAAGGCTGGGGGGTTTTTCTCTTTAAGAAATGGGCGTGCGGTAAGTGAACCATTTACTGTGTGGCCATTTTGGGAAGAACACTTTCCGCAACCCATTGAGGTGGTGGTAAGGGCTCCCTTGCTAACCAGCAATGCCCAATCACCACCGGGTAAGCACCAGTACAACAAAAATATAAAATATTTTTGTAATGCCAGAAATGGCGCTTACTTAAGGTGGGAACTACCACCAGGCTCCTGCAGTAGCCCGGCAGTAGTTCCAGATTGCCACATGCCAACCCTTTAGTAAAAGAGCTTCTTATAGAATTAGGGGGATGAAGGGCACTTCTATAACAAGGCACCTGGTGGGAGTTATTCTATAAAGAAACATAGGTGCTTCCTTTCCTTTGTTAGGCTTCAATGACAAGGAGTTTCATTTACCTGTGGTTTGAGACCAGTCTTCATAAATGGATTATTATTGGGATACATCTGTCACATAAAGTTTTAGTATTTGGAAACTGAATAAGGCTACAGGATTATTATTTGTGCTCCTGATGCAGGTGCAAGCTGAAATGTGGCCACGTTAGGCTCATTTGAATAAAATGCTATGCTATGATAATTGGGTCTTACATCCCGTGAAATCCCTAAAATTATAGGTTCAAAGCAGATTGCAATCAGACACAAAATTACAAAGTAATAAACATACACAGGATATTGCATACTAACAACACAGTCTAATTAAAAACATTCTCAAACAACCATGTCTTCAATTGCTTCCTAAAAATACTATAAGAAGGACTCTGGCGAATATAAAGGGGTAATATATTCCAATACTCAACTGCAGAATGACAATACAACCCTGAGTAAACTATTTTATATTTAATACCAGGGCTTCTTTTTGAGTGGGTACTTAGGGGTACTGAGTACTGGCACCTTTTCATTGACTGCTAAAATTGACCCATGGTCCCCAAGTTTGAATGAAAGAGCTCAGACTCTACACACCAATTCTGCCTTGTCATAGATTCAGTGACTGGTTGCAGGGGGCCTGGCTATTGTGGGGTGGGTCCCTCAGTGATCACCCCACCCCTGAAGGGTAGCCTGGCTAGAAAAAAATGCACCCTTGGCAGATGAAAAAGCTAAGATCTAATGCTCTTGAATTTGAATTCTAGATTGACTCCCCAACAAAGCAATCAAGGAAGGAAAATTATCTGGAATATCACCATACAGCATTTTGAAAACTAGACAACAGATTTTAAATTTGACCCGTGCATCCATTGGCAACCAATGCAAATCCCAAAACAATGGAGTCACATGGTCAAACCTAGACTTTTGATAGATTAATCTTGCTGCAATATTCTGGATCAAACATAATTTCTTTATAATTTTAAACTTGTCCAGTATACAAAGCATTACAGTAATCCAACATTGACCAAATTTTTGACTGAACGAATACTCATAAATGTTATTAATAAACATTGGACTGGATCAACTGTAACTGCTTCACTTTAAAAAAGTATTTCTTAACAATCAAATTGATTTGTGAATTGAAGGCTACAGATGAATCCAAAAGGGCACCCAACATTCTAGAGACAGTATCAATCTTAAAAATACCAATTCTGGAATAGATTCTTTCTTCAAAACAAACCACTAAAAGTTTGTCTTATCAGTATTTAATTTCAGCCTATAGGGCACAGACCAACATTTAACTTGCTCCATAATTTCTGAAACCCTGGTAGTAAAGTAATGAAAATTCACATGTACTAAAATCAAAAGGAAAACATCATCTGCATAAGAAAAGATCTGTTCCCCTGGTAACAATTGAATCATACTTAATGTTGTCATAAAAATATTATATAGCAAAGGGGAGATAGGTGAGCCCTGGGGGACACCACATTGTGGTACTCAAGGTTCAGAAGAACTCCCATCTTTCAACACCATATATCACCTAGATTTCAAGAAACCCTCAAACCACAGTAAAGCCATTCCAGTCACCTCAAATTCCAACAACCTATACAATAACATGTCATGCTTGACAGTGTCAAAGGCCGCTGACGTCAAATTTCAAAAGCAACATTTGACCTTCCTGACTCAATTGTGCATTAATACAAGAAACTATCTCAATCAAAAGAGTTTCAGTACTAAAAGAACTCCGGTAACCATGCTGAGATGGCAACAAGACATATATACCTGAAATAAAGATATTTAATTGAAGGGACGCCACAAATTCAATCAGTTTAGTACTAAATGAAATTCCTGCAACTGATCTGAAACTTGCTGTCGATGACAAATCCATACCAGAAACTTTTGGAATTGGAGTAAGCACTGAGGGGCATAATCGAATGCGAACGCCCATCTCAATGGGTGTCTATGTCCCAGAACGGGTACATGAAGGGGCGGGACAGACCGTATTTTCGAAAACAAAATGGCCACCCATACTGCTGTGATGGAGCTGGGTATGGCATTTGAGGCTGGCATACAGGCTGGAAAACAAAGTTGTTAAAGTTGGGGTTTTTTGGTGGGAGGGGGTTAGTGACCACTGGGGGAGTCAGGGGTGGTCATCCCCAATTCCCTCCGGTGGTCATCTGGTCATTTAGGGCACTTTTTTGGGACTTGTTCGTGAAAAAAAAGGGTCCAAAAAAGTGACCTAAATTCACACTAAAAACGCCTTTCTTTTTTTGATTATCGGCCGAAGGCGCCCATCTCTTCTCGGCCGATAAACACGCCTCAGTCCCACCTTCACCACACCTCCGACACGCCCCCGTCAACTTTGTTTGTTCCCGCGATGGAGTGCAGTTGAGGACGCCCAAATCGGCTTTCGATTATACCGATTTGGGCGCCTTTGCGAGATGGCGCCTATCTCCCGATTTGGGTCGAAACCTGGGCGCCCATCACTTTCGAAAATAAGGCTGACTATCTCCCTAAAAGATGGAGAGAACAAGCCTTGAGATAGAATAGTGCATAGGTAGAATTTTGGCAATTACGTATATCTAAATAATTTTCTTACAGTGGGAAAATGCACATTAAAGAGAATCATATCAGTGCATGTAATACTTTACATAAGTACATAAGTATTGCTATACTGAGACAGACAGAAGGTCCATCAAGCCAAGCATCCTGTTTCCAACAGTGCTAATCCAGGTCACAAGTACCTGACAAGATCCCAAAAAAGTACAATACTTTATATGCTGCTTGTCTTAGAAATAAGCAGTGGATTTTCCCCGTCCATTTTAATAATGGTCTATGGACTTTTCCTTTAGGAAGCCATCCAAACCTTTTTTTAAACCCCGCTAAGCTAACTGCTTTTATTACATTCTCTGGCAACGAATTCCAGACTTTAATTACACGTTGAGTGAAGAAACATTTTCTCTGATTTGTTTTAAATTTACTGCTTTGTATCTTCATTGCATACCCTCCAGTTCTAGTATTTTTGGAAAGAGTAAACAATCGATTCACATCTACCAGTTTCACTCCACTCTATTTTATAGACCTCTATCATTTCTCCCCTCAGCCGTCTTTTCTCCAAGCTGAAGAACCTTAGCCACTTTAGCCTTTCCTCATAAAGAAGTTATCCCATCCCCTTTATCATTTTCATCGCCCTTCTCAGTACCTTTTCTAATTGCACTAGAATTGAACACAATATTTGAGGTGCAGACACATCATGGAACAATACAAAGGCATTATAACATCCTCATTTTTGTTTTCCATTCCTTTCCTAATAATACTTAATATTCTATTTGCTTTCAGAGACGTCGTAGCACACTAAGCAGAGGGTTTCAACTTATCATCAACGATGATGCCTAGATCCCTTTCCTGGTTGGTGACTCCTAATGTGGAACCTTGCATTACGTAGCTATAGTTCAGGTTCTTCTTTCCCACATGCATCACTTGCCCATATTAAACGTCATCTGACATTTAGATGCACAGTCCCCCAGTCTCTTAAGGTCCTTTCGTAATTTTTCACAATCCTTTGAATAACTTTGAGTTGTCAGCAAATTTAATTACCTCACTAGTTACTCCCATCTCTAGATCCTTTATAAATATGTTAAAAAGCAGCGGTCCCAGCACGAACCCCTGGAGAACCCCATTATCTACCCTTCTCCATTGAGAATACTGACCATTTAACTCTACTTTCTGTTTTATTTATTTATTATTTATTTATTTATTTATTGCATTTGTACCCCACATTTTCCCACCTATTTGCAGGCTCAATGTGGCTTACAGAGTGTTATTGTGACATAGTCATGAGAGGATCCTAGATACATTCGGTGGTAAGATGAAGATATTTGAAAATAGAGAAGGGATGTTAAATAGGGTGGTGTAGGAGGTGTATTTAGCTGTTTGGGTGGGTTGTGTGGTGATTTGTGTCTTTAAGGGTTCTTTTTGTAGGCTCTATTGAAGAGATGTGTCTTCAAAGATTTGCGAAAGTTGCTTAAATTGTCCATGGTTTTTAAGGCTAGGGGTAACGCATTCCATAGCTGTGTACTTCTGTAAGAGAAGGTGGTGGCGTATGCCTGCTTATATTTAATTCCTTTACAACTGGGGAACTTCAGATTGAGGAATTTGCGGGCTGATCTCTTGGCGTTTCTGGAAGGTAGATCCACTAGGTTAAACATGTAAAGTGGGGCATCTGCGTGAATGATCTTGTGTACGATCATGCAGATCTTGAATTCGATGCGTTCCTTGAGTGGTAGCCAGTGAAGTTTCTCTCTTAAGGGTTTCGCGCTTTCGTATTTGGACTTACCAAATATGAGTCTGGCTGCGGTATTTTGGGCTGTTTAGAGTTTCTTGATAGTTTGTTCTTTGCAGCCAGCGTATAGAGTGTTACAGTAGTCCAGGTGACTTATTACCATAGATTGTACCAGGGTACGGAAAATGTTTCTCGGGAAGAAAGGCTTAACTCTTTTGAGTTTCCACATCGAGTAGAACATCTTTTTTGTCGTGTTCTTCACGTGGGTATCGAGAGTGAGGTTTCGGTCGATGGTAACTCCAAGAAACTTCAGGTTTTCTGAAATAGGAAGGGTGCAATATGGTGTGATTATAGTGGAGTATTTGTTTGTGTTGTATTGAGATTTAAGTACTAGGCATTGAGTTTTTTGTGCGTTGAGTTTTAACTGGAATGAATCTGCCCAGGTGTGCATGGTTCTGAAGCTTTGGTTGATCTCATTGGTGATTTCGTTTAGATTATGTTTGAATGGAATGTAGATCATGACATCGTCTGCATATATGTAAGGGTGAAGGTTTTGGTTGGCTAATAGTTTGGCTAGTGGTATCATCATTAGGTTGAAGATGGTTGGTGAGAGGGGGGGATCCTTGAGGAACTCCGCATGCCGGTGTCCATGGAGGTGATCTTTTGGCATCTGTTATTACTTGGTAGGATCTGGTGGTGAGGAATCCCTCAAACCATTTGAGAACTGGGCCTCCGACTCCGAAGTATTCTAGTTTATGACGTAATATTCCATTATCAACCATGCCGAAGGCCCTTCACATGTCAAATTGTAGTACGAGTATGTTCTTACCAGTTGCGATTGTTTTCTTGAATGAGTTCATTGCTGCCACTAGTAAAGTTTCGGTGCTGTGATTTGATCGAAATCCTGATTGTGACTCATGTAGAATTGAGTGTTTAGTTAGATACTCGGTGAGTTGTTTCGTAACTATGCCTTCCATTATTTTGGTTATAAGCGGAATATATGCAACTGGTCGGTAATTAGTTAGGTCCATTGTGCTTTTCTTAGCATCTTTTGGCAGAGGAGTGAGTAGGATGTTTCCTTTATTCGTGGGGAATAAACCGTTTTAGAGTCTGTGGTTTACTTGGTCCGTAAGGTCTTTCTTGAATTGTTTGGGGGCGGCTCTTATTAAGCTAACAGGGCAAATGTCTAGTTTGCATTGAGACTTGCTATATTTTTTAACCCATTGTGAGAGTTCATCTACTGAGATTTTGTCGAAGTTGGTCCATGAACGATCTGTTGGGTATTCCCCAGGTTTTGGATCTAGGCATTCTAGGATGCTTGTAAAATCGGTGGTATTAGTAGGTATCATGCGTCGGAGTTTTATAATTTTTTCGTTAAAATATTTTGCTATGTTGGTAGCGGATGGGGTGTCTGTGTTGTTATAGGTAACCGGTGTAGTGTTTAGGAGTTTGTTCACGAGTGAGAAGAGTTTATGTGTATCCTTGTAATTTGGTCCTATCATGGTTTTGTAGTACATTCTTTTAGTTTGTCTGATTTTGTATTTGTAATTTCTTTACAACTGCTTCCATTCGTTAAGAGTATGTTTGTCTTTTTTCTTGCTCCATATTCTTTCCAGTCTTCTGACCTGTGTTTTTAAGTCTTTCAATTCTTCATTAAACCATGGTATTGAGTTTTTTCTTTTTGAGGATCTAGTTTGGAGCGGTGCTATACTGTCTAGTATTGCTGTGCATCTGTTGTCCCATTCTTGTAGAAATTGGGGTGAGTCTGTAGGCGTTGCCCATTCATCAGTACAAAGTTCTTGCCAGAATGTTAGTGGGTCTATTTTGCCTCTTGTAGTATAGGTTCTTTTTTCTTGTTTTCGTTGTGACCCTTTTGTTTTCCAGGAGAGGGAGGTATTTGCTTTGTAATGGTCTGACCATGGTGTAGCTGTCCATTTTGTGTCTGTGATAGTGAGGATGGGTTCTGATGAAAATTTGTGAGTTATAATGTCTAGTATGTGTCCTTTTTTGTGAGTAGGTTGCATGTTAGGCCAGTGGAGCTCCCATAATTGGATGAATTCCTTGCATTCGTTTACGTTATTTATGTTAGTGTCTTCAAGGTGAAGGTTGATGTCCCCTGCTATGAGGAGGTTCTGGGAGGACATGCAAGTGTTTGATATGAAGTCCATAAAGTGTGTTTGTGAATCTTTCCACTTGCCCGGGGGCCTGTAGAAAATAATTAGGTTTAGTTGGCCAAGTAGATCGGGGTGGTTGATTCTAACTGAGGCTATTTCAAGTTAGGGTAGGATGGATTCTGCTGTTGTAGTAACTGTGAATTGTGATTTATAGATTATTGCTATGCCTCCTCCTCTTTTTCCTTCTCTTGTCCAATGGGTAATTTTGTATCCTGGTGGACAAAGTTCTAAGATTATTGGGTCTTTGGAGTCATGGACTCAGGTTTCGCTAATGAGTAAGAAATCAAGGTGGTCTTCCTTGATCCAGTTGGTCAATGTTGTGGTTTGACTACTGATCTAGCATTGGTGTAACCTATTTGTATTAGTTGGTGTTGTTCTTTTGGATTCGGGTTTTCTACTTTTTAACCAGTTTTCAATCTACAATAGAATACTACCTTCTATCCCATGACTCTCCAGTTTCCTCTGGAGTCTTTCATGAGGTAGTTTATCAAATGCCTGTTGAAAATCCAGATACACAATTATGCACGTTTGCTCACTCCTTCAATGAAATGTAATAGGTTGGTGAGACAAGATTTCCCTTCACTAAATCCGTGTTGGCTTTGTCTCATTAACCCATGCTTTTGAATATGCTCTGTAATTTTGTTCTTTATAATAGTCACAACCATTTTGCCTGACACCGACGTCAGACTCACCGGTCTATAATTTCCTGGATCTCCTCTAGGACCTTTTTTAAAAATTGGCGTTACATTGGCCATCCTCCAATCTTCCGGTACCATGCTTAATTTTAAGGCTAAATTACATATTACTAACAATAGTTCTGCAAGTTCATTTTTCAATTCTATCAGTACTCTGGGATAAATACCATCCAGTCCAGGAGATTTGCTATTCTTCAATTTGTCAAATTGCACCATTACATCCTCCAGGTTTATAGAGATTTCATTCAATTTCTCTGACTTGTCAGCTTTGAATACCATTTTTGCCACCAGTATCTCACCCAAATCTTCCTCGGTAAAGACCAAAGCAAAGAATTCATTTAATGTCTCTGCTATGGCTTTGTCTTCCTTGATTGCCCCTTTTCCTCTTTTGTCATCTAGCGAAATTTAGGTCGACCTTAGAGATGATCGTCCCCGATTTTCGGCAATAATGGAAACTGAGGACGCCCATCTCAGAAATGACCAAATCCAAGCCCTTTGGTCATGGGAGGAGCCAGCATTCGTAGTGCACTGGTCCCCCTGACATGTCACCAACTGGGCACCCTAGGGGGCACTGCAGTGGACTTCAGAAATTGCTCCCAGGTGCATAGCTCCCTTACCTTGGGTGCTGAGCCCTCCAAAACCCACTCCCCACAACTGTACACCACTACCATAGCCCTTATGGGTGAAGGAGGGCACCTACATGTGGGTACAGTGAGTTTCTGGTGGGTTTTGAAGGGCTCACATTTACCACCACAAATGTAACAGGTGGGGGGTGGGCCTGGGTCCGCCTGCCTGAGGTGCACTGCACACACTAAAACTGCTTCAGGGACCTGCATACTACTGTCATGGAGCTGGGTATGATACTTGAGGCTGGCATAGAGGCTGGAAACAATATTTTTAAAAACGTTTTTGAGGGTGGGAGAGGGTTAGTGAACACTGGGGGAGTAAGGGGAGATCAACCCCAATTCCCTCCGGTGGTCATCTGGTCATTTAGAGCACATTTTTGTGGATTGGTCGTAAGAAAAAAAGGACCAGGTAAAGTCGTCCAAGTGTTCGTCAGGGATGCCCTTCTTTTTTCGATTATCACTCGAGGACGCCCATGTGTTAGGTACGCCCAAGTCCTGCCTTCGCTATGCCTCTGACACGCCTCCGTGAACTTTGGTCGTCCCCGCGATGGAAAGCAGTTAAGGACACCCAAAATCGGCTTTCAAATATGCCAATTTGGGCGACCCTGGGAGAAGGATGCCCATCTACCGATTTGTGTCGAAACATGGGCGCCCTTCTCTTTCGAAAATAAGCCTGTTAGTGTACCTCCTTCATGACTCACAGGTGGGCTTCGTTAAGGGCCGCTCAGTGGCTAAGAACCTTAGAAAAATCTTGGCTACTTTGGAGTATGGACATCAGAGAGATTTACAGATGTTGCTTATTAGCTTCAATGCTGAGGAGGCTTTTGACCGAGTACACTGGGATTTTCTTTTTGCCTCCTTGGAAGCATATGGTTTTACGGGTTGTTTTGTATCAGTCATTAAGGTGCTCTATTCAGCACCCCGCGCTAAGGTGCTTGTTAATGTGCTGGAGTCCCAAGTTTTTCCTGTATTGAATGAGATGAGGCAGGGCTGCCCCCTTTCACCTCTACTTTTTGTGTTGTCATTGGACCCCCTTCTCCAATATATTATGGCAAACCCCTCCATTCAGGGAGTTCAGATCGGCTCAGAGCTTCAAGGTAGCATCTTTTGCTGACGACCTTTTAGTGCATCTCACAAATCCGCAGGAATCCCTCCCAGTATTGCTTGACACGTTTCGGGAATATGGCGATTATGCAGGGTTTCATCCAAATTTAGACAAATCAAAGGCATTACCATAATCTCCACAGTTGCAGCACACTTGGGGACCAGGTTTTCCTTTATGATGGACAGTCAGTTCTTTCAAATATTTGAGTTTTGGTTTAGCAATGTGCAACGTTTCATCACTGCACCATCTTAATATCTGGGTCCTTCTGGAGGAAACTAGACGGCAGTTGGAAAGTTGGAAAGACTTCTTTCTATCATTGTTGGGCAGGGTGAGTCTTCTGAAAATGGTCCTGTGGCTCTATGTTTTACAGACCTTACCTCTACACCTATTGCAGAAATACTTGAAAGGCATTTATCATTTATTTAGCCGTTTTTACTGGGCTCACAGAAAACTGAAGGTTAGTTGGCATATATGATGGGCAGCTGAAAACAAGGGGGTCTAGAGTTTCCAATCTGAGGCTACATAATCAAGCATGTTTACTGCGTCATTTGGGAGACTGGTTTTGTCATTCTCAGATTCATATGTCTTTGAGATAGAGCACACATACTATGCTCCCTATAATTTTTTCTCCTTGTTACATCATAAACCAATTCAGATGACTGGAAGGCAAGATGGCAGCCTGGAGTAATGAGAAGACGCTTCTAAACTAACCTCTACTTTCCTGGAAAGTTGCAAAGTTTCTTCCTTTCATATTCCTAAGAGAAGGGGCATACAATGCGCCTATCCCACAGCGCTAGTCTCGCCAATGGTGGGGGCGTTGGACCGCTTCTTTTATCCAGGAACAATGTTGGGATCCATATCTTCGCTGCCGGGGAGAGGGCTGCCATGCCCCCAGCCTGAAGCAGAGACATCGTTGAGTCCCGAGGTACGGATGCCACCTCCTATGCCAGCGGTGAACCGAGAAGAGACCAGGAAGCCCTTAGTTTCCAAGAGGCGATAGGGCTTCCTGGTGCGGGCTCCAACTCAAGTAGTATAGCGCCAAACATTTCTGCACAGACAGCTGCAGATCAAAGTGGTGAGAGTGCTCTTGATAAAAACAGCACAACGAGGGAGACACAGCCGTCAAAGGAATCTTTAGCTGAGTTTGGCGCATTAAGTCTTTTTTGCCACAAAAACCATACAATTACTTTAGACGCCATTTGGGAGGCTCTTTTGGGCCTAGAAACTTATTTTTCACAAAAGCTTTTTCCTTTAACTCAGCAATCTCAAATTCTATCAGAACAAATACCTAAACTAGAGGAAAAATATTAACAATGGATAAAGAGATTGGGATTAATACTAATGATATACAAAATTTTCAACAAACTCAAGTAAACTTAATAAAAAAGAATATGTTTCTTCAGAATAAGATTGAAATTCTGGAAAACCAACAGAGATCTAATACATTGAGATTAATACATTTTCCTAAACAGGTTTCAATTGCTCCTCTTATAACTTTTAAAAAATACTTGAAGATTCCAGAACAAGCATATCCTCCGATCTCAAAAATTTACTATTTGTTACCTTATGTAAAAAAGGAGATTGATCAAGATGAAGGGACAGAAGTACCCTTTGAGACTTTGAATTTGAATATAACACAAACATTTGAAGATGATAACGTGGGTTTAACAACAGCAACATTAATAGTGACGTTTGTATTACAGCCTGATAGGGATTGGATATTGAAGCAATTTTTCCATCATAGAGAACAGCTTTTTTTGAATTGCAAAGTCAGAATGTTTCCGGACTTTTCTAAAGTAACCCAAAAGAGAAGCCAAGAGTTTCTTAAACTGCGCTCAAGAGTTAAACAATTGGGTGGTCTTTTCTGGTTGAATTTCCCCTGTAAATGTGTATTGAAACTCAGTTAAATATGTAATTTTTGATCCTAAACAATTAAGTTCTTTTTTAGATTCTAAGACAGTTATGACCCCTTCGTCACATCCAAGAGTTGTAATTACTTCGACTCTGTAAAAATTAAAAGTAATAATTCTGGAACCTCCTTTCTAGCCTCCTACTCCTTATTGGTATCCACAGATATTGTGAAATGCCTTCCCTATTGTGGACTAAAGATGAGTAAATTGATAAGCTGTATTACTTGTGATATGGAAATTTGTTTTGACAACAGTCATCTTTTCCGTATCAAGATGTGTTCTTGAATTAATTTGTAAATTTCTTAAAATTAAAAATAAATAAATAATCCAATTCAGATACCTTGTCATTTAAGAGGGAGCATGCTGCTTAGCCCTTTGAGGGAGGTGTGGAGTGCGCTCATTGGTAGACTGGGCGGGAGCCCACTCATGTCTGATCAGCTTTCTATTCAGGGTAATATTGATTTTGAGCCGGGATTAGACAATCCCACCTTTATCATATGGGAGCGAAGAGGCATATCACTCCTGGAGCACTTGCTGGTGGGGGAGGTTTGATCTACTTCCATTTGAAGAGCTGCAAAACCAAATGGGGGTCACATGGGGGAATTGTTTTGCTTATGCCCCAATTAAACACTATATAACATCTTTGGACAAATCACTTCTAGGCTGCCACTTGGGATCCCGATTATGAGATTTTTTCAGGAGGTGACGGACGCTGACTTTTCAGAGTTGGGGTTTCATAAATCTCTCACTAACAGGGAAGTCCATAAAGATTTTACAATCCTGAAGGATAGATGGGCAGCTGACTCAGGAGCATCGTTGGAGGATTGGGATGTTATAGATATGTTGCGGAGTATCCCAGCCCTGACAACAAATACGAGACTCAGAGAATGTGGATATAGGGTGGTATTTCAGGCATATACGACCAAAACACAATTCACCCATGTAGGTCATGAGATCCTAAATGTTCCAAATGTGATCAATTCCCTCACTCTTTTTACCACACTTTTTGGAAATGCCCTCGAATTCAGAATTTTGGGGCACATATCAGGACATTTTTGATTAGATTACTGGGACATGGAATACAAGGTACAATGGAACAATTTTTACTTGATAAGCCCAGAGCCTTTCAATCCTTACCTAAATAAGTCATCCTTCTGTGTCACAAATTGTGTCTTGTGGCTCGAAAAAATATTTTGCTGTATTGGACATCACCTGAATCCCCAGCCTTTTGGCACTGGAGGAACCAATTGCACCTTTTGGCAACTTGGGAGGCTAGGGAAGTGCGAGGATCCTCTAAATGTAAGAAGCGTTTTATACTGATTTGGAATCCTTATTTACAAATCTTTAGCCTTCAAGTTGTAGCCTCATTGTCAACACTTTATAAACGATGAATTTAACATCCTTTAGAACTCTTTTTATCCAGTCAGCTTCTAGTATAAGAAGGGGGGAGGGGGGACTTTTAAGATTGGGTGGAGCATTGGAGACCAGAGTAATGTGTCTTACTCAGGGAAGGGGAGGTCAAGGGGGGATGGCTGTAGGGGTATAGCTGATAAAACATTTCATGTTCCTGCTGGATATTTGGTCATATTCCCTTGTATTCATAATTTGTGCACATAAAAGCACTAGATTAAGGAGGGGGGGTCTGGGATGGGGTGGTAATGTTAAAACAAAAAGTTGATGGTTTGCTTCACATTATGACTGCTTTGTTAGTTACATTTTGGATACCTAAATTGTTGTTTGCAATCTATTTGAGTGTCATCAATAAAAATTGTTGTAACACAAAGCACACTTGGAACAGCAACAGAGGCCATTGGTAGGAACAGTGGTGAATGATTGGGTAAAAGATAAGGGGGGGCAGAGGACCTGTATATTAGATGAGGTATGTGAACATGTATCCAAATCCACCCAGATCAGAAGACCAAGGGACACTGTTACATGAATTAGCATGTGCTAACTGTTAACACATAGCTATGCTAACAACTGCCAGTGGCTTCACACTTGGTACATGCTAAATCATGTGCAAAGTGCATGGCATGGAATGGAGTGGAAAATGGGTAGATAATGAGCATGGCCTGAGTATGGATTATACCTTGCAGTCAGTGCTCAGTAACTTACTGCTCGGTAAACTAAGCCTACGCCTTAATGTTATATAGAAATATGACCCCTAGTGGCAGTCACAGAAGACTACTGCTGGGGTGCCATTTTGAAGGTGGCACAACACAAGGCAAGAATGACTGGGCATCACTCCTGCTGCAGACCCCCGGACCTCGCTGAACTCCAGAAGACTTCTGCCCCGGGCCTCAGGGACATTTCCTAGATACCTCATGGACCCCCCTGGACCACCAAGGATTTATGAAGATAGTCCCTGTGGGAGGTTGAGGCTGCTGCTTAATTTGGGGGTTTAAGGCAGGGGGTGGGCCAGAGGATCTGCAGGCCTGGGAGCACTGGGCTACATTTTTGTGGCCCGATGCCCCTGAATGGTAAAATGACCCCACAAGTTGATTGGGGCATTTGCATAGTAATGAGATGCAAAACATGCATTTGCATATTTTGCATCTCAATACTACTTAACCTGCAGCGACTTATTTATTGCCACAGTATTTTAGGTTAGGCAGCATTAGGGCTGTTTAAAATTCACGTTAAGAGCCAATTAACACAGCTTAAAGCCCGAATGCCGCTTGATGAATCCCCCCTAAACGCACATTAGTGCTTAATGCAGCTTAGTAAAGGACCTCATAGTGATTTGCTCCATATCACACACAAGTTCAGTTTATCTAAACCAATCACCGGGCACTAGGAAGTTGACCATAATAACTTAAAAAGAAAAAATTAGGATAACTTCCCCTGGTTTTTACTTACCATCATGTGGCATTGATAAAAGGATATATTGCAGTGTTTTTACTGAGCAGTTTCCAAGAAAGTTCTGCAAACTGCCTATGTCTGTACATTTAAAAAAGAAAAAAGATAATTTTCCTCCATGGACAGGCATGCCTTCCACTGGATAGTTTTCCTCCCACCCAGTTTGTATTCTTTTACTGGACCAAGTTGTTTTACAGCCCTAAGAAAAATGAGAAGTTTTTTGCTAGTAGACACTGAATGTGTATATTTTACAGTCCATTTCTTTTCCTGAGAAGACTTTAAGCCAGAAACCACATACTTAAACCAGAAAATACTGTGGCTTATTTTGATGTGTTTTGAAGTAAAACATATACTGCCAGCCTTACACTGGACTGTTCTAGCATAAAACTTGCTGACTTTATGTGGTCCAGAAGAAACAGAAGACACGTCTTCTAATATTGAAAAAGCTTTTATTCCAAACAGACTGGAGCTTACAACGCCCGACGTGGCCATGCTTTTTCCTCCTAGAGGCTGCATCAGGAACTTAGACTAT
Organism: Microcaecilia unicolor; assembly: GCF_901765095.1. Lineage (NCBI taxonomy): Eukaryota > Metazoa > Chordata > Amphibia > Gymnophiona > Siphonopidae > Microcaecilia > Microcaecilia unicolor. The sequence goes on along the minus strand of NC_044034.1, from coordinate 183,970,745 downwards.
TAGGGTCCCTCTGGGCATATCCACCTTATAGTTACTTGATTCTCCAAAAACAGGCAGGTTTGATTTAAAAAAAAAAAAAAAAACAAGCATGCCCCAGGTGTGCATGATCATAAACAGTTGGTCCACAGCTAGGACCCTTTTCGGCCTTCCGTGTATAAACAACATGCGAACATTTCGTCCATTTGCTTCAGGCCTACTATCAGATGGGAGAGAGTAGTGGGACAGGCACAGCGTCCTCCTCCTTTCTGTTTCCTTAGAACACTCTGGGTTGTGGACCATTGAGGTTGTCTGTAAATGTGAAGCAAATTGAAGTCGTTAAATTGCGGGAGGATTGTGAAAAATTACAAGAGGACCTTACGAGGTTGGGACACTGAGTGACTAAATGGCAGATGACGTTTAATGTCAGCAAGTGAAAAGTGATGCACGTGGGAAAGAGGAACCCGAATTATAGCTACATCATGCAAGGTTCCACGTTAGGAGTCACAGACCAAGAAAGGGATCTAGGTGTCGTTGATGATGCGTTGAAACCTTCTGCTCAGTGTGCTGCTTCGGCTAAGAAAGCAAATAGAATGTTAGGTATTATTAGGAAAGGAATGGAAAACAAAAATAAGGACGTTATAATGCCTTTGTATTGCTCCATGGTGCGACCGCACCTCGAATATTGTGTTCAATTCTGGTCGCTGCATCTCAAAAAAGATGTAGTGGAATTAGAAAACGTGCAGAGAAGGGCGACGAAAATGATAAAGGGGATGGGACGACTTCCCTATGAGGAAGACTAAAGCGGCAAGGGCTCTTCAGCTTGGAGAAAAGGTGGCCGAGGGGAGATATGATAGAGGTCTATAAAATAATGAGTGAAGTTGAACGGGTAAACGTGAAGCGTCTGTTTACGCTTTCCAAAAATACTAGGACTAGGGGGCATGCGATCAAGCTACAAAGTAGTACATTTAAAACGAATCAGAGAAAATGTTTCTTCACTCAACGTGTAATTAAACCCTGGACTTCACTGCCAGAAAATGTGGTAAAGACGGTTAGCTTAGCAGAGTTTAAAAAAGGTTTGGACAGCTTCCTAAGGGAAAAGTCCATAGACCATTATTAAATTGGACTTGGGGGAAAATCCACTATTTCTGGGATAAGCAGTATAAAATGCTTTGTACTTTTTGGGGATCTTGCCGGGTATTTGTGACCTGGATTGGCCACTGTTGGAGACAGGATGCTGGGCTTGATGGGCCATTGGTCTGTCCCAGTATGGCAATACTTATGTACTTATGTACTTATGTAAAGGTACCATGTTAAAAGATATGGGATTTGTGAGGTTCCATTTTAAAAACAAAGAGGGGCATAATCGAATGAAAACGTCTACCTCCATCAGCGTTTATCTCCAAGAACGGGTCCGTGAAGGGGCGGACCGAACAGTATTTTCGCAAAAAATAGACGTCCATGTTTTATTCGACAATTTGTGAGCTGGGCGTTTTTGTTTTTCAGCGATAATGGAAAATGAAAGCGCCCAGCTCAAAAACTAATAAATCCAAGGCATTTGTTCATGGGAGGGGCCAGGATTCGTAGTGCACTGTCCCCCCTCACATGCCAGGACACCAACCGGGCACCCTAGGGGGCACTTTTACAAAAACAAAAAAAAGGTAAAAGAGCTCCCAGGTGCATAGCACCCTTCCCTTGTGTGTTGAGCCCCGCAAATCCCCCTCAAAACCCACTGCCCACAAGTCTACACCATTACTATATCCCTAAGGGGTGAAGGGGGCACCTACATGTGGGTACAGTGGATTTGGGGGGTTGGACGACTAATAAGCATTAAGCAGCACAATTGTAACAGGTAGGGGAGGGATGGGCCTGGGTCCACCTGCCTGAAGTCCACTGCACCCCCTAACAACTGCTCCAGGGACCTGCATACTGCTGCCAGGGAGGTGGGTATGACATTTGATGGTGAAAATAAAAAATTGTGAAACATCATTTTTTTGTGGTGGGAGGGGGTTAGTGACCACTGGGGGAGTCAGGGGAGGTCATCCCCGATTCCCTCTGGTGGTAATCTGGTCATTTAGGGCACTTTTTGGGGCCTTATTCGTGAAAAAACAGGGTCCAGGAAAAGTGCCCTAAATTCTAGCTACAAACGCATACTTTTTTTCCATTATCGGCGAAAGGCGCCCATCTCTGTTCGGGTGATAACCATGCCCCAGTCCCGCCTTCACCACGCCTCCGACACGCCCCCGTCAACTTTGTACGCTTCTGCGATGGAGTGCAGTTGAAAACGTCCAAGTTCGGCTTTCGATTATACCGCGTTATTCGTTTTTATGAGATAAACGTCCATCTCCCGATTTAGGTCGGAACTTGGGCGTTTTTCTCGTTCGATTATAAGCAGGAAAGGATCCTTAGAGGCCATTTTACTAAAGTGCTTTGAAATCTGGGCTTAACACATTGAGGGGCATAATTGAACGAAAACGTCTATCTCCATGGGCGTTTATGTCCGAGAACGGGTCCGTGAAGGGGCGGACCAAACCGTATTTTCGAAAAAAAATAGACGTCCATGTTTTATTCGACAATTTGTGAGTTGTTCGTTTTTGTTTTTCAGCGATAATGGAAAATGAAAGCGCCCAGCTCAAAAACGAATAAATCCAAGGCATTTGTTCGTGGGAGGGGCCAGGAGTCGTAGTGCACTGATCCCCCTCACATGCCAGGACACCAACCGGGCACCCTAGGGGGCACTTTTACAAAAACAAAAAAAAGGTAAAAGAGCTCCCAGGTGCATAGCACCCTTCCCTTGTGTGTTGAGCCCCCCCAAATCCCCCTCAAAACCCACTGCCCACAAGTCTACACCATTACTATATCCCTAAGGGGTGAAGGGGGGCACCTACATGTGGGTACAGTGGGTTTGGGGGGGTTGGACGACTAATAAGCATTAAGCAGCACAATTGTAACAGGTAGGGGGGGGATGGGCCTGGGTCTACCTGCCTGAAGTCCACTGCACCCCCTAACAACTGCTCCAGGGACCTGCATACTGCTGCCAGGGAGGTGGGTATGACATTTGAGGGTGAAAATAAAAAGTTGTGAAACATCATTTTTTGTGGTGGGAGGGGGTTAGTGACCACTGGGGGAGTCAGGGGAGGTCATCCCCGATTCCCTCTGGGGGTAATCTGGTCATTTAGGGCACTTTTTGGGGCCTTATTCGTGAAAAAACAGGGTCCAGGAAAAGTGCCCTAAATGCTAGCAACAAACGCATACTTTTTGTCCATTATCAGCGAAAGGCGCCCATCTCTCCTCGGCCGATAACCACGCCCCAGTTCCGCCTTCGCCACGCCTCTGACACGCCCCCGTCAACTTTGTACGCTTCCGCGATGGAGTGCAGTTGAAAACGTCCAAAATCGGCTTTCCATTATATCGATGTATTCGTTTTTGTGAGATAAACGTCTATCTCCCGATTTGGGTCGAAATCTAGGCGTTTTTCTCTTTCAATTATAAGGTGGATTGTAATGTAGGATTTTACAACATGCAAAGCTCAGATTTAATGTAGCACCATTGCATTCCCTCTATGCGTTATTGCAGGTCAAGCATTGGCATATGGGACCTACAGGACATTAATACAGGACTACTTATCACAATAACCCAAGTAGATTATATTACAATAGTCAAATTTGATCCTTAGGAAACTTGACTACTATAATGTGCTTGGGCTTACCAAAATATCTATTAAGAAAAATTCAAACGGTTCAAAATATGGCCTTACACCTAATATCCTCTTTACATAAAACAGATAGAATTACTCCCTATTTTATCAGAATTCATTGGTTGACTATTGAGGCAAGGATATTTTTTAAGTTGGGCTGTTTGTTATGGAAAATTACATTTGGACAAGTTCCACTATACATGATCACTCTTGTACATTATACAGTGGCAAGTTATTCATATAATTTCTGGAAGTCGGCAATATTTGATCACCCGAGTCCTAAAGGTGTTAGCTCTAAGAAACTTTTTAATTGCTTGTTTGCTTTTCAAAGTGCAAAATTTTAGAAATTCTTACCAGATAATCTTAGAAATATTATTAACTATACCATGTTTAAGAAAGATCTGAAGACACTATTGTTTCAGATTTATGTAACAAAGAAATAACCTGATTATAGTTACTTTTATTGTTTTATCAGTATTACTATTATGTGACTCTGTTCTAAGGTTTAAGTATTATTTTATGCTATATTACATTACTTCCTAGACTATTGTGTTCTAGAATCTTGTTATCCACTGTGAACTATATTCATGGGAAACGGCAGGCTATAAGTGAACTAACTGCAACTGTAATTCTGCGTTATACAGTTAGGGTCAGATTCTATATATGGCACTCCAAATTAGGCAAAATCACTATAGAGACTGTTTTGGTTTATAGACATTTAGAGACTAATTATAATTAGAGTCCTTTAGTTATAACATTTACTCCAAATTAGGTACCAGAAAAAAATCAGCACTAAGCACTGTTCTTAAGCACAGATCTCGCACCTGCTGAATTCTGGTGTAAATTCTGGCACCCAAGTTAGGTGTACTGACCCAGTATTCTATAACTATTGCACAAATTTTTGGAATGCCTCTGACATGCCCATGCTCCTCCTCCCATGGCTACGCCCTCTTTCAAGACACACGCTATTGGAGTTAAGCGCACTGCCTTATAGAATAGCATGCAGCCAGGTGTGTGGGCAAATCCTAATTGTTGCCAGTTAGTGTCAAAAATTGATATTGGCACCCCAATATTGGCTCATTAACCAATTAAGTTGCCTGCACATCTCAGGATCACACTGAACTTTTGGCGCATATATTTGGGTGACCTTTATAGAATCCGGGGGTTAGGGTACACATGGAGGGGCATAATCGAAAGGAGCGCCCAAGTTTTCCTGAGGATGTCCTCGCAGGACATCCCAGCGAAGGGGCGGGAAGACCTGTATTATCGAAACAAGATGGGCGTCCATCTTTAGTTTCGATAATACGGTCGGGGACAACCAAATCACGAAATTTAGGTCGACCTTAAAGATGGTCGTCCTTAGGGATGATCGTCCCCGATTTTCGGCAATAATGGAAACCGAGGACGCCCATCTCAGAAACAACCAAATCCAAGCCATTTGGTTGTGGGAGGAGCCAGCATTAGTAGTGCACTGGTCACCCTCACATGCCAGGACACCAACCGGGCACCCTAGGGTGCACTGCAGTGGACGTCAGAAATTGCTCCCATGTGCATAGCTCCCTTACCTTGGGTGCTGAGCCCCCCAACCCCCCCAAAAACCCACTACCCACAACTGTACAACACTACCATAGCCCTAAGGAGTGAAGGGGGGCACCTACATGTGGGTACAGTGGGTTTGTGGTGGGTTTTGAAGGGCTCACATTTACCACCACAAGTGTAACAGGTAAGGGGGGGATGGGCATGGGTCTGCCTGTCTGAAGTGCACTGCACCCACTAAAACTGCTCCAGGGAGCTGGGTATGACATTTGAGGCTGTCATACAGGCTGGCAAAAAATATTAGAAAAGTTTTTTTTAGGGTGGGAGGGGGTTAGTGACCACTGGGAGAGTAAGGGGAGGTCATCCCCGATTCCCTCCGGTGGTCATCTGGTCAGTTAGGGCACCTTTTTGTGGCTTGGTTGTAAGAAAAAATGGACCAAGTAAAGTCGTCCAAGTGCTCGTCAAGGACGCCCTTCTTTTTTCCAGACTCCGCCCTTTTTGCCTCGCCTCACCCCACGCGTGGAACAAACTCCCCGAGCCCATACACCAGGCCCCCTCCCTGCCCATCTTCAAATCTCTGCTTAAAGCCCACCTCTTCAATGTCGCCTTCGGCACCTAACCTCTACACCTCTGCCCAGGAAACCTAGACTGCCCAACTTGACATTTCGTTCCTTAGATTGTAAGCTCCTTTGAGCAGGGACCGTCCTTCTTTGTTTATTTTGTACAGCGCTGCGTAACCCTAGTAGCGCTCTAGAAATGTTAAGTAGTAGTAGTAGTAGTAGAGGATGCCCATGTGTTAAGCACGCCCCAGTCCCACCTTCACTATGCTTCCAAAACGCCCCCGTGAACTTTGGTCATCCCCGCGACAGAAAGCAGTTAAGGACACCCAAAATCGGCTTTCAATTATGCGGATTTGGGCGACCCTGGGAGAAGGATGCCCATCTCCCGATTTGTGTCAAAAGATGGCCGCCCTTCTCTTTCGAAAATAAGCCTGTAAGTATAACACTAACTGGCTAATGTTTCTACACCCAAACTCTGCCCAAGCCATATTCCCTCAGAGAAAATGTCTGAAAGGAAGCTGATCAGGTGCATGGAGGAGGAGAGCCCAAAAGCAGCAGCTGCAGGGAGCCAGCTGGGTAAAAGACAGCATTACTTCCCAAACCATTCCATGGCATTAGCCTTGCCCCCAGCTGTGATGTCATCTTCTGCTGCCTGTTTTTGCGAGTCTCCCTGCTTGCAGCCTTGAAGCTGACTTGGTGTGTGGAGGAGGAGAGCCCAAGAACAGCAGCTGCAGGGAGCCAGCTGGGTGAAAGAGAGTATTGCTTCCCAGTCCATCCTGCAGTGTTAGCCACACCCTCAGCTATGATGTCATCTTCTGCTGCCTATGTTTGCCAGTCTCCTTGCTTGCGGCCACAGACAAACGGCCCGTGGAGTGTGCGACCAAAGGGGGTCACGCCCCTTTGGTGCCTCTTAGCTGCTAGTGTGGTGCAGCAGGACTCTTAAAAGAGTGAAGAGAAAGATTAAGGTGAAGGTACCTCTACTCCATTGGCAGTTATGAGTGTCCCTATGGACAGATACCTAGCAACTCTGGCTCCGGTGAGTACGGTATCTCAGCTGAACTCTTCAGTCATCTTCAAGTTTGGGGGCATCTTTTAGCACCATTGAGAGGGTACACCTCCCTACCCAGTCACTGGAAGCTCACATGACTTGATTCTACCGCTAACATTACAAGACCCTGCTAAACCTGGTCAAGGAAATGTGAATGAGAAACAGGGGTCTTCTTTGGCTGTTGTTAAAAAATTGTTGCCTATTCCAAAACCAATAGCTTTGACTGTGGACTCTGCTGTAACATCAGATGTTCCTGTAGTTAGAGAAAGCCAAGGTAACATTTCAATGGAAAATAACATATGCCTAATGGGTACAGCAAGAGGCTGAAAATCAGGAAGGCCCAGTTCAAATCTTGCTGCTGCTCCTTGTGATCTTGGATAAGTCACTTAACTTTCCTTTGCCTCAGGTACAATGATATTACATGGAAATGCTTTCAAAACAAATAGGAGGAAATATTTTTTTCAAACAAAGAAGAGTTAAGCTCTGGAACTTGTTGCCAGAGGATGAGGTAACAGCAGTTTGCGTATCTGGGTTTTAAAAAGGTTTAGACAAGTTCCTGGAGGAAAAGTCTATAGTCTACTATTGAGACAGACATGGGGAAGCCACTGCTTGCCCTGGGGTTGACAGCATGAAGTGTTGTTACTCTTTGGGTTTCTGGCAAGTACATGTGACCTGGAATGGCCACTGTTAGAAGCAGGATACTGGGCTAGGTGGACCATTGGTCTGACCCTGTATAGCTATTCTTATGTTCTTATTGTGAGTCCTCTAAGGACAGGACAATATCTACTGTACCTGAATCTAGCTCTCAAACTTCTGTGTATGGGTAGGATGTAGGCGGGACTATGTGCAAAATCATCAAATATCATTATTTTCCTCCCTTGATCTAAACTCTCCAGAAAACTTTTGTTCTGGACAAGAGTTATATAACCCCATATGTACTTATATGGGCTAAGGCTGGGCTATTGTCAGACAAGGCTTTTACTGAGGTAAATTGGTGTCTCCCTGGGTGAAAATTGTCCTTCTCAAGCATATAGGAGTCAATATTCTATAAGTTACATATGTTGGTGGGAGCCTCACCTATATCATACCCATGCTTCGCCCATGCGTACACACCTCTTGCAAATATGCACTATGCAAGATAGCTGCATGAGAGGTATGCTGCATCTTAATCGACTCCAGTTAGTGCCAATAATTGTTTGTTAAAAAGCCAGTTATTAGCACTAATTGGCTTCTTATTCAATTAAATTACACACACAATTTTGGCGCCTTTATAGAATTAGGGGTATGTGTGTCTAAACAACTCCATCCCCAGGAAATCCTCTGCTTAGATCATGCAAACTTATCTTATATAGGCTGAAAAATTACTGGAAGAAAAAGCAAGCTCCAAAAGGCTGCAGGTGCTTTTTCCCAAGACAATTTGCACTCGCACCTTTTCTTCGAAAACTGGTCATACATAAAAATACTGGTAGACTTTGCACCAGTGTGAGCAGTTTTGAAAATTCCTCCCTCTGTGAACTATTTTATAAATGATTTTTCACATGCAAAGACCTTGTTACGTGCATGAAAGCGCTCTTATAAAATTACCCCATGTGTTACACACATAAAAATATGCACAGTGCCAAGAAGGCATATACTTTTATATGGCCTCACGTAGATGTGTTCTGGGCAGAGTGGCAGTGAAGTCATGATAAATGCACATTGGACTAGATTCTATATATCACACCTAAAAAATCAGCAGACAAAAATAATATGCCTAGATGTATTCTATAAAGTTTGCCTAAATTTATTCATACTTTATACAATACGCCTACATTTCCACATGGTTTATAGAATACACCGAGTGCCCATCTGTGTAACTAAATTTAGTCACAAGCAGTTACACCAAGTAAAACTTGGTGTAAACGTCGACACCTAAATTAGGCATGGACCAGGTGCATTTTATAAAATGTGCATAAAGTTTAGAAACGCTCATGACCTGCCCAGTCCACAATCATGGCCCCTTTTCAACTGTGTGACTCAGAATTTACACACATCAAACATATAAATGGCAAGTGACCGACTCACCTGCAGATGCGCAATAGAGACTTCCCTCTCTGTCCCGCCCTCACGTCAAGACGTGATGACGTCAGAGGGTGGAACAGAGTGGAAAACGGAGTCGGAGTCACTGTCGGACGCTGCCGCTGCAGCCTGGAAACTAACATCACGCACACCAACCTCCACCCTCCCCCCATCCCTGCCGCCGCTCCCGCCCCCCTCTGTATCAGGCCCCCTACACTGACCTGACAGCGCCTCTCACCTCCGTGTGGAAGCGCTGCAGGCAGCAGCAGAGCGATCTGCTGCTGCCTGCAGCGCTTTCACACAGAGGTGAGAGGCGCTGTCAGGTCAGTGCAGGGGGCCCGGCACAGAGGGGGGAGGGAGCGGCGGCGAGGAGGGTAGCTGGAAATCTCGCCCGTTTTAACGGGCTTAACGGCTAGTCACATTATAAAATACGCTTAGACAGTTCTGAGTGTGAATTATAATTAATGCCAATTAGTGTCAATACTTGCTTGTTAATTGGCAATTATTAGTACATAAGTACATAAGTAGTGCCATACTGGGAAAGACCAAAGGTCCATCTAGCCCAGCATCCTGTCACCGACAGTGGCCAATCCAGGTCAAGGGCACCTGGCACGCTCCCCAAACGTAAAAACATTCCAGACAAGTTATACCTAAAAATGCGGAATTTTTCCAAGTCCATTTAATAGCGGTCTATGGACTTGTCTTTTAGGAATCTATCTAACCCCTTTTTAAACTCCGTCAAGCTAACCGCCCGTACCACGTTCTCCGGCAACGAATTCCAGAGTCTAATTACACGTTGGGTGAAGAAAAATTTTCTCCGATTCGTTTTAAATTTACCACACTGTAGCTTCAACTCATGCCCTCTAGTCCTAGTATTTTTGGATAGCGTGAACAGTCGCTTCACATCCACCCGATCCATTCCACTCATTATTTTATACACTTCTATCATATCTCCCCTCAGCCGTCTCTTCTCCAAGCTGAAAAGCCCTAGCCTTCTCAGCCTCTCTTCATAGGAAAGTCGTCCCATCCCCACTATCATTTTCGTCGCCCTTCGCTGGCGCTGATTGGCTTGTTAACTAATTAAGTTGTGTACACAAATCTGGAATATGACCATATTTGCACACACAACTTAAGTCTTACTATATAGAATCCGGGGGATTGAGGGTAATATTCTACCCGTGGCTGTAAGCAGCTTGTGAGCCACTTCCATATTCAATTCTGGGGCATGCTCAGCTCCTGGAATTGAATATCCAGGTATGTGTGCTGACCTGGAAGTTAACCAGGCACAGGCCGATATTCAGACCAGTGCCCAGTTAACTCAGGGGGTCTTTTACAAAGGTATGGTATTGATTTTAGCATGTGCTAATGACTAGCGCATGTTAAACGCTAGAGATAAGTGCATAAGTAATGCCATACTGGGAAAAGACCAAAGGTCCATCGAGCCCAGCATCCTGTCCCCGACAGCGGTCAATCCAGGTCAAGGGCAAGTTTCCCAAACGTATAAACATTTTATACAAGTTATTCCCGAAATTGTGGATTTTTCCCAAGTCCATTTAGTAGCGGTCTATGGACTTGTCCTTTAGGAAACCGTCCAACCCCTTTTTAAACTCTGCCAAGCTAACCGCCTTCACTACGTTCTCTGGCAATGAATTCCAGAGTTTAATTATGCGTTGGGTGAAGAAACATTTTCTCCGATTTGTTTTAAATTTACTACACTGTAGTTTCATCGCATGCCCCTACTCCTAGTATTTTTGGAAAGCGTGAACAGATGCTTCACATCCACCTGTTCCACTCCACTCATTATTTTATATACCTCTATCATGTCTCCCCTCAGCCGTCTCTTCTCCAAGTTGAAAAGCCCTAGCCTCCTTAGTCTTTCCTCATAGGAAAGTCGTCCCATCCCTGCTATCGTTTTTGTCGCCCTTCGCTGCACCTATTCCAGTTCTACTATATCTTTCTTGAGATGCGGCGACCAGAATTGAACACAATACTCAAGGTGCGGTCGCACCATGGAGCGATACAACGGCATTATAACATCCTCACATCTGTTCTCCATACCTTTCCTAATAATACCCAACATTCTATTCGCTTTCCTAGACACAGCAGCACGCTGAGCAGAAGGTTTCAGTGTATTATCAACGATGACACCCAAATCCCTTTCTTGGTCCGTAACTCCTAATGTGGAACCTTGTATGACGTAGCTATAATTCGGGTTCTGTTTTCCCACATGCATCACCTTGCACTTGTTCACATTAAACGTCATCTGCCATTTGGCCGCCCAGTCTCCCAGTCTTGTAAGGTCCTTCTGTAATTTTTCACAATCCTCTCGTGAGTTAACGACTTTGAATAACTTTGTGTCATCAGCAAATTTAATTACCTCGCTGGTTACTCCCATCTCTAAATCATTTATAAATATATTAAAAAGCAGCAGTCCTAGCACTGACCCCTGAGGAACCCCACTAACTACCCTTCTCCATTGTGAATACTGCCCATTTAACCCCACTCTTTGTTTCCTATCCTTCAACCAGTTTTTAATTCACAATAGGACATTTCCTCCTATCCCGTGACACTCCAATTTCCTCTGTAGCCTTTCATGAGGTACCTTATCAAACACCTTTTGAAAATCCAGATACACAATATCAACCGGCTCCCCTTTGTCCACATGTTTGTTTACTCCTTCAAAGAATTGAAGTAAGTTGGTCAGGCAAGATTTCCCCACACTAAAGCCGTGCTGACTTGGTCTCAGTAATCCATGTCCTTGGATGTGCTCTGTAATTTTGTTTTTAATAATAGCCTCTACCATTTTCCCCGGCACCAAAGTCAGATTCACCGGTCTATAATTTCCCAGATCTCCCCTGGAACCTTTTTTAAAATTCGGCATTACATTGGCCACTCTCCAATCTTCCAGTACCATGCCCAATTTTAAGGATAAATTGCATATCACTAACAGATGCTCCGCATGCTCATTTTTCAGTTCTATCAGTACTCTAGGATGTATACCATCCAGTCCAGGAGATTTTCTACTCTTCAGTTTGCTGAACTGCCCCATTATGTCCTCCAGGTTTACTGTGAATTCAGTAAGTTTCTCTAACTCGTCCGCTTGAAATACCATTTCCGACACCAGTATCCCACCCAAATCTTCCTCGGTGAAGACTGAAGCAAAGAATTCATTCAATCTCTCCGCTACATATTTGTCATCCTTGATCGCCCCTTTTACCCCTCGGTCGTCCAACCAATTCTCTTGCCGGCTTCCTGCTTTTAATACACACACGCTTATTTTTTAGCGCATACTAAAAATGCTTGCCTAAAGGGGTACTTTTACAAAGGTGCACTAGCATTTTTAGTGCACTCTAAATGCTAGAGATGCCCATAGAAATATATGGGCATCTCTAATGTTTAGCACGTGCTTATTTTAGCACACACTAAAAATGTTAGTGTAACTTTGTAAAAGGCCCACTGAGTGCATAAAGAGGTCCTTTTACAAAGGCGCACTAGCGTTTTTAATGTGTGCTAAATACTAGAAATGCCCATAGAAATATATGGGTATCTCTAACGTTTAGCACATGCTTATTTTTAAAGCACGCTAAAAATGCTAGCGCACCTTTATAAAAGGACCCCAAATTTATGACAGCCTTTTTGCTGTCCCAACTTTATGCACTTGCTTTGCCAGTTAGCGGACTGAATATTGCCTATAACCAGCTAAGTGCTTCCTGCGCCCAAGTTCTGCCCCCAGTCTGCCCCTAACCTAGCTGGTTCCTGGGTATATTCAGCGGCACTATCTGGCTTAGTCAGTGCATTTTTTTCTAGCAAAAAAGGTGCTGGTACTCAAATGCTAGACCACACTTCAGAGGTTGGGGTGATCACTGAGGGACCCACCCCACAATAGCCAGGCCCTCTGCAAGCAGTCATAGAATCTATGTCAAGGCAGAATTGGTGTGTAGAGCCTGAGCTTTTTCATTAAAACTTGGGGACCATGGGTCACTTTTAGCAGAAAATGGAAAAGGTGCCAGTACTCAGTACCCCTAAGTACCCCCTCAAAAAAAGCCCTGGGCTTAGTGCTGCTCAATATCAGTGGTTGGCCAGTTCAGCAGGGTTTAACCAGGCAGGAGCCTCTCCTACTTGGTTAATCCCTTTTGAATATCAACTCCATTATTTATAAAATAGTCATATATTATTAATTATTATTTATTTATTTCTGCTTGATATACCACCATATGGTCTGTTCTAGGTTTCAAAGTTATTTACAACACAATAAAATGAGACAGGAGAAGATGAAGAGAAGAAAGAAAAAAAAATAACCTAGTGAAATTCTGAAGCAAAGACTTGAGTAAACAGGTGGGATTTAAGTGATTTCTTAAATGTAGAAAGAGACTGTAGATTCCTAATATGAAGCAGAAGCTCATTACACAGTTTTGGGCCAACATAACAAAAAGCGATGGAGTGAAGAACTGAGATGTTCACAGCTTCAACCGAAGCATGTAAGAACATAAGAATAGCCATACTGAGTCAGACCAATGGTCCATCTAGCCCAGCATCCTGTTTTCCAAACAGTGGCCAAGCTAGGTCATAAGTACCTGGCAGAAACCCAATTCGTGGCAACACTCCATACTACAAATCCCAGGGCAAGCAGTTGCTTCCCATGTTTGCCTCAGTAGCAGACTATGGACTTTTCCTCCAGGAATTTGTCCAAACCTTTTAAAAATCCAGATACGCTAACCACTGTTACCACATCCTCCGGCAAAGAATTCCAGAGCTTAACTATTAGTTAAGTGAAAAAATATCTGCTGTTTTTCCCCAGCATTTTATACAGACACACAGGCAGCAATGTGTGTTTATTAAATAGTTGTAAAATAAGTGTCTATTTCTTTTCACATATATGTAGACTATTACAAAATTACCCTCTTTGAGGACAATTTTCAAATGAATATATCCATGTTAAAATAGATGGCCACAGGTAGACGAGGAGCAATACTGTTCCACACATGCATGTACTTGCCTGTAGCAGAAAGGGGTAGGTATGGAGGAAGGGTTAGAGCAGGGAGGAAAAAGTCTGTGCTAGAATTTCATTCAGTCCCCTCTGACATTTTTAAACGGAAATATGCAGGTGCACAGGTATCAAACACCCACAGAACAGCAATCTATTGCACCTCTCTCCAAATCAAATATCAATTAAAGGATGTTTACCATTGTTTTTTTTATTCACAATACATATTAAAAGGTTAAAAAGAAATTTAACTACAGCTCCACTCCTCTCAGAGTATAATTCTTCAAACCAATGTGAAGTGTGATTCTCCAACAGCAAGAACTCACCATTTCCCAATGATTTCTTACACACTTTCTGCGTTTTGCACATAAAATAACAGACTAATACGTTGGTGATTAGCAGAAGGCTAGCAAGTTCTTGTAAATGCACTGTTCTCTGGTTTCATTATGAAACATTCTGTGGTTTTAGAATCCTCATTAAAAGAAATCCAAGAAGCCATACCTGATGCTACTAAACCTAATCATAAAGCATAGCTTGTACTTTCCTCAATCAAAAAGTCAATGCTGTTAAAGAAGGGAAAAACTGAATTCTCGCTAGCTACACACCTGATGAAATGTACAGAAATACAAAGAAGTACAGTCATTCTCAACACTGGAGTTGGGAAACATGAGAGTAGCTCACAGCATTTTGCCTTGTTGTGAATTGCTTGAATATCATTTCATCCTCTCCAAAATGCACAAATGTAAACCCTCCAAAAAGAGCAACATGGAGCATTCACAACTCACCCACTGCAGAGGCCCTAGTCTTTGATCTAATACAGCTTTCAAACATCTGGATGAGGTACACTATGTTCTTCCCATATAACTGGATTCTCTCTCCATCCCGTTCCTTAAATTCAAAAGAACTAGTTAATACTCACCAGCTCATAAGCCACTCTACAAGGCTTGTGGTAGCGGTGGACTAAAGACAGATGTTTATTCCCTTGTGAACAAAATGAGTTGCAGGGAACAATGAAAAGTCTGCAACTGACTGACAACAAACCAGACTGCTCTGAGCTGGGCTCTTTCCCTTCTGCTTGGTAAAATAGTACTGAAGGAGTGGGAAAAAACCTCAGAAATTCACTTTCCATAAAGACTACATCCTCTTGTCAGTCAAATGCTGCATAGTTTCAGCTAGGCACTGGTCCAAACAGCTTGGAATTATTCTATTTTTTACTGCCATCACAGTGGAAATATTTTCCCAGATCTGTGGTCAGAACATGAATTCTATGGCGGTCAGATTGTGGGAACCATAATTAAAGGCCCTGTTAAGACTATCTTCATTCTAAAGAAGGGAACTGTAATAACTCTGAAGTTTGAGATTTATAATAGGCCTCTCTACCACTGTATCTGAAATGGAAACAGAAAAACAAATTATTAAGGAAAGGTTCAGATCCAGATGTGTCTTCTAGAGAAACGCTTCTCTGACTACAGTAGCATGTGCAGTGTTACAGAAGCATTCTGGATTGAATGTGGGGCTGTTTCCTACGGTTGTTAAGCATTTCTTGTATGTTTAAGTAAGAAACTTAAACATTTGTATTATAGAAACATACTATGTCTGGAATGCTACTGTTTTGATTCTAACAGTAGTATTTCCTTTAGCAATTCTAAGTCTGCCTACTTTTAACTTTGGTTATAAACAATCAAAAATTCAGGGATTTCTTAAACTTCTCATGTATACAAAAATCTATTTCAAACAGTGATTACCACTGAAAGGTGATGTAGAAAGGAGCAACAGGGTCTGGGTGTCTAGGACATTTATTTATGTTAAAAATTTCTATTCCGCCTAAGAACTAAGCAGGATATTGGGATATTTTTAAAAGATTTATCCAGAAAATATTGGTAGTTACCTATATAACTCTAAGCAGTAAAAATTTTGCCCCACCATGCTAAGTATGTTCTTCTCAGATCACAAGATGCACTAGTTTAATCCATCAGAAAAAGGCTCCTGTCAAAGGTTTTCCTGGGGTGGGTTTCTTATTTAGGAGGTTGGCATAGATTTTTGTCACTGACTGCTAAATTTGAATGTACAGCTGAGTTTACACAAATGGCTAACCAATTAAGAGGTCATTTTACTAAGCCGCACTAAAAAGTGGCACGTGAGTTTTCCATGCACCTTGGCCATTTTTAGCATGGCAGTGAAATGGCTGGTTTTCAATCTTTTCCATTAATGGCCACATACTAATTTCCCAATTAGCGTGTGACCATTACCGCGGAAGCCCTTACCACCACCTATTTAGAAGGCAGTAAGGACTCCCGTGCTAATAAGGCAGCATGCGGTAATGTGCCTGTGCTAGCTGATTAGCACAGAGCATGCCTACTCTCTACTCATGGGCACACCTCCTGCACTAAAAAATAAAAATTATTTTCCAGCGCGGGATTAGCCTGCACTGAACGGCATGCTACCGAGGAACTCCTCAGTGCATTCCACGGCAGTGCTTTTTAGAATGCGGTAGCCACACGCTAGGCCTACCATGGCTTAGTAAAATGGCCCCCTAGTAATTAGGGACACTGCTATCAACATAAGCTGGCATTAAGATGTGCTATTTTACCACTAACTCATTCTATTTTAGCATGAATTCCATTTAATGCAATGATACCTCGTTAATAATAACTGGGATAACTGGGATTAACGGTAAAATAAAATGCCGTAATTGTAACCCACAGTGATAACTCCCCCAGCACCACCACCACCACCGCCACCTTAGATACAACTGAAAATATGAATACAATATGGAACATATGGATAAATAAGAATAAAATGACCCAGTTTTATCAATTACCAGCTATTGGTCTGATTTTGAACAGGGCATCTAGGTAGGAAATGGGACATCCAGGTTGTGATATGCACAGTTTTCCATATTTTTGTTACAGTTACTTAACTTTACATTAACTTGCCGCATATACACCAGGCGTAGATATGGTGTAAGTGAGCTAGCCTAAATGTAGGCGTGTTGAAGCTGACTTATACTAGTATACTGTAAGAACTTTTATCATGTGACTGTTCTCATAGAATAGGCTCACTACCCTTGTTAGTTGGGCACCTAAATTGTGGCACCCAGTTATAGAATTGCTCCCTATACATATAGGACTAAATATATGGTGCCTAAAAAATCAGTGCTGAATAAATGAGCTATTCTATAAGTTGAACTTAAAGTTAGGCACAGTTTATAGAATAGTGCTTATGCCTGGGAACTGTACCTAACTTTAGATGCAGCCATTTGCTCCAACTGAAACGTGGTGCAAATGCCCGTACATAAATGTAGGCACAGATGCCTTTATTCTATAGCTATGTGCATAACTTAAAGGCCCAAGGCCCGCACATGACCCTCCCATTTACACACCCCTTTTTGTGATTCACATGTAAAATTTAGGCATGGGTTTAATTAATTCTAAGTAGTGCCAATAAGCAATTAATGGCACTAATTAGAATTCATTAAACTCATGCCAATTATTGGCACTAATTAGCTCATTATTCATTTAATTTGTGCACACAAATTGGGCACAGCCTCAAATTTATGTGCACAATTTTTAGCACTTTTTATAGAATTCGGGGGATAGTGCACAACTTAAGGTGTGGTAAGTGCAAAGCTTGTGTAGTACATGAAGGATTGTGATAAGCTTCTGCCCCCATGTACTCCACAGGGCAGTCTACTACTTGGGGCTACTTTACGTGCCCTGGCAGAGAGTGTGGATGCAATCACTCCATATATGGCAGCTTAGATGGTAACTCCAATAACTAAGAGATAAGGCCAATGCCCCACAGACTTCTACAGTCTGTGCCTGATTATGACTAGACATATCTGGGTAGGCTGGAGTGGGCTTCAGCAACTCCAGTAGCTGGGGAGTATGTCCAGTGCTGGGCAGACTTCTACGGTCTGTGCCCTGAAAATGGTAATGACTGATCAAAATCAAAAATATATGTGTTATATTGCAACACATGCTATGAGTTTATCTTATTGGGCAGACTAGATGGACCGTGCACGATTTTATCTGCCGTCATCTACTATGTTACTATGAACTCTAGCAGCATTCCCTGAGATTATCACTAGTGATCATAGGTGCTATTTTCTAAGCTGAAATAGCACTGAGGCAGAAGCAGAGAGAGAAGTCCTGGTGGGGTCAGAGGTGGGGGATTGTCAGGGTATGAAAGTTTTGGCTCGGGGAGGTGTTTCTTTCAGGGAGAGCCTGGACTTTGGGGAATTGCCTATAGGGATGGTGTTAATCTTAGGGAGGGGAGATTGATTGGAAGATGAGTGTGGCGATGTTACTTTCCAGTGTGAGACCCTATATTGAGGGGATCTTGATCATAGGTTGTTGATCAAGGGAATGGGACTGGTCAGGGAGGAAATGGATCAGGGGGTGCTAATCGAGGGAATCAGAGGGGCTTCGCCATTGCAATGAGACAGCCCATGACCAAACCAGATCTCGCCCCTACCCACACTAAGTACCTTTATTTATTTTATTTTTTTATTTATTACATTTGTACCCCACATTTTCCCACCTATTTGCAGGCTTACATAGTGCCATCAAGGCAATCGCCAAGTTGGTTGATAACAAATACAAGGTTATAATGTGGTCGGATGAGGTAGATGTGTATCAGGCATCATGAGGGTCGAAGGGAATGAAGGTTGTATGTTGTCCATTTACTGTGCTCACTGGTTTTAGCATGCAATAGCTGTTAGAACGGGTCCACACCAATGGCTTCCACATGCTAAAACCCACAAGGCAGCTGTAACCAATGAGCAAAGGGGGCAGCTGCCCCAGCCCAGCTTAAAAGGGTGCCCTAAATAAAGCAGGACACACTCTGGTTCAGCATCTTCTTTCCCTTCCTTCCCCTCCCATGGTGTAGTTGCTTTCTAGGGATAAAAAGTGGCATGAAGGTATGAAGTCACAGCCAGTCAGTGCCACTGATGGCTCTACTGGTCCCACCCCTTTCTGATATTCCTCTCTCTGAGGGATGGGACAGCAGAGCCAACAGTAGAGCAGACTGACAGTAGCTTTTCATCCTGGGAAGCTTAGTAAACATCCCCCTATATATATTCAGTCAGTTTTTTATTTATAACCATTTAAATTTTTACAAGCGATAAAACAACTTGCCAGAAATACAGAGAAAGTAATATATAGGAATTATTTCAGTCAGGTAATTCTATTCTCTTCCTTAGACCACTAAATAGGGAGAGTGAAACAAGACAAGGAGATCAATTAAGCAGTAAACAGAAAAAAATGTGGTATTAACCTGATCCCCAGATAGTACTAGTCTAATTCATTATTCCACATTGATCATCTGGTTGGCTTCTTCAAGGCCAATACGTGTATAGTCAAATCATTTCATTGAAAACATACTTACTGTCCAATATTAGTTAGAAATAATGCATCTGATTACATTCTTTCTCTTTTAAAAACTCACTGTACGCAGGTTGCAAAGAGCAAATATTGAGGAAACTTCAAACAGCCCAGAACACAGCAGCCAGACTCATCTTCGGAAAACCAAAATATGAAAGTGCAAAACCCTTATGAGAGAAGCTACACTGGCTTCCACTCAAGGAACGCATTACGTTTAAAGTATGCACATTAATCCACAAAATCATTCACGGCGAAGCTCCAGCCTACATGTCTGAGTTAATAGACTTACCACCCAGAAACGCTAGAAGATCATCCCGAACCTTCCTCAACCTCCACTTCCCTAATTGCAAGGGCGTAAAATACAAGACGCTACACGCATCAACCTTTTCTCACATGAGCACGCAGTTCTGGAACACACTGCCGCGCATTCTGAGAACGATCTAGGAGCAAGCCTCCTTCCGCAAATTATTAAAAACCCATCTTTTTGATAAAATTTACGGAAAGAACCAAAACACATAAAGTCCACACTCACTGTTCACTAATGCATCAATACATCCATTTCTGAACTCTCATCCCCGTATTCTAACCTCACTCATACCTTTATCCACAGAAATATGTATACCACACATAATGCCCTTCTAGCTTCCCGCTGTCTCCTTCCAATGTTTCAAAGCTTTGATCCATTGTTATATTCTGCAACAATACTTTGATTGTCTCGCATAACTCTTCACAATGTAATCCATAACCAAGTTGTAACAAATTGTACTTCCATCATTCATGTCATATTGTAAGCCACACTGAGCCCGCAAAAAGGTGGGAAAATGTGGGATACAAATGCAATGAATAATAATAATAATTTAACAATACATATACTTAAGTTTCTAAATCAGATCCCATTGATTAAAGTAATCCCAGTTTTCACAGGCTTCACTCCTTTTAAAGTAATAATTGAGGAAATATTTCTGAGGAAAACTTTAGAAGTCATACCCGGAACTCTGGGAAAAACAATAATCTCGATATTAATCATCTTTAATAATGTTCACTTTATTATTCAAAGTTTCTGGTCTATTATCATTTTCAAGATCATAACCACTTCTTGCTCGTGTACAATCATTTGTTATATCAATTTTTCACTCTCAAAGGGTTCAGTTACATTGTCCATGTAACTCTCTAATAAAATTATATCTGAAACAAAATTATTTACTGCCACCATTAGGTCCCGAAGCGCCTTCCAGATGGTATTCAATGTAACCTCCATGGGAGCCAAAAACTCCAAGTTGATTTCTCCTAGGTGTTTAGGAGTGGTTCCGCCGATTTGGGTTCTGCTGTAAACGCCCTCCGTTCCAGCATATGCCTCTAACTCACTCCTCCACTCCTTTGAACATGGTGGTTGAATAATTCAGGAGTGATGGAGTTGTTTTTTCCAAGTCCAAGAGCGTCGACGCTCCTTCGCCGGCGCTAATCAAAGGACTCGCCAACCCTTTCATCTGTGGGCAGTTTGTCGCGCAGCGGTCCCACACTTGCTGCTCAGGGGACAAAATGCTGGCCATTGGCAGCTGACCGCCAGCTGTCCCCTTCCTCTCAGTTAAGGTAACTGCAATTGCAGAGAGGAAATTTATGTAAAGAAGACGAAACTTCAGAGGGCAGCTGGGCCGTTCAGTCAGTTTTTTTTTTTAAAACCTACTGACTAAATACTGACCTTAGTAAAACTAACACTGGATCCATGTTTTCTTTTTGTCATGGAATGATATAGCCATCCTGTGCAAATAAAGTTAGAAAATGTACCAAATATAAAGTAGAAAAAGCCTTCAATCTCCCAGAGCATGAACAGGAAGAAATAAAATGATCGTAAGACTCCTCACTTACCTGTAGATAAAAGTTTCCTCTCCTGACTCTGGGGTTTGTTTCCTGCCACGGGTTTCAAAGAGCATTAACACATTCTTGCTGCCTTTGAAAGAACTAAACGATAACACATGTATTAAGGTTCATGTTTCCAAAAATGGGCTAAGGTCTGGACACACCTAAAGTTGTTCCTTAAAAGCAGCCAAGGTTTGAAAAAAATATAGCTGTATGCCGGTTATATTTAGCTCAGTGTTTACCAAGTCAAATTTTGTATTCTTCTGAGTTTACCGAGCATGCACTACAAACCATTAATCTACTGAACAGTAGGTTTGTAGCTTTTGGTATAGACCCAGTCATTTCCTTTGGTGCAGAATTACAATTATAGTCTGATTCTTTTAATACTGTTCCAGATGAGGGTTTATGACAGGATCTGTCTGCTATAATTTAGATTTTCAACTGATCTTTAGTAAAGTACAGACTTTCAAGAACAATCCTGACCATGATATCCAGTGCAGAAACTTAAAATGAAGTACTGCTAGGAGCATTTCTTCTCATTTTGCTTTTGTAATTCAGCCAGGAGTTAAAACAAACAAAATATATTTAGTACCTCTTTTCATTCATATTTTTTATTTTTAAAGAGAAAAATGCACTAAAAGTTTTCAAAAGCTCACAACTCTCACTACAATAGATCTGGTTGGTCTCAGTGCTCCTTTGTTTAACTTCATAATCAACATAGAACAGTGACCCATGCATAAATCTAATATGAAAAGTTCACTAGGAAGGCTTTTTTTTAGACTTAACATTTTTATTGAGATTATTAAAAATCCAATTACAAGCACATAATAAAATCAAACAAAACCATTCAACAATAACAAAGAGATGAGTACATTGGAAAAGCAATTATACTTTCAAATTCACAAATATTACTGTTTTATATATTTGGTACAATGGTAGCCAAATATCTATGAATTTCTTGAGTAGAGAGGTGTGGTAGCCGTGTTAGTCCACATTTAAAGGTAATCAACAGAAATAAAGATGATACCTTTTTTACTGGGCATAACTTAATACATGTTGCCCTTCTTCGTCAGATCGGAAATAAGCAAATGTTGGTAGATGACAAAATATATAAGTGAAACATCAAAGCATTTCAGTGACAGTCTAACAAGATGAGAGTGGATAGGTGAGAGACAGGAAGAGTCGGGTGGATGAGGGACAGGGAGATATGCATGGAGATAGGAGGGTGACAAAGCAGTACAATTTTATGGTTTATAATGGGCTAGAAAACCCAGATCTTTGTTAAGTCCTGTCTGGTGGGTGTCAAAATATTTAATCATTCTGACTTCAAAGGTCTTAAGTTGCTGTATTGTTTTAAAGTTCCCTTTCAGAATTCTTACCATGAAATCACTGATACAGTGTTCTGGTTTTGTAAAGTGCTGCCCCACAGAGGTGCATTCCTGATTGGTACTAGCATTTTTCATATGGTGTCTATGTAAATTAAATCTCTTCTTTAGCATCTGACTTGTTTCTCGAATCTCCAATTACCTCCAAGTACCCTTCTGGTCACGATGGATGTAGAATCACTATACAGCAACATTCCCCATGCGGATGGCATAGTTGCATGTGAGAAGCTCCTAAAAATATCCACACTGGACCATCAATACTCACCAGAAACTATTACAAAATTAATCACATTTAACTCACAACTATTTCCACTTTAACAATGATATCTATCTACAAATAATGGGCACTGTGATGGGCACCAGGACAGCACCCCAATATGCCAACCTCTTTATGGCTGAGCTGGAAGAGACATTTCTGAATACATACCAGACCAAACCACTAAAATACTACCGGTATGACATTTTTATGATTTGGACTGAGGGGGAAGAAACTCTGAAACATTTTTACAATTCCTTCAATACATACCATCCTACAATCAAATTCAAAATTGACTACTCCCCAGAAAAAGTCACAATTTTTGGACACCACAGTCTCAATCAGCAATGGCTATATACAAGCATCCATATACAAAAAACCCACAGACAAATGCAGCTACCTCCACAACTCCAGCTTCCACCCTTCACATACAAAAAGATCCATTATTTACAGCCAAGCCACAAGATACCACCGTATCTGCTCTGACCCAGGGGACAGAGACAGACACCTTGAAATCCTGACTGCATCCTTCGAACAGAAAGGCTACAACCACAAAATAATCTCCAAGAATATTGCCTCCTCCCTCAAAACACCCAGGGAAAATCTGCTACAGTACAAAGAAAAAAAGCCACAGACAGAATCCC
Source organism: Microcaecilia unicolor (assembly GCF_901765095.1). NCBI lineage: Eukaryota > Metazoa > Chordata > Amphibia > Gymnophiona > Siphonopidae > Microcaecilia > Microcaecilia unicolor. Next base: position 183,947,360 of record NC_044034.1, on the reverse strand, counting down.
CCTTATAGTGGCATACAACCCAGAGCTGGAAAAATTAAGAAAAATCATAAAAGATTTGCAGCCTCTACTCCAGGAGGATGAATTACTGAAAGAGATATTCCCATCCCCACCAGTGCTGGCTTTTAGACAGCCACCCAACTTAAAACACAAGCTAATTAGAAGTAAGCTCCCAACACAGACCCAAAAAGAAGAGAATGACATACATCCTTGCAATATATCCAGCTGAAAACCATGCCAAAACATTTCACAGGACCCCACAATCATTCACAAGGGAAAAATATTCAACATTATGGAATCTTTCACGTGCTCATCTTCCAATTTGGTATATATATCATTCGTGTAAAAACTGCAAGGAAGGCTGCTACATTGGAGAAACAAGTCAGATGCTAAAGAAGAGATTTAATTTACATAGACACCATATGAAAAATGCTAGTACCAATCAGGATGTCACCTCTGTGGGGCAGCACTTTACAAAACCAGAACATTGTACCAGTGATTTCATGGTAAGAATCCTGTAAGGGAACTTTAAAACAATACAGGAATGTAAGACCTTTGAAGTCAGAATGATTAAATATTTTGACACCCACCAGACAGGACTTAACAAAGATCTGGGTTCTCTAGCCTATTATAAACCATAAAATTGTACTGCTTTGTCACCCTCCTATCTCCATGCATATCTCCCTGTCCCTCATCCACCCGACTCTTCCTGTCTCTCACCTATCCAGTCTTGTTAGACTGTCACTGAAATGCTTTGATGTTTCACTTATATATACTGTCATCTACCAACATTTGCTTATTTCCAATCACACAGTTGATAGAGAATATGTCACTAAAGCTTTTTTTAGTTTGAGATAAGTCACAGGAAGACAGGAATAATTTTTATCGTGTTTTGTTTTGAGGCTGAATTTCCTTTTCAAAGATCTCAAAAGTAGTTTAGCTATTCTTCTGGTTGTGAAACTGATTGTAGGGCTCTGTGCTATAGAAGATAAAGACAGAATATTCAGACTTATTTTAATAGGAAAATATGACCCTAACCATTTTATTGGGTACAATAGAAGGGCCATTTCAGCCTTTATCTACTACCATTTACCACTGGAGCCTGTTTACTAAAAGTGCAGCAAAGTCTAGCATGTAAAATGCATTAGCTGAAAAACTGCATGTATGGCAATTGCAGAGCCTGTGTGGTAACTGTTAGGGGCATGACTCAGCATCTGGAAGGCAAGTCTCTAAGCAGAAGCCTCCATGTAGATGCCCTAAGGCCACACAGTAAAATTATACAACACTAGTGTAACCTGGTATCGGCTCACCTAACATTTAGGCCCCCAGAGTTACACCAGCCATGGAGCTAGCATAAGTGCAGGCAACTAAATGCCACAGGGAAACGCGCAAGCTCCAGTACTCTCTAAATTATGGATGTAAATGGGAGCCCCACCTATGTTGCACTCATGCTCTGCCCCTGTGTAAGCCCCTCTTGTAAGTTAAGCAGGGATTTCCAGAATAGCACCTAGGCGCCCTGCTACTACTACTTATCATTTCTAAAGCGCTACTAGATGTACGCAGTGCTGTACACTTGAACATGAAGAGACAGTCCCTGCTCGACAGAGCTTACAATCTAATTAGGACAGACAAACAGGACAAACAAGAGATAAGGGAATATTAAAGTGAGGATGATAAAATAAGGGTTCTGAACAAGTGAATATGGGTTAGGAGTTAAAAGCAGCATCAAAAAGGTGGGCTTTTAGCTTAGATTTAAAGACAGCCAGAGATGGAGCTTGATGTACTGGCTCAGGAAGTCTATTCCAGGCATATGGTGCAGCAAAATAAAAGGAATGGAGTTAGCAGTGGAGGAGACGGGTGCAGATAAGAGAGATTTACCCAGTGAGCGGAGTTTCCGGGAAGGAATGTAGGGAGAGATGAGAGTGGAGAGGTACTGAGGAGCTGCAGAGTGAATGTACTTATAGGTCAATAAGAGGAGTTTGAACTGTATGCGGAAATGGATAGGAAGCCAGTGAAGTGAATTGAGGAGAGGGCTAATATGAGCATAACGACACTGGCGGAATATTAGTCGTGCAGCAGAATTTTGAACAGATTGAAGAGGGAGAGAGATGGCTAAGTGGGAGACCTATGAGAAGCAAGTTGCAATAGTCTAAGCGAGAGGTGATAAGAGTGTGGATGAGGGCTCTAGTAGTGTGCTCAGAAAGGAAAGGGCGAATTTTGGTGATATTATAGAGAAAGAAACGACAGGTTTTAGCAGTCTGCTGAACATGTGCAGAGGAGAGGGAGGAGTCGAAGATGACCCCAAGGTTATGAGCTGATGAGACAGGAAGGATGAGAGTGTTATCCACAGAAATAGAAAATGGGGGAGGAGGAGAGGTTGGTTTAGGGGAAAAGATAAGAAGCTCAGTCTTGGTCATGTTTAGTTTCAGATGGCACTGAGACATCCAGGCAGCAATGTCAGACAGGCAGACTGATACTTTGGCCTGGATTTCGGCTGAGATTTCTGGTGTGGAAAGGTAGATCTGTGAGTCATCAGCGATACTGAAAACCATGGAATGAGATCAGAGTACCAAGGGAAGAAGTATAGATGGAGAAAAGAAGAGGTCCCAGGACCAGTGGCGTACCAAGGGGGGGCAGTGGGGGTGGTCCGCCCAGGGTGCACGCCGCTGGGGGGTGCCGCTGGGGGGTGCCGCGGCGCGCGCCTGTGGGCTCCGACTTCGGTAACTTCGCTCGTTCGCTGCAGCTCCCTCTGCCCCGGAACAGGTTACTTCCTGTTCCGGGGCAAAGGGAGCTGCAGTGAACGAGCAAAGTTACCGAAGTCGGAGCCCACAGGCGTGCACCACGGCACCCCCCCCCCCCCCAGCGGCATGCACCCGGGGGGGGGGTCATTTCGCCGGGGGGGGAGGTGTCATTTTGCAGGCGGGGGGGGGCGCATCGGCGATCCGCCCCGGGTGCCATCCAGGCTAGGAACACCACTGCCCAGGACAGATCCCTGAGGTACACCAACTGACAGTGGAATAGAAGTAGAGGAGGTTCCACTAGAGTATACACTAAAGGTACGCTGGGAGAGATAAGAATAAAACCAGGAAAGAACAAAGCCCTGAAATCCAAGTGAGGACAGCGTATCAAGGAGTAGGCTGTGATCAACAGTGTCAAAAGCAGCAGATAGATCGAGAAGGATGAGGATAGAATAGAGACCTTTGGATCTGGCCAGGAACAGATCATTGGAGACTTTAGCAAGCGCTGTTTCAGTTGAATGAAGGGGCGAAAGCCAGATTGAAGTTGATCAAGAATAGCTTGAGATGAAAGAAAGTCAAGGCAACGGCGATGAACAGCACGTTCAAGTATCTTGGATAGGAAAGGGAGGAGGGAGATGGGGCGATAGTTGGAAGGACAGGTAGGGTCCAATGAAGGTTTTTTAAGGAATGGTGTGACTACGGCATGTTTGAAGGCATCAGGAGCAGTCACAGTGGAAAGTGAAAGATTGAGGATATGACAGATAAAAGGGATAACAGTACATAAGTAATGCCACACTGGGAAAAGACCAAGGGTCCATCGAGCCCAGCATCCTGTCCACGACAGCGGCCAGTCCAGACCAAGGGCAACTGCTGAGCTTCCAAAACGTACAAACATTCTATGTATGTTATTCCTGGAATTGTGGATTTTTCCCAGGTCCATTTAGTAGTGGTTTATGGATTTGTCCTTTAGGAAACCGTCTAACCCCTTTTTAAACTCTGCCAAGCTAACCGCCTTCACTACGTTCTCCGGCAATGAATTCCAGAGTTTAATTATGCATTGGGTGAAGAAACATTTTCTCCTCTTTGTTTTAAATTTACTACACTGTAGTTTCATCGCATGCCCCCTAGTCCTAGTATTTTTGGAAAGCATGAACAGACGCATCACATCCACCTGTTCCACTCCACTCATTATTTTATATACCTCTATCATGTCTCCCCTCAGCCATCTCCTCTCCAAGCTGAAAAGCCCAAGCCTCGTTAGTCTTTCTTCATAGGGAAGTCGTCCCATCCCCGCTATCATTTTAGTCACTCTTCGCTGCACCTTTTCCAATTCTACTATATCTTTCTTGAGATGCGGCGACCAGAATTGAACACAATACTCAAGGTGCGGTCGCACCATGGAGCGATACAACGGCATTATAACATCCTCACACCTGTTTTCCATATCTTTCCTAATAATACCCAACATTCTATTCGCTTTCCTAGCCGCAGCAGCACACTGAGCAGAAGGTTTCAGTGTATTATCGACGACGACACCCAGATCCCTTTCTTGGTCCGTAACTCCTAACGTGGAACCTTGCATGATGTAGCTATAATTCGGGTTCTTTTTTCCCCACATGCATCACCTTGCACTTGCTCACATTAAACGTCATCTGCCATTTGGCCGCCCAGTCTCCCAGTCTCGTAAGGTCCTTTTGTAATTTTTCACAGTCCTCTCGCAAGTTAACGACTTTGAATAACTTTGTGTCATCAGCAAATTTGATTACCTCGCTAGTTACTCCCATCTCTAAATCATTTATAAATATATTAAAAAGCAGCAGTCCTAACACAGACCCCTGAGGAGCCCCACTAACTACCCTTCTCCATTGTGAATACTGCCCATTTAACCCCACTCTCTGTTTCCTGTCCTTCAACCAGTTTTTAATCTTCCTACCTCTCCCTCCGCACCTTTAGTGTTCATTCTGGTGGATCCTCTTCTACTTCTATCCCTCTGCCTGTCGGCGTACCTCAGGGTTCTGTTCTTGGTCCCCTCCTCTTTTCTATCTACACTTCTTCCCTTGGTTCATTAATCTCATCCCATGGCTTTTCCTACCATCTCTATGCTGATGACTCCCAAATCTACCTTTCTACCCCTGATATCTCACCTTGCATCCAAACCAAAGTTTCAGCGTGCTTGTCTGACATTGCTGTCTGGATGTCTCAACGCCACCTGAAATTAAATATGACCAAAACCGAGCTTCTCATTTTCCCCCCCGTTTTCTATTTCTGTTGATGGCTCTCTCATTCTCCCTGTCTCCTCAGCTCGAAACCTTGGGGTCATCTTTGACTCTTCTCTCTCCTTCTCTGCTCATATCCAGCAGATTGCCAAGACCTGTCATTTCTTTCTTTACAACATCCGTAAAATCCACCCCTTTCTTTCCGAGCACTCTACCAAAACCCTCATCCACACCCTTGTCACCTCTCGTTTAGACTACTGCAATCTGCTTTTTGCTGGCCTCCCACTTAGTCACCTCTCCCCTCTCCAGTCGGTTCAAAACTCTGCTGCCCGTCTCATCTTCCGCCAGGGTCGCTTTACTCATACTACCCCTCTCCTCAAGACCCTTCACTGGCTCCCTATCCGTTTTCGCATCCTGTTCAAACTTCTTCTACTAACCTATAAATGTACTCACTCTGCTGCTCCCCAGTATCTCTCCACACTCGTCCTTCCCTACACCCCTTCCCGTGCACTCCGCTCCATGGATAAATCCTTCTTATCTGTTCCCTTCTCCACTACTGCCAACTCCAGACTTCGCGCCTTCTGTCTCGCTGCACCCTACGCCTGGAATAAACTTCCTGAGCCCCTACGTCTTGCCCCATCCTTGGCCACCTTTAAATCTAGACTGAAAGCCCACCTCTTTAACATTGCTTTTAACTCATAACCACTTGTAACCACTCGCCTCCACCTACCCTCCTCTCTTCCTTCCCGTCCACATTAATTGATTTGATTTGCTTACTTTATTTATTTTTTGTCTATTAGATTGTAAGCTCTTTGAGCAGGGACTGTCTTTCTTCTATGTTTGTGCAGCGCTGTGTATGCCTTGTAGCACTATAGAAATGCTAAATAGTAGTAGTAGTAGTAATAGGACATTTTCTCCTATCCCATGATCCTCCAATTTCCTCTGTAGCTTTTTTTTTTTTTGTTACATTTGTATCCCATGCTTTCCCACTCATGGCAGGCTCAATGTGGCAGGCAATGGAGGGTTAAGTGACTTGCCCAGAGTCACAAGGAGCTGCTTGTGCTGGGAATCGAACTCAGTTCCTCAGTTCCCCAGGACCAAAGTCACCACCCTAACCACTAGGCCACTCCTCCACTCCTCATGAGGTACCTTGTCAAATGGCTTTTGAAAATCCAGATACACAATATCAACCGGCTCCACTTTGTCCACATATTTGTTTACTCCTTCAAAGAATTGAAGTAAATTGGTCAGGCAAGATTTCCCCACACAAAAGCCATGCTGACTTGGTCTCAGTAATCCATGTCCTTGGATGTGCTCTGTAATTTTGTTTTTGATAATAGCCTCTACCATTTTCCCCGGCACCGACGTCAGACTCACCGGTCTATAATTTCCCGGATCTCCTCTGGAACCTTTTTTAAAAATCGGCATGACATTGGCCACCCTCCAATCTTCCGGTATCACGCTCGATCTTAAGGATAAATTACAAATCACTAACAGTAGCTCTGCTAACTCATTTTTTAGTTCTATCAGTACCCTGGGATAAATACCATCCGGTCAGGACATCAGCAAGCCTCCAGCATTCCCTTCCCTCTCACTGTCCCGCCCTTGCGTAACAACATAATGATGTCAGAGGAGGGCGGAACAGTGAGAGGGAAGGGAACGCTGGAGTCGAGCTGATGTCAGGATGTTAAGAACGGAACGGAAGCCAATCAGCCAGAGAATGTTCAGGTACAAATTGCTGGACATGGAGGGGAGGAGAGAATCGCGGGACATCGAGGAGAAAGGAGGGGAGGGCAGGGCAGGGCAGAGGACAATCAATGGACATGGATGGGATTGGAGGAGAGGAGAGAATCACGGGACACTGATGGGAGGGCAGGGAAGAGGAGAATCTCTGGACATGGAGGGCATTGGATGGGATGGGAGGGGAGATGGACATGGAGGGGAGGGCAGGGGGCGAGAGAAAAAACGCTTACACGAGAGCCTTCCTAGTGCCCGTTTCATTGTTGACGAAATGGGCTTGGTTCCACTAGTATACTTATAATGGTTAGAAAAACAGTGAAATTCATGATAGGTGTGGCAGACAGCAGCGAAAGAGTTAAGGGCAGGCTAGGGAAAAATAACTATGTGGTGCCCCCTTCCCTTGGCGCCCTAAGAATGTGGGGTTTTTTTTACTTAATGATTAATCTAGGGCTTTGCCCCCAACCCTACTCACCATCTTCCAAATGTCCCAACCCTTTCATCTTCCTTGGCACCCACCATGGTGTCCATGGTTGGTTAGTGGAAAGACAAGAATAATCCCCAGATGTAACTGCCCTTGTCACTGGCCTTAGTTCGAAATGGTAGATCTGACCCCTAGTGATAGTCTCTCAGCAATACCACTAGAGTCAAGCTGCCAAATAAGAACTAGATGCCCCAAATAAGGGTCTGAAAGCTGAGCAGTAGGTAGAGGGTCTGGATACCGATCTTGAAGGGAGGGAGAGATTGGAGTTGGGATGCTGATTAGGGGGTCTGTAGTTTTGAAGGTATTATGGTAACTGCATGATGATAACATGGGTGCACTTATTACCTCCTCTTTAGAAAGCAATAAGTGCACCCATGCTATCTGCAGCTGTGACAGTTATTGAATGGTAAGTTACCATGAGCTAACTGCAAGCAATGTCCATGACCATAACCCCTCCCCCCCAGTACAGCAAGAGCTTATTGCAGGAAATTGTGCACGGGTAAGTGTCACAGCCATACAGTAAAGATTACTGCATATTTAATTGGAGAATTCTATATATGGCACTGAACATTAGGTGCTACTTCTGTGCTGAATTTTGGTGCGGAAAGGAGTTCTAACATATGCAAGGCATCGAAATGGGGTAGAAACAGCAGATCCGTATGAAAACAAACTAACATACCCATTTACAGAATAGCACCTAAGTGTTTCTGTGCGGATCTACCAAGGGGGTGTAACCATGAGAGGGGCATAGGCAGGTCAGGGGTGTTCCCTTAAAATGTGCACAGTGTTATAGAATAGCACAGATCTGTGTCCAATTTGCACACTGTAATTTACACCTGTTTTCAGTTGATGTAACTCCTGGTACCCAAAGTTGAGCACAGATCCCAGCGCTGTGTGCTATTCTGTAAAAGGCACCGATCCCAGAATGCCCATTAATGAATACAATTCAGCACTGATTGGGGGGGGGGGGGTGGCATCAAATTTTGAGCGCCATTTACTGAATCCAGCCCTAAATGCTTAATGCACTTTAGTAAACAGGACCCATGTTTCTAAATATTATTATATGAGGTCCTTTCACTTCTACATGAGTTCATCATCTAATTCTATCAGAAACTAGTTAATTTTGATGACTATGGAACTGTCATGCTTTCATTTATTAAACAATTGGTTGTTTTCTGAAAACAAATAACCTTAGCTTTAAAATAAATACAATTTTAAGCAAACTGAACTAAACATAATGCCACAGCCTAAATTTATTTTCATTTGATTTGAGAAAAAGGGAACATAGCTCTCAGAAGGTCATCACCAATACATTTAGTCCATAATTGCCTGCAACTTACTAGCTTAATTTAATTTTACAATTTATTTCCAGCATTTCTAGTCTGATCACAAGGTTCTCATTGGATCACAAAATTGCACTAAAAAGTATTAACACAATAGCTTATCAATTCTACATATTAATACAACACACATAATTAACACAAAATATTAAAACCACAAAGCATAATGGATTTAGCCCAAGTAAAATCATACCATACCAATAATTCCTAACAAACTAGGGACCATATTTTGCTACCTTTCAGTTTTCAAAAAAGGCAAACCCTTTTTCCTATTAAAATCTGTAACATTAACCTTTATTGGCTTCTGAAGGCCATACAATATAATTCTGTTCTTCTCTAATCTCATAAGGGAGGTCATTCCATTTTTTTTAAAGTGCATCAAACTTTCAATTTGTGTTTTAACTTTGAATCTCTTGAATAAAGGAAACATAGGGTTTTTTTGATGAGCCATCCTACTCGATCTAATTCCACATATTTGGTGGTATTAGATTTACCATTTATACAGGAGCCTTCTTAAAAGTAAAAATGAACATTTCATCAGTATTCAATGAAACTCCACTAAAAAAAGTCTAACCCTTTCCCGTGATTTCCCTCTCTTTTCTCCCACCCCATCAATATTTATTAGTTTAGCAGCTAGATTTTGAAATGTCTGCAAGTTCTTCAGTAAGCGCTCTGTTTAACCCCTGATAACAGATGTTGCAGTAATCCAATAAAGGCAGGATCATTCCCTCAATCACTTGTTACAAGTTCTCCAATGAGAAGTGATACTTAATTTGTCTTATCAGTTGTAGTTTATAATATATTTTCTTCATTTACTTTTAAATGTCCAAGTGGACTAATAGGGCAACCACACTAGTTTATCCAGATTAAACAGAAATTGAATTTTATTTCATTTAAAATTTATCTTCCAGAAGTTCACAAACTCCCAAATTCTATATATGGCATTTTAAGTTGTGTGCACTAATCTGGCAGCATATCCAAACTGCATGTACAACTTAATTGATTAACAAGCCCATCAGTGCCAATAATTGGTACTTAATAACCAATTAGCGGCACTAATTGGCATGAATTAGAATTTACATGCACAACTTTCTAGGCATATTCTATAATGCAGTGCATGTAAATTCTAATGCATGCTGTCAAAAAAGAGGCGTGGCCAAGGGATTGGAATGGGCGAGTTGTGGGCATTTCAAAAAACTATGCACACTATTAGGGGAATATACCCAATCTGCACCTAATTTAGGCACAGGTATTTAAGCCTGGTTTTAGGTGGCCTAAATGGATGTACCTGAAATTTAGATGCAAGAACGACGCGTTGGCATATTCTGTAATATACACCTAACTTTAAGCATAGTTTATAGAATCTTGCTAACTGCATGGTTTTTCAGCACCAATTTTGAAGGTGCCATTTATAGAATTTGGCCCAAAGTGGATTACAATACATGCCTAGGCATAACTACAAGTTGAAAAGTGTACACAAATGTCAAAATGATGCATTTCTCCTTCCTCTAGTTGCAAACTTGCATTAGGGTTATAGGGGCTGTATGAGAAGGAGTGTACTCCATGGGGAGAATTCTATAAACGGTGCTAAAAAATGGGCACCAAAAAAATTGGGCGCTGAATGGCATTCCTTAAAGGACACACACTCTTCAGAGTATAGTGCACAGTGTCCATTCCCATGTCTACATTTAGGCACCAGAGTTATGTCTGCTGAAACCTGGTATTAAGGATGGTGCCCAAGGGGCCCTTTTACTAATGTGTGGTAGAGCTACCGCATGGGTAGCATGTGCCAAATTGACACTACCACCGGGTAGCGCAGGCACCTGGTGGTAATTTTGACTCTGACATGTGCTGTTTCCAATGGTAGAAAATGTTTCTATTTTCTAGCGTGGGGTGTTTCCAGTGGTAATTGGCAGCACAGCCACATTGGCGCACACAGCCTGCTTACTGCACAAGTAGCACTTGAGCCCTTTCTGCCAAGTCAATGGGTGGCAGTAAGGGCTCAGGCAGTAAATAGCTGCCCATTACATTTCATATGAATGCATAGACATTTACTTCCCCATTTAAAAAAGACCTTTTTCCCAAGTAAACCATGGCTCAGCATGTGCTAATTTCAGGCGTCCATACTAGCACAGGCCACCTTTTACAGCAGCTTAGTAAAAGGGCCCCCAAGTTAGGCATGCTGAGGCAATATTCTGTAACAACACACACAACTTTTCAGAACGCCCATGAGATACCCATGGCCATGCCCTCTTTTGAGTTATGCACTAGTAAAGTTAGGCTGCGTGCCTTACAGAGTAGTGTGCAGCCAGATGTGTGTACAAATCCTAAGTGGTGCCAATTAACTTCAATAATTGGTTGTTAGCACCCAATTATTGGTAGCTGAGGGCTCATTACTCAATTAATTTGCACACACATCTTGGGCATACATCCCAATTTGAACATGCAAATCTGGGCACCATATATATAATCCATGGCATCTGTGGGCATATGTCTGTGTCTTTGTGCCTGTGCAGATGAGATAAACAGAGAAATGGAGCCTCCCCAGTAGGTGCTATCTCTTGGGAAATACAAACTTAATAAATACAAATAGTCTCCATTCATATTCACTGTTTGAAAGGGGTTTTCACCTGTGTTGCTTTGATAAAATATGTCTAATATAGAACTGAACATCTCATATAGTGTTATAAAATCAGATTCAGAGCAACAATGCTGTAGTTATTGCAGTAGGGGAATTAATCGTAGGAGCAGACACAGTGCATAGAAGAGAAATGTATTAGTTGATCAAATAAAATTGCACTCGACATGTTAGTGTTTCATCCTGCATGGGCTGCATCAGGAGCAAAATATTACCTTATGGTGTTATAAACGTGGTTCAGCATTAGGCATAGCAATACCTCCAAATACCTCCAAGTCACTGTTGGGCATAATTTTATTCAATCAACTAATAAATTTCTCTTCTCCTACCCACCATGTCTACTCCTATGATTAGCATACCATTTGCCTATTTGTTTTCTGAGTAGTTAAGAACATTTATTGAAAATCCAAATCTAATAGTGTACATGGTCCTCTGTGCACTCCAGTGTATTCAAACGTCATACAGGAGGCACCCCAGTCAATAAGGGTTTTCAGTCAGGTTACATGCACTGCCTCTACTGCATGCAAATCTATCTCATGAATATTCGTTGTGAATATACTGTGTTAATCTGGTCATGAGCCCTTGAGCCCAGGCCGAGGCCTAGCATAAGATCTTGGCCAAGGCCTAGGGTAGACCAACACAGGCCCTACACATAACCCCAGCCACCAAGCCTTGCACACACAGGACAAACAACTAGCACCACCAGAAAATGGGAGATAGAGCATTCAGGCAGGCCGAACGGGAACCCAATCGTACAGAGTTCAAGCATGCGGGCCTCACGGCCAAACAGGAACCCACTCATACACTGAGAAGGGAGAAAGAACAACGGAGGGTCCCCCAAGGGACTAGAGCACAAGCAGAGCACAAGCAGCGCACACAGCGCTGGCAAGAGACACAAGGGAAAAGGCGAGAGACAAAAGCTTCTACAGGAACACACAAGGCACTGCCACAGGGCAGACAAGGATGCAGGAAGCCCCACAAGGGAACACACTAGGCTGTACCATACAGCACACAAAGGTAAAGGGAAACCACCTATAAGAATACACACAGCTGGCCCCACAACACACAAGGATAAAGGGAACTGCTATAGGAATATACAAGGCTGTGCCACACAGCACTCAAGGTAAAGGGAAGAGAAAGCAAACAGAGAAAGTTGTCTTAACATACACAGATCAGATAAGGAGCACTGCTCACCAGAATCAGGAGACAGACTCAGCAAGCAAAGGGAAAACAGGCTAAAGGAAAGGCTACTCCTGAAACACCGAACTGCAGGAAGCAGGGCTACACGGCAGACAAAGGTAAGGCAAACAAAGGGAAATGAAAACAAACAAACAGGAGCAAATACAAGGACAGGGAGGCTGCCAAACAGAGGCAAAACCACATGGAGCAGAGCCTAAGCTAGCACAAAAAGGTACACAGAGAAAAAGGGAACTAAATCAAACAAACAAGAACGATACACAGCACAAGCTTACCACATACAGCACAAAACCAGAGAAGCAGGGAACAGACCAGATGTAGTGAAGTGAGGAAATCAAGCTCATGCTGGGAATACCCAGCACACACACACACACACACACACACAGAATCAACAAACAACAAGGAGAGAAGCAAAACTCCAACGTATACGCAAAGTGCCCTAGCACAAGCAGGCTTCAGCTGAGCAATCAACGCTAAAGCAAAGGTTGTAGGGAAAAGTAAGGTTAAGTAGATCTTGGCTTCAGATGTCTGCAGCTACAGACGTCAGCTCAAATCCTAACAAGTTAATGAGAGGCGAGTTCCAGCCATTCCCCTGTCTGTTTAGCAGAATCATAATATCCTGAAAACTTGACTGGTTGGGGTGCCTCCAGGACCAGGTTTGGGAACCACTAGTGTACTCCATTAGGTGTGAAATTGCAATAAGTATTCTTATTTGTGGGTGACTGAATCTTGCATCATCACTTTCCTTGGTCATCTCTACTACATCCTTTTCATCTTGACTTCTCTGGGGATATTTTCTCTTTGTTGCTTTCTATCTTTCTGGTATAATTATATCACAGTCATGATTCTCAGTGCAACTACATCCAGGTTAGCCTCTTTCAACACAGCCTCTAGATCCAGAAACTTATTTCCCACACTACGGATGTTAATATACACTGCAAGATAATAGATGAGGCAGACAAGGACGATTTGGCCTACCAGACGTTTTTTAGCCTGCACTATTTCTGCTCTCTTGCGTTCACCCTGGTCATTGCCTTCCGTACAAAGCAGATCTCTTAGCTGCATAGGAGCCAACTTTTCAAAATTATTGGGGGTGCTAACCCCCATGGGAAATAACCCCTCCCTGGACACATACAAGGACTTTTCTCAATATTGGGGGTGCTCAAGCACCCACAGCACCCACAGAGTCGGCTCCTATGCTTAGCTGTCAACCCTATCACTTGACCATTTGCAAACATTCCTCTTTAACTTTGTTCAGTGCTTTCTGTGAACTCTGGTTGCTTCTGTGTTTTATTTCCTGGATTGGACCTTTGCAACAGGAAACCACTTGGATTTGGAGACAGAACAGAAATGCTGTTAACCAAGCAGTGGTGATTTCAGGCTGTAAGCTATAGTCTGGTAATCTCCCTGCTAAATAAAATGTGTAAGCAGCTTTTTCTTCTTAAACTCAAATAGAAATGCAGTACATAGTGGCGAGAACTTCCTAGTATTTTAACATTGTACTAAATTATATTACCTTCAAAGGTTTAATCTCAAAATGCAAATTGTAGCATTGCCCCTGTATCAACTCATGAGAATGAAGGAGCCATTTTCACATAATGGAGAAGGATTCAGCTGTAGAGAGGGGGGAAATGGTTTAATCAACCCAGTGAAATTATGAAATTGAAAAGACCATTACAAGCTTTCTGTGCTTTGAGTATGCTAACATTAGTGACGTTTATTAACGGGTTAGCACATTTGCAGTTTTTTTTTCCCACCAATATGCAATTATTGCAGATACAGACCTAATCACACAGGGCAGGGAAATCAAATAGGGAGGTGGGAGCCAGTTCAGTACTGCCATCCAGAACATCTGGGGAGACGTTGCTCTCCAAACTATGCCTATGTCTGTCTATCAGTAAGGATTGTTTTTTTAACACAGATGCAGAATGTTTAATAGGATTTCTAAACAGAACCCAGGTATCCCATGTTATTTATGGTAACATATAGAAGCATTATACATAAGACCTGATCTAGACAGAAGTCTAAGTTAGACAACTGTGCTTTGTCAGAAAGGGACAGAATAAATTGTGGCTACAGAAAAAATCGGGTAAGCCATGTGTCCTATTGCTTCTGCATAAATGTGACACTGAGACATTGATTCAGAGAAACTTTGAGATATGCAAATTATAATACAAAAGGATATTTTAGGTGGACAATTCCACACCGACGAATATAGTAACATAGTAATGTGAGTAACATAGTAGGTGACGGCAGAGAAAGACCTCTACGGTCCATCCAGTCTGCCCAACAAGATAAGCTCATTTGTGCTACTTTATGTGTATACCTGACCTTGATTTGTGTATCTGAGCCTTTCTTGGAAACCTGGGATAAAATAATTTGTAAGCTAAAAAATAAACATTACTTTTTTGTCTGCAGAATAATTAAGGGATGTGTTTACTAAAGTGTGGTATGTTTTGACACTTACCACAGCTTAAGAGCAAAAGGATGGGATAAGTGCAAAGCCTGTGTGGAGGTATGGGAAGCATCTGCACAGGGCAGACATGTACTGCACATGCCCACATTAAATGCCCTGATAGTAAGGGTGCATGTAATACAGGCCCTGGCACAATCCAAAAAATCTACACTGCTGAAGTGGTTCAACCCGGTTCCCCAACAGGCACATGTCCCTAATCCAGAACCCCCTCCCCCTAAACAATCACCACTAGGCCCATACTTAAATCCTGCCCCCTCCCCTGACTTCCATTTATTGGTAGTCTAGCATTCTCCCTCCCTACGTGCCCTGGAGCCATTGGAATTCAAAATAGCACCTATGATGCCTAGTGGTAGTCTTGCAGTACTACTGCAGGGGATCATTCTGATCTATAAGGGCAATCAAACAGTTTAAAAGGTACACATTATCTAGCGTGTACAGATGTTGAGTTTAAATGGAGCATAGATGGAGTTAGCAAGTACACACATACAAGATAAATCTACCCTTAATGGTGTGGATAGTATGAGGAGGGATCTACTGAAGCTTGAAGAATGGTCCAGAGGTTGAAAGCTAAGATTTAATGCTAATAAATGAAGAGTCATGCATTTGGGCTTGAAAAACCCAAGAGACTGGTACAGGCTAAGGGGTGAAGTACTTCTGTGTATGAAAGAGGAGCGAGACTTGGATGTGATCATATGTGATG
Organism: Microcaecilia unicolor; assembly: GCF_901765095.1. NCBI lineage: Eukaryota > Metazoa > Chordata > Amphibia > Gymnophiona > Siphonopidae > Microcaecilia > Microcaecilia unicolor. The sequence continues at coordinate 183,931,837 of NC_044034.1, read as the reverse complement.
AACTTAAGGTGGCTAATCAAATAGAAAAGGTGATGGCAAATTCAGAAGGATATGTAGGGAGAGGAATGGGGAGAGGAATGGCCAGAAAAAAAAAGAAGGTGATAGTGCCTCTGTATAAGTCTCTGGGGAAGCGCCGTTTTGAGTACTGTGTACAATTATGGAGCTGCGCTTTCAATAAGATATAAACAGGATGGAGTTGGTCCAGAAAGTGGCAACTAAAATGGTCAGTGGTCTTCATCACAAAACATATGGAGACAGACTTAAAGACCTCAATACATATACTTTGGAAGAAAGGCAGGAGAGAGGAGATATAATAGAGATATTTAAATACCTCCATGGCATAAATGTACAGGAGATAAGTCTCTTTCAGCTAAAAGGAAGCTCTGGAATGAGAGGGTATAGGATGAAGTTAAAAGGGGATAGACTCAGGAGTAACCCAAGGAAATACTTCTTTATGGTGGAGGTGATGAAGATGAAGACTGTATCTGATTTCAAGAACGCATGGGACAAGTACGTTGAATCTCTCAGCTATAGGAAGAGATAGTAGATGTTATGGATGGGAAGACTGAATAGGGAGCCATCATTTTTTATATTTCTATAAAGATATATAGGGACCTATCCACCTTATTATCGAAAGAGAAAAACGCCTAGATTTCGACCCAAATCGGGAGATAGACGTTTATCTCACAAAAACGAATAAATCAGTATAATCGAAAGCCGATTTTGGACGTTTTCAACTGCACACCGTCGCGGATGCAGACAAAGTTGATGGGGGCGTGTCAGAGGTGTGGCGAAGGTGGAACTGGGGCGTGGTTATCGGCCGAGGAGAGATGTACGCGTTAGGGCGATAATCAAAAAAATAAAGGCGTTTTTAGCGAACATTTAGGACACTTTTGTTGGACCCTTTTTTCACACGAACAGGTCCCAAGAAAGTGCTCTAAATGACCAGATGACCATCAGAGAGAATCGGGGATGACCTCCCCTGACTCCCCCAGTGGTCACTAACCCCCTCCCACCACAAAAAAATGATGTTTCACAACTTTTTATTTTCACCATCAAATGTCATACCCACCTCCCTGGCAGCAGTATGCAGGTCCCTGGAGCAGTTGTTAGAGGGTGCAGTGGACTTCAGGCAGGTGAACCCAGGCCCATCCCCCCCTACCTGTTACAATTGTGCTGCTTAATGCTTATAGGTTGTCCAACCCCCCCAACCCCACTGTACCCACATGTAGGTGCCCCCCTTCATCCCTTAGGGCTATAATAATGGTGTAGACTTGTGGGCAGTGGGTTTTGAGGGGGATTTGGGGGGCTCAACACACAAGGGAAGGGTGCTATGCACCTGGGAGCTTTTTTACCTTTTTTTTTGTTTTTGTAAAAGTGCCCCCTAGGGTGCCCGGTTGGTGTCCTGGCATGTGAGGTGGACCAGTGCACTACGAATACTGGCCCCTCCCATGAACAAATGCCTTGGATTTATTCATTTTTGAGCTGGGCGCTTTCATTTTCCATTATCGCTGAATAACAAAAACGCCCAGCTCACAAATTGTCGAATAAAACATGGATGTCTATTTTTTGCGAAAATACGGTTCGCCCCTTCACGGACCCATTCTTGGAGATAAACGCCCATGGAGATAGACGTTTTCATTCGATTATGCCCCTCTATGTGTCTTTATAAAATAGTGCCTAAGTAGGTCTTCATTGCATATGTGCATAAGTGCAAATATTCTAAACATGTATATGTTTAACATGCATGTAACATACTAATATAGTAAATGACGGCAGATAAAGACCTGAATGGTCCATCCAGTCTGCCCAACAAGATAAACTCATTTTACATGGTATGTGATACTTTATATATATATATACCTGAGTTTGATTTGTCCTTGCCATACTCAGGGCACAGACCATAAAAGTCTGCCCAGCACTGTTCTTGTACTAAAAGTTCTGAAGCTAACATCGAAGCCCCTTAAAATTTACACTCCAGTCCATCCATATCTATTTAGTTATGATCAGGGCATAGACCACAGAAGTCTGCCCAGCACTGGTTTTGTTTCCCAATTACCGGCGTTGCCACCCAATCTCCGCTAAGATTCCGTACATCCATCCCTTCTAAACAGGAGATCCATTCCTTCTAAACAGGTAAATATGAGCACCTAGATTCTAGAACTGCCCTTCATGGAAGTAATTTTATAACAGGGTGCCTGGTTTAAGAGAACACCTAAGTAGTATTCTGCAAATATCCACTTAGTTTAACTAGCGCATATTTGCAGGGGGGGGTATACTGGGGCAGAGAAGAGGCTGGACATGGGTGGGGCTCCTAGTTAACACAATTCTGCTGCATTTAGGCTCAGCTGTATGACTGACAGGAGTGCAAGCACCTAAATTGTAGGCTTATTGATAGCCAGTTAAGTTAGTATTCAGTAATGAAAACTAGGCACCTAGGACCTGATATTCAGACTGTGGCAGGTAGCCAAGCTGCCTCCCACAGACAGCACTGAGTCCAGATATTTAATGCTGGTCTGTTTCTAGAGACCGGCATTGAACATCTGGTTTATTTTTAGCTGGTTTCAACTTAACCAACCAAGCCGATATTCAATGCTGCCTAGTTAAGTTGGACCTGGCCAAAGGTATACCTGCTATTCACACATTGAAAATTGGCAGATAGCTGATTATAGCTAGGCGCTAACCAGCAATATTCAGCGGGAGACAGCTGCCTATCTCCCACTGAATATTGCCGGCCAGGTGCCATTCCTGGTTGGTTAAATGGTTATGAATATTGAGAAGCTAGGTTCTTTTACTGATTAGGCTCCTACCATGCACAATGCCCAGTTTTAGAACTGCCTCTGCTTATAATGGATTCAATCTTTTGTCTTTATTTGACAGTATATATAAGTGAAACATCAAAGCATTTCAGTGACTGTCTAACAGGATGAGGGTGGATAGGTGAGAGACAGGAAGAGTCAGGTGGATGAGGGGCAGGGAGATATGCATGGAGATAGGAGAGTGACAAAGCAGTACAATTTTATGGTTTATAATGGGCTAGAAAACCCAGATCTTTGTTAAGTCCTGTCTGGTGTGTGTCAAAATATTTAATCATTCTGACTTCAAAGATCTTACATTCCTGTATTGTTTTCAAGTTCCCTTTCAGGATTCTTACCATGTAATCACTGGTACAATGTTCTGGTTTTGTAAAGTGGTGCCCCACAGAGGTGACATCCTGATTGGTACTAGCATTTTTCATATGGTGTCTATGTAAATTAAATCTTTTCTTTAGCATCTGACTTGTTTCTCCAATGTAGCAGCCTTCCTTGCAGTTTTTACACTGAATGATATATACAGTGGTGTGCTGGAGCCGGATCGCACCAGCTCGCAAGAGCCAGTTGTTAAATTTTTTACCAACTTGCGAGCTGGTTGTTCTTGAGGGCGAGCCAGCTCTCCTTCCTTCCTCCCTCCCTCCCTCCTAAAGGGTCCGGTCCCTCCCTTCCCTAGTCCAGCGAATTCTTTGGGGCAGGCAGGCTTGCCTGCCCACTGCCGGCGCTGACCCTCCCCTGCTGCCGGATCGCTCTTTAAAAATGGCCGCCAAGACTTCCAGCGGCAGCCTCGTGAGACTTCTGCTGAAGTCTTGGAGGCTGCCCTTGTAAGTCTCGGCTGCCATTTTGAAGAGCGATCCAGCAGCGGGGGAGAGTCAGTGCCGGCTGCGGGCAGGGAAGACTGGGGATCTTTCCTGCCTGCCCCAAAGCATCCGCTGGACAACCTCAGTGGCTGGAGGGGGTGCAGGGGAGAAAGGGGAGTCACTGGGCATGGGTGGCTGGAGGGGGGGCAGGAGAGAGAGGAGGGTTGCTGGACATGGGTGGGTGGATGGAGGGGAGGGCAGGGGAGAGGAGGGTCGCTGGACATAGGTGGATGGAGGGGAGGGCAGGGGGAGAGAAGGGTCACTGGGTATGGGTGGATGGAGGGCAAGGCAGGGGGAGAGAAGGGTCACTGGACATGGGTGGATGGAGGGCAGGGGAGAGGAGGGTCGCTGGACATGGGTGGATGGCGGGGAGGGCAGGGAAGAGGAGGGTCACTGGACATAGGTGGATGGAGGGGAGGGCAGGGGGAGAGAAGGGTCACTGGGTATGGGTGGATGGAGGGCAGCGGAGAGGAGGGTCGCTGGACATGGGTGGATGGAAGGGAGGGCAGGGAAGAGGAGGGTCGCTGGACATGGGTGGATGGAGGGGAGGGCAGGGGATAGAAGGGAGGCACTGGGCATAGGTGGCTGGAGGGGGGCAGGGAAGAGGAGAGTCACTGGGCATTGGTGGCTGGAGGGGAGCAGGGGAGAGAGGAGAGTCGCTGGGCAAGGGTGGCTGGAGGGGGCAGGGGAGAGAGGAGGGTTGCTGGACATGGGTGGGTGGATGGAGGGGAGGGCAGGGGAGAGGAGGGTCGCTGGACATGGGTGGATGGAGCGGAGGGCAGGGGAGAGAAAGGTCACTGAGTATGGGTGGATGGAGGGGAGGGCAGGGGCAGAGAATGGTCGCTGGGTATGGGTGGATGGAGGGCAGGGCAGGGGGAGAGAAGGGTCGCTGGGTATGGGTGGAGGGGGACGGGGGGCGCAGAGAGGGACCGGGGAGAGAGCCTGTTGTTAAACATTTACCAGCACACCACTGGATATATACCACATTGGAAGATGAGCACGTGAAAGATTCCATAATGTTGAATATTTTTCCTTTCTGAATGACCGTGGGGTCCTGTGAAATGTTTTGGCATAGTTTACAGCTGGATATATTGCAAGGATGTGTGCCATTCTCTTTTTTTTGGTCTGTGTTGGGAGCTTACTTCTAATTAGCTTGTGTTTTAAGTTGGGTGGCTGTCGGAAGGCCAACACTGGTGGGGATAGGAATATCTCTTTCATTAATTCATCCTCCTGGAGTAGAGGCTGCAGTTCCTTTATGATTTTTCTTAATTTTTCAGGCTCTGGGTTGTATGTCACTATAAGGGGGATTCTGTCTGTGGCTTTTTTTTTTTTTTTTTTGCTCTGTAGCTGATTTTCTCTGGGTGTTTTGAAGGTGGAGGCAATATTCCTGGAGATTATTTTGGGATTGTAGCCTTTCTGTTCAAAGGATGCAGTCAGCATTTCAAGGTGTCTGTCTCTGTCCCCTGGGTTAGAGCACATACGGTGATACCTTGTGGCTTGGCTGTAAATAATGGATCTTTTTGTATGTGAAGGGTGGAAGCTGGAGTTGTGGAGGTAGCTGCATTTGTCTGTGGGTTTCTTGTGTATGGATGTTTGTATATAACCATCGCTGAATTGACTTTTTCTGGGGAGTAGTCAATTTTGAATCTGATTGTAGGATGGTATGTATTGAAGGAATTGTAAAATTGTTTCAGAATTTCTTCCCCCTCAGTCCAAATCATAAAAATGTCATCGATGTATCGGTAGTATTTTATGGGTTTGGTCTGGTATGTATTCAGAAATGTATTAAGCTATGTCAAATAAAAAAGGTACCATATTATTTTCTTTTCCATGTTTTATTTTTATTGATTACCTTTAAAAGTGGACTAACACGGCTACCACACCTCTCTTGTCTTTATTTAAATACAATATTTAGCCACAGTTAATCACTCAATGTTAAAGATCTGAGCACCTCTGTCTCTGAAAAGATTAGCAGGGCTAATTAAAAATAATGGAGCATCTGTAAGTAATCCTGTTGTTAACGGTTGGATGTTTTTTTTAAACGCCTATAGCAACAAAATAATGAGGATGATTATTTTCTCTACAGATGTAACATTTCTACATATGTAACATTTCAAAAGAATAATTTGACAACGTGCATACAGCATGAGCAGGAAACTCTGAGGGTCTTGCTTTTCAAAGAATTTTGCCAGAGGAAGATTTGGGGAATCCCTTTCACAAACAGGGCTCCAATGATCTTTCTCTTGTAGACCAACCATGACCAAAGAACAATTAATCCATTCATGGGAAGGGTAATTTTTAAAACTATATATGAAAACTGCATTCCTCTTCCCAGCTCTAAGGGGCCGATGCTCAAAACTAAATGCAGGTGCTAGAGGTGATTAGTGCCTGTATTAGTGAGCACAGAATGCTCAGAGACTGTAGCACTGGAGATAATGTGTGTGCCAAAGATTAGTGCAAATAGCATGCTAATATAGTCAAACAGATGTTAAAGAGGTCATTACCTATTCCTTCCTGATGCTCAGAGAATAGTGTAAAAAAACAAAGCAGACCTACTGTTGAAAAAAAATAACACCAGCTTGAAGCAGGCATTTGAAGAGAGGATTTCTAATGATTCTTTCTTTAAATCTGACTAGGGTTACCATATTTGCCCTAACAAAAAAGAGAGCACATGCCCCGCCCCCTGTTACACCCTGCCCCACCCATCACACCCTACCCCGCCCCCTGTGCAAGACTTCTACAGAAGTCTTGTGAGGCCGCCGCTTGAACTCTTAGCAGCCATTTTAAAGTGGCGCCGGGAGCAAGACAGTCTGCAGACGTGCCGGGTGGAAAGAGGGGCTCTTTACTGCACCGAAGAGGTCACTAGATCACCAGGGTACCACCCTAAGGTAAAGGAGAAGAAAAACAACTTGTTTTTTTTTTTCATTATAAATAATTTCTGTAAGCTATTACAGCTCCAGTATATCCAAAATGACACAAACCAAATTAGCATACAGACCAGGAATTAGGAGAACAGCCTTGCCAAACCTGAAACAATGTTATCAAAATCTCAGAACCTAACAAACAGATCCCTATTCAGACACTTGGCCTTGCAGTCACACATGCAGAACAGGGATAGCCCATCTTCAAATTCTTCAAAAACTAACCTGAAATCCTAAGAAGCTAGACTCTGCATGCAGAACAATACCAGAAAAACAGAAAGAAACACATGGCTATATATTGCAAAAGAAGACAGCAGATGTAAATTCTCAAATTGGACATATTCCAAACACTAAAATGAAAATAAAATGATTTTTTTTCTACCTTTGTTGTCTGGTGACTTTGTTTTTCTGATCATTTTAGTCCCAGTCTCTTATTCTGCTGTTCTCTTAACTCCATTTCCAGGGCTTCCGTTCCATTTATTTCTTTACTTTCCTCCTTTCTTCTTCATTTCTTGCCCTACATCCATAGGTAAAAGCTGGGTCCTCCGCGGACTTGACTGGAGAAGGTATAGAGTGGATCCAGCTTTTGCCTATTTTCTCCATCCATGTGTAGTTTTTCTCCTCTTTCCCTTTCCCTCATCTCCATCAGTGTGCATCTCTCCCCCCTCCACCCATGTCCAGGATTTCTCCTCTCTCCTCCCCTCCATCCATGTGCATATCCTTCCTGTCTGCTCTCCCCTCTATCCATGTCCAGAATTTCTCCTCTCTCTCCCCTCCATCCAAGTGCAGTTTTTCTCTTCTTTTCCCTTTCCCTCATCTCCATCAATATGCATCTCCTTCCTTTCTCTTCTCTCTCCTCCATCCATGTCCAGCATTTCTCCTCTCTCCCCTCCATCCATGTGCATCTCCTTCCTCTGTCTTCCCTCCCCTCAATTCATGTCCAGAATTTCTCCTGTCTCCCCTCCATCCATATGCATCTCCTCTGTCTTCCTTGCCCTGCATCCATGTCCAGCATTTCTCCTCTCTCCTTTCCCCTTTATTCATGTGCTACTTCCTCTGTCTTCCCTTCCCTCCATCCATGTCCAGCATTTCAACTCTCTCCCTTCCCCTCCATCCATGTGCAACTCTCCTCTCTCCCCTGCCCTCTCCTCCATCCATATCCAGCAATCCTCCTCTCTCCCCTGCCCCCTCCATCCATCCATGTCCAGCAATTCTCCTCTCTCCCCTGTCCTCCCCTCTATGTCCAGCGATTTCTCCTCTCTCCTCTCCTACCCAAGTCCAGCGATTCTTCTCTGCCCTCCCCTCCCATCCATGTCCAGCGATTTCTCCTATCTTCCCTGCTCACTCCCCCATCCATGTCCAGTGACTTGCCTCAACCCCCACCTGTCCCCCTTTTCAGTCCCTGAATTCCAGTTCCAACCCAAGCCCCACATGCCCGTCCTCTTCTCCCACAGTATCCCCCTTTTTCTTCCTGCTGCCAGGAGTCCGGGTGGGTTTCCCACTTTTTATTATTTGTCCGGGTTCCCCAGTTCGGTCACAGGACCTGCACAGCAGCAGCACAGTACCAGTCCCAGCTGCAGGCAGCTCTCGGTCCTCACCTGCCTGCCCTCAGCTTCCCGACAGCCCTTCTTTCCTTCCTGCCACCCTGTTGTTAGAACTTTTATTTTACCTCATGTTGCAGCAGCGGCTCGCCTCCAGTCTTCCCTTCCCTTTCAGTGTCCCGCCCTCGCAGAAACAGGAAATTACATCAGAGAAGGTCGGGACACTTAGAGGGAAGGGAATGCTGGATGCGAGCCTGCTGCTTTCACAGCCGCCGCTGCTGCCGCCGCAACTTGATGTAAAATAAAAGTTGTAAATGCAGGGTGGCAGGAAGGAAAGGAGAGCTGTCGGGAAGCTGAGGGTGGGCAGGTGAGGACCGAGAGCTGCCTGCAGCTAGAGCTGGAGCTGTGCTGCTGCTGTGACCGACCTGGGAAACCCGGACAAATAATGAAAAGTGGGAAACCTGCCCAGACAGTGCCCTCAAAAAGAGGACATGTCCAGGGAAAACCCGGACATATGATAACCCTAAATCTGACTGTTTTTATAAAATTTGGAAGCAGAAGGAAGTCCGTGCAAGCCCCTAAGCACTGGTAGTGAGAGACCAATGTATACGAGTCAGAGCAAACCCAAAAGTGAAAGCACACATTGGTGCCTGATTCCTGCATTTAAATATAAGCCTTCCAGGTTAAAAAGAAAAAAATTCAAATGCATATATTTAAAGGCACAGAAAACAGATCCCAATGTGTGCTTCTCTTTCAGGTTTGCCAGGCACATGCACAAAGTGCATGACTGCAAAACTCATTTTCCTACGTACCAAGCACATCCCCCCACCCTTGCTTTCACTTTTACAGTACGCATATAATATGAATACCATTTCCTTTGGGCATTGGTGAGCTAGGTTTCTGTGCTGTTCCAGCAAGATGATTTCTGTGTTGTTGGCTTACCATGGTGGTTCTGAACCTCAGCCCATAAGAGTATGATCAGGCTTCCAGGGTGTGTATACTTTGAGCTAGTTTATAAAGAAACCTTCCTAAGGACAAATTTAGTCTGAGGGAGTACAACAGTGCATGAACAGACTATATTGCCATACATGTGTCTCAGAATAGGCCCAATTTAATAAGCTTCTTCCCCTGAAAGACAGAACGTAAAAACTGCCTTTATTATAAATAAAGCCCCAAGGTGACTGAAATCCCCTTCAAGCTACTTTTGTGGGAAGTTCATATGTAATGCAAAGCTAATGAGTTGACTGAATTTTCAGGAATTCCTTCCAAAACAAACTCCAGGAGCATGCAGTCTGTGGTTCCTGCGCCCTCTTGCTTCTGCAAGCTGCATTCCCCAAACTTCCCCTTTCACAGCGCACTGTGTGAAACTGTCCAGAGCTTTCTAGGGCTGGTACTGTTCCCAGGCCATCAAAGTGCTCTTCATCTGGCACAGTGAGCTATGTTTACATGAGACCATATTCAGTCACCACGGTGAGGGTTGTTTATAATATTGGCTGTGTCCATTTTAAAAATCTGGATATACAGCGCAGGTATCTGAATTGCAGCTGACGCTGAATATCTATGTAGTGCAGTCAGTGTCGGCACTAATTGGACAGCAGAGGTCATAGGAGCCAACTCTTCAAAGCGATTGGGGTGCAAAACTTAATGGAAATTAACCCTACCTGGACCTAGTCCAGGAGTTTGCTCAATAATAAGGGTGCTCAAACACCCACAGCATCCACGGCGCTGGCTCCTATGGCAGAGGTAATCAAACCACGTTCTGTACAGCTAACCTGATATAATCAGAAAGCAATTTTTCTGACCTAACTTTATTCATGTAGGGGTTGATATTCAAAAGGGTTTAAAAGAGCAGAAGAGGCCCCTGCCTGGTTAAACCCTGCTGAGCTGACTGGCCTCTGATATTCAACAGCACTTAACCGGGTACTGCCACTGATTATCTTTGCTAACTGGCCATTCCTTAACTGGCTAGGTTAGGGGTGACCCAGGGGCTGAACATGGGCAGAGCTAGCACTGCACCCTCTAAGCTGAGCAGGAGTCTTCCAGCTACATTGCTGTCAGTGGGGGTGGTGCTTCAATATTTTGTTTTTAAACACTAGGGACAGCAAGTTCCCAGGAGTCCTGCAGAGCTTGTCTGTCCCTCACTATTGAAAATGTGATAGTGAAACAGCGCCCACCATTGGCAGGACTGTAGGTGAAGGACTCCTGCTCAGCTTAGAGGGAGCAGTGAGAACCAGTACTTTTTTTTGTTGTTACATTTGTACACCGCGCTTTCCCACTCATGGCAGGCTCAATGCGGTAGGCAATGGAGGGTTAAGTGACTTGCCCAGAGTCACAAGGAGCTGCCTGTGCCGGGAATCGAACTCAAGGAAACAAATTAGAGGCAATATTCAGTCCACTAACTGGCTAAGTCTGAATATCAACTGGTGCCTGGTTAGCTTCTGAGTCAGCACACAAACCTGGATATTCAGTGCCAGGAAATACATATTTCCCCCATAGTTATCTGGATAGTGGTCTGAATGTCACCATTTTCCAGTAACTATTGGCTCTGCCTATCTGTGCCAACACATCGTCCAGACACTATAAGGGCAAACTCTGTAACTTGGCTCCTCCAGTTAGGTGCACCCATGCCATGTTCCATATGCCAATGCTTTAAGAGCTTGTGCAACAAGATGCTGTTATAGATTAAGAGGTCTCCGAGATGACTGATTGCTTTTTAGAAAAATAGAAAACGAAGGAAGAAAACACTGCGTTGAAAGCTAAGTGCTAATTTGAATAATGGATTAAATAAGTTAATGATTGAAAAGTTTAAGAAATAAAAGTAAGGATCAATGAGGAATGCCTGCCCACCATAAAAAGTGCCTGGCTCACAGTATAGCCTGAATGGTGGTGATATGGTTATCTGACAGATCCTATACAAAAATACCTCTTAAATCTGTATAAAGGAGCTGTAAAATAGTCTGAGAGTTGGGCATTTTTAGAAGATTGATATATGAGAAGCCCCCTCTAATAAGTGTAACTCTGATACCATATAAAGGAGTTATAGAACACTGGCATAAACCCAAATTGGCATGCTTAAATTTAGATGCAGCCATTTATGCCAGGTGTAAATGGACATTCCTAAGAGTGCCGTGCAAAGCACAGTATGCTCCCTTTGCTGTCATGTGCATATATGCCAATAAGGAGTGCTTTTCTGTGCACTTATGTGTATAAAGTTCACATGTAACAAAAAACAAACAGGCAAACGATCTGCAAGATCCAGAACAACAGAAAAAAGAGCTGATCACGTAAAAAGTAAAGTGATATTTATTTCCAAGTCATCAAAACAGCAAACAATTTCCTTTAATTGCCCAACATGGCCATGTTTTGCCCTACAAGGGCTGCATCAGGGGCTAAACAATGTTTTCCATGTCTGGTTACTGCAATACAGCTCTAGAAACTAGCAGGATGTTTGCTTTTACAAGCAGTAGTTACAACAGCTACAGCAAGCTGACATACAGGCTGCCTTCAAATGCAAACAGACTGCATGTTTATTTGTTTAGTCCCTGATGCAACCCTTGTAGGACGAAATATGGCCATGTTGGGCAATTAAGGGCAACTGTTTGCTGTTTTGATGACTTGGAAATAAATATCACTTTACTTTTTACGTGATCTGCTCTTTTTTCTGTTGTTAAAATGCATGTAACTGCATGTGCTCCGTTCTAGAACTGCCCTTTATCTGAATAGTTCTGCTGCAGGATGGAAAAATATTCACTGCAACTTTCCCCTGGATTCTATATATGGTGCTGAAATTGATCAAAATTGCAGTTTATTAATGTTAACAATCAATTTTTGCAGTTAATTGACAATAATTGAAATTTGAACACACATCTCCCTGCGCCTTATTCTATAACGTCGTGAGTCAAAATGAGGCATGGTCAGGGGAGTGGTGGGGCATTCCTAAAAGTTGCATGCAGGGTTATAGAGTAGTGCCCATTTCCACACCAAAATGCCCAAAGTTAGGCACTGGCATCTATACTAGATTTTAAGTGGCATAAATACCAGTGCCTAATTTTTGGTGTGGAAATGTGGCACTTAACCCAGGGCCCTTTTTCAAACTGGCCGTAAGCCCAATGTGAGCTTACCACATGATAATCTGGAGCTACCGCCAGCCTATGTTAGGGAAAACAGCCCGTATTTTGTAGCGCGGTGCTAACCCAGTGGTAATTGGGCAGTGCCGCATGCTACCCGGTTACCGCCACATTAGCGCAAGAGCCCTTACCACCACCTCAGTGGGTAGCGGTAAGTGCTTCCCCTCATATGGCCATGAGGTAAGATCAATCTTACTGCATGGTCATGGCTTTTACAGCCTTTTTTACCCATTGCGGTAAAAAGGGCCAAAGCGTATGGCAAAAATGTCCCCTGCCCTTTTTTTACTGCAGCTTGGTAAAAGGACCCCCAGAGCTCTGTTTATAGAATAGTGCTCCACAACAATTTTTTCTGGCACCAAAATCTCAGCATCATTTATAGAATACCCCCCTGTGTGGGTAGTGTCACTGAATATCCAGAGCCAGCAGCAGCTTAAGGAAATATGCAGCAGTTATTTGGACATTTCCCTTTGAGTAAGGTTGTTAGGTGTATTGGTCCTCCCCTACTTTCATTTTTACTCTGTGCTTTTTGAGATATGTGTAAGCCAATTTTATACATGCAAGAAATATATTTATGTGTGTAAATGAAATTTAAAAAATTAACAACAAAAAAAATAAGTCAAACACATTTTTAAAAATTGAAAATGGGAGAACTGCACAACCCTTCTTTATAATGACACTTGGAGCCCAGTTATGACACCGAAAGAAATAAACGGTAGAGATGTGCTTTCATTTGAAACAAAACAGGAAATCTTGATGACATTTCCTATTTAATTTCATATCATTGTTGAAATGAGAGAAAAACACATTTTTGCTCTTTTATGTCTTGTTTCATTAACAAACAAAAAAAATGAAAACAAAAAAAAAGCAGCCCTGCTGGCCAACTGGGTTCTCTCAAAGAAACAACACACCCAACACATAATTGAAACAAACAACACCCTTCGAGAGGTAGCGGGATCGTTTTCCACATTCTCCACAAATTAATATGTTACAAGAAATAATTTACTTGGGGATAGCTAGAGCACTCACTAATATTTATAATTTTTAATATATATATATTTATTTTAAATTCTCCACCAGTTGCTGATTAAAGCAACAAGATCTACAATTACACTGAATGAAAGGAATTAAATATGTTTATTGGATTGCATTAACCTGCATTACCAGGTTTAAGAAAGAACAGACCATATATATATTTAGCTCCAAAAGGATTTATTAAGTTACAATATGATTAATACAATCATATAAATAAGGTTACAAGCGAGAGATAGTTCTTTTAAGAGATCTTTACAGAGAATCTGTGCTTAAAGTAAGGTAGCCAGTTTAAAAGTTAAGGTTATAATTTAACTTACAGGAGAGTCTTTGTTACAAAGCATGCTGTGGTCCAGCTGATTGATGAGTACATGGTCAGCAGAGATGGATCTGGATTGCAGCTGAAGAGAAGAATCTGTGTCGTGGGGAAACAGCTTTTGCTTTTATACTCATAAGTTTGCAGGGAAGAATGAGTGCATGTCCTATGTGCATTTTCTTCCTGGTTTGCACACGACCCTGAGTAGTTGCAAAGCATTGTGGTATCTTGGTCTCATGTCTTATGACATCACAAGACTTGCTGACAAATGGTTTATTGAAGTGCAAGGCTTCCTGCTTGAATCTCTGTGATAGATACTCCTCTGATAAGATTTGTCTGGGGCGGCCAGCAGGTGTCCTTTGTCTTTAGTAGCTGAAGAGTAGTAAATCACCGGGACCTGATGGTATTCATCCCAGAGTATTAATAGAACTAAAAAATGAACTTGCGGAGCTACTGTTAGAAATATGCAATCTGTCCCTAAAATCGAGTGTAATACCGGAAGACTGGAGGGTAGCCAATGTTACTCCGATTTTTAAGAAGGATTCCAGAGGAGATCCGGGAAATTATAGACCGGTGAGTCTGACGTCGGTGCCGGGCAAGATGGTGGAGGCTATTATTAAGAATAAAATTGCAGAGCATATACAAAAACATGGACTGATGAGACAAAGTCAGCACGGATTTAGTAAAGGGAAGTCTTGCCTCACCAATCTAATGCATTTTTTTGAGGGGGTAAGCAAACATGTGGACAATGGGGAGCCGGTTGATATTGTATATCTGGATTTTCAGAAGGCGTTTGACAAAGTGCCGCACGAAAGACTCCTGAAGAAATTGCAGAGTCATGGAATCGGAGGTAGGGTATTATTATGGATTAAGAACTGGTTGAAAGATAGGAAGCAGAGAGTAGGATTGCGTGGCCAGTATTCTCAGTGGAGGAGGGTAGTTAGTGGGGTCCCGCAGGGGTCTGTGCTGGGTCCGTTGCTTTTTAATGTATTTATAAATGACCTAGAGATGGGAATAACTAGTGAGGTAATTAAATTCGCCGATGACACAAAATTATTCAGGGTCGTCAAGTCGCAGGAGGAATGTGAACGATTACAGGAGGACCTTGCGAGACTGGGAGAATGGGCGTGCAAGTGGCAGATGAAGTTCAATGTTGACAAGTGCAAAGTGATGCATGTGGGTAAGAGGAACCCGAATTATAGCTACGTCTTGCAAGGTTCCGCGTTAGGAGTTACGGATCAAGAAAGGGATCTGGGTGTCGTCGTCGATGATAGGCTGAAACCTTCTGCTCAGTGTGCTGCTGCGGCTAGGAAAGCGAATAGAATGTTGGGTGTTATTAGGAAGGGTATGGAGTCCAGGTGTGCGGATGTTATAATGCCGTTGTATCGCTCCATGGTGCGACCGCACCTGGAGTATTGTGTTCAGTACTGGTCTCCGTATCTCAAAAAAGATATAGTAGAATTGGAAAAGGTACAGCGAAGGGCGACGAAAATGATAGTGGGGATGGGACGACTTTCCTATGAAGAGAGGCTGAGAAGGCTAGGGCTTTTCAGCTTGGAGAAGAGACGGCTGAGGGGAGATATGATAGAAGTGTATAAAATAATGAGTGGAATGGATCGGGTGGATGTGAAGCGACTGTTCACGCTATCCAAAAATACTAGGACTAGAGGGCATGAGTTGAAGCTACAGTGTGGTAAATTTAAAACGAATCGGAGAAAATTTTTCTTCACCCAACGTGTAATTAGACTCTGGAATTCATTGCCGGAGAACGTGGTACGGGCGGTTAGCTTGACGGAGTTTAAAAAGGGGTTAGATAGATTCCTAAAGGACAAGTCCATAGACCGCTATTAAATGGACTTGGAAAAATTCTGCATTTTTAGGTATAACTTGTCTGGAATGTTTTTACGTTTGGGGAGCGTGCCAGGTGCCCTTGACCTGGATTGGCCACTGTCGGTGACAGGATGCTGGGCTAGATGGACCTTTGGTCTTTCCCAGTATGGCACTACTTATGTACTTATGTACTTATGTACTTTCCCGCCTGCCTGTCTCCTTGCCTCTGCTGGTTACCTTTGATCTTTGATCAGCCAGGCTTTTTTTGATCAGAGGAAGAGAGTCAATTTAAAACTTTGAAACAGTCTCTTAGTCTTTTGTTAAAGGGGGAGCACTGAGTCCTCTGTGGCAAGTGGTTTATGGCTTCTTGTTAGGTGGGAGGAGAAGGAAGCTATATTCCAGTACCTTTTGTCTCTGTTAAGTGTTTGTAATTGACTAGCCCTGCTATCAAAGCCAGTTTCTGCTGCAGTTTCAAATATATTTTTAAAGCTGTATTTTTGTATCTGATTCAGCATAATCAATATTATGCTACACATTTCAATAATTCTGCTGCATATTTAATTTTGACAATTGAACTGACATCATGTTACACTACCACCACCACCACCACTAAAATATAAACTTACCTCAGCCAAAGGTGAAAACAAGGCAGGAGTTTTAAATAAACAACATAAACAACATAACAAAGGAAACAAAATGCAATGGAATACAAAACAAAACATGGGGACAGAAATCTTACCCATCTTACCCATCCCCGCCCGTCCCTACTGGAATCTTACCCATCCCCACCTATCCCCGCAAGAATTTAACCCGTCCCCACCTGTCCCCGCAAAAATTTAACCCGTCCCCACCCATCCCTGCAAGAATTTAATGGTACATGAAAGAAAATTCCAGTCAGCTCTCTCAGTCTCTCTCTGGATTTGAGACACAGCACTGCAGGCAAGGAAGGAATGGACTTTGGAACTTGGAACACTCTGGTGTACACATGTAAGACTTGTCTCTGATTCACTGGTAGTCTATGCCGAGAGGTTACCACATGCACGCGCCAGTAGGTCAGGTGACATCTGATGCTCATTCCTGTGTCAGAGCTGAGTTCTGCGCATCAGTCCAGAAGCAAAGAGAATTAATAGTAATATAGTAAGCGACGGCAAATAAAGGCCTGAACGGTCCATCCAGTCTACCCAGTAGTCACACTCATTATCAATTCAAGATTAAATCAACGAGTGTGATATTATGTACTTGATTATGGTCTTTCTTTGGTGTTTTTGGGACATAGACCATAGAAGTGTATCCGGCCCTATCCTTATGTTCCAACTGCAAGAGTTGCTGTCGAAACCCCACTCCAGTCTATGTGTCTTCTCATTTGAGGGACACAGACCATAAAAGTCTGTCCAGCACTTTCCTCATGATCCAGTCACTGAAGTTGCTGTCTAAGCCCTTCCCAGCCCATCCTAAACCAGATTGCCATATCTGAGACACAGACAATACAAGTCTGCCTGGTATCGGCCCTAGTTCATCATAGCCAGAGTTGCCATCTAAGCGTCACTCGACACATCCACACACATGCAGCCATTTAAGTTTAGGTTTCTTATAACTTCCATTTTCTAATGAGAGATCCTCTGTGTTCGACCCCATGCCTTTTTGATTCCATCTTCATT
Source organism: Microcaecilia unicolor (assembly GCF_901765095.1). Lineage (NCBI taxonomy): Eukaryota > Metazoa > Chordata > Amphibia > Gymnophiona > Siphonopidae > Microcaecilia > Microcaecilia unicolor. The sequence goes on along the minus strand of NC_044034.1, from coordinate 183,914,745 downwards.
TGTGTCTCTACCACCTCCTTAATGGAATACTTTCCACATTTGTGCTGTTAAAGCAAGGAGGAGGAGACAGGACTCAAAGAACTTGATACTCGGTAGATGAGAGGCTGGCACAGGTGCAGTTTACACTTTCAAGGGAACCCTGCAGGAATTGTTTCCATCCCCACAGGAACCCCGTAGGAACTGATTCCGTCCCTACGGGAACCCTGCAGAGCTGCTTCCATCCCTGCGGGAGCCCCGTTCCCATTCAGGTCTCTACTCTGCACTGCTTCTAGTCTATTTCTATCTTTTCTGAGGTACAGTCTCTAGAACTGAACACAGTATTTTTAAGTGAGGTCTCACTAGCAAGTTGTACAGATGAATAATTATTATAATATTTTTCTACTACTTATGTCTTTTTTATGCACTCCAGCATACCTCTCACTGTGGCCACTGTATTATCTCACTGTCTGGCTACCTTGAGATCATGAGTTAAATCACCTACTAGGTCTCTGTTTGTCAGTGCATATCAGTTTCTCACTCCCCTCATTTCCTGCAGCCCAAATGCATGACACTGCACTTCTTTCTATTAAATCTTAACTGCCAACCGTTCACCATTCCTCAAGCATTCTTAGATCACTTCTCATTTTGGCTACAGTTTCAAGGTGTCCATTCTGTTACAAATATTTGTGTCATCTTCTTACGCTTCTGAAAAATTGTCCAGAAAGATATTGAACAGAACTGGCCACAAGACCAGTCCCTGAGGCTCTCCACTAATTAGTTTTCTCCAGGAATTTCACAAAGCTATTTGGCACTTTAGATGAACCTTTAATTGTGCATCCCTGCTGCACCCACACCAGTGCTGTGCCCTTCTATCAAGCCCCTCTTGCAATCTACTAAGTCACCTTAGCTGCCCCGGAGGCCCTAACCCTCTGGCTGCTCCACCCTGGCCAACAGGAGAAAGGTGCTTAATAGTATGGAAACTTTATCTTTCACTCAGGGCCAGTCTCATGGTATGAGCTGTGAGGTTATGGTATTTCATGGTGGCTCATACCATGACATCAACCCTGCGTAGAAGATGAAACAGCATTATTTTTGTCCCCCTTCCTGCTGTCTATAGGAGCTGAGCTGCCAGAGTAAGTATTGGGGTAGGTCCTTCAGGAGAGCAGGAACTGGAAGAGAAGAAATATAAATTATCTGCCTGCTGCCTTTTGCTGTCCCCAGAATCTCAGCAATCTAGGTGACTCTCTCAGTTTCCAAATAAAAGCATTGGCGCTGTCTTTCTCTCCTCAGAATGGATTCTATTTACCATTACTCTTTGTTGCCTATCACTAAACCAGTTTCTGGTTTATTCCTCTCTTAGTACATACCCTTGGTCTGCTTAATCTGTGACTGAGCCGGTTGTATATGTAGTATCAATAGCTCTGCTGAAATGCAGGTAAACCACTCCCAGTGCATGCCCTTGATCTAATTGTATAGTAACTCAATTGAAAAAAATCAATCAGATTTGTTTGACGTAACCTGCCTCTGGTAAACCCATGATGCCTCGGATCCTGCATCCCATTCAGTCACATTAGAGGAGTAGCCTAGTGGGTAGTGCAGCAGACTTTGATCTTGGGGAACTGGGTTCAATTCCCACTACAGCTCCCTGTGACTCTGAGCAAGTCACCTAACCCTCCGTTGCTCCTTGTGACTCTGGGCAAGTCACTTAACCCTCCATTGCCCCAGATACAAATATATGTACTATGTAAACCACTTTGAATGTAGTTGCAAAAACCACAGAAAGGTGGTATATGAAGTCCCTTTCCCTTCAGTAAAGAGTTTCTGTAAACTTTCCTACAACTGAGGTAAGACTAACTAGTCTGTGGTTTCCAACCTCCTCATTACTGCCACTTTTCTAAAGAGGAACCACAACTACCCTTCTGCAGTCCTGTGGAGCCACTCCCATCTCCAAAGATCTATCAAACAGATCCTTTAGAAAACCCACCAGAACATCACCAGCACTGTTCCCTCTAAGCTGAGCAGGAGTCTTCCAACTGCATTGCTGCCAGTGGGGGGGGGGGGGGGGTGTTCTTCAATATTGTGTTTTCAACCACTAAGGAGAGGCAGGTTCCCTGGAATCCTGTAGAGCTTGCCTATCCCTCACTATTGAAAATGTGATAGTGAAATAGCAGCATCCCCCCCCCCCACCCCCACACACAAACACACACACTGGCAGGATTATAGCTGGAGGACTCCCGCTCAGTTTACAAGTAACAGTGATCACCATGTTTCCTTGGTGTCCTAGGAGGCAGACAATGCTGGCCCACAGCTTTATCAATCCTTTTTTTTTTTTTTTGCCTCTATTTTTCTTGTGTCTTAAGTGTGTGGATTTGGGCAGCCTTCTCCGCGGAGACATAGTGGTGTTATTCTGGGGTGGGGGGGAGGATTTTGTGTGGTACTGATGATCAGTTCGTTTCAGAGGGGGTTATATCCTAAAAATCTTTAAAAATGAGATTGTACTTCAGTTCCACCTTTTGCTATATTATGGCTTATTCTTTTATAAGTGGGCCAATTCTGTATGGCCATTACTATTTTGATGTGGCTATTCTGTTGCACTGTTGATATTTATTGTATTGTGTTGCACATTACTTCAATAAAAGACCTTATTAAATGAAAAAAATCTTTTGGCATGTTTATGTAAATTAAATGAAGACAATTTAATTTGTACTATATGTTGGTATGCTATGGATATGATCAGTTTGAGGTTCAACCCTGCTGCTGTTGGCAGTCCAGCCTCCTTTTCCAGCTTTTGCTTTTGGTCTCTAAATATTTCTCTACTTAATCTTTCATAGTTTCTGGGATCCTCAGAGAGATTTCCTCATGTAAGTAGCTTTGCCACTGCTTACATAAGGCCCCATCATGATTTACTGTCCTGGGAAAACCAGCCAAGAGAAATCAGATGAATGTCTTTGGCTGAGCTTTTGAAACCTACTAAAAATGGGAAATTAGATCACATAAAAAGATTCCAAAGATATCCTGTGGATGAATAATTAAGAGCACCCCTATCAACTTGTGGCGCCTGGGCCAGGAATATTTAATTTCAGAATGGGGACTGACTTGCCTTGCCAGCTACTCTAATGCCATGTTTGCTGACTTTACTCTTCTTCACATGATAAGGCTGTATTAATTCTGCCAGAATTTATGCAATTGCAAATTTCTTTGGATGGAAATTGGAGATTAGTTGTAGAAAATATCTGGGCTAGTACCGTAAAATCTCATTTTATGGTTTCAATTAAGGGAGCCCTCCTCTCCATAACCAATCAATATTCAGGTCAGTGTATCTGGGGTCAGCCCAAGGGCATCTTTCATCAGTGCCCCCCCCCCCCCACCATCTCCACCAAGGGTGGCTTACGGCCCTCCCTGCCCCATACTATGTCCAGCATCTCTCTTTTCCTACCCTGAGATGTCCAGCATCTTCCTTCCCCAAAATGTTCATCAGGTTCCCTTTCCTTCACTTCCTTACCACCTCTGGGGGGTAGCACCAGCATGGCAGTCAATGAATCTACAGAAGACTCATTGCAGCTGGTGCAGGGCCTTCAGCATTCGCATATATTCTTGACCCCATGCCAGTCAACATGAGTTCTCAACAGACACACCAACTACTGTCCCCCAAATTGTACCACCTTAGCCAGATGCCTAATAAGTCTAGTAATCTGACCAGCCCTGACTATGTCCAAGGAACCAAACTCAGTAAAGTGTATCGTCACTTGTTTTAGTATCTTTAGGCCTTCCAGAATATGTACTATGTTGATTCACAAATAAAACTGCTCAAACAGTTGTCAGAATTTGGCTTCCGCAAGACACTTTCGTGTTGTCATGTTGTTAATCTGATCGTGAGCCGTTGTGCCTAGGCCAACGCTAGGAAGGACCTTGGCCAAGGCCTAGGGTAGACCAAACAGGTGCTAAGCAATACCACGGGCCACAAAGCCCCGCACACTCAGGACAATCAACAAGCACCACCATAAAAGGGAGATAGACTACTCAGGCAGGCCGCAAGGCCGATCTGGAACCCACTCGTACAAAGTCCAAGAGTACGGGCCTCACAGCTGAACTGGAACTGAATCATACACTAGGGAAGGGAAAAGAACAACGAGGGGTCCCCGAAGGGACTGGAGCTCAAGCAACGCACACAGCGTCAGCCAGACACAAAGGGAAGGGCAACAGACAAAACTGGCGAATACAGCCTACGACCAGAGGGAGAGAATACAAAGAAAGGCTACACTAAAACTCAGGTAGCGGAGGGCAAAGCCCATGGGGAAAAAGGGAAAGCCAGAGACAGAATGGGATACTATAGACACGGAATCTACAACAGCGAAGCTCCACATGAATGGCTAAACAGGGAAAAACAGACTGAAGGAAAAGGCTGCTTTCAAATAAGGACAGGAAAGAAGCAGGCACACAAGCATAGCCGCCGAGAGGGGGGGCAGGGGGGACAAAATTCCCCGGGCTTGGGCCTCCAAGGGGGGCCCGGTGCCGCAGTCCCACCCTCCCTCCGTCGTCGACCGTCTGCCCCCTGCATTGAAATCGCAGTCTCACCTCCATGAAAGCAGCGCTGCAGGCAGCAGAATGCCTCCCTTTGGCCCTCCTTCCCTCCCTGTGTCCCGCCCTCGTCTGACATAACGTCCGCGAGGGCAGGACACAAGGAGGGAAGGAGGGTCGAAGGGAGGCGTTCTGCTGCCTGCAGCACTGCTTTCACGGAGGTGAGACTGCGATTTCAATGCAGGGGGCCCGGCCTGGTGGCGGACAGAGGGGGGGAGCGGCAGTGGTGACCTCGGGAGGGATGGAGGGGGGAGCAGTGGCTGCGGCGATCTCGGGGGGAGCGGTGGCGACCTCGGGGGTGGGGGCAGGATGGCAAGGGCAGCAGGGGCGAGGCCCTGGGGGCGGCCTTGCCCCGCGCCTAACCCAGTCTCTTGGCAGCCCTGCACACAAGAGTACAAAAAGGGATAAGGCAGACACCAGAGAAAGGCTGCCTAATAGAAACAGGATTCACAGAAGGCAAATGTCAAGCTCTGTACATAAAGGGTTAACACTGAGTAAAGGGAAACTTAAACAAACAAAGTAGGAATGACCTTACCAGGGACAGAAAAACTGCCTAACAAAAGCAAGGAGAAATGAGGCAGAAGACAGACCCAGCTGACTGCAGAGAAGCAATCAAGGGCACGGTTTGTTACAACTAGCACACACACACACACACACATGGAGACACAAACAAAAGGAGAGCAAGCAAAACTCCTCCAAATACACACTGTGCCACAAGCACAGACAAAGTAAGAGAACCAGAGCTCAGCTGACAGGAATTAACGTTAGAGTGCCCACAGTAGGGAGGTAAGTTTAAATAAGGTCTGACTTCTGACGTCTGCTGCTTCAGACGTCAGCTCAATCCCTGACAGGCCAATCAGAAGTGAGTCCCAGTCATTCCTCTGCCTCTCAGTAGAATCATAACACATGTCAACCATGGGTGTAGTTTGGAGGGGGTGAGGGGGAGCATTAGCCCCCCAAACGCAGGGCCGGCACAATGCAAAAGGCAGCTCTGGTCCCTTCTTCCTGCCCTCAGCTCCCTGACAGCCCTCCTCTTCATTCCTTCCTGCCCCCCCTCCCCCGCATTTAAACCTTTTATTTCAGTCGCAGCGATGGCAGTGAAGAAAACTGCACAGCAAGCAGGCTCGCCTCCAGCCTTTCCCTTCCCTCTCAGACAGTATCCCGTCTTCCTATGATGATGTATTTCCTGTTTCTGCGAAGGCGGGACATTGTCTGTGAGGGAAGGGAAAGGCTGGAGTTGAGCCTGCTTGCTGTGTCCCGTTCCGGGCCCTTACCTGCGCTCCAGCGGGGGGGAGCAATGGTCGGCGGGGCTCGCGGGGTCTAGGGCGGCGGAAACGAGCCGCCGTCGGGGCCGGCGTTGCCGCGGGTCGGCCCGAGGCCGGCGACCCGCTGAAGCGAACGCCGGCCTCGGAGAAGGGAACACGCTGGCCAAGATGGCGGCGCCGGCGTCATCGTCTCCCTGGGCCGGAGCGGACCAGCGAGCAAGCCACGCCTACTCGCGCCGGATTGGCGCACTGAAGTAGAGTCTCCGCCTGATAGGCAGGCTGGCCAATCCAGGCGCTCCTTGCCTGCCAGGACCGGGGGGATTGACTCCTCTTCCTGGGAGGGGACGGACTGGCGGGAAATTTAAACAACGGAACGGGAAGGGTCCAGTGCTTCCGTTTCAGATGTCAGAAGCCGACACAGTGGATCTCGGAGTGTTGCTCTTTAGAGACTGTGTTCCTTTGCAGGGCTAGCCGTCCTTGCTAGCCACCTCCAGAGACTGGGTCCGTCTTCAGTGCTAGCCGTCCTTGCTAGTCACCTCCAGAGACTGGGTCCATCTTCAGGGCTAGCCGTCCTTGTTAGCCACCTCCAGAGACTGGGTCCATCTTCAGTGCTAGCCGTCCTTGCTAGCCACCTCCAGAGACTGGGTCCATCTTCAGTGCTAGCCGTCCTTGCTAGTCACCTCCAGAGACTGGGTCCATCTTCAGGGCTAGCCGTCCTTGCTAGCCACCTCCAGAGACTGGGTCCATCTTCAGTGCTAGCCGTCCTTGCTAGCCACCTTCAGAGACTGTGTTCCTATTCAGTGCTAGCCGCCCTTGCTAGCTTTTTCAGAGACTGTGTTCCTATTCAGTGCTAGCCGTCCTTGCTAGCTTTTTCAGAGACTGTGTTCCTCTTCAGTGCTAGCCGTCCTTGCTAGCTGCCCTTCAGAGACTGAGTTGCTGACTACCAGCCAGGCCGGCCGTCACCCCGCGGTTCCAGCAGTCCTGCTGGCCGCCTGCAGCTGGGGGCTCAACCCTTGGTGAACGGCGGTCGCCGCGGGTGAAGATTTGGGGTGCGCGGCTGTCCTCTGAGGTCTTGCGGGGCCTCAGGGAACATAAGAGCTCACCAATAACAGAAACAGGACAGCTGTACAGTTTTCTTCACTGCCATCACTGTGACTGAAATAAAAGGTTTAAACATGGAGGGCAGGAAGAAACGAAGAGGAGGGCTGTTGGGGAGCTGAGGGGGGCAGGTGGGGCTGGGTTGGAACTGAAAAGGGGAAGTTACTGGACATGGATGGGAGGGGAGGGGGTCAAAGGAGAATCATTGCACATGGATACGGGGGAGAGCAGAGGAGAATCACTGGACATGGATGGGAGGAGAGGGCAGGGGAGAGAGGCAAAATCACTGGACATGGAGGGGAGGGCATGGCAGAGAAGAATCGCTGGACATGAAGGGAAGGAGCAGAGGAGAATCACTGGACATGGAGGGGAGGGCAGAGGAGTGAGGAGAATTGCTGGACATGGATGGAGGGAAGGGAAGACAGGAGAGAGATGCACATGGATGGAGGGGAGGGCAGGGGGAAAGAAGAGACATGGAGGGGAGGGGAGAGGAGAATTGCTGGACGTGGATGGATGGATGGATGGAGGGAGCAGGGGAAAGAGGAAATTTGCTGGATATGGATGGATAGAGGAGAGGGCAGGGGAGAATGGAGAGTTGTTGGACATGGATGGATGGAGGGGAGGGAAGTCAGGAAGGAGATGCACATGGATGGAGGGGAGAGAAGAGAGAAAAAATGCTGGAAATGGATGGAGTGGAGGCCAGGGAAGAGAGGAGAAATGTTGGACAAGGATGGAGGGGAGGAAAGACAAAGGAAGGAGATGCACACGGATGGAGGGGAAGGGAGAGAGGAAAAATGCTGGACATGGATGGAGGGGAGGGAAGACAGAGGAAGTAGATGCACATGGATAGAGGGGAGGGGAGTGAGGAGATATGCTGGATATGGATGGAAGGAAAACTGCTGAATTTAAGGGCTGGATTGGAACACTTTGAGGGCAGATACTGAAACTCGAGGAAGGATAGGGGCAGGGCTACAGATGGTAGACAGGACACATAAGGACACAGGAGGATGGTGGACATAGTGAGTGAAAAAATATCAAATGGAAAGAAGACACTGCATAAAACAGAAGACACTGGGACCAAAGAGAATAGAAAAACTAAATGATCAGACAACAAAGGTAGAAAAAGTATTTTATTCAGAATTTATTACTTGGAATATGTCAGTTTTTGGAAACATGCATCTGTGATATTTTGCATGTAAGTTTCAATTTCTCTAGTATTGCTGCATGCTGAGTCTGACTTCTTGAGGTAACTTTCCAGTTCAGTATTTTGCCTTCATATTTTTTTTATTTCTAGTTCCTTGTGTCATATCTGTTGTCATGTGTTTTTCATGTGTGATCAAGGTGCTAGTGTATAGTATTTGCAGCCCTTTTTGTTTTGTTTTGTTTTTGTCACTAGATAGTTTACTGGTATTTTAGAGCCCAGTGCTGCCTTTCCACGCATAAGGTTGTAGCTTGTCCTGTCCTTGGAATTAGTGCTGTTATGGTTTGGTAAGGTTATGAATGGGTTTCTACTATCGCTGTGGTTTCAATAATCAACAACATCAAATCTCTACTATAACGGTTCAAAATTCCAATCCATTTATCAATAAAATCTTTATTAGATAAAAAGATTTTTGGTTCTGTAATCATCCGTAGTCCTCTTGGTATCATAGATTTCTTCACATGTTGTACAAGTGTGCTGCTGAATTTAAGGAGAATTTCCTACTGTATATGGAACAACTTTTTTTGAGCAGGTGGGACTATGGAAGCGTTATTTGGATGATATTTTTTTCTTATGGACAGGGTCTGAAGGGCAAGTTTTGTTATTTCATCAATGGCTAAATCAATTAGATCATAACTTGTCATTTGAATTACATTATTCCTGTACTTCTATTATCTTTTTGGATCTTCAGATCAAGATAACATCGGACAGTTTTTTTATAACTCTATATAGAAAGAAGATTGATTGCAATAATTATTTGAAATTTCATAGTTATCATCCCACCAGATTTACCCATTAGCCAATTTCTGTGTCTTCGCAGAATATGCTCCACGATAGATGAATTTAAACGACAGGCTGTTGACCTGACTCAATGTTTCTTACAACGTGGATTTCCAAAGAAATTAGTCAGAAAGGCATATTTACACGCCCGTTATGCGAGTAGATCCCTACTATTGCAATACAAACGCTCAGTTAAAATGGATAAATTAGTTTGTGTATTACCATATTCACAAGCTTCAGATGCAGTGACACGCGCTATTCATAAACATTGGCTCATTCTCCAATTGGATGCATGTTTCTCTGAACATCCTATTACAGCCCTACAACGTGGAAAAAATGTAGGTGAACTGATTAAATACAAATCTGATAAAATGACAAAAATAACAGATGCTAAACATAGTCACTGCAGTTCCTGTCACTGGTGCACCCTATCGATAGAAGGGAATAGTTGGACTGCCCCGTATAACAATCTTAAAATCCAGGCATACAGGAACACTGATTGCAATACATGTCCCTGCGATAAAATATATGTGGGTAGAAGCAGTAGACCGGTGAAAGTCCAGCTCACTGAGCACAAATCTAAGATCACCACGCAAGCGGATGAAGCGCCTTTAGTCCAACATTGGACACAAATGCACCACACTACAGCTGACTTACGTTAGAGAATTATTGATACTGTTACTAAAAACATGCAGGGAGGTAATATTGATCTGGTCTTAAATTACAAGGAGCAAACTGGATCTTTAGACTGAATGCAGTTGAGCCTAACGGACTCAACAGAGAAATTGAATGGCAATCCTTGATTTGACAGGTTCTGCTATTGGCTGGGTGAGTCATGTGATCATACCTTTAAATAGCACTAAATAAACGCCGCGGCCATGTTGGCACCTGGGGTTTTGAACAGTGGATACTCGTTTTGAGACATAAAGGTAACAGATCACTAAGATATAGTCATAATTGTATAGAGAAACTACTTTCCAAATCAAGGTCTGACTGTCTTGTTTTTTTACAGGGACATACCTTGAAAAAGCTTTGCTGGCGAAACACGTGTCGGTGTGTAGCCCTATATTTTCAGCTTCATAAGAACCTACATAAGCTGTCGTGCAGCCCTATTTTTCAGCTGACATGAATCTATAAAAGCTAAGTAAAAGAATTTTCTATCATATCCTTATGGATATTGATGTTTAGAGTTTTTGAAAATTATAAAAAATATAGCTTATTTATATATATTAAAAAAAACATATTTGTGACCTATGACGAGAAGGGTATGAACCCTGTCACCATATATAAAACAATTTAATGGGAATAACCATAACGAATATGTATGAGAGATGAATTTAAACGACAGACTGTTGACCTGACTCAACGTTTCTTACAACATGGATATCCAAAGAAATTAGTCAGAAAGGCATATTTACACGCCCGTTATGCGAATAGATCCCTACTACTGCAATACAAACCCTCGGTTTAAATGGATAAATTAGTCTGTGTATTACCATATTCACAAGCTTCAGGTGCAGTGACACGCATATCTAACAGTTAAGGAGTGGAAACAGGATAGCTTATGGGCAGAGAATGGGTGTGGGCTGCACACAGGGGACAGCACGCGGTACTTACTGTGAGCTGTCATTTTTGCAATTAGTGTATCAATGCTAATTACAAACAGTCAATGTGTGGTAAAGAACATTTCAGTATGGTAACTGCACAGAGCATGCTGGATACACCCCCAAATAGTATTACACAGTCTTTGCACTTACTGTGCATTATTTTTGCTGTTAAAGTGCAAAAATGGGGGAAGCAGATGGGATTTGATATACTGACTTTCTGTGGTTACAATCAAGGTGGTTTGCATATTATATACAGGTACTTATTTTATACCTAAGCAATGGAAGGTTAAGTGACGTGCCCAGAGTCACAAGGAGCTGCAGTGGGAACTGAGCCCAGTTCCCCAGGTTCTCAGGCCACACTGCAGGGTCCTTAAGTGACTCCATCAGTAATGAAGGATTTCAGAGTGACCAATAGATTAATGTGATACTTGCCTTTGTAGTTCAGTAGCATAGCCAAGGATGGGCCCAGGTGGGTAGGGGTTCACTTACTTTGGGCTCAGTCTCGCCCAGCAGCAGTGCACCTTTGTGGTAGCTGGTGGGGATCCCCAAACCCAGCCAGCTAAATACCCCTCCCTCCCATCATAACTCAAAACTCTGCAACCCAGTTCGACAGTCCACAGCAGCTCCATGAGCTCCGAAACCAATACCCGTGCAGTCGCAAAAAAACCCGCACATGCCCTGAAAACTGAACTACATGTAGGTACTGACATCAGGCTCATGGAGCTGCAACTGACTGCCAAGCTGAGCTACAGAGCTCTGGGGAGAGGTCTTCAGCTCAGGTAATTATATTTTGTTAAGCTGTGGGGGGGGGGGTGGGGGAGTCCTCCAAACTTGCTGACTTCCCCAGCAACGATTAAGCCAGATAGCCTCTGGCTGGCCCCTGGGGTCTTCCCTGCCAACAGACCTCCTGCAACCTTTCTGTTCTGAGGTCCTCTGGCATTATTCTCTGGCTCCAGGCAGCTGACCTCTTAATAAGCACTAATGAGCACTAATTGACAATAATTATAATTTATGCGCACAACTCACTAAGTACATTCTGTAATGCAGTGGGCCTAACTTCTAACACATGCAGAGTATGGTTATGGGTGGGGCATTCTGAAATTTATGCGCATACTTATAGAATATGGCCTAGTGCGCCTAAATCTACACGCTGGAGTTTATACCATGTTTTCATTGGTGTAAATGGAGGTGTGTAGTTTTAGGCGCTGAAATATCCACTATGCATATTCTATATACCATGCCTAAATCTAGACACCGCTTATAGAATACGCTTAGTTGGCACCGATTTCCGCTCTGATTTTTTAGGCGCCATATATAGAATCCTCCCCTTAATGGACAATGAGGCACTGGATTAAGATAGAACTGACTTTTACGTGGTCCTATTTATGTGGTGACCTTGGCCATTTAAGAGCTGAATATCAGCACTTAAACAACCAAGTGCTGACTCTGCCCCCAAATGCCCCCCAACTTGTCAGCTTTACATAAGGTGCTAACCAAACATTTTCAGCACACTAACCGGGTAGGTGCTTCTGAAAATGATAGGGTAGCCCCAAAACAGGCAATTTGACTGGCTTTGGCTGATGCCAAGTTACACTAGCTCTCCAGAGGGCACTTATGCGCATGTCCTTATAGAAAAGACTCATTCCCTGTGTTCTTATGGAACCTAAATAGTCGAGCTCTGCTATAGAATTAAATACCAGCTCAAACATATCTTTTTCACGGAGAGGGTGGTCGATACCTGGAATGCCCTCCCAATGAAGGTGGTAGAGACAAAAACAATGATATAATTCAAAAAGACGTGGGATGAATATAGAGGAACTCTATTTAGAAAATAGATGGTAGAAAACAAAAACAAATTTAAAATAAAACTTAAATGGCTGCAGGGGGTGGATGTGTGAGTGACGCTTGGATGGCTACTCTGGCTGTAATGAACTAAAGCTGGTGCCAGGCAGTCTTTATAGGTCTGTGTCTATATATGGCAATCTGGTTTAGGATAAGCTGTAAAGGGCTTCAATGGCAACTTCAGTATCTGAAACCAAGGACAGTGCTGGGCAAACTTTTATGGTCTGGGTCCTGCAAATGACAAGATGGATTTGGATAGACTGGAGTGGGCTTGGATGGCAACTCCAGTAGGTGGAACATAAGGATAGAGCCGGGCGGACTTCTACGGTCTATGTCCAAGAAATGCCAAAGAAAGACTTGTGATAAGGTATATAATATCACATTCTTTGTTGATTTAATCATGAATTGATAATGAGTGTGACTGTTGGGTAGACTGAATGGACTGTTCAGGTCTTTATCTGCCGTCACTTACTATGTTACTATGTTAAGATGGAACAAGCAGAGGGCAGTTCTCCTTAAAATATTTGTCCGTGAAAAACAGTCCAGTTAACATCTGCAGTAACCCTGACAAATCTGTGTGATTTTAAAATCTTCCCTCTCAAACTTTAAATTTTGTCCAGTGAATTAGTGAGCCAAAGAAAAAGCAGCTACTGCAAGGTGTGCAGGAGGCATTGCAGAGACATGATTCAATTTTAGCCAGACAGCACCGATACTCAACGCCATCCAGCTAAAATTATCCAGGCAGGCCTGATTGGGTTTGACAGATATCCTAAAATTAATTGGCTTTCTTTATCCAATTATCTTCAGTCGTTCATAAGCGCTGCACAATATACAAGCAAATTTGCCAAGATATAGATCTGGTTAACCCACTCACTGTACTCCTCAATAAAGCCCTATAATGGATAAAGTTTAAAAACAACAAAAAGATAAAAGAAGTTAGGCCCCAAACAAGGATTCCAATGGTCTAAAGTTAAAAAGTCTATTGAAAAGTATCAATTCCAGGTGTTGAGAGGATCAACCACTCGGGAACTCAATAAAGTGGTTGACCTGAGTTTACTATCGACATAGCAGAATTGTTTTTGATTCACTTCAAAGGTTGAAAGACTCCTGATGCAGGCATAGTTGCCGAAACATGGCTGTGTTACTTTTCAATAAACTTTTTAACCTTAGACTACTACTACTACTTATCATTTCTATAGCGCTACAAGGCATACGCAGCGCTGTACACCATACACAAGAAAGACAGTCCCCATTAGAATCCTTGTTTTGGGGGCCTCATTTCTTTTTTCTTTTCACTGTTGCATACCCGTGAGGTCTGTATCTCCTCCCTTTTTGGTCTAAAGTTTAGAAACAGCAGCTTTATCACCCACATTATAGGAAAAGCTCTGGAATATAATTCAGGTTTTGGGCTAACCTTTCATAATAAGTACATAAGTACATAAGTATTGCCATACTGGGAAAGACCAAAGGTCCATCGAGCCCAGCATCCTGTTTCCAACAGTGGCCAATCCAGGTCACAAATACCCGGCAAGATCCCAAAAATGTACAAAACATTTTAAACTGCTTATCCCAGAAATAGTGAATTTTCCCCAAGTCCGTTTAATAACGGTCTATGGACTTTTCCTTTAGGAAGCCGTCCAAACCTTTTTTAAACTGTTTATTTCTTTAGACAAGAAAGAATTGCTTGCTAATTTTTTTTTAACTGCGCAGATCAGCTGTTATTCCAGTATATGAGAGTACATTGTAAACAGAACAAGATGAACTGGCATATGCAACCACAGAGTGAATGAGACAGCACAAAGTTCTCTGATGCGCTAATGCATGTAAGTGCATCTTGCATTAGAAATATGGAAATTTTGTAGGCTCTGATGCCTTTCACATTCAAGATACGTAAATTCTTCCTTTAGAAGTAGGAACAGAACATAGAAGATGAACACATATAAGGACCATTTGGTCTCCTTTATTCTGCCCATTTATACCTACCTACTATGGGTCAATTTTCAAAAAATGTTCAGTGCTAAAAGCCCCTTTCATTAAAGTACGTTGAGTAGTTTATGTGAATTACTGAGCACTGTTAATGCATTTCCACACTAACAGTTAATGCAGCAGCTTGACACTTGAATTATGCTGATACATATATTAAATGACGAATGTGGAATGTGGAATGAGGCAAGAAAGGGGCAGGGAATGGGTAGGTTCATGGTCAGCTCAAGAGACTGTAGTGCTCTAAGCCAACGTTTGCATTGGTTCGCCCTCTCCCCTGAGAAATCTGGTATCTCTCCTTCTATTCCCCCTCTATTTCAAGTCCCCCCCCCCCCCCCTCCTATGGATCAGGTGAGGCACTGGCTCAGAACACTGGTGATAAATTATGCCTAAATCCCAGTCCAGCATCCATCCCTCTATGAGTGTAAAGGTAGACCAAACTAGGATTTTGGTGTCGTGTATCACTGGCTCCCAGGGCCAGCGCCTCATCTGGTCCACAGTTTGAACAAGCTCTTGGTAGGTTCCACCTTAGACTTAATGAGGTAGAATCAAGAAAGAGTGCCAAAAATTAGGTGTGAAAAATATTCCAGTGCTGTTAAATGTGTATATTTTTATACTGTTTCACAGTAGTTCTATTATTAGGTTTCAATTTACTGTTTTCAAGTTTACCTCACTTATTGTATTTATGTTTATTCTTGGTTATTTTACTACTGTTATGCTGTTAACAAAATTGTAAGTTTTATGTTAATCTGTACCTGCTGTATACCACCTTGGGTGAATCTCTTCAAAAAGGCAGTAATAAATACCATTAAATAAATAAATAAATAAATAAGCACTAAGGGCTAGATTATATATATGCCACCAAAAAAACCAGCACCGAAAAAAGCACTATTCTATAAGCCACACTTAAAGTTAGGCATGGTTTATAGAACTACTACTACTACTACTTAACATTTCTAAAGCGCTACAAGGGTTACGCAGCGCTTAACAGTTTAACAAAGAAGGACAGTCCCTGCTCAAGGAGCTTACAATCTAAAGGACGAAATGTCAAGTTGGGGCAGTCTAGATTTCCTGAAGAGAGGTATAGTGGTTAGGTGCCGAAGGCGACATTGAAGAGGTGGGCTTTGAGTAAGGATTTGAAGATGGTCAAGGAGGGGGCCTGGCGTATGGGCTCAGGGAGTTTATTCCAAGCATTGGGTGAGGCGAGGCAGAAAGGGCGGAGCCTATGGTTGGCGGTGGTGGAGAAGGGTACTGAAAGGAGGGATTTGTCTTGAGAGCGGAGGTTACGGGTAGGAACGTAAGGGGAGATGAGGTAGAGAGGTAAGGAGGGGCTGTAGATCGAGTGCATTTGTAGGTTAGTAGGAAAAGCTTGAACTGTATGCGATACCTGATTGGAAGCCAGTGAAGTGACTTGAGGAGAGGGGTGATATGAGTATATCGGTCCAGGTGGAAGATAAGACGTGCAGCAGAGTTCTGATCGGACTGAAAGGGGGATAGATGGCTAAGTGGGAGGCCAGTGAGGAGTAGGTTGCAGTAGTCAAGGCGAGAGGTAATGAGAGAGTGGATGAGAGTTCGGGTGGTGTGCTCAGAGAGGAAAGGGCGAATCTTGCTAATGTTATAGAGGAAGAAGCGACAGGTCTTGGCTATCTGCTGGATATGCGCAGAGAAAGAGAGGGAGGAGTCGAAGATGACTCCGAGGTTGCGGGCAGATGAGACGGGGACGATGAGGGTGTTATCAACTGAGATAGAGAGTGGAGGGAGAGGAGAAGTGGGTTTGGGTGGGAAGACAATAAGCTCGGTCTTGGCCATGTTCAGTTTCAGGTGGCGGTTGGACATCCAGGCAGCAATGTCGGATAAGCAGGACGATACTTTGGCCTGGGTTTCTGCAGTGATATCTAGTGTGGAGAGATAAAGCTGGGTGTCGTCAGCATAAAGATGATATTGGAAACCATGAGATGAGATCAGGGAGCCCAGGGAAGAGGTGTAGATTGAAAAGAGAAGGGGTCCAAGGACAGATCCCTGAGGAACTCCAACAGAGAGCGGGATGGGGGTAGAGGAAGAACCATGAGAATGTACTCTGAAGGTACGGTGGGAGAGATAAGAGGAGAACCAGGAGAGGACAGAGCCCTGGAACCCAAATGAGGACAGTGTGGCAAGAAGTAAATTGTGATTGACAGTGTCAAAAGCGGCGGATAGGTCGAGGAGGATGAGGATGGAGTAGTGACCTTTGGATTTGGCAAGGAACAGGTCATTGCAGACTTTAGATAGTGCCGTTTCTGTCCCAGGAATCACGCCTAGCTTTAGATGAGGCCTTTGCACCAACTGAAACGTGCAAACCTACATTAGGTGCATATCACCACTAATCTATAACAGCATGTGTTAATTTTAGGAATTCCCCCGTTACATATATGACCCTCCCATTTCTGTGCCTCCTTTTTCAGATCATGAATAAAATTTAGGCAGAATCTTATTCCTAAATTTATATTCACAAAGTTCAATGAAATTTGGTTAGTACCAATAATTGCTTGTTAAAATGACAATTATTGGTGTGAATTAGTTTAATTAAGTTAAATGTGCAAATTGGCCATGTCAAAAGATGGTGTAAATGTTTGTGCTTAAATTTGGCAGTTGTGCACATAAGTCATAGTATTCTATAACTTTACACATGCAACTGCAATACATGCCTCTGACCTGATCATGAGCACATCCCTTTTGTAATTGCATGCTACAGTATTTATGGGCATATGATCAAAAGCCCCACACTGTTCCAAACATTGCTCTAAAAATAGTGCTGGAACAGCATGGGGTTTTACCACCCCTATGATCAGAGATAATAACATGCAAATTTAAGCACGCTATTCTCTCTGATCATAGTGTAAACATGCAGGAGGATGCTCAGGCACAATTCTCCCGCACTTGTTTGACAGGTCTAGGTTGTCAAAAGCCCAGACCTGTCACACAGGGACTGGAGGTCCATGGGACCACCAGACCACAAGTACCTTCACCCCATCAAACAACACGGGGGGCTCCAGTCCCCCTGACTTCCACCCTCGACACAAATACGAGGGGCTGGAGATTCGGTGAGTCTCCAGCACCCCCTTACTCCTCTTAGTGTCCCCTCAAATGGAGCCCTGGTGGCCCAATGAGCCGTAAATCAACCCCCCCCCCCCCCCCCCACAGTCCCCCGACCTCCCCAACACAGGTTCAGGGGGGCCAGAGATCCGGTGGGTCTCCAACCCCCCTAACCCCACCTGGCATCCCCTCACATGAATGGAGCTGTGGTGGTCCAGTGGGCCGCAAGTCAATCCCCTCTCCACCCCACCCCTGGAGGTTTACCAGCCCTTCCCCACCCCTACCATCGGTGGAGGAGAGAGGTGGTCTCCCTCCTCTTCCAATGGCGTCACCTTGA
Organism: Microcaecilia unicolor; assembly: GCF_901765095.1. Lineage (NCBI taxonomy): Eukaryota > Metazoa > Chordata > Amphibia > Gymnophiona > Siphonopidae > Microcaecilia > Microcaecilia unicolor. Next base: position 183,897,003 of record NC_044034.1, on the reverse strand, counting down.
AAATGGTGGCACAAGGCCCTGCCCAGTGTATCGTGGGATGCACTGGGCAGGGCTTCACACCATATAAGGGAGAAACATGCTAGGGGGCTCTGATCATGGGGCGGCAGCAAACGCAGGCGCTAGTATGGCGCTAACAGCCTCTAGCACCTGTGTTTGCTTCTGATCATCAGCCCATTAAGCACTAAGGGCTGGATTGTATAAATCATGCTCAAAAATGGGCACCAGAAAAGATTTGTGCAAAGCGTGATTCTATGAAGAGTGTGTGCCCTTTATAGAACTGAACTTAGCACCGATTCCTTTGCCCAAACTTTAAGCACCATAGTTCTGCTTAAATCTGGTGTAAATGCTGGTGCCCGAGTTGAGTGCACTGACCCAGTATTCTATAATTATGTGTATAATTATGTCTTTGGAATGCTCCTGACTTGCCCATGGTCATTCCCCACTATGGGAGTTAGGCGCACTGCCTTAAGATGAGTGCGCTAAGTCTAATGGGTGCCATTTAACTTCAATAATTGGTTGTTAGCACCCAATTATTGATGATTCTGAGCTTGTTATTCAATTAATTTACTCACACATTTCAGAAGTGTGTGCAGATTTCCATGTGCAAATCTGGGTGCCATATTTAGAATCTGGGGGTAAGTTCTTAGTAAGATGCTTAAGTGCAGTTACATGCACTTAAGAGCTATTAATGGTACTTAAGACCATTCAGCACCTAATTTAACAATTAAGTTAGGCATACAACTGGCATTATTTGATAACTTGCATACACAAGGTTGCATGCAATTTGGAAATTTGAGTGTGCAACTTTATAGAATCCGGGGGAATGTGTACATGGTACTGCACATTAACTGTTAACATAGCCAATAGTGCAGAGTAGTTAACACCACCTCAAAAAATAGTGTCAAGTGTATTCCATTCCATTTATTTATTTGATATACCAGACCTAACAATAAGCATTAGGGGGGCAATTTTATAAGTGGGCACCTCCATATAGGTGTCCTGATGCTGTGCAGTGAGAACCTGTTCCATAATGGCATCTGGGAGCCTTGATTCTGTTTTAGAGTACTGGCATGGCACCCACTATCGGCACGCTTTATCCCAGCCATAGACCTGGTGTGACTGTGGTTGTGTAAATGCAGCAGGGACACATGTAGCACATAGTATTCTGTAATTTACATATATAAATGGGAGCCCCACCCAAGCTTTGCCCCCGTGTATGCCCCTCTTGCATTTATGCACTATGTCACTTCAGCATGCTGCTTCATAATAGCGCTTACAAAAGTTGGTGCCCTGATGGCACTTTTGCAATATGCTTATGCATGTAAGTGCTAGAGTCACACAAGGCATATGTAAATGTGGGCACCTAAATTATAGAATTAGCTTTGATTGGGTTTACAATCCGCATATGAATACAAAGTTAACAAATAAATATATAAGAATAATTACAAAATAACATTAAAATAAAATAACAATTATGACAGCTAGCCCACCCATAAAACCCAGATTACGACTGATGCCTATCTACTAAATACCTACACTAAATGCCATAATAGTGAATAAATAACCAGTCTGGCTGTACACATAAAAATATATAATTCACTGATTAATCAAAATCAGGATTATTAATGTTTTTTTCACAAGCACGAACAAAACCCAAAGACATAAATGTAGACATTGGGGATGTTTATTCTTCTACTCTTCCTCTCTTCTACATCCAAATCCAAATCATTATCTAGCCAATATTCAGCTGGCAGTGGCTAGTGTTTTTTTGTTGACCGCTGGGCTTCAGCATTGAATTTCCACAGTGAGCTCACTGGCTGGAAATGGCCGTCGACTGGTTAACTCGCTTGGTCATAGCTATCCAGTCATTTTCTGCATTCTGGGGGCGAAGTCTGGTTAGGTCCCAATATTCAGACTTAACCAGCCATGTTTAGCACATAAATAAACCACATACATAGCTGCCCTATCTTTATGCACTAACCTATGGCCAGTTGTCTGAATATTAACTTAACTGGTCATAAGCTATACAGCTTTTAAAAAAATAGAAATTCAATGCCACTCAGGGCCTGACATTGAATTTGCAGTTTTAGCGACAGCATCCAGCTGAATATCAGCTATCCTGTTTTTTTAAAGCCAGCTAGCGCATGACCAGTTAATATTCAGACTTAACCAGCCATAGGTTAGTGTATAAAGAGAGGACAGCTATTTATGCAGTCTTATTTATGTGCTAAACCTGGCTGGTTAGGTCTGAATATCAGGACCTAACCAGACTCAGCCCCTGGAATGCCCCCGACAAGGCTGGCTTTATGTTCAGTGCTAAGTGGTTATTTTCAGCAAGGACGAAAATGCCCTGAAAAAGTCCAGATAGCTGCAACCAAGCGAGTTAAATGTTTGGTGGCCATTTCCAGCCAGTTAATTCACTTTGAATATTAGTCAGTATGTTCTTAAATTCTTAGATTCTCTGCCAGGATTCTTCTCTATTCCACCCTTTTCTGCTAGGCATTAGGCAATTCCTTCTGGAAGCTTCAAAATGCTACACCAATTTTCTCTCTTTCCCTTTCAAGTTTCTTTGAACCACTAGGGGATTTTGAATAGGCCAGTTGTCCTTGTCAATTTTCAAGCCAGTGCTACATTGAATTCAAAAGGGTTCAAAGAGACAAGGCAACTTATTTGGCAGACTGACCCCTAGCAATGTAACAGAATTCACAGCTAGGGATCAAGTAACAGCATTTTGAACGAAGATGGCACCAGAAACAGGAGTAATTGGCCATTGTTTCTACCATCTGCCTTTAAAGATAGCTAGAGGGTAGGGGTGTTGGAGTGCATCAGGGAGATGTCCAGGCTGGACAGGGGACTGTCCAGGGAGAATCAAAAGGATGTCCAGAGCAACCAGTAAAACTGATGGTGGGCTGCCCTAGAAATCTGCAAGTGCCCCCATTGACTTATGAGCTTTGCATTGAAGAACACTGGAATAAGCAATCTCCAACTCCTCTTTCAATTTATTATCAAGAATTCTACCTTCTGGGATTTAAGGCACTTCCCAATCCAGGACTTATTCCTTCCAGACACTTCTAGCCATGGATCCAGGAAAACCATGCTTCATGTCTTTCTACCAATGGACTCAAACCATTACTGGTCATTGAACTCAAGGAAGCCCTTTACCTTTCTTCAGGGTAAAAAGGAAGCAAAGGACCACAACTCATATTCTTTTCCTCTCTCTGAGCCTAGACAAGCACTTAGGTCCTAGTATCCTCAGGAGGACTGTACTCCTTCTTGGCAGCTTGGAAGAAATATGACAAAAGGCAGATAGGGCTAGATTCTACATATCACACCTAAAAAATTAACACTGAAAAAAAATACGGCTAGGTGTATTCTATATCTATGCCTAAAGTTAGGCATGGTTTACAGATCTAGAATATGTCTAGGAGTGTTTGTTCTCAGCATGGCTGGTATAAATTCCCACACCTAAATTAGGTGCAGACTAGGTATATTCCAATGTGTATAGTTTTTTAAAATGCCCACAACCCACCCATTCCATGCCTATGGCCATGCCCCCTTTTCAGCAGCAGACATTAGAATTTACGTGCTTCACGTTACAGAATATGTTTAGCAAGTAATGTGTGTAAATTCTAATTAAAGCCAATTAGTGTCAATAATTGCTTGTTAAGTGGCAAATATCAGTGCTCATTGGCTTGTTAAAACCAATTAAGGTGCATGTGTAAATCCAGAATACGACCGGATTTGCACGCGCAACTCAAGTCGTACTATATAGAATCCGGGGGATAGTGCTTCTCTTTTTCTTTGACCTCAAGATTGGTTTGGTACTTCATAGCCCAACCTCACGCAAGTCCTGAGACTACAAGCTGTTTTACTCTGCTTGCTTCTAGGTGGCAGAAAAGAGGAAACAATGCAAAACGTTTCCCTTTATAGTTTTAGTGACATCACTAAGTCCTACCATAGCCGTTCTGAGTAAGGACAGCAACCTGCACAATCACTCACATACTATTTCATTATACTTATACTAAGGCAAGTTGTACCACTGCATAAATATATTACCGATATAAGCCATCAGCACTAGAAACTGATACTGAGGCTAATATTTAGAATTTTAGGGTGATTCATGACAAGGGTCATACACACTTCTAGCCACATTAAAAAGATGTTCCTGTGGACATGTTTACTTAAGGCAGGAACACTTTCAACTGTATGTTTGCTACTATTTCCCTGTTTGTCCACTCTCAAACAATGGCATATCCATGGGTGGGCCTGGGTGGGCTCAGGCCCACCCAGCAGCAGCACAGCAGTGATCCTCACCAGCTGAATACTCCTAGCATCTCTTCCTCCAGGAGATCAGGGGGTCACTTAACTCCACTTCCCTGACCCCCTGGTATCGTTAAATCCTTTAATTCTTTGCCTGCAGCAGCAACACATTCCCCTTTCTCGAGCTGGCCCAAGCAGTGGCGTAGCCACAGGTGGGCCTAGGTGGGCCAAGGCCCATCCACTTAGGGCTCAGGCCCACCTAACAGCAGCACATGTTTAGCGGTAGCTGGTGGAGATCCCAAGCTCTACCAGCTAAAGACTTCCTCCTGATGGTAATGAAAATGCTACTCTCCACGATACTGGCACCTGTGCATGTTCACTTTTCAGCGCATGCCTGCTGCAGACTGCCAAGGTGGAAAGATGCATTTTCCTGCCAGCTGAGATGTCTTTTGGTGGGGGAGAACATTTGGTTCCCCATCCACTTCTTGCCTAGGCCTACCCAAAATCTCATATCTGGCTACGCCCCTGGCCAAGCCTTCCCTCTGATGCAATTTCCTGTTCACAGGACTTGGAAGTTGCATCAGAGGGAAGACTCAGAGCCAGCATGAACAAGGGGAATGAGTTGCTGCTCGCTGCCGGTGAAGACTTAAAGGATTTAAAGGTACCAAGGGGGCTGGGGGAGTGGAGTTAAGTGACCCCTTGATTGCCTGGTGGGAAGAAGAGAACTATGCCGGGCAGGGTTGTTGTGCCCACCCACTTTGGGCTCAGGTCCGCCCAAAATTGGGTGTCTAACTATGCTCTGCATACACAGGATCATGTATGCATACTTTGCTGCTGCTAATTTTCAGAAAGAAACAATGGAATAGCTTATGTGCTGGGATCCAGTAGTGAGTATGGGGAGCAAAAGAGGCAGACATAGTTTTCTTAAACAAGTCAGCTCTAGATCTTCTGTGGTATTTCTATTGCAAGGAAGTCATTTATCTTACAACAGTGAAGCAGTGGACAAACTTAGCCACACATATTCCACTTATATGAAATAAAACTAAACTACACTGAGAGCTATAGATCCTAGAATCCTGACAGATAGGGGTCATTTATGAACATGACTGGATCAAGGAACATGGAGTTAGCTAGTCTTTTTACAGATAATGGAACAAATTTTGTTCTCTAAAAAATACGTGGTCGTCAGATACTGCATTTATAAGTTACAACATCGTCTTGGAATTCTGCTACAATTGAAAAATATTCATTCTTTGTTTCCACAACAACCCTCTCTGACAAAATTTTTCAATGTCAGATGTCGAGCTATCAGTTATTTGTTATATAATGACTACAGACCAGACATGTCATTGCAGTTCAAAGATGGGCATATTCATCCTTTGTTACTGCTTCTTAACCAAGGCCATGTTGTTTACCTTCCTGCCCTAGTAATATCTACCTAAATAAGCAGTCACCTAGGCAACCAATCCATTGAGGCAACAAAAATGAGACCTGGTTGGGATGCTTGAGTCATGAGAAATTGCAGGGTTATGACAACTTGTGCCGCCATAAGTTTACATTGAGAAGGTGAGGAAAGATTCCACCCATTGCAATAGACAATAGATTTTCACACAGACATACACACTTGTGTGTAATTGACCTCCTCTAAAGTACCTTTGATTTTTTGTTTTTGCTGTCATTGCGAAGCTGATTAAGCTTTGTCAGGTGACTGACGTCAACAGAACTCCTTGGAACTGTAATACACCCATTACTCATCAAGAGTAATGCATTATTCCCAATATGCTCAGACAGGCTCATTGACGTAAAATAAGGTTCTCATTTATAGCAAGCTCAGTTTAGCTCACAGAGCCAGTCATAAAGGCCATAAAAGATCCTGCTAATCTCAACGGCAGTGAATTTGATCTAAAAGAACTTTGACTATCAGTATACTTATAAGAACATTTTGTCTGGTCATCCTGGTGTTCTGTGATTAGAAGTCACCAAAGTTATGATGACTTTCCAAGGTTGTTTTATAAACAGATCTTTATACTAAGCAGGGTCAAATCCACCACCAAGGAAGACTCAGCTTCCAGTATCTTGCCAAAAAATGGTCCGCCTTGTCCTCCTTGTCTTTGCCTCCCACTATCATCCATCCTCCCTTCACAGTCCCTTCAGTGATTTCCAGAGATATTTGTGTGATCCCCAAATTATTTTTTTGTTTCAGATTGGTCCAATTCCAGTGGTGTAAGTTCAAATTCTAGGCTTTTAAGCAAAGATTTTGGAGAGGCTCATCTCAGGACCCCTTCCTAGGAAGTTGGGGAGATGCCCCTCAGAAGATTCACTCTACTCATTAGTGTTTGCATTTGGTGGGCAAATCCCTACATCTGTTAAAGCAGAAGAACTCCATCTCACAATCTTAAAGACATAGGGGCATGTGGTTCAGCACAAGGACACGTCATTTGGGGCACTGACACATACAATCAGGACATGGGCCTCATATGCAAGTTTCTACAGATGGTCCTCCTATCATCTCATGGTCCTTCCCACATTCCCTCCTTCCTATCCCCCCCCCCCCCACACACACACACACACCATGGCTATTTCCTAGCTCTTCTTCTTCTTATCCATCCCTCCTGTGGCTCCTTCTTGGAACTTTTCCCTTCTATCCTCACCTACATAAGTTCTTCTAGTGCCATCTCATTTTTTTTTTTTCAATAACATGCTAGAATTATCGTTTGGTGTCAACTGAAGTGACAGATCAAAGATCCTGATGGAAAATGTCTACTGATAGCATGTACATATGACCATGATGTTTTAGATTTAGTCCTGATAAAAAAAAAATGTCTTCAAACAAATGGGGAAATTCCATAAATTGGTGCCTCAATTTAGGCGCCACAATGCCATGCACTTAGCGCCAATTCTATAATGGCATTTTGGTGCCAAGATTCCATTTATAGAGTACCAGTGTAAGTCAGCATTAATATATATTTAATTTTATGTTTATTTATTTATTTCTGCATTTGTACCCCACATTTTCCAATCTAGTTATCGGTTCAATGTGGCTTACAATGCTGTTTGGCGTTGATGTGATCTGTGCTTAGAAGGTGTTAAAGGTTGAGCATTGCGTTTTTGTTGATTGGTGTTCATGTATGCTTTACAGGTTGGTCAAAGAAGAATTTTCTGAAGAAGTGGCTTTCAGGTGTTTCCAGAAGGTTATGTATTCATTCATGCGCTTTAGAACTTTTGGTAGTGTGCCCATATCTAGGTGTGCCCTCTTATGCCATACCAATGGCAGGTATAAGTTGGTGTAGCAAGGTGCATCAAGCAATGTGCATAATTTATAGTATTCCATAAACTATCCCAGATTCTATATATGGCGACTAGAGCTTTGCGCAAATCAGCAAACATAGCTGATTTGTGCATGAAACTTAATTAGGTAGCAAGACAATCAGTACCAATAATTGAATGCACACAACTCGCTAAGTGTATTCTGTAACATGGTGCATGTAAATTCTAAGTCGCATAGTTGAAAAGGGGGTGTGGCCATGGGTGGGGCATGGACATTTCTAAAATCTATGCATGTTGTTATAGAATACACCTGCTCTACACCTAATTTAGGCAGCAGGATTTATGCCAAGTAAAACATGGCGTAAATGGCTGCAACTACATTTGGTCACACGGAGAGGTGCTCAGAGTACTCTATATACTGCATGGAAATTTAAGCCTATTCTATAAAATGTAGGTGTACTTCAGATAATACACCTAGGCATATTTTCTTCTGCATGGAATCTAGCCCTATATGGGTAACTGTGAGACATGCCAATGGCCCGCCCATGCTCTGCCCACCTGTATAACCCCCTTGCAGTTAGGCACTACAGTTCTTAGTAATACCTTATAGAATAGTGTCTATAGCATACAGAGGGGCATAATCGAAAGGGGCGCCCAAGTTTTCATGAGGACATCCTTGCAGGACGACCCGGCGAAGGCGCGAGGAAACCCGTATTATCGAAACAAGATGGGCGTCCATCTTTTGTTTCGATAATACGGTCGGGGATGCCCAAATTGTGAAATTTAGGTCGACCTTAGAGAGGGGCATTTCCAATTTTCGGCGATAATGGAAACCGAGGATGCCCATCTCAGAAACGACCAAATCCAAGCCCTTTGGTTGTGGGAGGAGCCAGCATTCGTAGTGCACTGGTCCCCCTGACATGCCAGGACACCAACCGGGCACCCTAGGGGGCACTGCAGTAGACTTCAGAAATTGCGCCCAGGTGCATATCTCCCTTATCTTGTGTGCTGAGCCCCCCAACCCCCTGCCCAAAAAATCCACTCCCCACAACTGTACACCACTAGCATAGCCCTTATGGGTGAAGGGGGGCACCTAGATGTAGGTACAGTGGGTTTCTGGTGGGTTTTGAAGGGCTCACATTTACCACCTCAAGTGTAACAGGTGGGAGGGATGAGCCTGGGTCTGCCTGCCTGAAGTGCACTGCACCCACTAAAACTGCTCCAGGGACCTGCATACTGCTGTCATGGGGCTGGGTATGATATTTGAGGCTGGCATAGAGGCTGGAAAAATAATTAATATTGTCCAGAAATGACACTGGATAGAAAATTCCCTGTTAAAAATACATTTAATTAAATATACATGTACAATGGAATGAGCCATAGAATTGTTTGGGGATTTAGTAGAGAAATTAGGGAAAAGTTAAGGGATTCTTTTACTAAAGGGCATTAGCCCCCAGATTCTATATAGTGCGCTTAGATTTATGCGCTGAAATCAGCATTGATTATATAACACTGTGCATAACTTAATTGGCTTAACAAATAATGAGCACTGGAAACAGCTCTTAAGAAGCAATAATGAGCACTAATTGGCACTGATTAGAATTTAGGCATACAGCTCACTCTAACCATATTCTGTCACGATGTGCACCAATCTTCCAATGCATGGAGGCAAAAAGGGGCATGGTTATGGACAGGGAAATGGGGTTTTCATGGACGTTCCAAAATTTAGGCACCTAGTTATAAATATGGTCCAGTGCGCCTAAATCTACATGCTGAGATTTACACCAGGTTTTCATTGGCGTAAATGGATGCATGCAGATATCGGCACTGAAATATCAACTAAACATATTCTATAATCAGCGCCTAAATCTAGGTGCCGATTATAGAATACACTTAGTCGGCACTGATTTCAGTGTGGAGTTTTTAGATGCCATATATAGAATCTCCTCCTAAGCCCTTAATGGGATGTTAGAGCTTTAAAAAACAGGCTACTGCAAAACATGTTAACTAATTTTGCAATATTTCGCCTGTTTTCGCACGCTAAACATGCATTAACTATTTTTTTAAATAATGTTTGTAGAGGGAGCATGTCTTGAGCTGAGAGTGGGCATTCCTGTATTCTTTAGCTAGCGTGTTCTGTTTAGCATTCACTATCCCCCAAATTCTATAAATGGCACCTTAAGTTGTGCACACTAATTTGGCTGCACAGCCAAATTGCTCACACAGCTTAATTGATTAACAATTTAATAACCAATTAGTGGCATTAATTGACTTTAATTTGAATTTACATGCACAACTTTCTAGACGTATTCTATAATGTGGTGTGTGTAAATTCTAATGCACGCAGCCAAAAAAGGGGGCATGGCCATGGTCATGGAATGGGTGGGTTGTGGGCATTTCAAAAAGCTATGGGCACTATTATGGAATACACCTGATCTGTGCCTAAGTTATGCATAGGTATTTAGGCCATGTTTCAGGTGGCCTAAATTTTAGTCGTAAGAATGGCGCATGAGCATATTCTATAAACTTCACCTAACGTTAGGCTTAGTTTATAGAATCACAGTAAGTGCATGGTTTTTTGGCGCCAATTTTTAAGGCACCATTTATAGAATTTGGCCCTAACTGAATAACACAGATTGAACGTGGGAACACTTAACACCTTCTTAATAGGTGGTGATGTTCTCATCTTAATTTTTTGCAGGTCTCACACACTACTGACAAAATTAGCACATGGCCTGCAAAGAAAAAAAAAACCTCTAAAAAGTACATAACTACATAAGTAATGCCACACTGGGAAAGACCAAGGGTACATCAAGCCCAGCATTCTGTCCACGACAGCAGCCAATCCAGGCCAAGGGCACCTGGCAAGCTTCCCAAACAGGTAGGGTCCAATGAAGGTTTTTTAAGGAGTGGTGTGACTACGGCATGTTTGAAGGCATCAGGAACATTCATAAGTACATAAGTAATGCCACACTGGGAAAAGACCAAGTGTCCATCGAGCCCAGCACCCTGTCCACGACAGCGGCCAATCCAGGCCAAGGGCACCTGGCGAGCTTCCCAAATGTACAAACATTCTATACATGTTATTCCTGGAATTGTGGATTTTTCCCAAGTCCATTTAGTAGTGGTTTATGGACTTGTCCTTTAGGAAACCATCTAACCCCTTTTTAAACTCTGCTAAGCTAGCCGCCTTCACCATGTTCTCCGGCAACGAATTCCAGAGTTTAATTATGCGTTGGGTGAAGAAATATTTTCTCCGATTTGTTTTAAATTTACTACACTGTAGTTTCATCGCATGCCCCCTAGTCCTAGTATTTTTGGAAAGCGTGAACAGACGCTTCACATCCACCTGTTCCATGTTAATTCTGGGTTTAGCATGTAGGAAAGTCCTGCATTAGAATGTGCCAAGCCTAGATTTCAGTGCTCTTTGGCAAAAGACCTCTAAATTAGCATTAACAATAATTCTCATTTTTTTTCCCTGCATCTCCAAATAACTTTCAAGGTAGCTTACAGTATTTTTTGAATTCAGGAACAGTAAGTCCTTGCTGCAATTAACTAGGCATTAAAAATAAAGAAAAATAATGTGAACAATCGGACAAATGAGTTGAAGTCAAGAATTGTCCATCACACTCCTCTACCATCAATGGAAGAAACTGTAAATTCAACATTGACAGAATTCAAACAAACTTGGGGAGAATACAGGAGATGGTAGTAACAGCAATGAAAGGAAGTGGCCAGAGTGTGAATAGGGTCTCTCAGCAAATTTAACCGTGAAGACTAGCTGGGCCAAGAGGTTCTTGTCTGGCAACAAATACTATACTAAAATGAAAAGACGAAGAAGAGATCACAGTATACTATTATATACAACTAGTAAAAAAGGCCTGTTTCTGACAGAAATGAAACGGACGCTAGCAAGGTTTTCCTCGGACTGTGTATGTTTGAGAGAGAGTGTGTGTGAGAGATGGAGTGTGTGTGTCAGAGAGAGAATGAGAGAGAGAGAGAGAGACAGAGTGTGTGTGTGTTTGTGTGTGTGAGAGAGAGAGTGTGTGAGAGACAGAGTGTCTGTGTGTGTGAGACTGTGTGTGTGTGACAGAGAGATAGAGTGTGATAGACAGAGAGTGTATGTGAGAGACAGTGAGTGAGTGTGTGCCCCCCTCTCACAGGGCCCCCTCCCCACCCCACCTCTCTGGTCTCAGGACCCCCTCCCCACCTCCCTCTCTCCTGCCCCCTCCAGCCATCCATGTCCAGTGACCCTCCCCTCCCCCCTCCAGCCACCCATGTCCCGCGACCCTCCCCTCCTCCTCCTCCCCCCTCCAGCCACCCATGTCCAGCGACCCTCCTCTCCCCCTGCCCCCCCTCCAGCCACCCATGTCCAGCGGCCCTCCCCTCCCCCCTGCCCCCCTCCAGGCACCCATGTCCAGAGACCCTCCCCTTCCCCCTTGGCACATCAAACCCCCTCGCCACCCGCAGCTGCCACTGGTAATGCTGGCCGGCCTCTGCTGCATCTCCTGTTGAGCAGCAGCGGCCACTACGAAAAGAAAAAAAAGCAATAAATGTTTTCAAACCTCAAACACGGCACCGTAGACAGCCATCAGGCATTGGCTGTCAGCTCTGCAGCCGCTTCTCCTCTTGCCTCTCACGTCGCTGAGCTCCTCCGGGGTCTTACTCCAGGGGCAGTGACATGAGGCGAGAGGAGAAGCAGCTGCAGAGCTGACAGCCTATGCCTGATGGCTGTCTACGGTGCCGCGTTTCAGGTTTAAAAACATTTATTGCTTTTTTTCTTTTTGTAGTGGCCGCTGCTGCTCAACAGGAAAAGCAGCAGCGGCCGGACAGCGTTACCAGTGGCAGCTGCAGGTGGCGAGGGGGTTGATGTCCTTCGGGAGGGAGGGGGGTGTTTGGTGTGCCGGGGGGGGCTTAGGTGATGCACAGAAGGGGTGTTTGAGTGGCGCACTCACAGCTGATTCCCAGGCACGGGGAGAAGTAGGGAAACACGCGGAGCAAGTTGCTCTGCGTGTTTCCCTACTCCTCCCCCTGCCTGGGAATCAGCTGTGAGTGACGTCAGCCTGGCTACGGAGTCTAGCTCAGCAACTCCAGGAGCCATGGTCACAGGCAGCTACTTTAGAACGTTGGAGGTGAGAATTATTATATAGGATATGACCCTAAGTATGACCCTGTGGCTCCAGCTGTATGTCATAGGGAATGCTAAGGAGCACATCCCATAAACAGCCCCTTAGACTGGACACACCAGGCAATGACCCAACTAAGCAATTGCCTTTTAGACCAAGTAAGGGCTCATTCTGGTTATGTGATTTAATGTTGGAGGCATGACTAAAAAGGACTTTGGGAGCACAAATTACCCTGGACTTCTTCTAGGACCTGAATTAGAATCTCAGCAACACACACAGTGCACAGGTATCATCATAGCTGCCGAGGGGGGGCAAGGAGGATAAAATTCCCTGGGCCCGGGCCTCCAGGGGGAGCCCAGTGCAGGGGTCTCTGTCTCTCCTGCTTCTGACGTGACCCAGGTGATCGCGTCCCAACAGGAGCAGGAGAGAGAAACCTCCGGTGCCGCCGCCCCCCCCCCCCCCCCCCTTGCATTGCCTGCCTAGCAGCTGCTGGGCCCTCAGGCCACTCATGCTCAGTTTTGAGACTGAGCATGTGCAATCTGAAGAAAGCAACCACAGGGGCAGGCAATGCTGGGCAGAGGAAGGAGCCGCACTGCCTGCTGCTGGCGGGGCCAGTCAAGGCACTTCTGGTGGGTGGGAGGGCGGGAAGGTGGCAGCGATGATTTGGGGGGGGGCGGTGGCGGCGATGACGATTCTGCCCTGGGCCCAGCGGCGGTAGCCCTGCCCCGGGCCCAGCTCAATCTCTCACCGGCCCTGGGCATCATGGTAGGTGCAAAATTGTGAGCAAGTCACTTGTAAGGTGGTCAGCTGTTTTCCCACAAGTGTCTGTCTTTTAAGCCAATCCAGGGCTTAATCCAATTATGTTACCTGACACTGGGAGCATGGCTAAAAAGCATCAATGATTAGAGCTCAGCCATTGCTACTGTTCTTAATCTTTCATAAACATTCATAATTCTAGAGACCAGAAATTTAACCACATTTTAAATGAATAAGGGAGTGAAACTACATATACATAGTAACATAGTAACATAGTAAATGACGGCAGAAAAAGACCTGCATGGTCCATCCAGTCTGCCCAACAAGATAAACTCATATGTGCTACTTTTTGTGTATACCCTACTTTGATTTGTACCTGTCCTCTTCAGGGCACAGATAGATATTTAATTTTGAATAATCCATATACACTTTCACATACACACTTAACACCTACTCCTATGCAGGTGCAGTGGGCACATTTGTACCCACATTGAAGGCAATTATATAAAGGGGTGCCACTGCTTATCCTGGGATTGGTGGCCTGGAATCTTGCTACACTTTGGGATTCTAGAATCCTGCTACTCTTTGGGATTCCGGAATCTTGGTACTGTTTGGAATTCTGGAATCGTGCTACTATTTGGGATTCTGTCAGGTACTTGTGACCTGAATTAGCCACTGTTAGAAGCAGGATACTGGGAGATGGACTGTCGGTCTGCCCCAATGTGGCTGTTCTTATGTTCTATGTTCTTATTTAGGTGCCAAGAAGGTGCCTATTTGGAGCCATTTCTATAAAGGTGATTACTTACCTAGTGAATCAGGCATATATATTTTAGGGACAACCACTTATACAAACCATAGAGCTGGTATAATGCTTGCACTTGGATAGCAAAAAAAAACGTGCTAAAGTATAATACTGTATCATTTATGCAGACATTTGTGTGCCCAGTCATGTTTTGCCTTTGTGTATGCTCATCCTGAACTGCGTGCCATCGCATTTAGGTTCTGCTTTATAGATCAGCATGTAGCCAGAATATTAGTTTTATATATTTATATGCACATATATGTATGTTTATGCAAGTATTCTGGTTGCTTACATGCATTCTTGGTGCTTTTTTTTTATACAATTACCCCCATTATGTACACCAGACAAATTTTTAATTTATAGTTTCATGGAGAATTTTTTTAATTACACTTTCCATTCCCTTAAAAAGATATCAATATTTCATTCTTTTTCTTCATGCTTTTTAAGGGTTAACAAGAAAATGGAAATGTCCATAGGGAAGGAGTATGTAAGAAAGGATAGTAACCCAGAATATGGAGGATGGGGTCAGGGGAAAAGCAGATTTGGAAAGAGAATGGAGGGGTCTGGGGAACAACATTTTTTTAAGTAGCTAGGAATCTGTCTTTGAGAAAGGTGCTGAAAATACAAAAATGTGGGAGAAATCACAGATTGCTACTGATCCCTACTATAATCCTTATTTTGTTTCTATATAATTTCCTAAAGTTTCTTAGTGTGGTACTTAAAAACAGAGCTAGCAGTCTCCAGCCTATTTTACCAGTCTTAGCTTCAGGTGTGAATGAAAGATGTATGTGAATTTTTTGATACAGATCTGGTCACTAGCTAAGACTGAAGCGATGATGTTTAATCCTTCCGATCACAAGCTTCAAATCATATTGTTTTTATATGTCACTTTGGGGCCCTTTTACTAAAGAGTTGGTGCGCAGCCGTGCACCAATCTGGAACTACCACATGAGCCCGGCAGTAGTTCCCACCCCCAGTGTGCAACATTTCTGGCACTGCAAAAATATTTCTATTTTTATAGTGCTGGTGCTTACCCAGTTAGCACTGGGTTAGCATGGGAGCCATTGAGGTGGCAGTAAGTGCCCCCCCCCCCCCCCCCAAAAAAAAATGGCTGCTTGGAAAGTGGTTCACTTACCATACAGCCATTTCTTTTCCAGCAAAAAAAGACAGCTTTTTACCCACTGCGGTAAAATGGGGTCTCAGCGTGTGCCAAACACATGAGCTGTTGCTAGTGCAGGCTCCTTTTTGCTGCAGCTTAGTAAAAGGACAACTTTGTGCACAACATACTGTATGCACATTTTCCTTTAATTACTGGAAACAAAAATTATTGGGTTACAATTTTTACACAGATTTCATATAAATGGGACCAGAGAAGGAAATGAAACACAAGCCAGAGATCAAAGAGGTTCCATGGTATTACTAAACAAGACCAACAAACAAAGGCATTGCGGCCTTTATTTGTCATCAAGTGCCAATAAGCAAGACTTCATTCCCCTTATTTTCATCCAGCAAGAAGCTTTATGCACCCTTGGGCAAATTCAGTAAATGACACCCAAAGTTAGGCAATAGAAAGATCAGTGCTAAACTAGTAATCTGCAAGGGGCGCTCGGCACAGACCCCTTGATTCTATAAAGGTTTCCAAAAATTGCATGCTCAAATTTAGGCGCATTCCCAATTTGTGCGCACAATTTTATAGAATAATGAGCCAATTATTGCCAATAATTAGTGCCAATAATTGGCTTTTTAATAAGCAATTATTGGCACTAATCAGATTTATTTGTTTATTTACTTATTACCCCACATTATCCCAAGCAACCTCAGGTTCAATGTGGCTTACAAAGCACAGTGAAATCAAGCATATAAGGAAAACAATGTATAATAAATTTCACTTAATATCAAAAGTACAAACCCATTCCAAAGATAAACACCACCAAGATAACACAAATTTGTGTAGAACTGTAATCCTAAACTAAGCCTGGTGAAGTTCCCCTGCGGAAAGAAATTTCCTAAAGAGGAATGACTTCAACAATTTGCAGAATAGTAAGTAATTATCTTGATATTTGATGGTATTCGATAGAGAGTTCCACCATTTGGTACCTTGAAAAGAGAAATCAACAGAAAGAACTGATTTATAAGTGATTTTCCTGTAATTGGGGAGATGAAGTCAGAGAACATTTCTAGTGCCAAAGCGAAAATTACGAAAAGGGAGATTTATCAAAGGCTGCATATAATCTGGCACTACAGCATATATTGGGACTAACGTACATAAAGTTAGGCGCAGATCCAACCTACATTTTTTTTTATTTGTGGAAAAAGTTTACTGAAAATTCCAACACAAGTAACAAGACAAAGAGCAACAAGTACAGTGTGCAAATAGGGTAGAACAGGAGTGTAGTTCTGAGTTATGTGCATAATTACAGAATATGGGTGCTCTGCGTGTAAATTTAGGTGTGGGTATTTGCACCACATTTTTGTTCATGGAAATGGTGGTGCCTAAGTGTGCCCTCTCTGCTTAAGTGTTTATTCTATAAACTATGCCAAATTTTAGGCATGGCTTATAGAATACTGCTTACATGTCTACATTTTGGCATCGATTTTTAGGAACCATATATAGAATCTATCCCAGAATGCCCTTTGCAGCTTAGCATGGATCATGCACCTAACTTTAAGCATGAGTCCTTATACCTGCTAAAACCAAATGTAAATGTTGGCACACAACTAATGGCTGTTGGGCGTGTAAATGACACTATTCTATAACATCACACCTAAATTCCAAGAATGCCCTTGACTCACTTCCCATGGCCACACCCCCATTTGAGTTGTGTATATAAAATTTAGGCATACGTGTTATAGAATAGGGCACAGGGCAGATCCTTGCTTATCTCCAAATAAGTTCCAATGAACACCAATTATTGATTGCTAATGGTTCATTGGCTAATTAATTTACATATGGATCTGGAATCACTACTTCTTAAAGTGCCCACTTTCAACAAAAGGTTTGCCATTCTACAGACACATTTAAGCCCTTAAGTGCCACAATTTAAAGATAAAAAATCAGTCTCTGCACACTATGGCAAGCCTTTTATTGAAGACGGACACTTTAAGAAGTAGCAATCTGCAGATTGGCTGTCCATGTGAGCGTTTGTTTGAAAAGCTGGTTTATTATTTTGGAACATTAACAGTATTGGTTCCACCTCCTGATGCAGTGAGTGGTTCGCGAAATAAGTGGCCCTGGAGTGTTGGAGTACTGGGGACTTTGCAGATAAAGATCTGAAGAGACAACATTTGGGAGTCACAACATTGGATTCTTGGCGTTTCTGAAGAGCCTTTTAGTTCTGGCATGATGGCATTGATTCTCTTCAGTTAAAGCTAAGTAACTGTAGAACTGTTATGTTTTGAGTATTGAAGATCACCAGTATAGTTTGGAACTTTGTAGGATATGAAACTGTTTAATAGTTTTTATATTTTTGATGTCTGATTTGGGTTGTGAGCCATTTTGCTATCTTTCTCTGGGGTTTTTTGTTTGTTTTTTGTAGTTTTTTTTCTTTTTAAAGCAATTGTTTTTCTACAATTTTTTAGTGGTGTTTTTTCGATTACTCTCTTTTTCTGGAGTTTCAAGTATAGGACCAATGATAATAACTTGGGACTCTGAATGGAGATGCTGAGCCTAGTTGGTCAGCACTATGCTCTTTGAGCTTTAAAGTCCTTTTTGTTTATAAAATTGTTTTTTAGCTGCTCTCAATCCATCTCAGTCACTCAGTGCATAGCCATTCTCCATCTTGAATGGTTGAAGGTACTTTTATAACTTGGTTATGCCAGTCTGCACTCTGTTATATGGTATGACTTCATCATACTTGTAGCTCTGAAGAACATTAAAAAACTATAACTAAAATATGCATAAAAGAAAAGTGTCTTAGACCAAATGTATCTAAAATACTTTTTTAATTTTGTGGAAATTCACAATTGATACAATATTGAATTCTTGTAATATACTGTACAATCATGTTAGGTAAATGTCTTACATAAAGGCACAGCACACCATATTTTACAGAGAAGCCTTGACAGGCAGTGGTTAAGTGTAATCCCCGAGATTTGGCAGTGTTGCCATGGTATAACTAGCATGGTTCCCATTGCACATATATGCTAGAAGATAAATAAATAGATGCCGTCACATTTTATTTGACAAAGAATTGCATATTAAAAGAATATACCATGATTTCATTGGAATAATATCACTCTTTTTTGGTAGGCTACATAACAGCAGTGCTTTGAATTCCATTCTTTTTTTGTTTTCTTAACAAAAGAAAATAATTGCGGCTATTGGAAGAATGCAAATTTGCCTTCGGTTTAGTCTTTGTTCTTTGAGAAGTCCACTGTTAATGAAAATCAAAAGCTGTTGACGTCTATCTTTCATGGCGATCTGAAAACAGGAAATATTTAGCCATAAATACCATTACCTGCCATCAGGTACACACTCATTAAACATATATTTTCATGCAAATCAGTGAGAGTTATTTTCTGAAAATATATTTTACAAATGAACTCACAGTGTAACGTGGAGGGGCATAATCGAACGTCGCCAGCCAAATAGATCGCCGGCGATCTATTTTGGCAGCAGCGCTACAACTGGCCGGAACCGCATTATCGAAAAAAATGGCCGGCCATCTTTTTGTTCGATAATATGGTTTAGCCCGGCTAAATGCCTTGGATGTCGCCGGGTTGGAGATGGCCGGATTTGTTTTTCAGAGATAATGGAATAAAATGCCGGCCATCTCCAACCCGGCGAAATCCAAGGCATTTGGTCATGGGAGGAGCCAGCATTTGTAGTGCACTGGTCCCCCTCATATGCCAGGACACCAACTGGGCACCCAGAAAAACCTCCCACATGCATAGCTCCTTTACTTTGGGTGCTGAGCCCTCCAACCACCCCTCCTAAAACCTACTACCCACAAATGTACAACACTACCTCTTAGGGATGAAGGGGGCAACTACATGTGGGTACAGTGCGTTTTGGAGGGCTCCCATTACCAGCACAAGTGTTACAGGTAGGGGGATGGGCCTGGGTCCGCCTGCCTTAAGTGCACTGCGGTACCCACTAAACGTGCTCCAGGGACCTACATACACACAGGCCTCTAGGGCTTGTTGCTGCTGTATAACCTTGGCACAGCAGTTCACACCTGAAGACTAATCTCTTTGAAAAAGTCCTTTATTTGAATAAGCACGTTTACTCACAGTTAACTGCAGATCAGAGGTTGTGCCCCACTGGCAAAGAGTCTCCCTGGTACTGAGATTAGCAGTAGGTCAGAGCTGGTAGAATGGTGTACAAAGCCCTCTTTCAGCCACATTCAAGGTAAGAACTAAGTTCTCTAACGTGGGTAACACATGAAAGGGATCTAAAACTGCCTTACAAAAATGGCCACTACCTCATGGACTACTGGAAACACAACAGGGGCACACTCTGACCCAGTTAGCAGGGGGAAAAGCACCATGAGAGTAGAGCCCACTACCCTACACCCACCACAATGCATTGCTGATGTGACTCTGCAGTGCACCTAACAGAAAAGGTGTCACACTCACCCGAGAGCCAAATCACAACCAGGGAAAGGCTGTCAGAGGATAGAACACATTCTGCTGTCATGGAGGTGGATACGGCATTTGAGGCTGGCATACAGGCTGGCAAAAAAGGTTTTTATTTTTATTTTTTTAGTATGGGAGGGGGTTGGTGACCACTGGGGGAGTATGGGGAGGTCACCCCCCATTCCCTCCAGTGGTCACCTTTTTGAGGCTTGGTTGTGAAAATAAAAGGACCAAGTAAACCCAGTGAAATACTGCTTAACACCATTTTTTTTCCATTATCGGCGAAAGCCGGCTATCTAGTAGCCACGCCCATACCCGCCCATGTCCCGCCTTCGTTTCGCCGCCAACACGCCCCTTTGAACTTTCACCGGCGAGGCGACGGGAAAGCTGCGATGCTGTTAAAAAAAGCAGCTTTCGATTATACCGATTTCGCCGCTTTTCCGAGATCGGCGGCCATCTCCCGATTTGTGTTGGGAAATGGCCGGCGATCACTTTCGATTATGAGCTGGATAGTAACATACATAGTAACATAGAGGGGCATAATCGAACGGCACCGGCCATCTTCGGGGCCGGCTCCGCAAGGGGCGGAGCCAACCGTATTTTCGAAATACGGTTGAGGCCGGCTAAATCAATCGCCGGGTGTAGAGGAGATGGCCAGCTTCGTTTTTCAGCCATAATGGAAACCGGGCCCGGCCATCTCAAACCCGGTGAAATGCAAGGCATTTGGTCATGGGAGGAGCCAGCATTTGTAGTGCACTGGCCCCCCTCACATGCCAGTACACCAAGCGGGCACCCTAGGGGGCACTTCTAGAAATAAAAAAAATAAAATAAAAGTAGCTCCCAGGTACATAGCTCCCTTACTTTGGGTACTGAGACCCCCAAATCCCCCCCAAAACCCACTCCCCACAACTGTACAACACTACCATAGCCCTTAGGGATGAAGGGGGCACCTACATGTGGGTAGAGTGGGTTTTAGGGGGGTTGGAGGGCTCACATTTACCACCACAAGTGTAACAGGTGGGGGGGGATGGGCCTGGGTCCACCTGCCTGAAGTGCACTGCACCCACTAAAAACTGCTCCAGGACCTGCATACCGTTGTCAGGGAGCTGGGTATGACATTTGAGGCTGGCATAGAGGCTGGCAAAAAAGGGGTTTTTTTGTTTTTTTTGGGTGGGAGGGGGTTGGTGACCACTGGGGGAGTAAGGGGAGGTCATCCCCGATTTCCTCCGGTGGTCCTCTGGTCAGTTGGGGCTCCTTTTTACAGTTTGGTCGTGGAAAAAAAGGGACCAAGTAAAGCCGGCGAAATGCTCGTCAAGCCTGGCTTTTTTTTCCATTATCAGGCGAAGCTGGCCATCTCGTGAGCATGCCCCCGTCCTGCCCCCGTCCTGCCTTCAATACCCTACTGACACACCCCCTTGAAGTTTCACCAGCTCCGCGACGGAAAGCAGTTGAACCCGGCCAAAATTAGCTTTCAATTATATCAGGAGATCACCGGCCATCTCCCGATTTGCGTCAGGAGATGGCCGGGGATCTCTTTCGAAAATGAGCTGGATAGTAACATAGTAAATGATGACAGATAAAGACCTGTACGGTCCATCCAGTCTGCCCAACAAAATAACTCATTTACGTGGTATATGATACTTTATATGTATACCCGAGTTTGATTTGTCCCTGCCTTTCTCAGGGCACAGACCATAGAAGTCTACCCAGCACTGTTCTTGTACTAAGTTCTGGAGCTAACATTGAAGCCCCTTAAAATTTACACTCCAGTCCATCCCTATCTATTCAGTCACAATCAGGGCATAGACAGTAGAAGTCTGCCCATCTCCCGTTTTGTTTCCCAATTACCAGCATCGCCACCCAATCTCCGCTAAGATTCCGCGGAACCATTCCATGTATGAAACCCTCATGGCACTAAGGTTAATTGACATTACATAAAACTTTAATTAGGGACCTGATTTACTAAGATCCCCCCCCCCCCCCCCCCCATTCTCCATCCATGGGGAAAAATCCTAGTGAATCATGACCTAAAAAGATCTAATTTACTTTGGGGTCCTTTTACCATGCTGTGGTAAAAGGGGTCCTGCAGTGGCATCAGCGTGTGGATTTGCCATGCACCAAGGCTCCTTTTACTGCAGTAGGTATTTTCTTTGAAAAAGAAAATGGCTGTGCAGTAAGTACACACTTGCCATGCAGCCATTTCCTGGGAGAGCCCTTTTAGGAGGCAGTAAGGGCTCTAACCCGCAGTGCTAACTGATTACCGCTGGGTAAGTCTCCAGTGCCAAAAGAATTATAATATTTTTCCATGCTGGAAATGACATGTGGTGGGGGCAGCACAATGCCGGCTCTTGTGGTAGGCCAGCAACAGTGCTGGATTAGCATGCAGCAAGCCCACGGTAGGCTTGCCACGTGTTTAGAAATCAAACTGAACTAGCATTCACCATAAAGAAAGGCTTAATTAGCAAAGCACTAAGAGAATGTTGAAATTGGGATATTCAAAAAGTCTCACCATCTGATGGCCACAAAAAGGTCCTATGAGGAATTAACATTTGGGGGGGGGGGGGAGGGTAGTTATCAATGTTAGCTACCGTTAAGACAGATTATTTTACTCTTAACCAGGGTTATTAATAACTAGGTCTCAATGTATAAAATGGGACCTGTGGTAATGAACAAGTATGCACATCACCTCTGAAAGAGGCACTCTTTGAATCAATGCAATACTAAGATGGGCACTAGCAGCAAATTCAAGAGATTGAGATTACACCCAACATATTCTGATTTACAACTGAGGTTTGCTTCTGTCATGGTATGCACAAAACCAATCCATTTGGAGACATTACCCCAAGAGATGTTGTCACCTTAATTCACATTGGGTTTCTTTTACAAAGCTGTACTAGTAATTCCTGTGTGGCAAATAAGAGGAAGCCCATAGGAATTGAATGGGTTTCCGCTCATTTACTGCGCAGGAATCGCTAGAACAGCTTTATAAATGAGGTCCATTATTAGTAAAGACACAAAAAACTGAATGGGCATAGCAAAAAAATATCCTATATCCCAAGAAGAGTAGAACTACCAGAAGAGGTCTGAGACACATTGATATAGCACTGTGAGAATGTTTTACATTCTACTAACCATGCTACACCTGCTTGCTTGTCTAGACTTCAAACATATCATGCATTGTGCAAGAGGACCCTATGTCAATCTACATACAAACTAATCAAAATTAGCCAACTCTTAGTGAGCCAAACAAGGTGAAATATAGTAGTACTTCCTTTACAACTAGGCCAACAACTTCCTTGCTCTACAAATTTCATATTACAAAATTTGCCATAGTAAATAAATGCTGGCCCATATTTATTCTGAAAATTAGGATGCTAATTTGTCTTAACCAAAGTCTATTATTATTATGGCAGCACTGAATACCCATATAAAGCACTGGATGACTATTTTATATCTGTTCATGGGGAGATCAATAAGAGTTTGCTTTAGATTAGTATAGACAACAGCTGGGGTTTCTCACCCACTGGGCCTCATTCTGCATTGTCATGCCAAGGAAGTGATGATTACATGCTTGAGTGACTGCTTTTTTAACAACACTAAAACCTTTTACTCTCAGAGCCCATGCCAAACCTTAGGGGCCAGGGGTGACCCAAGATAATTTGCCCCCGCCTGGATCCCCCTACCCCACCGCGGTTCTTCCTCCATCGCCCCTGCCATGATCTGACATCTCTCCCTTTCCTTCCCCAACCCCCTTCCCCAAATTTACCTTTTTTTTTTTCTTCTTTTTCAAATGGCAGAGGTGGTGGCAGCAATTCCCATAGGCTGCCCTGCCACCGTTCCTGGCCCCTTCTCTCTACTGCCATGGACCGACTCTGAGGAAACAGGAAATTACATCAGAGAAGTGGGCCACAATAGAGAGAAGGGGCCAGGGCCGGCGGCAGGGCAGCCTATGGGAATCGCTCTTGCCGCCACCTTTTATAATCAAGAAAAGATAAGTTTGAGGGAGGGGATTGGGGCAGGAAGGGCGGGGGTAATGCCGCCTCAGAAGAGTGCCGCTTGAGGTCTCTGCCTCAGTTGGCCTAATAATAGGGCTGCCACTGTTAGGGGCCCTTTTACTAAACTGTCTTAAAATTCATAGTTACCACAGTTTAACATGGGAATATACCACACAGTAGCTGCAAATTTTATGCAGCACCCATTGGGGGTGGAAACAGCATTTTCTAATGCTGGTCCCATGTTAAAACATCTGGCTACAGTTAATGTGGGAGCATTTACCACTTCCTATTCAGGAGGCACTAATTGCTCCCGCATTAACTGTGTGTTAGCCAGTTAGAGTGCAGTATGTGTCACACACTAACCCCCAAATTCTATATATCGCGCCTTAATTTCCGCACTGAAATTGAAGCATATTCTACAACAATGCGCATAACTTAATTGGTTAACTAGCTAATCAGCACTGTTAATTGGGTGTTAACAAATTATCAGCACTAATTGGCATTATGATTTACATGCACAATTCGCTAAGTGTATTAATGTGGTGCACATAAATTCCAAGTCACATAGTTGAAAAGGAGGCATGGTTATGGGCAGTTTTTGGGCTTTTCAAAAATATAAGCGCATTATTAAAGAATACACGTGCTCTGCACCTAATTTAGGTGTACTTTAGAGAATACAACTACATGTATTTTTTTTCCACGCAGATTTTTCAGGTGCCATACATAGAATCTAGCCCTAATTGGATAACACTTCCTTGCCTACTCGCCACTCATACATTATATTACAGTCACTGTTAAGGCTTATAGGCTGCACATACCCTACATGGTTCAGCATGGCTTACAAAAGAATAAGAGAGGGTAAACCATACCTCCTTAAAAAAAAATTTTGTAACACACCGTTTAATGTGTAGAAATGGACAAACTACTTCAAAACCCCTTAAGGCAGTTGTGCGGTGGCTTATTTCCAAGCATTAACCATGTGTTAAGGGTCCCTAAAGTCCCTGTTTACTAAGCCACACTATAAGCATGCTAGCGTTTTAGCACACACTAAATGCTAGAGACATGGGTATCCTCAGCATTTAGCACACGCTAAAAATGCTAGCACACCTTAGTAAACAGGGCCCTAACACCCCTGTTTACTAAGCAGTTCTAAGAATGCGCTAGTGGTTTTAGTGTATGCTAAACATTAACAAAAACACCCATATGGATATATGGGTGTCTCTAGCGTTTAGCATGCGCTAAAATCACTAGCATGGCTTAGTAAACAGACCCCTAAGTTTTGTTTTAGAATACATTGCTTGTGTGAGTGTGAAATTACTACAGGTTCTAATCTATTCTTATGCTTGCCTTCTAACCTTCAGATTGCTTTTTCAGATTGCTTATTTCCGATCTGAGGAAGAAGGGCAACCTTCGAAAGCTAATCAAGAAATGTATTAAGTTATGTCCAATAAAAAAAGTATCATCTTATTTTCTTTTCCATGTTTTATTTTGTTTGATTTCTATTGATAACCTTTAGATTGAAATCATCTTCCAAAAAATGTCTTTAAAAAAACTTTAAATACAAAAAAACATTTTATTATAATGATGTACCTATAACAAAAAATGTATTAACAACCAAAATATTAGGTACGTACATTTAGCATCTGGGTATATTTGCTTACCATATTCCTAAGGTCATTCAAGAGTTTAATTCTGAATGCTTCGTCTTCGCCTGCCAAAGGCTGTGGATCCCACATCAGTTGGCACAAAGGTGTTCTTGCCAATCCCTCCTGACCTACTCAGAAAGCCTGCCAAGCGTTGGGTCACACACGTTGCCGTCTTACATGATCTTTTCTGGGCTGTAACACTACTTGCACGAAGCCAAGAGGAAGAGAAAGGATGTCAGTACTTTGTACATCAATTTACCAAAACTAAACCTACTTAGAAGCTTTGGAACAAAAAGAGAACTATCTAAGCTCAGTTAAAGGGACACCAAGTTTGAGTTGAACTAAGCAGATCAAAAATGAAAAGGCAGAGGTTGGGTTGATACAGTTTCAACAACAGTGGCCTGTTTAGAGATTTATTTTTAATAAAAAGTAAACGAAGGCAGCTTGAATTATATTAATTTGAAACTTGTATTCTTGCCACTTTACTACTCTTGATTATTGGAAATTCCTTTCAATAGAATAGATGTGTGAAAAGCTTTTTTTCTCATTTTGCCTGTATGGGGAAAATGCTTAGTATGTGACCCACTGAGAATAAACCCTATATTTAATAAATTAACAGCCATGGGAAATTCCCTGTGTCTGTTACTACATATCTTTCTCTCCTCTTGTGAATGGAAGCAAATAGTGCATGGATGACATTTAAAACCGTGTTTAAGTAAAAATTCAGAACTCTCTCCCCCAACTTCCTGTAGTTAAAAAAAAAGAGCCATCAGTAGGTTCACACTCATTCCTTATTTCACTGCCCCACTTTTTAAGTCAAGAAAGTTTTTTTAATAGAATTGTAATTCCTATATATGCCTAGCTCTTGAAATGTAACCTGCATAGAACTATAAAAGGTAGTTATGATATACAAGAAACAAAAGAAAATGCAATGTTTTAACCAGGTATATCATAAAATTACAACTGACTCAAAACTAACATTTTCTATTGGGGAGCAGGGGTGCACCACTAATGGAAAGCACTGATAAATTACATTCAGTAAGTTGAAAAGCACAGTTACAATAAACCACAGAACATTTTGAGGAGATTTACTTTAAGAGTTTCGTGGTTCTCCTAGGACTGTATGTCCAGCTGACAGGTATTTGTTTCTCATAAACACTTAATAAACAAGTATTGTTCAAAACTGTGACTATAATGTCATATATAAGTGCCCTATTTATATACAAAATGGGCAAAGTATCTGAAGGTGGCATTCACCTTGTGCTATGTGTTTGCTTAAGCGGAATTAAAGGTCTTAGCTTATATGCCCTGGAGACTCTTTCCAAAAATACTAGGACTAGGGGGCAATCAATGAAGCTACTAAGTAGTAAATTTTAAACAAACTGAAGAAAATATGTTTTCACTGAATGTGTAATTAATCTCTGGAATTCATTGCCAGAGAATGTGGTAAAAGCAGTTAGCTTAGCAGGGTTTTAAAAAGATTTGGATAATTACCTAAAAAAAATCCATAAGCCATTATTAAAGATGGATTTGGGAAAATCCACTGCTTAATTCTAGGATAAGCAGCATAAAATCTGTTTTACTCTCCTGGGAATTTGCCAGGTACTTGTGATCTGGATTGGCCACTGTTGGAAACAGGATACTGGGTTTGATGGACCTTCGGTCTGTCCCAGTATGACAACACTTATGTTCTTATGACTTACTATTGTGCATAATGTTTTACACAATATAGAGTCCTAGACACCTGATTCATCTAAAGTTTAATCACAGAATGGGGGACTGAGTGGCCAAAACACCTTTATGCATTCCAGCCTAAAGAGATAAAATTGTGAAAACACCTTAAAACTGAAGAAGGTAAATTTAGCATGTTTAAGAAATGAGAGGTTTTTCTTTAGGAATGGTTTTAAACATTTGGGCATGGAACATTTTGCAAATGCTTGTAAAACCACTAAACAAACTCTCTCTCTCTCTCTCTCTCTCTCTCTGTCACACACACACACACATAAAGGTAAGAGCTAATCCACCTATTAATGCATACAGTAAAAACAAAAAAGAATTCACAAAAACATAATCATGCAACTATTTCTACAACAAGCAACAGATAAGGAATAAGTTCAAAACCCTTACCTGAATGCTTTCAGTGAACTGTTAACATATTTTTCCAAATCATGTAATATATGTATTGCTTGATTCTTTTTCCACTAAAAGATGTCTTGAAGGTGGCCTTACCATATGGAAATCATTAACAAATGACACTAATTTGTCTGTGTATCTATAAGCTAATATGTAGAGTATATATCTTATTCAGATTTATGATTTTTTTTTAAATTTAAATAGAATTCTATATTTTGACTTAAGGTAGCACAAGATTCACAGTTTAGATTTGCATATCTGTTCTCTGTGCTTCTTTAATAAAAATAAGTAAAACAAAAGACCTGGTCCCTGTAGAAAAATACTTTTATTGAATATGCACATGACCAGGCATGAAAGAAGCTATTTTATTTATACATGTTATAGACAGAAATGTAAAGTTCTCATAAGATTTACTTGTAAATAAAATGCTAAGAAAGTCAGATGAAATCTCAAGGTAATGCTGTTTATTTTTATTTTCTTTTTATGTTGTATGTTTTTCTAACTCAGTATTGTGCTATGTTATCCTATAATCTTAAATCCGCCTCAAACATTGTTTGTCGAAAACTGAATCAAAAGAGCTTATCAAATGCAATCAAGGCTAGATCCACATGCATCAAGTAAAAAAGAAAAGAAAAGAAACAAAATGATTTTTAAAAATAGCGTGTCTAGTTGTTTGGGAGGAGTTCCCCATAGTTTGAATAGTGTTCGTTTTCCATAGCGTTCAGCACATTTCTTTTCTTGCCAGGAGATCCAGCCCCAACATCTGTAGAAGGGGAACTCTGCAGCTTGTGCAGGTCTTGAGACAGTCTTCCCAGCACACAAGTACTCAGGTTGGAGCAACGTTTGGAAATAGGTCTATCCAAGCTGCAAGAGGGGAAAAGAAACCATGCCGGGAAAAAAAAAACTAAAAGGAAATTGCATGCATAGGCGTGCACAACCATAAGTCAACGATCGATTTCTGCAAACAATTTTTTTTTCTTTAGGATTCATGCTCTGACATTCCTGCATAACACAGTCTTCATTTAACATTTCTAGCAATGCATGGTCGATGGTTTCGAACCAGTTTATGACCAAATCCGAAACCAGTTTCCGTATGCATTGAATAAGAAAAGTTAAATGAAGACAATACTGCTACCCAAATGCATTCAGGGCACCGTAACTGAAAACATAGATCAGGCAAAGGAAGGTGAAGCAGGATCGGGCATAAGTGTTCTGCGGTTTAAAATGCTACGTCTCCATTAACATGCTTCTGGAGGGTTTATTGTTATTATTACTTTACTGTCTCATGCTGTGCCAATGGATTTCAGTACAGAAAATTCAGATGCAGAACATGCATGGTTCCAATGATCGGACTGCTATGTGGATGAAGTCATTGCTAAGTGCATTAGGTAACCGCCTGTCATTATTAATGGTCTTTCACTGCAGGCAAAACAGCTGCATAACGCTGTACAGACATGCCTTACTGCTAGAAACATGCAAAATCGACACCGAATTCAGGTCACTAAGACCCTCAGTACTTAAACTGGAAAACATACCTGTCATTCCTATCATTTTTAACACCCCTTCTCAAGCCCAACCTCCACAGGTATTTCCTTTTCCCTTAGGAATTGTAGAAAGAGACGAGCAGATTGTCTAAACACCATTTTCCCCTTTATGTACAAATGCAATAACCCCGCCTTTAAAAGTTAGATTTCTTTTGAAGCACCACCATCTAAGAAATGCGCGGCTCCCTAAAATGAAATGTGACCTGGTTCTCGGCAATGAATAAAATAAATGATCAAGGTTTTTGTTTCAATTGCTACTGAAAAGCTGTCAGCGGTCCTCGCACCTACCCGCACTCCCTGTGAACTGGCCGCTCTGCGCTTACCTGTTGCCCTGGCCCGCTTGTTCGAGCTCCTCCGCTGTCATCTGTACTAATTCTTTCACCACAGCGTTCAGTATTCGTCCAGTTTGGTAGTCGTTGAGTGTCACCCTGTCTGCTAATGAGTCTGACCCGGGTCTGTGTGGCCACAAAAGCAAAAAAAAAAAATCTGAAGAGATGCTGCGGATCAGCTAGGTTGCCAATTTAAAACAGCGCTGTTGCAAATCAACATATAGGAATGCTAACTAGTTAGATTAATATAGATTATATTGTTGGCGAAACAAATCCTATTGCTAAACACAGATACTCAGTTCAGAGGCTATAAACATATCTTAATAGTGGTAATCAGATGATTTGCTATTTGGCTTTTTTGTAAACACAATTCAGGTCTTCTTCAAATTAGTAGAACCATTGCAAATACATCCAGATAATGCAGATGAAAATGCAGGGACCTGCTAGGAAGTGTAGCTCTTACCTGACGGGTGTTGCCTGTGAGCTATGCATCTGGCAGGCAACCAAGGCACAGACAGCAAGTAAAGACGAGATCTTCAGTACAACCATAATGCCCGCCCTGCAAGAAAATGATAGAGAGAAAGTACTGGTCGTCTTCCAATGTCCCTTACTCCTGCTCTCAATAACATAGACCCTCCACTTAACTCTTCATTCTTGGCTACTGGCCAAGAAAAGAACAAGCTTTGAAAAACTGCTGGAAACCATGCATTTCAAATAGGGTCAAGACAACAATTCTTTCTAACTACTTAGTAAAAGAAAGGAGATCTGTCATTTGGAAGAGGTAATAAAACCTCTAGGGATTTGGCACTGGAGGCTTTAAAACATGAGTGCTCACCAGCAAATGAAGAATCAGCACTAACGGTAACTGGTATCTAAAGCCAAAATGTATTCAACCAAGGGCCGGCATGCCTCTTAGAAAACAAACCAAAGATTTTCAAATAAAAAGTTTAAGTTAATGAAATATAACACAGCTTCCTTTAAAATTATTAACCACACTTTGGTTCTTGTTACTGAAGTATACTAACTTGGTTTTATAAGCCTTTGGCTAGGATGTGATTGATGAATCATGTATTTGCCAATGACTTATCTAAGTTATGTACAGAACTTTGGGCTCAACACACAATACAAAAGTAGAACTGGATCTGGCTTCAATATAGGACATTTCTAAATAAATGAATACAGTTTCAAGCAAAAAAAAATAAAACTATTAAAAAAAGGTTAGAAATACATGCAAATGCAGGTTTCAAAATTTAGCAAATGCTTACCTTGAATTGAAGTGCTTTTTGGATGACAGTGAGATGTGGTGGAGAATTCTCTCACCTTGTATTTCTAAACGGTGCAGCAGTACAATGCTGAAACCCAGCCTTTTATATCTGCCACCAGGGTGAGAGTGTGTAGGTTTTTGACTAGTAGGCTCCAGCCTATGAAGGCACGCCAGTGGCACTCAGTAGCCAATCCGCAAGGGAGCATGAAGCCACAGCGTCCCAATTACATCATTTTCAGTCCCTGAGTATTTCCATTCACAAAAATGTGACAGTCATTTGACCATCTGATAGGTTTATTTGCATTGATGTCATTGAGTAAAAAGAATCACATTAATTAATGAAAAGTAAGCGCTTGAGTCATTAGTAATTTATACCGTGCTTTCTTTTCAAAAAGGAACTGTCACTTTTCAGATCACATACTCAAAATGTAGTTTATGTACTGATTAGAAGGGGCATCTTCCTGTTCCCTTAGTGATCCATTAACTCAGGTCAGCCCTACTGCATCCGCAAACTGTAAATTTGGTTGGTGATTTCGTATGCACAGCTGCACTCATCTCCCTAGACCAGTCCCAGTTTGGGAAGACTTCTTTTTGTCCTAGGAAAATGGGTATTATTTATTTTTCTTTAATACAGAAAGGTAAGCAGTTCCATTGTATGGGTGCAGTAGTGATAAGAAAATTAAATATAACTTCTTCATTGGAAGGAGACGTGAAGAACTGCTGTGAAATTAGACTCTTCACACAATACAACCTTATGTCTTGTGCAGAAAGCTGTGTGCCTGAAGTATATAGGGTAAACAGCGATCACATGCTGTCGCTCCTGTTAGTGGCTGAAACCAAAGGATTATGTAAAGTGTGCACCCCTGGGATGAGACACCCTAGGCTGAGTTGGACTCCCGAAAACCTGGGGATACATGTTTGTTTTGTGCGGGGTGGGGGGGGGGGGGGTATTAATACCAGAAGATCATTGAGTGCATTGGAAGCGGTGGAGAGCCTCAGTGGGAAGCAGAACCTGCTCTTCACACAAAAGAAAATAATCTTTCAGTCTGTTACTCCTTCGGAGCTGAAGGTCTGCGATAACTCGAAAACAATAGTATATTTAAGTAGGTGCTCTCTATTAGTACTTGGTTACATTTTATTTATTTATTTATTTATTGCATTTGTATCCCACATTTTCCCACCTTTTTGCGGGTTCAGTGTGGCTTACAATACATTACAATACATTACAATACATTATGCAACGTGCCTACTCTGTTCATTTCAGTTTGTCTTCCATTAAAGTTATCTAAAGTGCAGTGCTCTATATGTTTCATACGTGTAGCTCTATTGATGCTGGGGATATCTTTAGATCTCTCTAAACTGCATTCAACCAAGAGTGTTGTATAATCACTGAACCAATTTCCATATGACTACAAGAGAATTTGCCCTCAGGGAGTTAAAGAAGACCTTCTAGCCTGAGGAGCAGCCTAGCTCCTGGCTGCAAACCATGGAAAAGCTGTTAGGTCTGGTGACATAAAGGGTGAGTTGCATCTGCTGCCAATGCCATACTGCATTGCAGAAGAAAACAGAACAGCCTTAGCTTCTCTGGTGATAGAGGTATATAAAATAATGAGTGGAGTGGAACAGGTGGATGTGAAGCGTCTGTTCACGCTTTCCAAAAATACTAAGACTAGGGGGCATGTGATGAAACTACAGTGTAGTAAATTTAAAACAAATCTGAGAAAGTTTTCTTCACCCAACGCATAATTAAACTCTGGAATTCGTTGCCGGAGAACGTGGTGAAGGCGGTTAGCTTGGCAGAGTTTAAAAAGGGGTTAGATGGTTTCCTAAAGGACAAGTCCATAAACTGCTACTAAATGGACTTGGGAAAAATCCACAATTCCGGGAATAACATGTATAGAATGTTTGTACGTTTGGGAAGCTTGCCAGGTGCCCTTGGTCTGGATTGGCCGCTGCCGTGAACAGGATGCTGGGCTCGATGGACCCTTGGTCTTTTCCCAGTGTGGCATTACTTATGTACTTATGTGATCTCTTTTAGTGACTAAGATCCATAGGGATTAGACTGTCAACCACCATAATTCTGGCAACTTATCCTATATCTGTGCTCACCTAGAACACCTCCTGTCGCTCTACATCCATAGTTGCAGTAAACTTGGAAAAAGAAGAAAATGTTTTGCCAAAATGTGAAGGGCACGTCTATATATTGGTGCCTATCTCCCATATTCTATATAGCACACCTAGAGATCTGCGCCAAAATCCAGGTGTATTCTATAACAACATGCGTAACTTAATTGGCTTAACAAGCTAATTAGCATTGATAACAGCACTTATCAAACAATAATGAGCACTAATTGGCAATAATTATAATTTATGAGCACAACTTGCTAAGTGTATTCTGTAACGCAGTGTGCTTAACTTCTAACACATGCAGGCAAAAAGAGGAGTGGTTATGGGCAGAAATAGGTGTTTCATGGGTGTTCTGAAATTTACATGCATAGTTATAGAATACTAGTAAAAAAGCCCCGTTTCTGATGCAAATGAAATGGGGGCTAGCAAGGTTTTCTTCAGAGTGTGCATGTGGGAGTGCCCCTGCCCTCTGCCCTCTCTCCCTCTCCCTCCCCCTCCCCCCTCCGAGTCCAGTCCTTCAATGGTAAGTTTCCTGCTGTGCTGTGTTTGTGTTACAGAGAGAGTGAGGGCATCTCTCTCCCCTCCCCCCTCTGAGTCCTTCACTGTTACAGAGAGAGGGATTTCGTGCTGTGCTGTTTTCCTTCACTCATGGGGAAACCGGATATCTCTGGCGCTTCACACTTCCGGCTGGAGGCTTCATAGAACGTTGGGGTTGCCTTTTATATATATAGAAGATGGGCCAGTGTGTGTAAATCTATGTGCCAGGATTTATGCCACATTCTTGGTGGTGTAAATGGAGGCATGTAGTTTTAGGTGCTGGGATATCAATTAAGCATATTCTATATACCACACCTAAATCTAGGTTCCACTTATAGAATGCACTTAGCAACGTTTTCCATGCAGATCTTTTAGGTGCCATATATAGAATCTTCCCCCCATTTGTGTGCATAAGATTTATGGTGTGAAGCCCCACCCAGCGTTTCCCAGGATACACTGGGCAGGGCTTGGTGCCGCCATTTTGCAGGCAGTGTCAGAGGAGGGAGGCCACCTCCCTCCTCCAACTCAAGGTAGGGTGGTAGTGGGGATGGGGGGATTGACAGGAAGAGGAGGGAGGCAGGCTACCTCCTTCCTCTTACTCAAGGTAGGGGGGGTAGGGGGATTGACAGTGGCCCACTAGACCACGAGGGACCTCTTGCTAATGCTGGGGGGGTTAGGGGGGCTGGAGACCCACCGGATCTCCAGCCCTCCCTGAACTGTGTGGCGGGTGGGGGGTTGGGGGGACCGAAGGTCTTCCGGACCTCCAGCCCCCTGTCACTGGGGGGGGGGGATTCATCGGTTGCCCACTGGGCCACCAGGAACTTTTTAGAAATGCTGGGGGGGTTAGGGGGGCAGGAGAACCACCAGATCTCCAGCCCTCCCTGAACCTGTGTCGGGGGGTGTCGGGGGGACTGGAGGTCAGCCAGACCTCCAGCCCCTGTCGCTGGGGAGGTCGTCGGTTCCTGGGAGGGGTTGCTTCGTTGGGGGAAATGGGGGCCTGCTAGCATGCAAATGCATGCTGGACAAGGCTCACCATTCCTCCCCAATGGTCTGCAAACCCTAACGCCAGCTCGGAGCTGGTGTAGGGTTTGCCACGGCCAGCGAGCCAATTTTTGGTGCGCTGGTTGCTGATCATTGGGGATGAATAGATTTTACATGCATTTGCATGCTATTTGCGCTAAGAGCCCTGTTTTGCATGCATTTGCATGCTAGTTGTGTTCAGAGCCCGCGAGCATGTTGTTTCACATGCTCGGGGACTCTGATCATGGGGCAGCAGCAAATGCAGGTGCTAGTATGGCGCTAACAGCCTCTAGTGCCTGTGTTTGCATCTGATCATCCGTATGTAAGATACTAGATCAAAAATAAATCTAGGGTGCAACAAAATAATCCAAAATTATCACATTAACCTTATAAAAGCACACCTTCATCAAGATACTATGACACACTACTTCCTTATCACATATTTGTAAAACAGCATTGTCTTTAATCCCTTCTTAAAGATATCATAATTAGACATATGCCTTAGTTTAAGTGGAAGGGAATTTCATAATCCAACTGCTTGATATGCAAATAAAGAAGTAAACAGTTTCTTCAAGATAATCCTCCGAGGACTGGGGAAAGAAAATGAGTGAATTTCGAACATTATAGTGTTGTCCTGATGTTGGTTGGCATACAAGAGAAATCATATATTGAGGAATCAGGCCAAATACAATCTTGAATAACAAACATCCCAATTTAAACTGCACCCTAGCTTCTATGGGAAGCCAGTGCAGCTTAATAAAATATGGTGTAATTCTTTCTGCTTTCTTAAGAGAAAAGACCCCCGCCAGCAAAAGTACCCGATGGTGCCGGCAGCAGGGAAGGGTTGGCGGCGGTGGGAAGAGGGGGTCAAAAGGGTTGGCGCTGGGGGGGGGGTCAAAGGTGGTGGTTGTGACAGTGGGAGGGGGTCAAAAATGGTGGCGGGGGGTCGGAGGCACTGGGGGGGCTAAAATGTGCCCCCTCACCTCGAGCTCTGGACCCCCCCTCCCGCCGGTCTGGCTACGCTCCTGAGGTACACAGTTCTCTGAACATTAGAGATGAATAGAAAAGTACCTCATCAGCATGCTTTTGAATATATTAGCATGCTGATTGCACTGTGAGCTGGTGAACTCGTTGTTTCACATGCTCATTGGCTCTCAGCATTCTGTGGTAGAAAATGCATTCACAAGTTTGGCACTAAGGGCCTCTGCTGCCTGCATTTGCTTTTGAGCATCAGGGCCTGAACAAGGAAGACACATGCAGTGAAGTAGGTTGCCCCCCTCCATGAAAAGCAATTGTTTTCAATATCCATCCAATTGTAAATGTTTGCTGTTTTGATGGTGCAAGTAATTTGTGCACCAAGGGGCAGATGATCAAAAGCAAACACTGGCACTAGAGGCTGTTAGCGCCATACTAGCACTGGCGTTTGCTACCGCCCCATGATCACAGCCCTCGAGCGCGTGAAACAACGCGCTCAAGGGCTCTTTGCGAAAGTAGTATGCAAATGCATGCTAAACAGGGCTTAGCGCATTCATCGCCAATTAAAAGCGGTCAGCGCGCCAAAATTTGGGGCGCTGGACGTGGCAAACCCTATGCCAGCTCTGAGCTGGCGTTAGGGTTTGCAGATCATTGGGAAGGAATGGTGAGCCCTATCCAGCATGCAGTTGCATGCTGGCAGGCCCCTGTTCCCCCCCAAAGCAAACCTGCCAACAGGTTCAGGGAGGGCTGGCGATCCGGTGGGTCTCCAGCCCCCCCCCCCTAAACTCCCAGAAAATGGTCCCTGGGATGCGATGGGCGGGGCTACAGACCATATAAGGAAATTACTCCCTTATATGGTCTGTAGCCCCGCCCAGCGCATCCCAGGATGTACTGGGCGGGGCTGGGCACTGCCATTTTGCAGCGGCGTCAACCCAAGGAAGAGGAGGGAGGCAGGCTCCCTTCCTCCTCCAACTAAGGTAGGGGGGCTGTGAGGGGGTTCTTTTTCATGCTGGACCACCAGGGATTCGGCAGACAATGCTGGGGAGGGGATTTGGGGTGGGCAAGAGGTCCGCCAGACCTCCAGCCACCCCCGTCGCTCACTAGGAGGGGGGGTTTGGTCGGCGGCCACTGGACCACCAGGGACCATTTTCTGGGGGGTTGGGTGAGCTGGAGACTCACCGGATCTCCAGCCCTCCCTGAACCTGGGGGGGGGGGATCGTCAGGGGGACCCAAAGTCCGTCGGACCTCCAGCCCCCATTGCTCAGGGCAAGGATAGTCAGGGCCTGGTGGTCCCATGGACCTCCAACCCCTGTGTTTGACAGGTTTGGGCTTTTGACAGCCCAGACCTGTCAAACAAGTGGGGGAGGATTGTGCTGAGTGCATGCTCAGGCACAATTCGCCCACACTTCTACCCAATGATCAGAGATAATTGCGCTGCTTAAATTTGCATGCATTATCTCTCATCATAGATCTAATAGCGCCCCATGCTGTTCCAGCGCTATTTTAGAGCGCTGTTTGGAACAGCGCTGGGCTTTTGATCATCTGCCTGCAAGTAAAACAGAGGGCCAGAACAACTAACATAGGGATATGTTTTTCACATAATTATCTATTTAAACTTCTATTCCTGCATGGCAAATGAGAGAAAGCCCATTCAAATCCTATGGGCTTCCTCTCATTTGCCGCATGGGAATCGTTAGCGCGGCTTTGTAAAAGAGGCCTTAAGCACCCCTCCCCCACCTCATCCTCACATCCATCCATAGACACCAACTCCCTAATTCTAAAACTGTTGCCAAAAACTGCATGAGCAAATTTGGGTATGCACCCAATTTGTGCACACAATTTAATAGTATAACGAGCTAATTAGTGCCAATAATTGGTATTTTAACAATCAATTATTGGCGCTAATTAGATTTAATTGGAACCTACCTGCATAAATTTAGGCATGGGATTCACACCTAAATTTTACACATGAGTAAAAAAATGGGTTATGGAAATGGGAGGTCATGGGCAGAATGTGGGTGTTCCTAGCGTTTATATGCTTTGTATAAATACAGGGATATGCACCTAATTTAGGCATGTACATTTACACCATGTTTCAGTTGGTGCAAATGGTCACACCTAAAGTTAGGCACTATTCTAAAAATCACACCTAACTTTAAGTGCAGTTTATAGAATAGCGCTTTTTTCAGCACCGATTTTTGAGGCACCATATATAGAATCTAGCCCTAAAGGGGAAGTTATCAACCTGGGCTACTGTTAACATGGGTTATATTACCACAAGATGTGCTATTTAAGCACAAGGTCCCATTTTATGCAATGAGACCCTATGTTAAAATATCATGACCTGTGGGAAAATAACCCATCATAATGCTAACCCAACTTCCTCCCTAAGGCGGGGGGGAGTTATCAACATGGGCTACTGTTAAGTTTAATTATTTTATCACAAGTCGGGTTATTTTAGCACAGAGGATAGAAGACAAGGCTTTTAAGGCACTCAAGTATGATCTTCCTGAGGTTATAAAACTAAAAAGAGGTTTAATGCCTGTGGTTTCAGATTATTAAACCAAGATATTAACCCCAAATCGAAACAAATTTGGCACTAAATGTTAAATACTGTTTTAAGACAATATACACATTCATTATCTGTACCCTCCCTGAATTGCAACCGTTTGTAATAGTGTAAGCCACATTGAGCCCGCTCTTGTGGGATAATGTAGGGTATAAATGTACTAAAAATCCTACTATATAAATGAAGAGTGACCGATGAGTCGCACATGCGCAGAACAGCACAGCTATTCTGCGCATGTGCGGCATGTCACACAACACTTCAGACCAACCCACACCCACCTCCTCCACCCGCCCCTTAAAAACAATCACAACTGCTGAACACACCCACCTCCTGCTCCCGCCCATGTGCGGCACGTCACACATCGCTGCCCCGCCCGCCCCTGCCCCGCTGAGGTCGCTACCGCTCCCCCCCCCCCCCGAGGTCGCCGCCGGCCCCCCTCCACCTGGGCCCTCTCTGTCGAACTTACAGTGCTTCACCTCCGAAAGCACAGCAGACAACAGCAGATCGCCTCCCTTCGGCCTTCCTTCCCTCCCTGTGTCCCGCCCTCGCCGAAGTTACATCACACGAGGGCAGCACACAGGGAGGGAAGGAAGCCCGAAGGGAGGTGAGCTGCTGCTGTCTGCTGCGCTTTCGGAGGTGAGGCGCTGTGAGGTCAATGGAGAGGGCCGGCGGTGACCTCGGGGGGGGGGGGGGAAGCGGCGGCAGCGACCTCGGGGGGTTGGGTGGTGGCAAACTTGGAGGGAGGGAGACGCTCTGGAACTGGGAGGGAGGGAGAGAAGGGGCCTGAAACTGGGTGGGTTGGAGGAAGGGAGGGGGGCCCTGGAACTCAGAGGGAGGGGCCTGGAACTAGGAGGGAGGGAGGGGGGCCTGGAAATCGGAGGGAGGGGGGTCTGGAACAGGGTCGGAGGGGCCTGGAACTAGGAGGGAGAGAGGGGGCCTGGAAATCGGAGGGAGGGGGGACCTGGACCAAGGGACGGAGGGAGGGGCCTGGAACTCGGAGGGAGGGAGGGAGGAGGGCCAGGAACTCGGAGGCTCTCTCTCTCTCTCTCTCACAATTCACTCTCACTCTCTCTCTCTTTCACACAGACACACACACACTTTGTCTCTATCTCTCTCTGAACTCACTTTCACAGTCTCTCTCTCTCTCACACACACACACACAAATAGTGGCACAATGACACCGGGAATGGATCCCAGGCACGTCGCTCACACACGCCACACATACAGTGAACTCACTGAAGTCCAACAATAACGCACCATATCCCATATAGGTTACAGGAAGATATATGGGGGAGGGGGGCAGGCAACTCAAAAAGGAGCCCTGCTTTGCTGCCTCAAACAACTCTGTCTCTCTCTCTCTGAACTCACTCTCACACACTCTCTTCTCTCTCTTTCACACACACACACACACACATACACACTTTGTCTCTATCTCTCTCTGAACTCACTTTCACACTCTCTCTCTTTCACACAGACACTCTCTCTCTCTCTCTCTCTCTCACACACACACACACACAGAGCGGGACAGCGACGCCGGGAATGGATCCCAGGCACATCGCTCACACACATCACACATACAGTGAACTCATTGAAGTCCAACAATACCGCACCATACCCCATATGAAGATGTATGGGGGAGGGGGCAGGCGACTCAAAAAACGAGCCCTGCTTTGCTGCCTCAAACAACTCTGTCTCTCTCTCTCTCTGAACTCACTCTCACACACTCTCTTCTCTCTCTTTCACACAGACACACACACACTTTGTCTCTCTCTCTCTCTCACACACACACACACTCTCTCTCTCTCTCTCTCATACACACACACAACGGGACAGCGATGCCGGGAATGTATCCCAGGCATGTCGCTCACACACACCACACATACAGTGAACTCACTGAAGTCCAACAATACCGCACCATACCCCATATAGGTTAAAGGAAGATGTATGGGGGAGAGGGGCAGGGTACTCAAAAACGAGCCCTGCTTTGCTACCTCAAACAACTGGCTAAGGAGCAAATGACCCTCTACTGTCACAGGGACTCCTAGCAGCTCTCTCTCTCTCTCACACACATATACACACTGTCACTCTCTCTGTACCCCCAACTTTTCCACGCACCCTTTCAAGCACTACACATTACGTTCATCAAATTTTACATTATATGTCAGAAATAAAAATATATTGCCCGTTTTAATGGGGTTAACGGCTTGTAAATAAATAAATAAATAATTACAAATTATCTGGTTCAGCTCTTTCTGATCCTGACTTTCTTTATCACCTCTCGCTTAGACTACTGCAACTTGCTTCTCACAGGTCTCCCACTAAGCCATCTCTCTCCCCTTCAATTTGTTCAAAATTCTGTTGCACAACTTATATTCCACCAGTGTCACTGTGCTCATATTAGCCCTCTCCTCAAGTCACTTCATTGGCTCCCTATCCTATCCATTTCTGCATAATTCAAACTCCTCTTATTGACTTACAAGTGCATTCACTCCTTATTACCTCTCTACTCTTATCTCTCCCTACACTCCTCCTGAGGAACTCTGTTCATAGGGTAAATCTCTCTTATCTGTACCCTTCTCCTACACTGCAAACTTCAGACTCTGTTCCTTTTATCTTGCCGCACAGAATGCCTGGAATAGACGTCCTGAATCAGTACTTCAAGCTACAGCCTTTTTCAGGCTGCTTGTAACTCCTATTCACTTGTTCAGTACCCATGTCAGTTGTGTCATTTCCACCTTAAGTAATTCCCTTATCCGTATTTGTCCTGATTAGATTGTAAGCTCTGTCAAGCAGGGACTGTCTTCAGTGGCGTAGCCAGGGGGGTGCCAGGGGAGTGGCTGCTCCCCCAAATGGAGTTCTGCCAGCTCCAGCGCCTATTTTTTTCTCAATGTATTGCATTGAAAATGTGCTCCAGCGCCGGCGGAAGTCTGCTCTCACGCAGCTCTCGCTCCCCCCTCGTCGTCATCCTAGCTCCGCTTCTGACTGTCTTTTACATGTTCAGTGTACAGCGCTGCCTAAGTCTATGATAAGTTGTAATAGCAGTTTTCCTAATTGCTTCTCGGCCAGTTATATTATGTTCACCTGGTTATCTCAAATTTTGTTATTCCAATATGAAGGTAATTAGAGTTGACCTGATGACCAATTAGAAAAAAATAAACAAGGTAAGCCTCTGAAAATTTGTTTCTCAGCATAAACATACCTTGTAGATGTTTGCAATTGTATAAAAAGCTATGGAAAAGTTTCATCTCCACCTTTCTAAAAGCAGGAATTAGCCTAAAGAAAATCAGCAAACATCAGGATAAAAAAAAAGTCACTTTTTACAGGGAGCCTAATTTTACAGAGGCTGCGTCAGAGTGCTTTAAGAGCCACTTAGTTATTGGGGGGGGGGGGTGGACACTTACATAAAAGCAGTGTAGCTGCCAGCCCACTTGTAACCACTGAGAGAAAAAAAGGTTGGAGTATCTTTCCCCGAACCAGGAGGTGCTAATAGACCCATCCATAATAAATCTTTGTCTGCAAGGGCAATCACTTTTGAGAGGGGAAAGGGGGCTCCATATTAGCACAGCCCAGGATGGAGTTTGCACACCTGCTCCGTATCCAGGGCTGGGAATATGCTTTATTTAAAGAGACTCCTCTTTGCAAGAATTCAGCCAGAAAGGGAGCTTAGAACAAAGTAGTTTTTTAATGTCGCTCTCATTTAGATGTCGTGTGAAAGAGCTCTTTCAACAAAGTTGGATTAGGTGGAGTTTTCTTTTCGGGGTCATAATAATAAATGCTAGAGTGGAGTGGCTGAGTGATGTTTAGACAGGAAGGAAATAGCCAGCTCTCTTCCTGATATTAAAAGCCTGTGTTCCGTGCAACAGACTTAAATGTGAGCAAACACAATTTCAAGCAAACCGCAAGCACTTGTGCTGTGGCGTCTGGTTCATAGCACGTGGGTACTGGTGATGCTCTTCTCCCTGCAAATCCTTGGCTGCCAGTCACCAGCAGCTTTTGTACTGGTTTCAGATGAGAGGGAACCTGGCCGGGCTGTATTCGCCTCCTTCTGCCCCCTTTCAATGCTCCTAGCCTAACGATCTGTTCATTAGGGCTCTAGCAGCTAGTCCTTCTAGCTCAAAAATCCTTTTGTCATAGGTGCCAGCTCTGTGGGTGGAGCAGCATCCCCGACAGGTCACTATGTCCAAGAGTCATTTGTGTTACACTGAACACTCCTAATCGATTTGAAAAGTTGGCTTCTGTATTCCTTACAACCATTAGATACCTTCACCCTATAAAATTCACAATTAGTGTGTCTGTAGCTTGCCAATCCCTCTGGATGGATAGCTGTCCATGTGTCTGATTTCCATTGCAGTTTTGTTTGAGCTGGTTACAGTTCAGTTTGAAACTGAAATTCCCTCATTTAATGGGCTGCTGTGAGCCTTTGGAAGGTAGTGGGGAGTGATAAATCAGCCTGTTTACCTCTCAGCTCTGAAGCAGAAGAGCTTTTTTATGATACCCCTGAGATGATTACAGTCAAGCACTGAATGCGGTCCAGTCTATATTCTGCAAATGGATGATTAGAGCTGACCACCCTGGACGTCATTAAAAGGTAAAATAATAGAGATGATTTTGTTTGAAATCTACCAGGCTACACTAGTTCGCTAGTATTTTCTGACAACAGGAAATATGGACAATGAATAAAGCGGTACATGAACCTATAGAAAGACTTGACAGGCACCTAATATCTGTCTCTGCGATTGGCAATAAATATATAAATCCACAGTTACCCAATGTGATCTTTTTATTTCCACTGGAATTGTGGAGTATTCTAAGAAAAATAAGCAACCTTTTTGCAATCTAATTTCCAGTTCAGGTTTTCCATTACCACTGAACTAGTTGGTGGAAATCCTTTGCAATTCCAAAACAAAACACAAAAAATCACTAATGGGCCCTTTTACTAAGCTATGGTAAGCACTAGTGCATTACTGCAGTTTAAAAGGGTTTACTGCAGGACATGCTCAGGTGCCCTGCAGTAAGATTCCAATCTGTGCACACAAACCAGGGGCGTAGCTAGGTGGGGCCACGGGGGTATGGGCCCCCACAGATTTAGCCCTGGCCCCCCTGCTTTCACCCCCCACCTCCGCCACATTCAACCCCCCCTCCCACCACTGCCAACCCTCCCCTGCCACCGCTGCCATCAGGTACCTTTGCTGATGGGGGTCCCCAACCCCCACCAGCTGAAGTCGTCTTCAGCGCCGGTCTGCGGCGCGTTGCTGATCTGGATTCTGTTTCTGTGAGTCCTGACATCCTGCATGTAGGAACATGCAGGACATCAATTGACCTGCGTCAAAAGTGGCGGGGAGGTCGGTGTCACTGGGGGGGGGGCTAAAATGTGCCCCCTCACCTCGGGCTCTGGACCCCCTCCTGCCAAAATCTGGCTACGCCCCTGACGCAAACCGCATACTAAAAAAATAGTTTTTCCACAGAGGCGGCATGTCTTTACTAATCAGATAGCACATTTATTGCATGCTGATTAGTGCAAGATTAGAGCGTGAACCCTTACTGCCTACAAAACAGGTGTTGGTAAGTGCTCATGCACTAATTTTTTTTAATAGCTGCTTGCTAATGGCAACATTAGCAGTAAAAATGGCCTTAGCACATAGGAAAGATCCACGTATGAGTGCGCTAAGGCCACTTTTTACCACCGCTTAGTAAAAGGGCCACTAAACTGCTTATTTTGGACTCTGGAAATGCTTTATTATGTGTTACTCTGATTTCTTTTGCCCTGATAGCCCTCTTCTATTAAGGAACTTTAATATCGGAGAGTAGTTGATCTCCTTATCGAATAAATTGGTGATAGGCAGCTTTTTGTGCACATCATACAAGAATTAATACATTATCTTTTGTTGGTTGCATTCTGCAAGAGTGCTTGTGCATCAGTTTTTCAGAATCAAAGGGATCAGACTCATACAAACCTACCTTTTTCTATGATTTATACTTCCCCAGTGTCTTTAAATACGTGTGCTGATTCAGTTCAAATACACTTTTTCCTAAATTATAGACTTATCCCCCAATTCTATAAATGGTGCCTAAAGTTAGGCGTGCAATAGCGTGCCCAGTTAAAGAATAAGGTGTTATATGTGTAACATAATTAGCTAATTGGCATTAAATTGGTACACAATTGGAGATAATTACAATTGGCATTAATAAGCACTAATTGGCACTAATTAGTTGCACATGTAAATCATTTATACCACTATTCTGTATACTGAGTGTCTAAGTTCTGTAGTGTGCAACTGCAAAGGGGACGTTACCATGGGAAGGGAATGATCATGTCAGGGGCGCTCCAACTACTCCCGTGTGCACTTTGGACTAAATTCTATATATGGCACCTGAAAAATCAGCACCAAAAATATTTCTGCCTAGGCATAGTCTATAAACCATGTCTAGGTTTAGGCACATTTTATGGAATGTGCCTACTGGCCATGCCTGCACCTAACTCTACGTCCATTTATACAAGTAAAACTTGGTGTAAATACCGGTGCTTAAGTTAGATGCAGAGCAGGTGTATTCTATAACCTTGTGTAAATTTTTGGAATGCCCACAGTTTGCCCATTCTATGCTCATGGCCACATCCCCTTTTTGGAAGTG
The DNA here is from genome assembly GCF_901765095.1 of Microcaecilia unicolor. Lineage (NCBI taxonomy): Eukaryota > Metazoa > Chordata > Amphibia > Gymnophiona > Siphonopidae > Microcaecilia > Microcaecilia unicolor. The sequence continues at coordinate 183,852,446 of NC_044034.1, read as the reverse complement.
CATTAGACTTTATGTGCATCACTTTGCAGAATAAGCCTAGCAAGTTGTGCCCATAAATTCTAATTAATGCCAATTAGTATCAATAATTGCTTGTTAAGTGGCAATTTTCAGCACTGATTGGCTTGTTAATTAAATTGTGCACGCAAATCCAGAATATGGCCAGATTTGCACGTGCAGTTTCAATCATGCTATATAGAATCTGGGGGTTTATGTAATAATTGCATTTACGCGCTCACTGCTGCTTTTACTCACCAGCACAGACAGGTGTAACTAGTTGCATTTAAAGTTTGTTATGCAGCTCTGCCGTTATAGAATACTAGCTTAGCGCCCAGTTTTTTGGCACCTAACTTTTAGCACCATTTATAGAATTTCACCCCCCCCCCCCCCCTTATTGATTTAAATTTGCTATAGTTAGCCATTTTTTTGTTAAATATTTCCAAGAAGAAGCTTTGGAGTGTTTGTATCCCATGCAGGACTGTACTGTACTAGAGCTGTGTTCTGTCTGACTCACTCACTGGTGCACCCTGCCTGCTTCACCACAGCCCATGAGACAAGATGTGAGCTGGCAGCACTTTTTCTGCCCTTCCATAGTTGCACTCTGTGTGGCCACACCACTCACACAGCCCTTGGTAGGGCGCTTTTCCCAGGGTCATTTGGAAAAACAAGAAGTGGCCACTAAAAGTCCAAGTGGCCAGCTCAGTAACATCACTATACACATGAATGAGGGGGAGGATTGAATGAGACCATAAAGTTTAACAGGAACAAATAATTATCCTAATATATGCTGCATCACATTAATGGATGGAAGCCAGATATGAATGCCCCCCCTACAGAAGATGTACAGTTGCAAAAAACTGAAGCATTTATCAAATCAGGATTTTATTTTATTTTTTTAGCCTACTTTCAGAAGAGAAGATTTATGATGCGAGACAGCTGCCCCTTTTGGGATACCAAAAGCCAAGGCAAAAACGTTTGAGGAGTAGTATGAATACTGGTGTATATTAAGCAGGACAGAGATCTTCAGGTGACCACAACTCATGATCTAAAGGTTGCAAAACACTATGACAAAGACAGGAACTCAAGAACACTAAGGTGTATTGGAAGAGGTATTACCCCTTACAAAAATGATGTAGTAATGAGTCTGAAAAAAATTATTAATGAAGCTTCAGGTAGAATATTGTGTCACTTTATGGGGGCCACTACTCTATAATGATAAAATGGCTGGGTCTTCAGCAGTGGTTTTCTGGTGTATTAATTTAAGCAACTACTGTGGCATTTAAATTAATATGTACATTCAGTGCTGTTACATGTGCTGAATATATAAATTCACTGCCACTATCCATTTAGTTTAGGTCCACTCTTCAGCGAGGCTAAGCTAAAATACACAGCTTATTCGAACAGTGGCTGAAAATCGCTGCTATCCAGATAATACTGCCACTCCATGTCTTTGTGAGGGGGTTAAAAATTTAAGAGCTCACCTGAGCTCCGGGAGATAGGCAGCACTGGAAGTGTCTATGCCGGCATGGGGCAGAGGCAGGGGAGCCAGGGAAGTTGCCGATGTGGTGCCATGGTGATCCCGGGTGTCGAGGGCTGGCTGTGTGCGTCATTCGTGCATGCGCAATCAGTACGTATGTACACTGTACCTCTGAGGGGGGGTGAGGAGCAGGATCGGGCACAATTGCCCAGATGTAAAAGGTACGAAAGTGGAAGCATTCCAATTGGCTAGATGGACCCAGCAACAAAGTGGTTTCAGGGGAAATGCCCGGATGACAGTGGCGCAAAAAGTGCCAGTAGAAAATGGCTCCTGATTGGCGCATGAGCACCCAGCAATGGGGGGGGGGGGGGGTGCTGGAGCGAGGGCCCGGGATAGGAGAAGAGAGCGCAGGCTACTTTGCAGTAGCGTTTGCCCATGGCTGAATTTTTAGAAGTCCCCAGAGCATTACTATGGCTACTGGATCTAAAGTGAGGCTGGCTAGCTGGCTGCAGAGTGTGCTGGCTGGACTGACTGGAAGTTCTGGTACCAGGGTGGCTGCTGTGAGGAGGTTGCCGAGGTGAGTGCTGTGCATTTTTTTTTATTTTAAATTTTTTATTTTGCAAAATTTTTTCATTAGTATACAAGTGAATACTTAAAGCAAAACAGACATATATTTCTGTATTTAAACAGTTGTTAGTGGAATAAAAAAAATTAACAAAAGAAAAGCATTAACAGTCTTCTTTAGACCACAAAAATGGGGGTGGAGTTTAACAAATATTCAGAAGATAAACCACCAAGAATATATTTAAGCATATATGGGGGGTCACGTGGTGCTATGAGCTAGGCAGCAGCAGACTGCACGAGCTCCGGAGCCCTCGCTCGCAAAACCATTAAAAACAGAGCTTACCACGAATTCCTGTTCCCTGGCGAGACATCTGCAGCCTGCATGGACAGATATTTGAGAAGTTCGCCAGCAGTAACGGTGCAGAAACCGAATAAAAAAGAAAAACTGAAAACCAGCGCCGGCGAAAACAAAATGGCCGACAGCATGTCCGAAGTGCCAGTAACATTCACAGAAGCTCAATTGGAGCAGCTTACCTCTGCTATCATGAAAGCGTGGGAGCCAAAGTGGATAGCCCTAGATCGGAAGCTAGAAGGGTACCAGACCACGCTGGACGGATTACAGACCCGCGTAAGTGATGTAGAAGTTAGAGTCGCAGCGGTGGAAGATGATATGCGCGTCTATGGCCCAGATATAGCGGGACTACAACAATTGAAAACGCAAGCTATTAAGCTGGAAGATCTTGAGAATCGTTCCCGTAGGAACAATATGCGCATCGTGGGTCTAACTGAATCGCTCCCGGAACGCAATTTGGAGGTATGGCTAGAGACATGGTTATCTAAAGAATTGGCCTTGACAGATTCTATGGGGCTAGTGGTGATAGAGCGGGCCCACCGTGTTGGGAGGAAAATGGAGACGCAAAGCAGGCCACGAGTGATAGTGGCTAAGCTGTTGAATTACAGACATAAGCAAGAAATCCTCCAAGGGTTTTGTCTCAAGAGGGACTCTTTAAAGTATAACAGGAGGAATGTCCTGATTTTTCAAGATTTTTCCACGGAGGTCCAAGTACAGAGAAAGCAATTCCATCCAGTGTGTGCAAGTCTGGCTGCTACAAAGATCCGCTTTGCGCTTCAATATCCAGCACAGTTGCGGGTGTTCATACAGGACACATGGCACACATTTCGCACTGTGGCAGAAGCTCAGAAATACCTGCGAGACAACAGTATACTTGACCTGGCATAAAAGTGAGTCACCAGGATTCAGATAACAAGAGGACCATAGAGACGAGAAGTAAATAAGTAAAAGACTGAGATATATATTAAGTATATGGTGGAGTGGGTGGGGGCTCCAAGCACGATTCCGTGACTAGGCTCCATAACCTGAGAGTAGCTGGGGAATGGAGTGGGTGGAAGACAGGGGGGGAGAGGGAAGGGAGGGTTTGGGGGGGATGCAGAGGAGAATGGAAAGAAGAACATTACATACAGTACATTTAGACTAAGTGCCAATAGAAGGTGGAGCCCGTTAAACTTACAAGAGATAGGCGAGTACGGAACACCTATTGACTATGAGGGGAAAGGGGGGAGAGTGGGGAACCAGGTTTATGGGTTGATCATAGAGACGGAGGTAGAAACGCTATGCCAGTACGGATAGTTTCATGGAATGTGGGGGGCATTAACACACCCACAAAACGTTCAAAGATACTACAAGCATTGCGTAGGCACAAGGCTGACATTGCCTGCCTCCAAGAAACCAGATTGAGTGATCAGGAACATGCTAAGTTGCAGAGGTTCTGGGTGGGAGAAAGCCACACAGTAGCAGCACAGGGACGAAAGGGGGGCCTGGCCATACTGATCCGGCGGGGGCTCTCATGCACAGTCACGCCAGTGACACAGGGGGGGCAGGGGCGTTATGTAATACTGAAGGTCTGGTTGCAGGGCGTGGAGTTTTTGTTGGTGAATGTTTATGGCCCTAATGGGTATGTACCTGGATTTTATACAGCCTTAGTCAATAGCTGCCTTCAACACAAAATACTACTACTACTACTTAACATTTCTAAAGCGCTACTAGAGTTTCGCAGCGCTGTACAATTTAACATAGAGGGACGGTCCCTGCTCAAAGAGCTTACAATCTAAAAGACAAATGAACGGTCAGTCCGATAGGGGCGGTCAAAATGCGGCAGTCTGGATTTACTGAACGGTAAGAGTTAGGTACCGAATGCAGCATTGAAGAGGTGGGTTTTAAGCAAAGACTTGAAGATGGGCAGGGAGGGGGCTTGGCGAAAGGGCTCAGGAACTTTGTTCCAAGCATAGGGTGAGGCGAGGCAGAATGAGCAGAGCCTGGAGTTAGCGGTGATGGAGAAGGGTACACAGAGGAGGGATTTGTCCTGTGAACGGAGGTTACAGGCGGGAACATAAGGGGAGATGAGGGTAGAAAGGTAGTGAGGGGCAGCAGACTGAGTGCATTTGTAGGTAAGAAGGAGAAGCTTCAATTGAATGCGGTATCTGATTGGAAGCCAGTGAAGTGACTTGAGGAGAGGGGTGATATGAGTATATCGGGCGGAATATGAGACGTGCAGCAGAGTTCTGAACAGATTGAAGGGGGGATAGATGGCTAAGTGGGAGGCCAGTGAGGAGTAAGTTGCAGTAGTCAAGGCGAGAGGTAAAGAGAGCGTGGATGAGAGTTCGGGTGGTGTGTTCAGAGAGGAAAGGGCGAATTTTGCTGATGTTAAAGAGGAAAAATAACAAAATTGGTGGTTTTGGGAGACTTTAATATGGCCTCAGACCAGAGATGGATACCTCAAGCCCAACCTCCCCACATTATCATGGACAAAGATTTAAGGAGTTTTCTGCTTTCCGGAGGATGCTGGGGTTGGTTGACGCCTGGAGAGTTTTGCACCCTGGGGACAGGGAATACACCCATAGATCGCAGGCGCATGGAACTTTGGCTCGCTTAGACTATATACTGGTAGAATCCACCATGTTCCCTATGATACGGTCCGCGGAGGTGGGTCCAGAAGAGATATCGGACCATGCCCTTATATGGATAGATGTAACGGTTCCAGCAGACAGAGGGGGAGGGAAAGGATGGAGATTTCCAGCCTATTTACATGGAGACACGCAGTTCAAAGCTTATTTAGCAAAAAAATGGGAATCCTACGCGGAATATAATGGAAAGCACGCTGAGGCGCAACCAGTATTATATTGGAGTGCGTCCAAAGCAGTGCTCAGGGGAGACATCATAGCATATTGCAGTATTAGACACAAACGTCAGGCAGCTAGTATTATACATCTAGAAAAACAATTTCAGAAGGCCAGGCGGCTGCATATGCGACGCCCCCCCTCAGAAACATTGGAGGCATTAAAGGTAGTTCAGGTAGCGTTAAACACCTTGTTACATGAACGGGAAGTCCGGTCCTCGTTATATTACAGATATAAATTGAGTAGATGTGGGAATAAGACAGGCCCGATGCTAGTGAAGGTGATTAAAAATTGGGGAGGGCCTCGCGCCATCACAGTTTTGAAGAATCAAGCGGGGGTGCTGGTCAATTCTAGGGAAGAGACAGGAAAGATTTTTGAACAATATTACTCAAACTTATATACTACTGAGCCAGCAAGCGATGTGCGTGAGGTGCACGAATATTTGTTAAAGGCCGGACTAGAAAAGTTAACAGGGGAAGATAGAAACAAGTTAAATGCTCCAATAACGTTGGTGGAATTGCAGGGTGCAATTAAAGGGCTAAAGCCCCGCACGGCCCCGGGACCAGACGGATTTTCGGGAGAGTATTATAAGTTGCTACCCCCGGAGGCATTAATTTCCCTGTTAGACTACTATGAGGGAATAATAGAGGTAGGACACTTCCCAAAATACGCCAATACAGCACTGATAATGTTGATTCCAAAACCCGGAAGATCCCCTGACAGGGCAGCCTCATATAGGCCAATCTCACTCCTTAACATTGATACCAAATTACTGGCTAAAATGATGGCAGAACGATTGGCAGAGTGCTTGCCGCGATTGATAGGTCAGGAGCAAGTTGGATTCGTGAGACACCGGCAAGCCACGCAGAATGTCCGTAGACTGCTGTTGGCAATGGCGGCATGCATAGAGAACGCGGAACCAGCCTGGGTAATTAGTTTAGATGCCGAAAAGGCGTTTGATCAAGTACAGTGGGAATATCTTTTCCATACACTAGAACATATGGGTTTTAGAAGATGGTTCCTGAATACAATCAAAGTTCTCTATTGTCATCCAATGGCAAGTGTACTTGTTAATGGTTTACGAGGGGGGGGGGAGTTTGAAATTGGGAGGGGCACTAGGCAGGGGTGTCCCCTGTCCCCATTGTTGTTCGTTTTAGCCCTGGAGCCCTTGTTGCGCACATTGAAAGCCGCAAGACACATCGAGGGTGTATCATTGGGGAACCAAACTATAAAAGTACTGGCATATGCTGACGACTTACTATTAACAGTTACTAATCCAGAGAGATCAACAGAGGCCTTGTTAGAACAGATTAAACACTATAGGCATATGTCAGGGTTTAAGTTAAATTTATCGAAGTCAGCAGTACTCCCGGTGGGGGCTACGGGTAGGGGGAGTTTGGGAGGGGGGATTCCCTTTCAGATGGCCCCGGGTAAAATTAAGTATCTAGGAGTTATGATCACAGCAGAGTTAAGTGAGCTGTACAAGATCAATATCCAGAAACTCTTAAAAGATACAGCAAACAGCCTAAACGCATGGACAAAGTTGCCCCTCTCCTTGCTTGGTCGAATAGCATTATTTAACATGATCATGGCCCCTAGATGGCTATATGTCCTACAGACTTTGCCATTATATTTGAAAAAGAAAGAGGAGAAAGAACTGGACAGAGTAATACAAAAGTATCTTTGGAGAGGCAGGAAGGCCCGTTTATCTATGAGAGTACTCTGTATACCAGTGGAATATGGAGGCCTAGGATTACTAAACATGAAATATTTCAATGTGGCCAGTGGAATGAGAAATGTGAATGATTGGTTTCGAGGAACAAGTGACTTTTCTGCTACCAGAGTGGAATTGGACCTTACTCCGGGGATCCACTTTAGCAATTATCTGCATACTGCGGGAGTGCCCGTCCCACGGATACTGCAGCAATAATGGATCATGGGATCAGCAATGGCAACCTGGAAGTGGGTTTGCAAAATGCACCACTTTTCGGTGAAAATTACACCCTACTTGCCTGTATGTGACAATGTGGCCTTTGAACCAGGCCGTATGTATGGGGCATTTCAGAGGTGGAGGAAACAAGGTGTGGAATATCTGCTACAGGTGGTGACAGAAGAGGGACGTATGAAACCTTTTGTGGAGTTACAGAAAGAATTTGGTTTGAAAGATGGTGACTTGTTTCATTATGGAAGTTGAAACATTATGTGGCATCACTCCCTTGGGAGGATTTGGCAGAGGATGTGCAGGAGGAACTTACGTTGGCCTTTTCTTTGGAGGCCCAACAGAAGGTGCCACTATCGCATCATCATCGTCACATAAAGGATACCATGCCAGAGATAGACTATAGAACACTGTCGCAACAGTGGACAGTGGACTTCCAGACAGAAATTACACCGGCGCTGGTGCAGTCACATGTGCTATCACTTAGACGGGTAACTTACCAGTCCGCGCATTGGGAACTGCAATATAAATTTGTACTCCGGACACACATTCCTCCTCGGTGGGCATTCTACATGGGCCTGTCATCTTGGGGAGAGTGCCCGAAATGTGGAGCGGAAGGCGCTACTTTGGGGCACGTTTTGGACCTGTGGGAAAATTGTGGAAATTTGGAGGACAATTGTAAAATATGTTAACACAATTTGGCGCCAACGGTGGATCCGCACTCCAACTCTCCTGTTTGGGCAACCACAGATACAGCGGCCCTTGGCCAAAGGATTTATGGCTTTTTAATGCGAGCCGTGATAGTTGGAAAACAAGTCATCCTGACCGAGTGGCCTAGGGCCCCCACATTGCAACAGTGGCGAACGAGAATGTTGTACATGATGCGGATAGAGAGAGTGGGGATCTCTGACTTTCAGACCCCCTTAGGGGAAAAGTTTCAACAGCAATGGACACCTTTCTGGAATACTTTAACTCCATCGGCACGGAGTCACTTGCTAAATATGTAATGTTAAATAATTGATAGGGATGGGAGGGGGGGCAGTGGGGATTCGGGGAGTGGGATGGAGAAGAGATAAGGGGAGTGGGGGGGACGAGGGGCACTAGGGGTAGTAAGGGGAAGAGAGCGGGGGGACGGGGGGGGGGAAATGGGGGGGAAATTGTTGCCTGTTCTTAAAAGGTATAATGTTTGCTGTAATATGTTTTTCAACAAATATAAAAATGAGTTACACATGGGGGGGAAAACCAAGATGGCTGCCGCACCGGTCAGTTGTTGAGACGCTCCGTGAGAATTTGAGCTGAACTTTTTTCCTGTTTTTGAAATGCCTCATTCTAAGCGTAAAGGAGTGTTGAGATTAGCGCCTGCACCTACCTCAACCTCCTCACCGGCCCAAACATCTCTGGAACGTTTCTTCCCCGGGGCTTCCAGGCTTTTACGGGGAGCAGATCCCATAGCGGGTTTGTTTGGAGAAGCGGACTCCCCGCCGGGAGAGAAAGTCTCCCTATCTCCACCATCCGTTTCACTGATCCCTCCTAGCCCGGCGTCGAGGGCAGCCCTGGCGGGAAACCCCGTCGACTCTGGAGATGTGTCGATAGGGGAATCTAGTGAGGACCCAGGCATGCAAGCGACGACTCGGGGGGCTGAAGGAAGTGCCTCTTCCACAGCGCAGACCTCGGAGGTGACTCTAAAAACGCTTAAGGTAATGTTGGACCAGATTACTATAACACTGCAAAAGACGTCTGGTGATGTACTTAACCTTAATACTAAATTTGAAGAATTGCATAAAACTGTAGACTCTGTTAAAAATGATTTAACAATGCAAGTTCAAATATTACAAAAAGAAGTGGATACTTTAAAAGACTTTAAAAGTGTGGTTGCTAAAGATTCTTTGGACATTAGACGTAAAATTGAACAAATTGAAAATTTTAACAGGCGCCTAAATCTCCGCTTCCTGAATTTCCCCATAGTAGCGGGGGAAACTCTGATAGATACTTTTTGGAAATATATGATAGAAATTTTGAAAATTCCTCCAGAGGCAATACCCCCCCTAAATAAAATATATTTAATTCCTAGGTCTAGAAGTGGAGAACATGGCCCTGACAAAGATATTCCGGATTTACAAGATATTTCTGATATCTTGGAACAATCTTCGGATATTATAATGAACAGAGCTACAATGATAGTATCAATGGTTTTTGAGCAGGATTATAATACTATTTTGAGGCTTTATTTTAAAAATCTCAAAGCTCAATTCTATGGCTCCAAGGTTTGGATTTATCCAGACGTCACTAAGATGACTCAACAAAAAAGGAAACAGTTTCTGGCTATGAAGCAGAGGACAATAGATATAGGAGCCTCCTTTTTTCTTGCATATCCATGCAAGTGTATAGTTAAACTTGGTCAAACAAAATACACTTTCTTTTCACCGGACCAACTTAAATCGTTTTTGGAACTGAAACAAGTGAAATGAAATATATCCTGGAATAATGCAGCTTTTTCCTATAAATTTGATAATTTTTCCTGTATTACTTCTCTAACTCTTTTTCCCCCTCGTACATGATTTGTGGTCTAAGAAAGGTTTCAAATTATTATGATTGACTTTATAAACACTTTAATTTGATTTTTGAAGGATAAATGATGATATAATAAGATATGGAAAGTGTTCAGAATACCTCTGATATTGTTTTGACCCTGTATTTCTGAACAAGGTTATCCTTGAGTATTGTAATTAAAATTATAAATAAAGAATTTAAAAAAAACAAAAAAACGAGTTACACATAATTAAGGGGAGAGATGGGTAAGGGGAGGGAGGGAAGAAGGGGGGATAAAATGAAAAGTTTTGTATGATGATTTGAGTTATAGCACCATTAGTTTGTATTGGTTGGATACCTTGTATATTTTGTACAAGCTTTGTTACTATTAATAAAAAAGATTTAAACATATTTAAGCATATATAGCTTTGCACAAACTGTCCAGACCTTAATTTATAATCTCAATCTCTGATGTCAAGTTGTCACCAGTTTCTTAGATTCTACAAAGATTCCTAATTGATCAGGATTGAAGAAGATATATTTGATTCCTACATTATAATACATTTACATGGATAATTTAGGAAGAATGCGGCACCTAGTGCCAAAACATCCTTCCTAATTGCAAGAAAAGCTCTTCTTCTTTCCTGTGTTTGTTTAGTTACGTCCATATATATCCAAATCTTTTCATCATAAAATAAGGATTGAGAATTCCTGAATAATAAACGTTTAACCGTTTCTAAATCTTGTTCGAATATAAAAGAAACTATTAAAGTCATACGTTCAGAAACCTCTGACATAGATGATTCTAACAATTGAGTAACATCCAAATTCAAATGCTCTTTTCTTCCATCTTGAATTTCTCCTTCAAGATCTGTATCCTTTTTTTTTCCCTTTTTGGATGTAATAAATTCTATTAATTGGTGGAATATGTTCAGGAGAATATTTCAGAACTTCAATCAGGTATTTCTTGAACGCATCCAGGGGAGAAATCCCCAAGGATTTAGGAAAGTTTAAGAGACGCAAGTTCAGTCTGCGATTATAATTTTCCATTTGCTCTATTTTCCTATGAATAAACTGTTTATCTTTTATAGTCATGGTGGAAAATTATTGTAGTTTTTTTTAACTTCGTTCTTGATCTCTAACATTTGATTATCAGAATCTTTCTTAACTCCGTCTAAAGATTTGGAACGTGAATCAATAGTACTCACTAAGGCACCAATTTCTCCAGTGGAACCAGTGAGCTTAACGTCGAGATGTTGGAGAGCTTCCCATATGCTCTCAAGTGTAATCCACTCAGGTTTTGATAACAGAGCTCGTGGCTGTGTTTGCCATACAATTCGTCTCAAACCTCCGCTGGCTCGACTTCCCTCAGCGCCTCCTTCCTGAGTTCCTCTTCCTTCGACTTCCACAAGGGGGGTTCCCGCCTGAGAGAAGGGGCCAACGGGTGGAGGCAGTGGATTGAGCTCCGGGGGAGAAAGAGTGACATTCAGTCCTAAGTCTCGGAGTTCTCCTCCCTCCGAAGCTGCAGGACCCCTCCCAGAGTCTTTGTCTGGCGTACTCATGAGAAACTGCTCGATGGATTGTTGCATAGGAGAGGAAGTCCTGGGCGCGGAGGCTACACCTCTGACTGAACCTTTACACTTAGTGTGTGGTATCTCGGAGTAAATTTTTAAGACGCTTCTCCTCGAGGTATGTTAACCGTGAGCATTTCGTGCCGCCATCTTGAAACTCTGCCCCGACTGCTGTGCATTTATGAATGTTGGGATGAATGGCAGAGCTCTGCATGTGTGTTTGTGTGCGTATGTTATGAAGACTGTATAGAGAGAGTTTTTATTTGAATTCTGAAGAAATGTATGTAAATGGAATCTTGTGCTGGTGAAACCTGGATTTGGAATGGTGTGAGGTCACTGGCTAAGTAAAAATGTTTTGGCAGTTGGAAACAAGTTAAGGTAAAGGCTAGATGTGTGAAAGTACATTTATTTGGGAGGTTTTAATGTTTAAGAGGCTGGGATATGCTATCTGGTTATTTAGAGGCAGAAAGCTTTTAAATTATTTCAGATAAAAAACGTTTGGTTGGCTCAAGAAGCTCAGATTGATGATGGAGCTTATTATTTGACAGAAGTAGCTAGGATATCTCAGGTAAACCTGGTTCTGATGGGTTTTTAAAAGAAATCTGTAGAATTTAATTATTTTAAATGACTAGAGTGGTCTCAACAGAAAAATAAATTCTCTCAAGTTGAGTTTGGGGCAAGTCTCTGAAAAAAGGTGTAAAAGGGAAAGATTTGTGATTAAATGTGTAAGATTTGAGAAACTTATAGCTTAAGTTTTAGAAATTAGAACTTTGGTAAAGAGATTACTGTTTTAAAAGTAGAGCTGCTTTAGAACTTTGAGAAGCTGCTTCAGAACTTTGGGAAGCAGTGCTGTAGTGTGCTCTGTAGCGGCACTGAAGAGAAACTAGATTTTTGGAAGTCTGCAGAAGCAAAGCAGAGCGAAGTGCAGCCTGCATATTGAGACTGAACTGAGGTGCTGCACTGGAGATTAGGGTGCAAAGCCAAATTGTGTACAGTAAGGCACCTGGAGGTGAAACTGAATACCGCCTTTGAGTTTGAGTGGGGCTGAAAGAGAGAGTGAGCCTGAGCCAATATAATTGTGGAAGGTTTCGTACAGGGTTTACTGAATTTTCTTTATTTTCAAAAATAGCTAAATACATGGCCCGCCTTGTCTAAGAAGGCACTGACTATAGTAAACTTACATCAGGAAGGCATAAGATTTTGCTTTGATGATTTTATTAAAGAGAAATCAGTAGGTATTCCTGAGTTCCTGTCCTGTCTTCTGGTTCCTGGCCTAGAGAGAGACATCACCTGGTTCCTGGTTGAAGAACATCTGCTGAATGATACCCAACAGAAGAAAGCGGCAGAGCCAGCGAAGAGGTTTATGTTTTTTTTTTTAGGGTGTGCACACTGATTTATTTTCAAATTTTAATCATTTTGATGCATTTCTTTTAAGTGAAAACAGACACTGGGAAATACTTACCTGGGTTATAGTGATACCAGTAATTAAAGGAAGTAGGAAGATCACCTGTAAAGGGGAGGTAAAATTGAAAATTCAAGCTACAAATACTAGAGTGACAGCAACATTAAGAAAGTATTGGAAGGAAAATTGTAAAATTTACCTAAGTACTTAGGGAATCTGAAAGAAAAAAACCCACGGTTCAGAAACAAGTACAATTTGGGAAGGAAAACTGAATTAGTGATACAAGAGTAAAACTTACCTGTTAAATTAAGACATTATCTGTAAAAGGGAGGAAAAGTTTTAATTGAAATTGCACTTTAGTGTAACTTAGCTAAGGTTTATAAGCTGTGTTTTTTTTAAACTATTTAAGAAATGTTATTTTTTTAAACTTGAGAAGCACTTTACTGATGCAACAGTTTTGAGAATGCTCTAAGATTATCTTTTTAGAAATAATTGTGCAATAAAACCAAATATTGCTAACTTAATAAGCTGTGGCTTATTGTTTGATTCCTGAAGGGTGATGTTACTCTCACTCTGACAATTAACACTGGTTATCTTTAGAAACAGTGGTGTCAAGGGTGGAAGTGTGCTTCATTTCAGAGGAACCATCTTACCCCCGGTGCTGTGACCAATAGCAAGTTTTGTTACTGTAGTGAAATGAAGCAGCGCTGAAACCTAGGAGGCACTACATCTTCATCACCTGGATAGCAACAGAATGGTTAGGCTGAAAATCTACAGATAAGGAAGTTATATATTTACCAACTGCTGATAACATCCTTGGAAAATTGACCTCATAAAGTATAAGCAATTCAAAATGCCTATAAGGTAAGTCAAAGACTCTCTCTCTCTCTGCATATAAATGCCCAGTGTACCTGATTTATAAACAGCCCCAAGATAACCTGAGAACCTGTACAAAAATAAGACTCATAAAATCAGATTGATGAATCAAAGCTCAATTAAGCAAATTAATTTTTAATAAATAAATCACTCTTGCAAGAATGGGGGGGGGGGGGGGGGGGGTTCTGCCATCTCTGAACTTGGAGCTTGCCTCTACACACAGACACAGATTTCTATAAGATTCCACAGATTTTATAGTTACATTTAAGTGTCTGCCCCTAAGTTTTCTCATTGGCTGTTGGTCGTCTGTCTGCTACAGTTCTGTGTAACAACAGCTCTAAACTTCTCCCCCCCTTCCCCCCTCCTTTCCTTCCTCTCTGTAGTTTCTTGTAGTTTCTGTTCATAGTTATCTTGCAGATGTGACCTTGGCTGGTAAGCTTATCTGGGGGGGGGGGGGGGGGCTTCTTACCCCTCCTTTCTTCTCTCTCTCCCTGCTATCACTTTGCACACATTACTTTAAACTAACAGAGTTTCTTTTGTTAATGATTTTAAAAAGCTATAATATGGTGGTTTCTGTTAGGAAGGGCCTGCAGAAGTAGTTATACTTCCATCCCTAAAAGAGTTCCTTTCTACCAGGGCATAAGTTATTTCTGCAATTATGTTAAATGAAAAAGCAATATATTTCTCTCAGCTGTGTGTAAAATATATATATATTGTGACAAAGCTAGCACTCGGGGCCCCACAGAGAAGCAGCTAATCTCTGAACTACGGTTCCCAGAAGCCCTTGCAAGCAGGAGAGAGGAGGGTAGCCCCAAAAGGGTGGAATGGATTTCCAACCCCAGCAGGGGGAGCAGTGGCTCAGTGCTAGGGGAGCAAGTTACTCCCTTCCCCACTAGAGGGAGACGCTCAGTCCCTTAGCTGCATCACCGGTATATAATTCCCTCCAGCTGTAAGAGGGGAGAGAGATTTCTGGGTGGCTCCCAGCCACCAAGAAGGAGAGGAAACTGATGGAGAGAGAAGATGCCATGGAGTAGGTGGAGGATGGAAAGGGCCTGCCACTGGAGCTTCCCTGGGGGGGAGGGGGGGGAGACTAAGCTGCCATGGAGTGGGAGAATGTAAATGTAGCCCTGACCAGCTAGAAAACCCAGATCCTTGTTAAGTCCTGTCCATTGGGTGTCAAAACATTCAATCATTCTGATTTCAAAGGTTTTACGTTCCTGTATTGTTTTAAAGTTACCTTTCAGTATTCTCACTGTGAAATCACTGGTACGGTGATCTGAGTTTTCTAGCCCACTATAAACCATAAGTTGTATTTCACTGCTTATCACCCTCTCCTCTCCTCCCCTCCCCTCCCCACAAACATCCTGCTAGACTATGGAATGCTTTGAAGTCCCCATGCACATCTCCTACCCACCCTGCTAGACCATCTATGAGGGACTGTTATATACACTGTCAGCTAACACATTTGCTTATTTCTGATCTGATGAAGAAGGGCAACCTTCGAAAGCTAATCAAGAAATGTATTAAGTTATGTCCAATAAATAGGTATCATCTTATTTTCTTTTCCATGTTTTAATTTTGTTTGATTTCTATTGATTACCTTTAAGAGTGGACTAACACGGCTAACACACCTCTTTACTTAATTTTGAGAGTGGAACTGAATTGAGAATAAAGCACTTTGGTCTTAAGTCCATATGGCAGTCTGGTTCTTTGCTGGAAATCTGTGAGCCTAACAGGGCTGCCGGCCCCAACCCAGAGGGGAGGAAGCGGACCCCTTTACAATATATATATATATATATATATATATATATAAACACACAAACGATTCACAACTGACATAAGATAATGTAATAATTCTTGTATGATGTGTACAACAAGCTGCCTATCACCACCTTATCCCCAAGGAAATCAACAACTTTCTGATATTAATATTCCTTAATGCAAGAGGGCTATCAGGCACTGACCAGCGTTCACAGTAGACATTTTTAAAGCTGAGCAAGGATTTATCCAGGAATAACCAGGGATTGCTGCTTCTCCAGCCTTGCCTTTTGGACCACCAAGGCTTCTTAACTGACCCGGGGGGGGGGGGGGGCTGCAGTTGAGCAAGTAGGTGAGGAGGGAAGGTAAAAGATATTATGAGAAATGGATTTATTTTTCTTTCTAAATCCAACCTGAGTTACATTTCTGTGGCCCAGAGGGTTTGTAATCCAAGTCTCCACCTGAAGCAATGGAGGATGAAGATCTGATAACATGATCAAGGTCATAAGGTATATCAGTAGGAGAAACTGGATTTGAACCTTTGTTTTTCTGGTTTTCAGCCTGCTGTTCTAAATAATTTAGAATTATGATGAATAGGAGAAACTATAATATATAACAAAATGAAAATGTTTTAAAAACACACACAAATTTATACACCTATGCACTGTTCAGTAATCCAAATTTTTGATCTTTTACCTGATTGGCTACCAGTGTCTTCCACAATTCGTTTCAAAATACTCTTAATTGCCATAATTTGTTCCATATAATGTTTCCTTTCTATCTTTCCCTATATATACCCTTGAGAAATATTTCATTCCCAATGTGAAAATCTTTGGATAAGACGTGACCCACACTCATCTTGATTCAACCTGTTTATCAGCCTTCTTCTACTTGGCACCTTTCTTGTGGAACTTCCTTCCATCTGCTATGCAAAGCAACTCCTCTTAAAATAAATCAGAGGCCTTGGCTTGAAGACTCACTTTTTGAGGTCGCTTTTTCTGGCGAAAGGAGCTGCGGGTATGCGGAGTCATGGGAGATGGAGTTGGTAGGCGCCTTGTTTTTCTTTTCATCTCTTTACTATCCCTGTCCTCTTGATTACTGGGTGTTCTTTTCTAGCTTCTCTTTGCAATAAATTATACACTTTTTTTGGTGTATGTTTTCCAAAGGTGGTATAGCAGGTAGACATAAACATTTGAAATGAGTCAATTGATTAGGTTGTTAGAAATCAGAGTGGCCTAAAATCTCCCTTTTTGGACAGCGAAACCTGACGTATATTTACACTGCAGAAAGGGCCTGGAAGCTGGGCACTTTGTCAAACCTTTGCTCTTACAGCAAGCTTCCAATTTTCAGAGGACGGGGGAAAACTAGTTAGTATATCTGGTTCACAGTACAGTTGCTTTCAGCCGGCGTCAGATTCTCGCGAAACTCGCTTCCCGCCCACACCTCAAACCCCGCCCACCTTACTCCTGCTGCGTCAAAATGCTACCAGGGGCGTGGAACTGACCGGCAGCTTCACCAATCAGCAGCCGCAGTGGGTGACACCATGCTTTGGCGATCAATGAGAGCTGTTCAGGAAGCGCGCTGGCGTAGGTAATTCACACGAGGGTCTTACAGTGGGGGCGATCAAATAGAGACTGGTCGGAGTGTGTGGTGGGGGAGCGCCCGTGGGGTGCAGACGGAGCAGAGGGATGTGGACTGTGGGGCAGGCGTGTGCGGCGCTGGGCTGCTGCGCTCTGCTGCTACTTTTCTTTATAATGGTCTTGCAACTGCTGAAGCAGAGGCACCCCAAGGGCTTTCCCCCGGGACCGACCGGCTTACCCCTTGTTGGCAATATCCTGGCACTGGCGTCTGAGCCGCATGTCTACATGAAGAAGCAAAGTAAGATCCATGGCCAGGTATTTGATGCGGCTTGGGAATATGGTGGCAACAGCTCCTTAGCAGATGACGTTATGCAACGAGGCATTGCTAAAAAGCTAAGACGACACAAATCTTATACGATCACTGAATTAAACTTCTATGGCACTAAAGTTATTTTTACTCCATACAGCTGTTACAAAGTGTGTCGAGCGGAAGAGTTGGTAGTACTTTGGAGCGCAATAGATACTTAGCTGTACCCATGGAGGACTTCGTTCACACATCGTTAACTATTTAACTAGAAGTACAGTTGTTAACGGAATGTACACAAACATGCAATAGGTAACTCTCCTAAAGCTCCTTTCGTTGTTGCTACATGCCTGTGGTGAGCACTTTTATACAATAAACTTTTTGATATGCCTAGGTTATCAATAGAAATAAAACATGGAAAAGAAAATAAGATGATACCTTTTTTTATTGGACATAACTTAATACATTTCTTGATTAGCTTTCAAAGGTTGTCCTTCTTCCTCAGATCGGAAATAAGCAGCTAGCTGACAGTGTATATAAGTGAAAACATTCAAGCATTACTATGACAGTCTGACAGGGTGGGAGGATGGGGGTGGGTAGGAGGTATGCATGGGGACATCAAAGCATATCATTGATATTCTAACAGGATGGGTGTGGCTAGGTGAGGGGAGGGTGATCAACAGAGACATACAGCTTTATGGTTTATAATGGGCTAGGAACCCCAGATCCTTGTTAAGTCCTTTCTTATATACACTTATATACACTGTCAGCTAGCACATTTGCTTATTTCCGATCTGAGGAAGAAGGGCAACCTTTGAAAGCTAATCAAGAAATGTATTAAGTTATGTCCAATAAAAAAGGTATCATCTTATTTTCTTTTCCATGTTTTATTTTGTTTGATTTCTATTGATAACCTTAAGAGTGGACTAACACGGCTACCACACTCCTCTCCTTGATATGCCTAGGAAAACAGCAAATTGATAATTTATTCTTCAGTAACTTGCCAGATATTTTGGTAGAGCTGCTGATGACCTTTCATGGAACACCCAGTCCTGAGACTAGTAGTCAGAGTGCTGAACTGGTTCAATTTTGCAGGGTAAGAACAAATCCTATATAATTCTCACCTCCAACAGGATGTGCCTGCCGGAAGTGGTCTGCTAGGCAGGCACGCACTGACATCAGTGACAGACAATTTGACAAAGCAAAACAATCTGAGTGCTGGCTATTAGGACACAGGGTTGATATGGTAGGAGAGTTTTAAAAGACTGAAGGAACCGAAAGTGTTAAATGGGGGGAGGGGGGAGTTCTGAACCACTGAAAGACATGAACATTTGGGAAAGGAAAGCAATCTGAATGCTGGCCATTAGGACACAGGGTAGATAGGAGAGTTTTAAAAGACTGAAGGAAACAAAAGTGTTAAACTGGAGAAGGGGGGGGGGGAGTTGTGAATGACTGAAAGACTTGCAAATTTGGGACAGGAAAACAGTCTCAATGCTGGGCATTAGCATACAGGGTACATAGGAGAGTTTTAAAAGACTGAGGCCCAGATGCATCAACCAAACGTTAAAAAATAAGAATCGTAAAAGTGCTTAATGATTTTTAAAAAACGAGGCATGCACTACAAAAACACTCCAGAAATGTTCAGATCGGTATTGCAAAGTAGGATGTATCGCAGAATCGTTAAACCCGTCGTTAATCAGCGCCTAAAGCATGCGCAGAGCAGCCCAAGCGTTATGCTGGCTGCTCTGCGCATGCCACAAAGGCCCAGCTGTCAAAACAAAAAAAAAACCCCACAAACACGTGTGTTTCGGGAGGGGGCAAAGGCACTCGTCATGAGCGTCCCGTATGGACGCCTTGCCCCCCCCCCCCCCACCCGCACGAAAAATCTCCAATTTTAGCAGCCCTGGGCCTGCCCTCCTTCCTTCCTGTATTCTCCCACACTAGCTCCGCCTCCTGCCATGCTCCGGTCCCGTGCCCCGCCCCCGCCGCCCTCCCCCCTTTGGTCGTGGCTGCCGCTCCTCCCGTCCAACGACCCCCCCCCCCTTTGCCTTACCGGCCCGTGCAGCGCCTCTCACCTCTGCTGCACGGGCAAGAACAGCTGATCGGCGAGTCAGAAGGCCTCCTCAGACGTCCCTTCTTTCTTCCTGGGCCCGCCCTCCTCTGACATAGGTAAACACACCCGCACATTCACTCTGGCTCTCTCTCTCAAACATACACACTCCCAGGAAAACCTTGCTAGCGCCCGTTTCATTCGTTCCAGAAACGGGCCTTTTTTACTAGTACAAACATATATGCACCATGAGGGTAATGCTTTATAAGGCATCCTATCTTGAGTGCCATTTAGGAACCCAACTATAGGCGTACAGATGAGAAATAATGGTAGTTGAGCACCAAAACAGGGGTAAATGGCAGATACGCACATAAGTGCATGTAGGCACTATTCTATAACTGGGCACCTAAACATCCTCATGCGTAACTGCAAAGGGGGTGTTTCCATGGGGAGGGGCACGGTCATTCTTATTAATTTAATGCGTGCTTTATATAATACTCCCATTTGTGCATGCAGCTGCAGCATTTAAGTGTTCCCATTTACACTAGCCATAGACATGGCAGAAGGGGATGAGATTTGATATACCAACTTTCTGTGGTTACAATCAAAGCAGTTTGCATAATATATAGAGGTACTTATTTTGTACCTGAGGCAATAGAGAGTTAAGTGACTTACCCAGAGTCACATGTTGCTGCAGTGGGAATCAAACCCAGTTCCTCTGGCTGTCAGGCCACTGTACTAACCACTAGACTACTCCTCCACTCAAGGACCACATAAGTGCTGCTTTTAACTCCTAACCTTTATTTTATCATCCTCACTTTAATATTCCCTTATCTCTTGTTTGTCCTGTTTGTCTGTCCTAATTAGATTGTAAGCTCTGTCGAGCAGGGACTGTCTCTTCATGTTCAAGTGTACAGCGCTGTGTATGTCTAGTAGCGCTATAGAAATGATAAGTAGTAGTAGTATAATAGTCATACAGAAATACGACCTGTGGCAGATTCATGAAGTGCAGTCTTGCTTAGAGCTAGCTATGTCGCATTTTAGTACTGGCCAGATTTTGAAGATTTTTGTCAGTGTTCTTAGCAAGTTGTGATGTCATTTGAGAGCAAAAAAAAAAAAAGATCACTGATAGGTGATAAACAGAAGTAAAATGATGGAGTATTATTTTGTAGATGTTAAATGGAAAGAGACTGGGACTTGATATACCACCTTTCTGTGGTTTCAATAAAAAACATGTTTTATACCACTGAAATACATTTACAATGGTCAGGTCAGGAGTCAACTCATCTAAACAAACTACACTGGCTTCCCATAGCAGAAAGACTAAGGTTCAAAGCTGCTTGTTTAGTTTTTCAAATCTTACAGGACTTCACCTCCGAACTGCTATGACCGCTTCGCTACATCTGGTCCGGTCTAACAGACTGAAATAACAACTAACGCTAGCATCACCATTTCAAAAGACAATCCAAAATCAGAAGATTTTCAGCTCTCAAATCCCCGTACTTGGAGTCAAATTATGGAACATAGTAAACATAGTAGATGACGGCAGAAAAAGACCTGCACGGTCCATCCACTCTGCCCAAGATGATAAATTCATATGTGCTACTTTTTTATTTGTACTGTCCTCTTCAGTGCACAGACCGTATAAGACTGCTTCATGACTTCTACTTCCATTATCCTTTCCTGTAATGTTTTTAGTCTCAGTTATTACATCAATGGTCTCTGTTTCTCATACCTCACACTAACACTATCTGCTTTTGTCTCACCTAGAATGTAAACCGCACTGAACCCTGGAAAGGGGATATTAGCGGTATACAAGAAATGAATTGAATTGAAAAGTTCATTTTATGTGATAAAGCACCAATTCAATGATTATATCTATCTTTAACTTACACTTTCTAGCAGTAAGACACCTCATCTCAGATAATGCTTATGTGTTTTTGGAAGCTCCCCCTTCCAAAATCACATAAGCATTATCTGAGATGATGACTGTCTTACTGTTTTATTGTGCATATATATATATATACAGTGCACTCCATTAAGTGCACGTCAGATGAGAGCATGCTCTGTTTACCTGCATGCCGTACTTCAGTCCCATTTTTGGCACCATTAATTTCTATGGGGACAAACTTTTTTTTAGCGCACCACTGATAAGTGCAAGATTCACTTATGTGCATGGTTCAAGACCGCTCCTCTGCAGGAAAGACTCCGCATAAGCGCACGCATGTAATATGGAAGCCGATTGGCGCGTGACAACCAACGAGATTTCAAATTTATTGCCTCTTTAACTGCCACAGGCAGAATAAGTGAAAGAATGTTGTTAGGGCGTACACTGGGGTCATCATTGCAGCAGAACTGTAAGACTTTAACACTGGCTAAACGAATAGAAGTTCTTAAAAAATTAGAAAACAAACAAAGTCAAGCATCTATTGCTAAAGAATATGGCGTCAATCCCAGTCAAATTTCATGTGTTTTGAAGCAGAAAGACCAGCTTCTGGAAGACTGGCAAAACAATACAAATCCACAACGGAAATGAAAACGGGCAGGAAAAGCTGAGGAAGTAGAAGATGCTCTTCTTCGGTGGTTTTCTCGAGTCAGGAGCAGACAGTTTCCTGTCAATGGTTCACTGCTTATGGAGAAAGCTAACCAGCTAGCAGAAAGTCTTGGACTGACTGAATTCAAAGCCACTGTTGGATGGTTGGAAAGATGGAAGGAGAGGAACAACATAAAATTCAAGAAACAGCATGGTGAGAAACAAGATGCTGATGACATTGATGCTGAAAATTGGGTTGTTTCAGTTCTTCCTACCATCTTGAACGAGTTTGCACCTCGTGACATTTTCAATGCTGACGAAAATGGTCTCTACTGGCGAGCGATTCCTGATGGAACACTTGCATTCAAACATGCTGAAACTACTGGAGGTAAAACATTGAAGGACCGACTGACAATCCTCCTTCGCTGCAATATGGATGGGAGTGAGAAGTTGGAATCCCTCGTCATTGGAAAGAGCAAACAGCCCCGTTGCTTCAAGAAAGTTAAGCGACTTCCTGTGTCATACGAGGCTAACGCAAATTCATGGATGACTGGGGAAATTTGGAAGCAGTGGCTAAAGAAGTTAGACACTAGAATGCGGGCACAAAAGCGTCAGATTTTGATGCTTTGTGATAACTGTGCTGCACACAGGGATGATGTCAGGCTGTCTAACGTCAAGGTGGTCTTCCTGCCACCAAACACTAGCCAATTTCAAAAAACATTATCGGGCTCTTGTGCTACGTCATCTGATGAGCGTTATGGATGACCAGACTGGGAAGGATAAACGTGCTGTTGAACTGGCTCGTAATCTATCACTGTTGGATTCCCTACATATGCATAAATAAGCCTGGAATCATGTTACACAGGCAACCATTATGAACTGCTACAAGCGGGCAAGCTTTGTTAAGGATGTGGAGAGGGACAAAACAGGTGCAGCTGTTGCAAACGCATCAGATGAAGAGGTTATTGACATCTCAGCTGGTTTTATTGAAGAGGAGTTCCATCGTTACATAGCTGTTGATTACGATCTAGAAACAGCTGAAGACAGCACTGATGTTGAGATATGCTCCTATATGCAGGCAACAAGGGCTGATGATGGAACAGCTGAAGAAATGAGCAGCGAGGCACATGCTGATGAAATTCAACAACCTCCTCCTGTCACTTTTGCAAGAGCTCTGAAGAGTCTCAACACCGTGCAGGCCTATCTGGAGGTCACTGGATGTCAGTGCTATGACAGTTTTTACCGCCTGGCATATGTAGTCTATGGAACTCCCAGACCTAAAAGTGTACAGAGGACTATAACTGATTACTTCAAGCCAGCCTAATGTCAGTTAACTGAGACTGTATACTGTACGTATAATAATAAACAGTACTGTACATATGTTTATCAGATGTCAAGCTTCTTTGGGTCAGAATGGTTAAGTGCACGCTCTGGTTAACTGCATGCATTTCTTTGGTCCCAGACCTTGCACTTAAGTGGATTGCACTGTGTGTGTATGTATGTATGTATGTGTGTGTATATATATATATATATACACACACACGCAAATTTGGAATGAATTACCAAAATCCATAAAAATAACACACGACATCATGACCTTCCGTAAACTATTGAAAACTTATTTATTTAAGAAAGCATACAATAACTCCTCATAAATTCAAATTAACAAAACAACATGTATTCTCTATATCTCAACTGTTTTGCTAATTATCTTGATTTCCAGTTTAATGATCCTAATTGTTCAAGCTATTTTTTGTCATGATTGAAGTTTAACCTATTACCTTTAGCTCTTATCATAGGACGAACTTTCCTCTTGTAACCTAACCTAATCTGTCCCTTTGTCCCAACTATGTATTTCTCCTATCCGGAACTGGTAATCACCACTTGCGGAATTATGTAAGCCACATTGAGCCTGCAAATAGGTGGGAAAATGTGGGATACAAATGTTATAAATAAATAAAATAAATATATATATATATACACTAGTAAAACAAGCCCATTTCTCACACACATGAAACAGGCACTAGCAAAGTTTTCCTCGGAGTGTGTATGTTTGAGATTGAGATTGACTGTGTGTAAGAGAGAGAGAGTGAATGTGCGAGTGTGTGTGGCAGAGGGTGAGACTGCTGGGTGTGAGTGTGTCTCTGTCCCCCCTCCAGCCACCCAGCGAATCTCCTCTCTCCCCTGCCCCCCTCCAGCCAGCCAGCGATTCTCCTATGTCCCCTGCCTCCCCTCCGGGCACCCAGTGATTCTGCTCTCTCCCCTGCCTCCCCTCCAGCCACCCAGTGATTCTCCTTCCCCTTACAGCACCACACCGCCCAAATCTCTGCCCCTCCGCCAACCGCCCAACCTCCGCTGCCATGCATAGCTCAGCGGGCACGGCCACTGAACGGTAGAGCCAATCGCTGCCGTGCACCCGCCCTCCCACCTGTGGTTGGTCAGTGCTGCGTGTGACGTACCCGGAAGTACGCTGACGTCACTTCAGGAGATAGATACAGCTTTAAAGAGAGCACGAATGCTTCAAGGCTTCACTTTCTCAGCTTCAGAACGTTGGAAGTGCGTTTTATTATATAGGATACTAGTAAAAAAAGGCCCGTTTCTTAAGGCAAGGAAACAGGCGCTAGCAAGGCAATCCCCCACCTTCCCTCGCTGTGTCGCTCTGTCCCCTCCCAGCCTCCCTGGCCTGCCACCCATCCAGTTCAAGGCCCCCTCACGCCCCTCCCACCGAGTTCCTGACTCCTCCCTCCATTTGTAACCCCCCCCCCCGCGTTACGGACCCCTGTACCCCCCCTTCCGCGACCCTGTCGATCCCCCTTCTTGCCGAAAACCGTCCCCTGCTGCCGTCGAGTACCTGTGCTGATGGGGGACCCCAACCCCCGTCAGCTGAAGTCATGTTCTGGCCTTCGCGGCGTTGCTTCCTCAATGATCTGTTCAAGTTTCTGTGTGTGCGTCTGACGTCAGACGCACGTAAAGTAACTTGAACAGAAGATCATTGAGGAAGGAACGCCGCGGAGGCCAGAACATGACGGGGGTTGGGGGACTGTTTTCGGGGGGGGGGGGGGTTGACAGCGTAGCTGAAGGGGGGTCCAGGGGGCCGTAACCCGGGGGGGGTGTTGAAATCAGAGGGAGGGCGGAGTGTGGAAGTCGGTGGGAGGTGCATGAGGGAACACGGGGTGTTGATGTTTGTCGGGTGTGGGGGTCTGTGTTGCCCCGCTCCCTGCCACTTGCTCCGACCATCGATTTCGCCGGCACCGTTCAATTATGCTCCTCTGTCACACACGTTTTTTTAATATCTCGTATTTACATGTTAACATCTTTACCCCACTTCAGATATTTAGCCTGGATCTTGGTGGAATATCAGCTGTGGTTCTCAATGGCTATGATGTTGTGAAGGAGTGTCTGGTCCATCAGAGTGATGTCTTTGCAGACAGGCCCTCTCTTCCGCTGTTTGAGAAGATGACAAAAATGGGAGGTATGTGATGTGCCCTCAATCCAACATTTTCCATCACTTTTGCTTGTGTGCCAATGGTGTAACCAAAAGGCAATTTTTGGGTGGGCCAAAGTTGGGTGGGCATGCATTTCCTCTTTCCTCCTCCACCCCCGAACTTCAAAAATTAAATACCTTAGCTAGTGGAGATTCCCAGCCTTGCCAACTAAAGACATTCAGAACCCACCAACCCATGTTTAGAAATGTGCAGCAGTCAAAGGCAGTGCTCTGAGCCACTGACATCAGCATCCCAGGCACACTCAGTTCTCATGCATGAATTGAACAGGCATGAGAATTGAGTGTGCCCATGATGCCAGTGTCAGCAGTTTGGAGCAGCACCACTGACTGCCACAGGTTTTTGATGGAGGGTTCAGTGGGCTGCAGCTGCCTTTCGCTGATGGGGCTTGGGTACACCTAGAGTTGCCAAGTTTTTGAAAGTTAAAAACTTGACATTTGCCACTGGCCTGCTCCACTACTGTTCTGCCCCTTGCTGCACCCCGTTCTGCTCCCAAGAATGAGGGTAGCAGTACAGGATTGAGCATCTGCAGGCCAAATTGAGGGCTGGGAGGGGTTTGTACGAAAGGTTGCTCTCTTTAACCCCCAGTGAGACACAGCTCTCTCCATAGTCCCTCAACATACTTATCTGCCTTCCAAAACGCAAAATGTATTAACTCCTCATTATGGGTAGGGGTAGCACTGTATGTAAATCAGAACCTTGACTCGGATAGGCTGCAAATATTGCAGGAGTCAAAAGCCCTATTGGAATCTTTGTGGATTGAAATTCCATGTGAAAGGGGGAAAAGGATGGTGATAGGAGTGTACTACCGTCCGCCTGGCCAGGACGAGCAGACGGACGCAGCAATGTCAAAGGAAATTAGGGAAGCGAATAAATTGGGCAATGTAATATTAATGGGTGATTTCTATTATCCACATATAGACTTGGTTAATGTAACATCGGTACACGCTAGGGAGGTGAAATTTCTTGATGAAATCAAGGATGGCTTCATGGAACAGCTGGTTCAGAAGCCCACAAGAGAAGGAAAAATACTAGACGTAGTCATTACTGGAGCTCATGATCTGGTGCGGGGGGTAACGGTGTGAGGGCCGCTTGAGAACAGTGATCATAATATCAGTTTTGATATTGGCATTGAAGTAAGTGAACTTAGGAAATCAAATACACTTGCGTTTAACTTTAGAAAAGGTGATTACGACAAAATGAGAAAACAGTGAGAAAAAGACTGAAAGGTGCAACTTGCAGGGTAAAAAACTTGCATCAGTCGTGGATGCTGTTTAAAAACACCATCCTGGAGGTACAGGACAAATATATTCCGTGTATTAGAAAAAGGGGAAAAAAGACCAAACGTCAGCCGGTGTGGCTAAACAGTAAGGTAAAGGAAGTCATTAGAACCAAAAAAGAATCATTCAGAAAGTGGAGAAGAGAACCGACTGAAAGTAACAAGATAAAACATAAGGAATGCCAAGCCAAATGCAAAGCGGAGATAAGGAGGGCAAAAAAGGACTTTGAAAAAAAAGTTAGCGTAAGAAGCGAAAATACAGTACATAGTAAAAATGTTTTTAGATACATTAAAAGCAGGAAGCCGGCTAAAGAATCAGTTGGGCCGCTGGACGAAAATGGTGTTAAAGGGGTGATCAGGGAAGACCGAGCCGTAGCGGAGAAATTAAATGAATTCTTTGCTTCGGTCTTCACTGAGGAGGATTTGGGAGGGACACCGGTGCCGGAAAACATATTTGAAGAGGGCGAGTCGGAGAAACTAAACGAATTCTCTGTAAACTTGGAGGATGTAATGGGTCAGTTCTGCAAACTGAAGAGTAGTAAATCGCCGGGACCTGATGGTATTCATCCCAGAGTATTAATAGAACTGAAAAATGAACTTGTAGAGCTACTGTTAGTAATATGCAATCTATCCCTAAAATCGAGTGTGGTACCGGAAGACTGGAGGGTAGCCAGTGTTATGCCGATTTTTAAAAAGGGTTCCAGAGGAGATCCGGGAAATTATAGACCGGTGAGTCTGATGTTGGTACCAGGCAAAATGGTAGAGGCTGTTATCAAGAATAAAATTACAGAGCACGTACAAAAACATGGGCTGATGAGACAAAGTCAGCATGGATTTAGTGAAGGGAAGTCTTGCCTCACCAATCTACTGCATTTTTTTTGAGGGGGTGAACAAACATGTGGACAATGGGGAGCCAGTGGATATTGTGTATCTGGATTTTCAAAAGGCGTTTGACAAACTGCCTCATGAAAGGCTCCTGAGGAAACTGGAGAGTCATGGGATCGGAGGTAGGGTATTACTATGGATTAAGAGCTGGTTGAAAGATAGGAAGCAAAGAGTAGGGTTGAATGGTCAGTATTCTCAGTGGAGAAGGGTAGTTAGTAGGGTCCCGCAGGGGTCTGTTTTGGGACCGCTGCTTTTTAACATAGTTATAAATGACCTAGAGATGGGAGTAACTAGTGAGGTAATTAAATTCGCAGATGACACAAAATTATTTAGGGTTGTCAAGTCGCAGGAGGAGTGTGAAAGATTACAGGAGGACCTCGCAAGACTGGGGGATTGGGCGTCCAAGTGGCAGATGAAGTTCAATGTTGACAAGTGCAAAGTGATGCATGTGGGTAAGAGGAACCCGAATTACAGCTATGTCATGGAAGGTTCCGCGTTAGGAGTTACGGACCTAGAAAGGGATCTGTGAGTCATCGTGGATAAGACTTTAAAAATGTCTGCCCAGTGTGCTACCATGGCTAAGAAAGCGCACAGAATGTTGAGTATTATTAGGAAAGGGATGGAAAACAAACACGAGGATGTTATAATGCCGTTGTCTCGCTCCATGGTGCGACCGCACCTCGAGTATTGTGTCCAATTCTGATCGCCGCATCTCAAAAAAGATATAAAGGAATTAGAAAAGGTGCAGAGAAGGGCGACGAAAATGATAAAGGGAATGGAACGACTTCTCTATGAGGAAAGGCTGAAAAGGTTAGGGTTCTTCAGCTTGGAGAAAAGGCGGCTGAGGGGTGATATGATAGAAGTCTACAAGATAATGAGCGGAGTAGAGCGGACAGATGTGAAGTGTTTGTTTACACTTTCAAACAACAACAAAACCAGGGGACACTAGATGAAGCTAGAATATGGTAGATTTAAAACAAATAGGAGAAAGTTTTTCTTTACTCAGCGTGTAGTTAGACTCTGGAACTCGCTGCCGGAGAATGTAGTGACAGCAGCTGGCCTGACGGAATTTAAAGGGGGTTTGGACAGATTCCTGAGGGAAAAGTCCATTGAACATTATTGTTGTTTTTTTTTTTTTTTTTTGGGGGGGGGGGGGGGGTTGCTGAGTTCTTGAAGCCTGGATTGGCTGCTGTTGGAGACAGGATGCTGGGCTTGATGGACCCTTGGTCTTTTCCCAGTATGGCGGTGCTTATGTACTTATGTGAGATGGAATGAGTGTTGTTTTCCCTTTGGAGGGCAGATATTCTTCCTCAATTAAATCCAAACATATTTTGTATTCACAGATCTACTTGGCCTCTCTCCCAAAAACTGGTGTACAGCAGAGCTAAGACATTTCCCCATAAAACATGTTGTACACAAAATATTTGTTTCTAATACAATCCCAATAACAGCAACAGACTCAGTCAGTACAAGGCATATTGTAAATTAATGCAAAACTGTACAAAATTTCACTCAGGACCTAGAGCAAATATACCATTTTAACTTCCAAAACTCATATAACGAGGACCATACCTAGGGAGAGGCAGCACAATAAACACACAGAACGCAGAGATACCCTCACCAAATACAAACTCAGTGACCATAAACAAACTGAAATACGTAGATAAAAATTCAGCTGAAACCCCAAGAAACCAGACTCTTGCATGCAGTATACTACCTAAAAACCCCCCAAAATATTCCACTTGGTGCTGTAAAAAATATAAACTGTACAGCGCTGCGTAACCCTAGTAGCGCTTTAGAAATGTTAAGTAGTAGGAATCTTGTTACTCTTTGTCCTTATCCCTTATTTGTCCTGTTTGTCTGTCCTAATTAGATTGTAAGCTCTGTCGAGCAGGGACTGTCTCTTCATGTTCAAGTGTACAGCGCTGCGTACGTCTAGTAGCGCTATAGAAATGATAAGTAGTAGTAGTAGTAGTAGATGTCTGGGCCATACTTGGGCGGTAGCTGCAACCAGGGATTTCCTCTGGGTCCCCAGGCCTATGCCTACCTGAGGCTGAAGAAGGCACAGCCTGTTAACAGGCTTTGAGGTTTCCTCCCAAATTCCTGTCTTGGGTCCTAGCCATGTCTAACACCAGTTCTATACATTTCTAAAACTGACATATTCCAATCACTAAATAGAAAATAAAATTCTTCTTTATACCTTTGTTATCTGGTCATTTAATTTTTCTAATTACTTTCTCAGGCTCTGGTTTCTATGTTCCTCTGTCTTCTCTTAACTCTTTTATTTATTTATTTGTTGCATTTGTATCCCACATTTTCCCACCTCTTTGCAGGCTCAATGTGGCTTACATAGTACCGTAAACAGCGTTAACCGATTCCGGTGTGAACAATATCAAAGTGATATGGTAGAATGAGGTACATGTATGGTAAAGACAATTGGGGAGAACTTAGAGAGGAAGAGTTAGGATATGTTAATTAAGGTCTTTGGTTACGTTGTGTCGCAAATGTCCAGGTTTTTTATGTTGGGTCGGAGGGGTATGCCCTTCTGAACAGATCTGTTTTTAGTGCTTTCCGGAAGTTCAAGTGGTCAAGTGTAGTTTTTATTGCTTTTGGTAGTGCGTTCCACAGTTGTGCGCTCAGATAGGAAAAGCTGGATGCATAAGTGGATTTGTATTTGAGTCCTTTGCTACTTGGGTAGTGGAGGTTTAGGTATGATCGTGCTGATTTTATGGTGTTTCTGAGTGGCAGGTCGATGACGTCTGTCATGTATCCCGGTGCCTCGCCATAAATGATTTTATCAACTGTCGTGCAGATTATGAAAGTGATACGTTCCTTAATTGGAAGCCAGTGCAGTTTTTCTTGGAGTGGTTTGGCGCTGTCAAAACGCGTTTTTCCAAATATAAGCCTTGCTGCTGTGTTTTGGGTGGTCTGAAGTTTCTTTATAATTTGTTCTTTGCAACCCGCATAGATTCCGTTACAGTAGTCTGTGTGGCTTAGTACCATTGACTGTACCAGATTGCGAAATATTTCCCTCGGGAAGAATGGTTTCACCCGTTTTAGTTTCCACATTGAGAGAAACATTTTCTTTATGGTGACTTTAGCTTGGGTCTCTAGTGAGAGGTTTCGGTCGATTGTTACTCCGAGAATTTTCAGGCTGTCTGAGATAGGGAGGGTGTATTCTGGGGTGTTAATGTTTGTGGGTTTGTATGTGTTGTATTGGGATGAGACAATGTGTGTTTTCTGTATTGAGTTTTAGTTGGAATGCGTTTGCCCATGAGTTCATGATGTTTAAGCTGAGCTTGATTGCATTGATTTCTGCTAAATCATAGTTGTAGGGGATGTATAGTGTAGCGTCATCAGCGTAAATAAATGGATTAAGGCCTTGGGTGGATAAGGCATTGGCTAGTGGGACCATCATGAGGTTGCAAAGGATTGGTGATAGTGGTGATCCTTGCGGTACTCTGCAGTCTGGTTTCCAGGGTGACGATATTTTTGTGCTTGATTTCACTTGGTATGTTCTAGTGGTTAGAAAGCCCTTGATCCAGTTGAGAGTGTTACCACCAATTCCTAAATAATCTAGGAGTCTTAGCAATATGTTATGGTTAACCATGTCGAACGCACTGGACATGTCAAATTGAAGGAGAAGAATTTTGCCTATTGCTGTCTCCTGCTTGAATTTAATTAGTTTCCAAGATCTCCTGTCCATTTGACATTTCCAACATCCATCTCCCTTCTGTGTCCTTGTCCTTATCTTCCCCTGTATCCAGCATCTGTTTCCTCCCCGGGTCCTGCCCTTATCCTTCTATGTGTCCATAATCTCCCCTATTCCTTCCCTCATGCCCAGCATCTCCTGTGGCCTTGCCGTCCCTGTGGCGAGGATCTCCCTCATGCCCAGCACCCCCTCTCTGTGACCTGTCCCTCCCTTAGCCAGACTCTCCCCTATTCCTTCCCTCATACCTAGCGCCCCCTCTCTCTAACCTGTCCCTCCCTGTGGCCAGAATTCTACCTGCTAGCATGCCCTCACTCTGTCCAGTCCCCCTCCCTGTGTGTAAAATTCTCTCCCATTCCTTGCTTCAGGTCTACTATTCTTTCTCTACATCCTCTTCCCCCCACATCAAGCATATCCTCTTTATTTCTCTACCCTCCTATATCCTTATTTCCTACTACCCTGATGCCCTTACATGATAATATTTCCTGCCTGCCCAGCCACCCACCTCGCCACCCCACTTTCCCTTCAGCTCTCTTCGAGATCTTCATGTTCACTGCAACAGCTCCTTTCCCTGCAGCTCTGCTGGACCTTCATTAGTGCTTGTCACCAGATCACCCGATGAGCAGTGGGGAGATGTCATCCATTCCTCAGACTGCAGCGTAGGACCAGCTGCATGCCTGCTAACAGCTCTGCAGCATCCTGACTCCTGCCCATAGGCCACAAACTTCCTGTTTCTGTATGTCAGAAACAGGAAGTTTGTGTCCTAAGGGGCAAGAGTTGGGATGCTGCAGAGCTGTTAGCAGGCATGCGGCTGGGAGGTCTTGCACTGCAGTCTGAGGAATGGGTGACAGCTACAGATCTTTGGATGCTGTAGACTCGTCAGTTGACATGCGCAGCTCGGAGGGTCCGCAGCTGCCTTCAAAGGATGACTTTGCTGCTGCAGTGGTGGCAGCAAAGGAGGGACTGACAGTGACTGGTTTTCTGTTCGACTGACTTCCTAAGTTCTTCCATTGAAAACGGGCCAGGCCAACTGCTGCTGGGTGGACCTGGGATGAATACAGTTCACCCGTGGTTATGCCCCTGTTGTGTACCCTTCCTCAATCCTAGCCATGTCGCCCAGCTGCTGGTTTCAGCACAAGCTGTGCTCAGTCCATAGATTTGAATAAGCACAGCAGAGGGGTATGACACATTAGACAGTAACCCCTGTATTTTATATACAGTATTCACATTTGGGTGCCCAAATTTGCACATGCTCCAGCGGTGCGCACGCAACTTAATTGGCTAATGAGCTCTGAACTGTCAATAATTTGGTGCGAACAACCAATTATCGACAATTGGCACCCATTAGAATTTGCACACTTATCTGACTGCACACTATTCTGTAAGGTAGGGCCTCTAAAAATCCATAGTATGCATCTGAAAAGGCTATCCATGGGAGGGGCATGGGTGTGTCAAGGGCATTCCAAAAGAAATTGCATATATACTTATAGAAGAGGGGGTCAGTGAACCCAACTTGTGCACCAGCATTTACACCAGGTTTCAGCAGGCATAAATCTGGCACCCAAAGTTCATGCGCAGGAATCAGCGCCAAGGGTAATTTTATAAAGGGCACGCACTTTTTATAAAATCACGCTTACAGTTGATCTTTTCTGATGCCTACTTTTGAACACGATTTATAGAATTTCCCCCTAAATGTCAACAGTTTCCCATCTGAATTGTCAAAGGGTTATGAAAATAGGCGCAGTATAAAAATATGTGGTTATGCTCCACCTCTGCCTTGTTGATTTAGTATCTAAGTTCCAAGGGCCCCTTTTACCAACTTTTACCAAGCTGAGGCAAAAGGGAGCCTGCGCCGGCGTGTTTTTGATGCATGCCAAGGCCCCCTTTTACCGCAGCGAGTAAAAGGTAGGTCTTTTTTTTTTTAAGGAAATAGCTATGTGGCAAGTGAAGCACTTGCTGTGTGGCCATTTCAAGGGGGGGGGGGGAGCCCCTTACCCCTACCCATTGCCCGATTACTGCCGGGTACACACCGGCACTATAAAAATCAAAATATTTTTTTAGCGCCAGATATGGCACGTGCTAGGGGTGGGAAGTACTGGTGGGCTGTTGCGGTAGCCCAGTGGTACTTCCTTGTTAGTGAGCGGTAAGCCCAGGTTGGGCTTACTGCCGCTTTGTAAAAGGGGCCCTTAACCTTTTATAGCAAAGATGATGTGCCTCACAATCTCCTTCCTCTGTTGTGAGCTGGAGCTTGCTTCCAAACATCATACATTCAGTAATGTTACCAACTTCCTTAAGCTTTGTCATAAGGAGAAGGCAGTAAGTCTTGTTGGCTACTATTTGCAACATATAAAATAAAAAGTTCAAACAGCATGTATAGATACTCCAGTGTTCATCAGAACTCCTGTGTTAATGCCATTTCTGGACTGGCAGCATCAAACCCTGTTATGGATCAATTGTCCCAGAAATGAAAAAAAGAAATAAAAGTAATCCACCTCAAGCACACTGTGGTATGGGTGAAGTTAAGTACCAAAAAAATAGCTCAGAAAGCCTCTGTAAGTGCAGTCTTAAAAACTTCCAGCACCTAAGAGCTTGGGCACTTTCCTGGTCTCTGTTTGTCAGAATCTTTGTAAGGGTGTCGCCGTGTGAATATCCTCCATACCACTCATCTATCTCAAGAGGGGTAAGAACCTTTTAGTGTTCTGTTTGGAGGGTGCTGCCCCCCGGTGGTTTCTAAGGTAAGAAAAGAACCAAACTTCACAATATTTTTCTCATCAGTCTGCTTGGTTGGTTATACAAATGTTCTTATATTCCACACTAACTGCTAGTTCCATGTGGATTACAGTTAGGAGAAATTCAGGCAATCCCTGAAGAATTACAAAAACTCACCCTCGAACAACAATCATCAACATAATTGTTTTCTAAAAAGCAAAGCTTTCCAAAGCTTACAAAACAAAGTATAAGCAGTGAGAGACCTAACCTGAACTCAAAATGCATTCAAAGTATGAGCTGCTAAATATGTAAAACTGGCAGAAAACACTTTTAAAACCAATTCCCCGGGACTGGGGAACTGCAATCATAGACTTATACGTACTTGGGAAGCCTATTAAATCCAATATGTATGACGCAGCTCTACCATAAAGAATGTTAAAGACCATTGTACATAATTTGAACTGTATACAAGCCTCTACAGGCAACCAATATAATATTTATCAACAAAGGCCTCATTCTCGCCCCTTTATGGGCAGAAAATATCATCTGGACCACCACATTTTGGATTGTCTGTAATATTTTTTTTTTTAATAAAAACTTCAAACATACCAAATACTCTACATTGCAGTAATCTAACTGACCCAATACCAGACTCTGGACTACCATTCTAAAAGTTGATGGTTCAAGAAGTCCTCAAATTTTCCTTACCTTCTTTATTATTAAATGAACAGAAAGTATTAACTGTACAGAAAGGGTACTGGATAGCACGTCTCATAAGATCTTTAAACTGGCTTGTTAATCTGCTTTCAATATGGTATGATGGGAAAGAGAAGTGGGTGAATAGGTTGAGATGTAGGTAAGTAGCTTGAAATTATTATAATTTAATGCCAGTTTTGCTTAACTAGCCTTTCCAAAGTAACATTAATAAGTAACCCTGGAAGCACTGCAGACATCATAATAGTGCACAGAGCTGTACCATTAGCCAGACTGGCATGTAAATCTATCTCATGCATATTCATTGTGGATGTCCTACAAACCCAACTGGCTAGGTGTGCCCCAAGGACTGGGTTGAGAACCGCTGACTTAGGGCAAAAGCCAGCAGCAAAGAAACAGCTGTAGTCTTAAGAAAGCAATCCTCCCGACAGCCAAAGAACCATCAGCCTGAGCTTTAACACACAGGGTGAGGAGGAATTGCCAAATAGCTAAAGACCAATCACCACAGGAGGAAGAAATATATATTCAGAATATCATAAACCCAAAATGTTTCTTATAATAATGTTCATAGGCTGGCTTACTAGTCAGAATCAATAGATGTCAGAACCTACTATCAAAAGTGGAGAAAAAAAGACCTCAGAGCACTTAAGAACCCCAAAAGTAGTAGGATTAAATCATTCCATCATAGGTCAAAAATAGGAACAGTTCAAACGTTCAACACTAAGACAATTCAATAATTATATCACTCTTACCTCAAGCAACATTGGGCCATTGATAATTCCAATCATCTCTGGGTTCACACAGGAACTTGTTTTGTAGTTGGCTATTTGTCTGTACCTGTGTGAAGCCAGAAGTGTTCATTGTGGATATTCTGAAAAAGCAACTGACTGTGGGGTCAGTAAGACAGATTTTGGGACTGCTGTATTAAACCATGAACCATGGGTAAGCATTTAAATTTTCAAAAATTTGGTATTTTCAGGCTTGCTGAATGCAAAGTATGGACGATGTTGGACAGAGCACCGCCGTTTAGCCACCAGCAGCTTTCGGACTTTTGGATATGGGCAAAAGTCCTTTGACGACAAAATATCAGAAGAGTGCATGTTTTTTCTGGATGCCATTGATACATACAAAGGCAAGCCATTTGACCCAAAGCACTTGATAACCAATGCTGTGTCTAATGTTTCTAATCTGATCTTATTTGGGGAGCGTTTTAGATATGACGACACTGATTTTCAGCACATGATTGAAATATTCAGTGAAAACGTTGAACTTGCCACAAGTGCCTGGGTGTTCCTGTATAATTCCTTCCCAATGATTGGCATTCTCCCTTTCGGGAAACATAAGCAGCTCTTCAGGAATGCGGACGAAGTGTACAATTTCTTGCTGAGCATCATCAAGCGTTTCTCTGAAAACAGGACACCCCACTTCCCTCGCCACTACATAGATGTATACCTGGATGAGATGGAGCAGAACAAAAGTGATCCAGGGGCGAGCTTTTCAACTGAAAATTTAATTTTTTCTGTTGGAGAACTCATCATAGCCGGAACAGAGACTACAACCAATGTTCTAAGATGGGCTGTTTTGTTCATGGCACTGTATCCCAACATCCAAGGTAAGGAATAATGTGCTGTGCCATAATGGCTTGAGCATAACATGTGCAGCATTTTCTCAGATAAACAGCATAAACTCTCTAATTTATTTTATTGGTGATTGGATTTAAGGAAGACTATTAACACATTATTTAGTAAAAATATTGAAGGAAACAAGCCGTACGGTCTCCCTTTGTCTCTCTTCTTAATGTGGAACAGTGATAGCACTTGAGAGATTTGCACTCATGAGTTAGCAAAATTTTGTGTTTGCAGGCAGCTGGATTTTTGAGCTTTGAATGCCTACATCTGTAATGGGTATTAAAGGGTATTTCTAGACCCTGTTCATTCAGGCAGCACATAATTTATCAAATAACTTTTTCGGAGGCAATTCATGTTAAGCAGCACTGTATAGTGCCCAGGTTTTGCTGGGTGAGTTCTTTAAATATGCAATAGCTCACATGGCCTTTGTGAAAGTACCAGCCCATGGGGGAAAGGAGAAAACATTTGAGCTTCCTAAAACCGTGATACTTATGTACACTAATTCTCCTAATATACAGAGACAGTCACTCAGTGGCAAACGTATGCTGCCATGGGAAAGATATCCATTCTATTCCCAGGTCAGCTGGAGCCAGAGATGTGGTGAAGGTGGTGTTCACAATCCAGGAGAAGGATGGGCAGGAGGGCAGCCCCAACCCCCTTTCAGTGCCCAAACCAGACTTAGGCTCCAACTTGCCGCATTCCAGAGGAAGCTGTAATATATTGTTCCATGGTCAGGACCATCAGTTGGGCAAAAATATAAATAAAGGGGGAAAAGTGCAGTTAGTTGCAAATGAAGGCTTCTAGTGGAGGCCATACTCCAGAAGAAGCAAGATGAAACAGCTGAGCCCTCCCAAAAATAACAGCTGATCCAAACAGAACCTTTAACTCTGCATTTAGTTATTGGATTTTATATGTCACATGTGTGACTATCTCTGGGAAAAGATGACTAAAATCACCAGCAACAAAAAAAATAAGGTTTTTATGTGGAAAAAAAAAAGTTATAGAAAAGTTCAAATGTGTAACTTTTTCATACTGCTTATGGTCCCATGAAGTGAAAAACTGGCCATTTCTCCACTTTCTGGATCTGAGACTTTAGTCCCCTTTTCCCAGAGATGGTCATATATATCCTATGTGGATCACAACAAAACAAGCAATATAAAAGCAAGAACATTACAACATACCACAACCCTATAAAAACACCTAAACCTATGGTCACTTTTTCCTACTTTCATATTTCTTCCCCCAAGTTCTCTTCAGTTGCTTGCTTTTTTGTTTTAGACTGTTACTTGTAGCAAGCTGGTGCTCATGCATCTTTTTTTATGGTTAGAATAGACATATTCATAGCAGTGGAAGGGTCCGAGCTCACAGGTATCTGTGAGAGGCTGAGGCAGCTCCCTGCTAACTCCTTGTTTCTCCTGCAGACTGATAATAAATCTGCACCTCTGTAAACTCAGTCTGCAAACCCAAAGAATACTCAAACACACATTGTAACATTCTTTGAAAGTTTCCCTGTGGTGTTTAGCTGTGTCCATTATCATGACTGTCTGCCTATTTTGACTGTTATATTGCTATACCAGTTGTCACCATGTTTATTTGGACTTGCTATACATAGGAGTGGAGGAGTAGCCTAATGGTTAGTGCAGTGGGTTAAGAACCTAAAGAACCAGATTCAGTTCACACTGCAACACCTTGAGGGGCATAATCGAACGTCGCTGGCGATCTATTTTGGCGGCGGCGCTACAGCTGGCCGGAACCGTATTTTCGAAAAAGACGGCGGCCATCTTTTTTTTTTGATAATACGGTTTAGCCCGGCCAAATGCCAGAGTTCGCCGGGTTTGAGATGGCCGGTTTTGTTTTTCAGCGATAATGGAAAAAAATGCCTGCAATCTCCAGCCCGGCGACATCCAAGGCATTTGGTCATGAGAGGAGCCAGCATTTGTAGTGCACTGGTCCCCCTGACATGCCAGGGCACCCTAGGGGGCACTTCTAAAAATTTTTTTAAATATACAAATACCTCCCAGGTGCATAGCTCCCTTACCTTGGGTGCTGAGCCCCCCAAATCCCCCCCCAAAATCCACTCCCCACAACTCTACACCACTACCATAGTCCTTATGGGTGAAGGGGGGGCACCTACATGTGGGTACAGTGGGTTTTGGCGGGGTTTGGAGGGCTCAACACTTACCACTACATGTGTAATAGGTAGGGGGGGGATGGGCCTGGGTCCACCTGCCTGAAGTCCACTGCAGCCAACATAAACTGTTCCAGGGACCGGCATACTGCTGTCAGGGAGCTGGGTATGACATTTGAGGCTGGCATACAGGCTGGCAAAAAAGGTTTTTAGTTTTAGTGTGGGAGGGGGTTGGTGACCACTGGGGGAGTACGGGGAGGTCATCCCCCATTCCCTCCGGTGGTCATCTGGTCAGTTCGGGCACCTTTTTGAGGCTTGGTTGTGAAAATAAAAGGACCAAGTAAAAGCGGCAAAATACTGATTAACGCCACTTTTTTTTTCATTATCTGCAAAAGCCGGCCATCTGCTAGCCACGCCAATGCCCGCCCATGTCCCACCTTCACTTCGCCGCCGACACGCCCCCTTGAACTTTCGCAGGCTTGTCAACGGGAAAGCGGTGATGGTGTCAAAAAAACAGCTTTCTATTATACCGATTTCACGGCTTTTGTGAGATCGCTGGCCATCTCCCGATTTATGTCAGAAGATCGCCGGCGATCACTTTCGAAAATAAGCCTGCTTGTGACCCTGGGCAAGTCACTTTTCCACCTCCATTGCCCCAGGTGCAAAAACTTTGATTGTGAGCCCACTAGGGACAGTGAAAGTACCTGTGTATAATATATGTAAACTGCTTTAGTTGTACCTTAGGCGATACATCAAATCCGTGACCGTTCATACCACCTTTCATAACAAAATGTCTTAAAGGAGCCTTGGAGACACACTCAACCAGACCGGATTTCAGGATACCTGCAGTTAGTAGGCAAGAGAGAGATTTACATACCATGCCTCTACTGTGTGCAAATGTATCACATCCATATTTATCATGGATATCCTGAAATTTTGATTGGCTGGGTATATCCTGAGAACAGGTTGCCTTAATGGAGGTACATTTGCATGAGAAAAAATGTTCAGTTTGTGTGCAGGTCATTTTCAGACCTTTTTTTCCCTTACATTCATTTTAATAAACTTTTTTTTTAACATGCAGATTCAACTTAGCGCACACACAATTTTTTAAAGGCATGCTAATGAACCAAATGTAACATATATTACACAGTCCTACTGCATATGGCAATCTGAAACCAAAATAGCTGAAGAGCTATGTGCACACACACACTTGTATATCTGGTTCTTGACTGTCATTTGCTTTAGTTCTCCCTAGAAAGATGAGCAAACTTTTAAAAGTGACAAACCAAAGCTCAGGACCAAAAAGTGTTGGGAAGCATGTCATATGTCCAGAATACAGTGATGGGGTCTAGGTGCTGACATGATTCCCTCCCCCACCCCCCACCCACCCAAGGAAGTGGTACTCAAATCCGTCTGGTTTTCAGGATCTCACAATACATATGAGATTTGCATGCACTCAATGCCAATTTAAAAGAATAATTGGGGTGCCAAACCTATTTCAAATAACCCCTACTTGGACAAAGTAAGGGCATCTTCCTCAATAGTGGGGGGTGCACTGACTTTGTTATATACAGATCTTTCTCATGCATGGTCATTGTGGGAATCCTGAAGAGCACCTTGGTTGGAAGCGCCCATGAGGTTGAGGACCTCTGGCTCAGCACTAATTCAAGAACTTGTAGGCTAGCTATTGAACAGAAAAGCAAACATAACAACAGGTGTTTTCCCCCTCCATCCCATCCTTTGTAACAGGACAGGTCCAAAAAGAGATTGATTTGGTGGTGGAACCAAACAGGCAGCCATCTTTAGAAGAGAAGTCCCGTATGCCATACCTGGAGGCCGTGCTGCATGAGATCCTGCGCTTCTGTAACGTGGTGCCACTTGGGATTTTCCATGCCACTTCTAAGGAGACAGTGGTGCGTGGCTACTCAATTCCCAAGGACACCACAGTCATAACCAACCTCTACTCTGTGCACTACGATGAGAAGTACTGGCATGACCCTGATATATTTTATCCAGAGAGGTTCCTGAATAGCAGTGGGCAGTTTGTCAAGAAAGAAGCATTTATTCCCTTCTCACTTGGTAAGTGTCTTGACTTGCTTGCTCAGATCCATCTCCTGTAGCACTCAGGATTTACTGTGATTTAGGTACATTTTGTTGGATTATTTGTAGTAAATAATTAGCAGATTTTATACACACAGCTTCAGCTTTAGAAATGTTAATTTCTTTTCTTCATCTCTCTCACATACACCCCAGAATAATTCACTGCTGAGTCACTTTAAAGTTGAAGTAACAAAACATCTGTTTACTCACAGTTTGTAGTTAGATTTATATTCAGACAGGCTTATATAAACATAATACTATACATTTGGATTATCAGCGCTTTCCATGTGCTTAGATGGTAATGGATGCTCACACCATAGATCCTCAGTTAGGAGAGACCATGAGCTCCATGTGCTGTGCCTAATCACCCCCACAGGAAGTTGCATCGGTGTGACCTCTCTAGGAAATTCACATCAGAGGTCACAGAGTAATCACAGAGAAATAATAGCTGACAGACAATGCATGTAAAATACAATACATTATTCCAACACATTTAAGCTCTTTGTTTTCAGCTACTCAAATTGCAAGGGTGTTTCCATAGCAGATCACAGCACTCCTCATTCATTCTTTGCTGTAATTGTAATAAAGAGGGAACTCATTGAAAACATGCAAGATTCCCATCAATTGAATTTTCCTATCTGAGAAAGGCTGTTTGATCTGCAGATAGGGGTCCTGTCTGAGATTAGCAGGTTGCTCTCCATAGTACTATTCTTCCACTGGGCTTCTCAGCATGTCCCAGTTCTACAGTTGATTAATAACTTTTCCCAGTGGTGCTAAGTCATTGAATTCATATTAAATGTTTACTGCTGTCCTCCTGGGGGTACTAGGGTCTCCTACACATAGAAAGCGGTTTTTGGTATCATTATATTCAGGCCTCATCTCCAAGACTGCATAGTGTGATGGTGAACTCCCTGCAAAGGGAAGCCCAGGTTTATGTGAGGTGAAGTTTTTGTTTGGGTTCCCAATAGTGATGGGGGGGGGGGGAGGTAAAGGACACAGCATTGGAAGGGATTGAGGAGGTGAGATGGTTTTGATACCTTAAGGCTATATTTGAATGTGATGGAAGGCTATAAGAGCCCAAATCATCTTGGCTGGTACATAGGGGAGTGCTGAATAGGGGAAGTTGGTTGGGGGGGGGGGGGGAGGAGCAATTACAAAATATTTAGAGTATGCTGTTTTCAATTTGTTATTGCTGGTAATTTCATTTAATAAAAAGTTTAACATTAAATGTTCACTGATACCTTAACTTTGTGGATGTTAAGTGCACTTCTGATCAGATACTGGGGGTGGGTGATCCTTCATCTGTTAAACATAGAGGCCTGTTTACTAAAGTGTGCTAAGGTTTTTGACATTATGATGTGACAAGTACCAAAATTAAGGTATGGTAATAGCAAAAACTGTGTATTAACCATTGAAGGTATTCCCAGTAGTTTATCATTCATTTACTATATGGAAGTTTTGTAATCATTGTGATGCAATTAAGAACACTTCTTAAGATAAGCCTTATGTGCGGTGCTAACATGGTAGCTACCTGTAGACATATTCCATGCCCATTCCACACCCCCTGCCACATTAGATGGTTAACATGGATGTTATTGTGGACTAAACAATGGTCTACGTAATAAAATTACAGATACACAGATATCTTCCACTGGGTCCTTTGGAGCAATAAAAAATTATACCTTTTAATTTTATAATGCAATTAGTGGAGAAAAAGGACCTGCTTGAAAATACAAACAGCCCTGAACATATGCAGAGAAAAATCACCAGCGCTGGTCTAGGAAAAACTCCATCAAAATGTTATTGTTTCCTTAACATTCAAAACCTACTTGTTCACATATCTAACATTATCTTAGTGTTCCTAAGTAACATTCCTGTCTTCTTAATAGTCAGTACAGAGCAGGGGAAAACTTCTGCTCTTCCAGGCCCATGCATTAATATATGCATAAAATCCCAACAAGGTCATCTAATTGCACTTGACAGGCTGCCACAGGGGATATAAACTTGCCATTTCTTTGAGCACTGCATTATGTCTGGAATTTCAAGTGGACAATAACTTTTTGTAGGAGGCTTTTTTTTTTAATCTTTCCCTGCATATGTTCAGAGTTGTTTGCATTTTCATAGAGGTCCTTTTTCTCTGCTAATTGGATTATAAAATTTGAAGTTATAGTATTGTATTGCTCCTACAGATTTTGTAATTAGACCCCTTAATGTGTCCTGGCACTTCAGGTACAGCCGGTGATTCTAGCTCATTTAGAGGGGAATTTTCAATATGACGTCTAAGTCTGAATTTGGACGTTTTACAAAAAATGTCCAAATTCAAAACAGGAAAGTAGGTTATTTTCAACAACAACAAAAAACCATCTATCTTTCCCTTTTG
Organism: Microcaecilia unicolor; assembly: GCF_901765095.1. Taxonomy (NCBI): domain Eukaryota; kingdom Metazoa; phylum Chordata; class Amphibia; order Gymnophiona; family Siphonopidae; genus Microcaecilia; species Microcaecilia unicolor. The sequence continues at coordinate 183,809,636 of NC_044034.1, read as the reverse complement.
AAAATGCTGTTTTGAAAAATGTTTTTTGATTTGGACATTTTATTTTTTTGGTCCATTTTCATGCAAAATAGCCAAAATCGAGGAGTGGCTTAATGGTTAGTGCAGCGGGCTTTGATCCTGGCAACATGGGTTCAATTCCCACTGCAGCTCCTTGTGACCTTGGGCAAGTCAAGTGCATGAAGGGCATTTTTGGATACGACATCTAAAGTTTTTGTCTAAGTTTGAAATGCTGTTTGAAAAAACGTTTTGTGATTGACGTTTTATTCTTTGGTCCACTTTAAAAAAAAAAAAACTTCCAAATGCAAAACATAAAAAATACACAAGAAAATCCACAATAGAGTGAAAACATTCACATGTTTTAAGTGTGGTAAAAGCTTTGGTTGTAATGTAAATCTCAAAGTGCATCAAAGAGTCCACACAGGAGAGAAACCATTTGTATGTATGTAGTATGGTAAAAGCTTTGGTCAGAAGGTAAATCTTACAGTGCACCACGCACGGAGTGAAACCATTTACATGTCCTGAGTGTGGTAAAGGTTTTGGTTTGAAAGAAAGCCTCACGCAGCATCAATGAATCCACACAGGGATGAAACCATTTACATGCACTGAGGAGGTAAAAGCTTCACTTGCATTGGGACAGAAAATTAGGGAATGTACACTCTTGCTATGAAGTATGGAAAAATAGCACTCTGGTATTTAGATATATGTAATGAGACCTCCTTTTTATCTATAGATCTGAATTCAAAGCCCAAATCTACTAATAAACAAGACACGAGGCTCAGATGTTATAAAAAAAAAAAATAGAAAGCTTGGCATCAGGTAGAATAGTGGAAAAGTGACATCCCAGGAAAGCAATAGGGCATCCTTGGGGACACTGCAGTGGACTTTATAAAATGCTCCCAGGAACACATCTCACCATTGCTCCCTTGTCTGCTAAGCCCCCCCCCCCCCCAAACCCACTACCCCCAACTGTACACCACTACCATAGCCCTTACGGGTGAAGGGAGCACCAATATGTGGGTATAGTGGGTTTTGGAGGGCTCACAGTTTCCTCCACAAGTGTAACAAGTAGGGGGAGGTAGAAGCCAGGGTCCAACTGTTTGCAGTGCACTGCACTGCACTGCACCACTACTAGACTACTCAAGAGACCTGCATGCTATTCTGATGGACCTGAGTACAACAGCTGAGGCTAGCAAGTAATATTTTTAATCACATTTTTGGTGGGTGGGGGTTAGTGACCACTGGAGGAGTAAGAGCACCTTTTTGTGCGGCGGCATGGAGGAATAAGCCTAGTGGTTAGTGCTGTGGACTTTGATGCTGGGGTAGTGGGTTCAAGTCCCACCAGAGCTATTCGTTATAAAAACAGGTCTAGCTCAAAACACCTAAGTTTTAGTCCTGGATGTTTTTTTGTTTTGTTCCATTATGGCTGAAAAACATCTAAGTCTTAGGAACGCCCAAGTCCCACTTTGAACACACCCCTGGCATGCCCCCTTGAGATTTAGATGCACTTCTGACAGACTTCAGAGAAAAATGTCTAAAAAGTGGTTTTGAAAATACTGATTTGGATGTTTTTGTGAGGAAAATGTCCAAATGCAGACTTATGTCACTACTGGCATATTTTCAAAGCACTTAGCCTTCCAAAGTTCCATAGAAACCTATGGAGCTTTGGAAGGCTAAGTGCTTTGAAAATATGCCATTTGTGTACATTTTTCTCTTTTGAAAATGAGCCTGTTAATGTCACAAAGGCTATACTCTGTGGTCCCGTTGATTAATAATGGCATTTTATAGGCAGATAACTCCTTGGCAATAGTATTCATCTGGTGGTTTTTGAGTATTACTGTTAATCCCAGCTGCTAATGTACCATTTTAAAAATCATGGGCTTATATAAAAAGCCATTATGAGGGCCCCAAAATTAATAGTCTCTGGCTGTCTGTTGGGTAACAAAATTAAATCTATTATATTTCAATTTCAATGGTAAATTATTATTAGTATTATTCTTGTTGTAAAGAGTGCATCAATTTGCATATGAAAATTAAGTTGTAGATATGGAAGATTTACTGAAAAAAAAACCAATTGTCTCTGATGTGCTGTGAAAGGAAGGAGGTGTGGCTGTAGACAAAGCTTTATTTTATTCACAGGTTCACCTGATGTATCTGTATTCAAAGGGGTTTTGTTTCCTATTAAAATGGCTTTTTATGTGAAGAGAATTATTGTGAAGATGAAACAGATGGTGTCTCTTTAAGACAAATACCTGTAGACTTTCCTGGTGTCGAAATACAATGAATATATACATATAGAGAGATGACAGCTACCACAAAGCCCATTTTCTCGAAGCTGAGGTAGAACTTGCCATGCTATTGGAATTTAATCTGTTGCTGTGTTGGTTCTAAGCAGAAGCAAACATATCTTCTGAGTAGCAAATCAACTGGACTGGATGGTATTTATCCCAGAGTACTGATAGAATTGCAAAATGAACTTGCAGAACTATTGTTAGGAATAATCAAGCAGGTACCAGAAGATTGGAGGGTGGCCAATGTAATGCCGATTTTTACAACGATTCCAGAGATGATCCAGGAAATTATAGACCAGTGAGCCTGACATTGGTGCTGGGCAAAATTGTAGAGACTACTATAAAGAACAAAATTTTCAAAAGGCATTTGACAAGTACCTCATGAAAGATTCCAGAGGAAATTGGAGAATCATGGGATAGGAGGTAGAGTTCCATTGTGGATTAAAAACTGGTTAAAAGATAGAAAATAGAGAGTAGAGTTAAATGATCAGTATTCGTAATGGACAAGGGTAGGTAGTGGGGGTCCCCAGGGGTCTGTGCTGGGTCTGCTGCTTTTTAACATACTTATAACTGATCAAGAGATGGGAATAATTAAATTTGCTGATGACACAAAGTTATTTAAAGTTGTTAAATCACAAGAGGATTGTGAAAAATTACAAGAGGACCTTATGAAGCTGGGAAACTGGGCTTCTAAATGGCTTTTAATGAGAGCAAGTGATGCATGTGGGAAAGAGGAACCCGAAATATAGCTACATAATGCAAGGTTCCATATTATGAGTCATCGACCAGGAAAGGGATTTAGGTGTCATCGCTTATGATGTGTTAAAACCTTTTGCTCAGTGTGTGGTGGCGGCTAAGAAAGCAAATAAAATGTTAGATATAATTAGGAAAGGAATAGAAAATAAAAATGAGGATGTTATAATGCTCCATGGTGCAACTACACCTCGAATATTGTGTGCAATTCTGGTCACTGCATCTCAAAAAAAATGTAAAGGAATTAGAAAAGCTACAGAGAAGGGCAATGAAAATGATAATGGGAATAGGATGACTTCCCAAAAAGGAAAGGCTAAAGTGGCTAGGGCTCTTCAGATTTAACAAAAAAAACGACTGAAGGGAGATGACAGGGGTCTATAAAATAATGAGTGGAGTGGAATGGGCAGACATTGTTCACTCTTTCCAAAAATACTAGGACTAAGGGCACACAATGAAGCTACAAAGTAGTACATTTAAAACGGATTGGAGAAAATATTTCTTCACTCACTGTGTAATTAAACTCTGGAATTCATTGCCAGAGAATGTAGTAAAAGCAGTTAGCTTAGCGACATTTAAAAAAAGGTTTGGATAGCTTCCTAAAAGAAAAGTCTATAAGCCATTATTAAAATGGACTTGGGAAAATTCACTGCTTATTTCTAGGATATTTAAACACACATGAATACAAGTGTATTGCTTCTTCAGCTTATTGAGAGTGGAGTAGTCTCATATATAACACACGATAAAGATTATTTGATTTTTCACCCAATGACTGGGTGTATTATCTGTCGGGGACCTGTCGGGGTTTTAAGAGCACCAACTTGTTCAAGCTAAGTGCTGCATAAAATTAGATGATAGCATATTGATAAACAGAAATATATTTTCATATATAAGATTAGCAAAGGGTGGTGGAGGTTAAGTCAATGATTAGACAATACACACAGATAATACACCCAGTCATTGGGTGAAAAATCAAATAATCTTTATCGTGTGATATATATGAGACTACTCCACTCTCAATAAGCTGAAGAAGCAATACACTTGTATTCATGTGTGTTTAAATATTTTGTTATATTTTGATGCTCGACAGAGCACAGGCACAATTGTTTATTTCTAGGATAAGCAGCATAAAATGTATTGTACTGTTTTGGGATCTTGCCAGATACTTGTAACCTTAATTGGCCACTGTTGGAAACAGGATGCTGGGCTTGATGGACCTTTGGTCTGTCCCAGTATGGCCATACTTACGTACTTTTGTGGTTTTGACTCATTAAATTATATTACAAGAGGTGGTAAGTACAGCATTCATTCAGATGTGCGTGTTGGGTTTTGACTCAGAGTGTATGTACGATAGGTGGTAAGAAGTAGTAGACTGGCAGTGAGCTGGGTACCTGGACCCCCACTGCTACCCCCTGCATAGTACAGTTGCGCAGGCCTACCTTGAAGAGCCCTGGTGGTCTAGTGGCCTCTTCGGAGGCAGGAAAGAACCCCACTCTTTCCTGCACACCACCACTTCTTAATGGCTACCAAGACTTCATATAGCTGTCTCACAAGACTGCCACAGGAAGTCTGGGCAGCCATTTTGAAGATGGGGCGGTGCCAGACAGAGCAGCAGCGGGCAGGAAAGATTGGGATTCTTTTGTGCCCCTGAAGAGGCCACTAGACCACCAGGCCTGGCAGCTGTAGTGTGCAGGAGGGGGAGAGGTACTGGGTCCCCCAGAGCCTCTGGGCCCTCGCGCACTGCCCTGGTGATAAGTACAGCATTCATTCATTTGTTCCTGTTGTGTTTTTGAAATCACCAGGGCGAAGACACTGTCTTGGAGAACAGTTGGCTCGAATGGAAATGTTTCTCTTCTTTTCCGCATTGCTCCAGCGGTTTCACCTGCACTTCCCACATGGAGCAGTTCCAAACCTCAAGCCAAAACTCGGCATGACTCTACAGCCATACCCATACCCCATCTGTGCTGAAAGGCGCCAAAGTGGACAAAGCAGGGCCCACTGTTAAGAACAATTCTAATTCCAAACTGAACGTTAAGAGGATTTTTTTAAAACATGCATAGCATAGGCCTGTGTATTTGTGCATAAACATTGTAAGTATGTGGTGGTTTCCTTTTCATGACATACAAGAAAGGTTGTGTGTCTAAAAAGATGCTGACATGTAAATGTAGGTATGCGTTTTATAGTGTAGGAGGTCCAAAAGCATTCATTAGGACTTATCGCTGGCAGAGCTCAGTTTGTAAACACTGTCTGGGGCTGAAGCATGAAGAACAGCAGCACTCCATTCCCACAAAGAAGAGACAATAATTGTTATTTAGCAGTGTTCAGACAAAATACCAAAATATGAAAGCACACTGGAAACTCACTCACAAATAATAACCACAATCCAAAAGATCAAGTGAGAAAGGTGTTCTCTGTAGCTACCACTGTGTAAAAAAGTTGGGGGAAAAGACCTCAGGCACCTATGACAGCTCCTGTGCTGTTGTATTATTCAATTTCAGCTTCTCAGTCGCAGTGCTGGCTTCGATCATAGGTCATAAAACCCCCAGCAATTTATTTTCATAAGTGCAAAAACATTTTGAAAATGTGACAGTGATGAAAAAAGTCTAACTTAGCTTTCAAGTGGCAGTGGGAGGCAGAGGAAAAAACATCCCTACAGAGACCCATTTCACCATGCAGCTTCCTCAGGGGGACTCGATGCTGCCTTTCTTCTGTAATACTGCCAGTTCAACTCAATATCGACAGCTGAGTTGAACTGGCAGTATTACAGAAGAAAGGCAGCATCGAGTCCCCTGAGGAAGCCACATGGTGAAACGGTGTTTTTTCCACTGCCTCACACTGCCACTTGAAAGCTAAGTTAGACTTTTTTCATCACTGTCACATTTTGAAAATGTTTTTGCACTTATGAAAATAAATTGCTGGGGGTTTTATGACCTATGATCGAAGCCAGCACTGCGACTGAGAAGCTGAAATTGAATAATACAACAGCACAGGAGCTGTCACAGGCGTCTGAGGTCTTTTCCCCCAACTTTTTTACTCAGTGGTAGCTACGGGGAACACCTTTCTCACTTAATCTTTTGGCAGTGTTCATACACAACTAAAAATTCATGCTACCTCTTACAATCTTAAATTTTTCAGAAAATCTGAACAGGGATAATGAGTGGGAAAATATATATATTTTTTTAATCTTATTTTTACAATAATTTCAAGAATACATCTTGTTTGGCAAAGATGATTAACAGAGGAAAAAAAATTCAAAATAGTTCTATAATTCCCATCTTACATTGAAATGAAAAAATATCAAAAGAAGAAATATTTTGCTTGAAGGTTAAAAAAAAAAGATTATTTTGAAGATAAATTTAGCCAGATATGCACAGTCCCCATACAATAAACACTAACTACCTCCAGCTCAGGGGTGGCCTGTGCTGACTTGGCTAACACAGAACCAGCAGTAGACTAAAGGTTATATATGTTATGTTTTCAATGAATCTGTAGTGCAAGAGAGGGTTCTCCATCACTGCTTGTATAGCTCAGGCATGATTTGGATGAACCCAAAATACTTTGCATGGTGTAGTGAACAGAGCCAGTTTTAGACATGGTGGGACCCAGGGCAGAAATTAAGGATGGGGCCCCTGATCCCCTTCCCCCTCTCCCCGCACCTACATTGCTGCTATGTGGTCTGGGCATCTTTCCCCTTCTCCCCACACAGTCCGTGTCCCTCCCTTCCCCTCATCTTATGGTTTTCTTTAAAATTTTTACTTCACAGAGGGACCCCGGCACGGCAGCCAGCCTCACAAGCTGCCTCTGGCTGTCCCAAAGCTTTCCTGTCTGCTTCAATCCATGCAGGCAGAAACAGGAAATTGTGTCAGGGGGCAGATTGAGGCAGACAAGAAAAGATTCTGGGCAGCCGCAGGCAGCTTGCGAGAATGGCTGCTGCCCCGAAGCCCCTGCGAGAAGGGAAATATATATTTTTAAAATATTGGTAAGGGAAGAGATGAACTGTGTTAGGGCGTAGGAGAAGAGATGCCTGGACTGCGGGGCCCAGGACACCTGCCCTGGTAGTGAAGAACTTAGGGGGACAGGTACTAACATGTGCTAAGGAAATAATGCATAACGCTTTCCTCTTAACATGTTAAAAAGTAAAATCAATGTTTGTACTAATGTGAATGACGGTGGAACCAGAGCCCAGATATAATAAGCCACACAGCAAGGTTAAAATGATTGAGAATAATTCAGCTAGTAACAATCAGCGTTTTGCTGACTGCTGCAAGTGTTAAACCTGGAAATTCTGTGCCAGGTCATGTCCGGGCTCCAGCATTGAAGTTCCAGGTATCAGGTCCTGGCAAAATTTAGGAAGTGCAACATTCAGTACTTAACTATAAAAAAAACGCATAAAGATAGGATTGTTATGCAGTCCTGTTTATGTGGTTATCTTAACTGTTTAAGTGCCGCTGAATATGCCTGTTTAGCACTGGACAAATGGCCAGGAGCCTCTCCTGGCCATTTAGATCATTTTGAATATCCAGCCTAATATTAAGAGTCAGGTAGAGAGGAAAAAAACACAAGACAGTTCCTTAGACATAATGTTCTTCAGGGTACTGCACATATTACTGGCTTTCAGCATAGCAGCACACTTTGGCCTAGTTCCCCAGAGTTACTAGTGCAGTCTCTAGCAATTACTAGGGTCAAAAATACAGAAATGCAAGGCTCCAAGTTAAACTTGGCCTACCGGACTGTAGTGGTTGCAATTCATATATAGATGGTTGCAACATATGCTGTGGTGCATCGCTGCTTCCCTCTGGGTCTTATTAACCTAACTATGCCCTGGGCTTTTATGCTTCCTGGAACATGCCTTCCTGTCATCCCTGTTTACTGTGAGCTTCATTATCTTCCAGTAAAAGCCTAAACTCAAATTTCAAATTTGTTGTTTTGTTTGTAAAATTTTATATAGTCTGGTTCCTTCTTATGACTCTTACTTTACCTTCTTTAAATAGGTCTTTTAACATTCCAAGTCATCTTAATTTTCCAGAACTTAGATTTGAAAAGTTTTACTGTCTGAATATCAAGCAGCTCAGATTTGGAATACTCTTCCCAATGCTTTGAAGAATTCAATTATTTATCTTTCTAGCATAAATTGAAGACACTTACATAAAAAAAAATTCTAAGAATTTAGAATTTTAATTGATTTTTTTATGCGTGTTGTAATATCATAGGAATGCCTAATTATAAATCTTTTGTAATGCACCTTGAACTGATATTGTAATGAATGGATAATAAGTCTTTGTATTAAGAAAACTGAAACAAATGTAAATAAACACATGCATGAACAATTCTTTTATTTCTTAACATGTATGAATGAATAATGTATATATGTTTGTACATGTCTAGAAAGTAAGTTTTGTACAGAAATATATCAGTATGTTGTGTAAGCTATAGTTTCAACTAATCTGTAATAAAAGAAGATTTATTTCTCAGATAGTTCCTAAGAGCTTTTCTGTCCCTTTGTTCTTTCATAGAACTTATGGGCCCTTTTACAAAATGTCGGTAAGCCCAAAGCGGACTTACCACATGGTATCACAGAAGTACACTGGCCCAACATGGCCACCAGCGGTAGTTCCGACTTGAGTGCACACCATTTCTGGGGCTCCAGAAAAACATTTTTATAGCATGGCGGTAATTGGGCATCGCCGTGTGCTGCCTGGTTACTGTAGGGTTTATAGCATGACACTAGCCCGACAGTAATCAGGCATTGCTGTGTGCTGCCCGGTTACTGCAGGGTTACCACGGGAGCCCTGGCCATGCAGTAAGTGTTAAATTACCTCACGTCCATTTTTAAGGGGATTTTTACCCACTGGGGTAAAAAGGGTCCTGGCACACAGGAAAAACAGCCCCTGCCACTACCGCAGGCCCTTTTTCCCACAGTTTAGTAAAAGGACCCCTTGAGGAACTCATAGGAATATTTCTGTTCTCTTCATCTGGTTTTTCGTCTTTGACATTGTGCACTTTAAGTAAAATGTTGTCTTCAGTCCAGAACACTTCATCTCTAGCAGACAAAATTCTCCCAAAACTAGTGTTTTACATGCGTGCCAAGCCCCCTTTTTACTGCAGCTAGTAAAAGGGAAGTCTTGCTTTCCTACAGGAAATGGGCAAGTAAAGCACTTGCTGCGTGGCCATTTCGGGGGGGAGGAGCCCTTACCACCATCCACTGAGGTGGCAGTAAGGGCTCCGGCGTTAACTCGGTGGTAACTGGGTACCATACAACACTGCCCGATTACCCCCAGGTACACTTCAATGATGGTGTGCTAGGAGTGGGAAGTACCACCGGGCTTCTGCAGTAGCCTGGCGGTGTAGCATGATATGAGTTTAATTGTCAGAGTTCTAGATTTTGCTGGATCAGATACAAATGTATATATAAAATATATACAGCTGCAAAGACTTTATTTTCACCTCCACCTCCCCCCCCCCCCCCCCCCCCCCCCGGAAACTACTGATAACAAAAACTAGTTGGGTGGATACCTAAGCCCATCAACACATCTCCAAAGAACAAAACTCTGAAGATGGACAGCAATACCAAAGACTGGAGTTAACCAAAGACAGTGAAACTCCACCTATTCTCAGACAATGACAGACTGAAAAGCCCATCTAGCTATCTAATCTGACAAAAGAAGCCCACCTAAGACTCTTGTAATCCTGTCAGATGCTCTATGGATGTGTATCTACCAGCAGATGTCCAGACAGAAAGTCTTATGATGTCATTAAGCATGTGACCAGTTACCATGCTCCAACTCAAAACTAGATGAAACCAGTTCTCAGACACCCCACCTGACTTCAGACTAGGGTCCAGCAAGAAAATATAAAAAAGCCTGGAAAATGCCTGGGATCTGCCTCCTGCCTCTCTTCTGGACTTCACACACACCTTGATAAGACTTTCTCCAAACTCCAGGTTCCTACTACAATTTTGCAACAAAAGACTCCTGTTTCAGCAAGAATCTCCATCACTCCACCCAGCAGCCTCTATCGAAGTAAGTTACCATTATCCAGCATAATTTATAATTCAGACTTGATATCTTGAAAAGCACATTTCCCTTGTGAAAGATTCTGAAAAACTACCTGTATTGTAAATAAACCTTTTAAAGTTAAATATATGGTCTTTATGTTCTGAGCACATGTCCATAAACCTTGCAGTGCAGGTTAATGTAATTCAACAAATATAGTATTTAATTCCCCCTTTTCTACATATTCTTATCATATTACCTTATATGTAATTGGTGGAGAATAGAATATATATTATTTAACATTTTTTAAATTGTGGAGAATGTGGGCAAGGAAAATTGTGCACAAGATAACAGTGTCCTCCTAAAAGTTAAATTGTTACTGAAATTTTATTTTGCTGCTTTATAGAGAATTGAGTATTGTGCTTCATTAATAAAATTCCTGTTGGTAAAAGTGAAAACACTCACCACATGTCTTTCCTGGTAGCTCAATCTAGTTTACTGTCCCTGTGGCTTTATTTTTTCATTTTCTGCTAGCATGTACCTTGGTGAAGACACTCTAATGTGCCTAGCAAATCTTTAATCTTCTAACCCTCTTCTCTATTATATATCCATTCCTAAACTTCCATCCTTTTGAGGTTGGTAACCACTTGTTCAGGCATATTTTCAAGGGTGGTCTTCATGCCAGTAAGCGTTACTGAACTCCCATGAAATTTATGCCATTCCAGCTATCATTCCATAAAAGAGAGCATTTCTAACACACAAAGCCTACCCCGGCTTCTCCCTATACCAACTTGTGGAAAGTTAAATATATTCTTCAATTTTACTGCATAACCATGTTTTGGCATAAAAAGAAAACTGATTTTTTTTCAGCTTATTCTGAGGGTGCCACACATACACACACTATTCTAGGTGTAGATAATCCCACTTTGTTTAAGCAATGTGTAGTATCCTCTGGCCCTAACCCTTGGACTCTTACAAACCTTAAAACAAAAGCTGCATGATTCTCGCTTGCAGGTCTCAGCAATTACAGGCTTTCAATATACCCCTCCAGACCCAAAGACAGCCACAGCTAAGCCTGTGTCAGCTGTGATACAGGTATCACAGTCTCAACCTACAGAAGAAGGTTTCACTCAAACTATTAGCTCCCAACCCTTATCACAGACAGATATGGAAGTGATAGCTAAGCAGGTAGGCAAGATAGACCTCAATAATTTTCTCCATGCTTGTGTTGTGCTATGGAAGGCAGAGCAGGAAGAGAAGCTTAATATAGTAACATAGTAGATGACGGCAGAAAAAGACCGGCACGGTCCATCCAGTCTGCCCAACAAGATAACTCATATTTGCTACTTTTTGTGTATACCCTACTTTGATTTGTACCTGTGCTCTTCAGGGCACAGACCGTATAAGTCTGCCCAGCACTATCCCCGCCTCCCAACCACCGGCTCTGGCACAGACCGTATAAGTCTGCCCAGCACTATCCTAGCCTCCCAACCACCAGTCCCGCTTCCCACTACCGACTCTGGCACAGACTGTACAAGTCTGCCCAGGACTATCCCCGCCTCCCAAACACCAGCCCCGCCTCCCGATCTTGACTAAGCTCCTGAGGATCCATTCCTTCGGCACAGGATTCCTTTATGCTTTTCCCATGCATGTTTGAATTCCGTTACCGTTTTCATTTCCACCACCTCCCGCAGGAGGGCATTCCAAGCATCCACTACTCTCTCCGTGAAAAAATACTTCCTGACATTTTTCTTGAGTCTGCCCCCCTTCAATCTCATTTCATGTCCTCTCGTCCTACCATCTTCCTATCTCCGGAAAAGGTTCATTTGCGGATTAATACCTTTCAAATATTTGAACGTCTGTATCATATCACCCCTGTTTCTCCTTTCCTCCAGAGTATACATGTTTAGTTCAGCAAGTCTCTCCTCATACGTCTTGTAACGCACATCCCATACCATTCTCGTAGCTTTTCTTTGCACCGCTTCAATTCTTTTTACATCCTTAACAAGATACAGCCTCCAAAACTGAACACAATACTCCAGGTGGGGCCTCACCAATGACTTATACAGGGGCATCAACACCCCCTTTCTTCTGCTGGTCACACCTCTCTCTATACAGCCTAACAACCTTCTAGCTACGGCCACCGCCTTGTCACACTGTTTTGTCGCCTTCAAATCCTCAGATACTATCACCCCAAGATTCCTCACAGAGGAATTGATTAAGATTGTTCACCTCTGTATTAAACCTGAATATGCAGAGCAAATGGAAAAAGCTATTAGTTTGGCTAAGCAGATAGGCTTTTCCTTACTCAATTTGGCAACCGCTGCTTGTGTCTTTTTTGGCATGAGAAGGTTTAAGGCTCAAAGTGCAGTTATCCAACAGGATAAGAATGAGAGTACTGAAGATTATGTTAGAAAAGCAGTACTATTACTGGTGATGACTGGACTAGCTGATGGGAGAGATTCAAGAGGGCAGCTACCAAAAGCGGGCGGTTAGCTTGACGGAGTTTAAAAAGGGGTTAGATAGATTCCTAAAGGACAAGTCCATAGACCGCTATTAAATGGACTGGAAAAATTCCTCATTTTTAGGTAAAACTTGTCTGGAATGTTTTTACGTTTGGGGAGCGTGCCAGGTGCCCTTGACCTGGATTGGCCACTGTCGGTGACAGGATGCTGGGCTAGATGGACCTTTGGTCTTTCCCAGTATGGCACTACTTATGTACTTATGTGCACATAGGTACTGAAGATCTCACGGAAATTTGTCAGGGCATGCATCCTGCTATAGCAAGAGCTTTATGTTCTTGGGCACCAGGTGAGCCTGCTTCTGCTAGAGATTTGTGTATGAAGGCAATGAATGTCCAAAAATATCAGCCTTATGCTTCACACCCAGTGACAGCAGCTGGACCAGTTTTATACCCTGATTTAACACCATACCAGGAACAGGCCCCAACACAGCATCCAAAACCCCAGCACATATATGCACAACCTGTTCTGCATTCTGACCCAAGCTCCCATAAAATTAAATCTTTAACTAAAATATCAGTTCCTCAATATAAAGATACTGAAACCCACAAGCAAGCATGTAGCATTTTGAATTCTCATGGTGAGAATATTTCATATTGGGAGAACAAACCCACCAGTGTCCTTACAGCAAGAGCCTTACAGATAGCTACCCAGAAATCTCATAAAAAGAAAAATTTGCCACCAGATAAGCAGGAACTTATAACTGCATGTCCTACAGTACCAGAATCTGACATTCTCTCAGCCCTTCCTGCAATGTTTGATTTCTATGGAACATGAGGAGACGCATCCAGCCTGGACTGGACTTCTCCACAGCATGACCCACTCTGCTGATGGCAGTGGGATCCAGGTGGCTGATTTTTAGTATAGGTTGGACAGGAATATAGGAAAAAGGTTTTGCATTGAAGTACCTTTGTAACATTGTTAAGGATTTAAAATGTCTCTTTGTAATAAGTAACTCCCACTTGAGCTGAAACTAAAACTATTGTATCTTGATTGAATTAACAAGATGTGCTTATTTTTGTAGAATGAAACTAAAGCTTGTCTACACCCTGCTTGCATTCCATGGTGTAATCAAGATGAAGGGAATGTGAATGAGGGAGTGTCCTAATAAAACAGCAAGAACAGTGGAGCCATGTGACCTTGTAAATTAATGTGAACGTGTCTTTTTTCTCTCTCTTTCAGAGTTCAAGCTTTAAATTTAGGATTTTTATGGGGCCAGGATTTGATACATGCATGGCTATCCCAGAAACATTTTTAATATAAGCAAATCCTTTTTTATTTATGGGATAGTTATGCCATGTATAATTTTTGCTTATTTGTACACATAAGAAGTACTTCTCGCTTAATGGAACTACTTGAGTAATCCAATTGGATACCACATATGCTGTTTTTTTTTATATAATAGTGTGTTTATTTGCAGGTTAAGCCAAGTCCTGAATCCTGAATCGATCAATGTGATATACACAAGGCCTATTAGAACTCTGTGTTTTGTCTGTCATGTGGTCTCCTTTTTTATCTGTTTGTTTTATCTTATGGGATACCCAAGAAACTATAAACAGATATTCCTAGACCATCCCACTCAGCCCTTTCATTAGTCCAAATTGTACCATATATAAAACATGTTCACTACTATTCAAGCTATGGTTTATTTATTAAGTTCTACAAATTGCTATTTAATGTCATGTATTTATATGAGTATATATATTCAAACCATGAAAAAAAAGTTCTCTATATGACCCTCCTGATACAATCTGTTTAGGGAATGTATCTGACTTTTTAGTTTATTCTGTACTACAATCAGTACATACACATTGTCTCTCTCCAGAATGAAATATTAGTTGTGTGCACAGCACAGTTGATATATCTCTTCTAAATTCTTTACAAAAAACACTAAACACATGAGTATTGTCTATTAATTTACTACATTAAATACAGTAGATGAATATTATAGTCATTTTACTACACTCAGTACACATACATAGTTTCTCTCTGAAAGATATCTCATGGTACCATACCATGACCCTGTTTTCACTTATTCGGTCAATGATCAATTAGATAGTATTTTACGGGATTTATGTATTCCCGTAGATAGGAATAATTATTTTGTATGTGATAGTAATTTAGGAAGTTATTATGATAATTGCATGCTTAATGGTACCTGTGCCTTTCATCTTTCTAATGATAACAGTAGTACAGTAGTTCCATATTCCCATTCTTGTTTATCTATTAGGACTATCTGTCCTTTTATTATTGTTAATGGTATGCTGTTCATAGTAATTGAAGGTTTAAGTCTATGTCTTTGTGATGTCACTAAAATTACAGGATGTGATTTTAGTTATTCCAGACCAATGATGCAGTATGTTTCCAATGACCTATCCATACCCACTCCTGAACTACTACCTATTCCCTTAGGTTTTAATGTAACCCACTTACAGTCCGTATGGGAGCACCCTATTATACAGAGATCCTTAGAGCGACTCAAAACAGAAAACAAGATAGTGACTGAGAAAATCACCAAGGATACTAAATTAATACATCAGTTAGCCTCTGAAATAGAAAACATAGGGAAACATTCATGGTGGGATATTTTCCTTGGAAAGTCAAATACTGGGAATAATGTACTGAATAGATTGTTCCATCCCATTGTAGTGGTATTGGTTGGTCAGTTGCTCACTCTTATGCTAATGATTTGGCTAGCATGCTGGGTTAAGAGAAAGTTTCACCAGATCCAGAAGATCACCTCTTACAACCAGATCTACAGTGCCATACTATGAAGATACCGTGTGGCATCAACTTGGGAGCAACCTATGTCCCTGAGCGGTTGCAAAAAGAAGCTGGTTTCTGGGGGTGGTGCATATGATACTTGTGTGATTAAAGGCACGGGAGTGTGATTGCACGCCTGCTAAAACTAGAGCAAAGCCAGACTCTGCCCAAAACTGCCTAACTGAATAGAAGCCGAATGGAACTGATGCCAGATGACTACAGAAAACTTGATCAATTGTGAACACCTAGCAACCTAAATGTAAGACATGAGCAGAAACAAACAAAATTAATAATGATGATAATAGTCACAATTCCTATTAGGTGACATGTTCCAAGGTTCAATATCCACTATTCAAGACTCACTTCTCCCAATATACCCATGTGAATAGTCCAATATCTTTGCTATTGTTTTATTTGAATTCTGCTTCTGTGTTAAGTTTGTAACTTTTTATAGTTATTTGTGATTCTCCATTCCAATATTGTGTAAATATTGTCTCTAAGAATCAAGAGAGGGAAATGTATGTAGCATGATATGAGTTTAATTGTCAGAGTTCTAGATTTTGCTGGATCAGATACAAATGTATATATATACAGCTGCAAAGACTTTACTTTCACCTTCCCCCCTGGGATAACAAAAACTAGCTGGGTGGATACCTAAGCCCATCAGCACATCTCCAAAGAACAAAACTCTGAAGATGGACAGCAATCACAAAGACTGGAGTTAACCAAAGACAGTGAAACTCCACCTATTTTCAGACAATGACTCAGACTGAAAAGTCCATCTAGCTATCTGGCAAAAGAAGCCCACCTAAGACTCTTGTAATCCTATCAGATGCCTTATGGATGTGTATCTGCAAGCAGATGTCCAGACAGAAAGTCTTATGATGTCATTAAACATGTGACCAGTTACCATGCTTCATCTCAAAACTAGATGAAACCAGTTCTCAGACACCCCACCTGACTTCAGCCTAGGGTCCAGCAAGAAAATATAAAAAGCCTGGAAAATGCCTGGGATCTGCCTCCTGCCTCTCTGCTGGACTTCACACACACCTTGATAAGACTCTCCAAGCTCCAGGTTCCAGGTTCCTACTACAATTTTGCAACAAAAGACTCCTGTTTCAGCAAGGATCACCATCACTCCACCCAGCAGCCTCTATCGAAGTAAGTTACCATTATCCAGCATAATTTATAATTCAGACTTGATATCTTGAAAAGCACATTTCCCTTGTGAAAGATTCTGAAAAAACTGCCTCTCTCTTGTAACATTATTAAATTACCTGTATTGTAAATAAACCTTTTAAAGTTAAATATATGGTCTTTATGTTCTGAGCACATGTCCTTAAACCTTGCAGTGCAGGTTAATGTAATTCAACAAATATAGTATTTAAATCCCCCTTTTCTTACATATTCTTATTTTTATCATATTACCTTATATGTAATTGGTGGAGAATAGAATATATATTAACAGCGGTTCTTTCTGTTACCGCCACTTAGTAAAAGGAGCCCTAAATGAGGTAAACTTGAAAACAGTAAATTGAAACTTAATAGAATTACCATGAAACAGTATCAAAAATATACACATTTAACAGCACTGGAATTCAAATACCAGAGATATAATAGAATGTTAGCATAGTACTAATGATGCACCTAATAAGAATGCATTAGAACATTCAACTAACATAGATATGATGCTAAAAATTTTCTACAATATGGCTTATCATATAGATGAGTGACCAAGAGCAGATATATAATGGGAACAAGATGCATGGTACAGAGCCAGGTGGGATAATTTGATGGTTAGCTAAACTCAAGGCAAGTTTGATGTATAGCTAAGGATGTATAGCTAAGGATGTAAAGATAAGGAAATGATCTAAGTTACAGTGTGTGTAGCAAACTAGTCCAGGTGCAGAATGAGTGTATAGTTAGTCACTCTATGTATTAAAGGCTTGGGAGAAAAGCCAGGCTTTCACCTGCTATGGATGGAGTGAATAAATATTTTATCTTGTTTTAAATGTGCTATCTTGTAACTTCATGGAGTGTCTCTTAGCCTTTGTAGTTTTTGAAAGAGTAAACAATTGATTTGTGTTTACTTGTTCCACTCCATTCAGGACCTTATAGACCTCTACCATATCTCCCCTCATCCGTCATTTCACCAAGCTGAACAGCCCCTAACGTCTTTAGCCTTTCCTCACATGAGATTTGTTTCACCCCCTTAATCATTTTAGTTGCTCTTCTCCGTAAATTTTCTAATTCTGCTATATATTTTTTTAGATGTGGCAATCAGAATTACATACAGTACTCAAGGTGTTTGCACCATGAAGGAATACAGAGGTATTATTCTTTGTGTTATTCTCTGTTCTTTTCCCAGTAATTCCTAGCATTCTGTGTGCTTTTTGTCTGCTATCTCACACTGAGCAGATTTCAACAATGATACCTAGATCTTTTTCTGGGTGGTGATGCCTAATGTGTAGCCTAGCATTGTATAGCTATAGTGTGAGTTACTGTTCCCATTGTGCATCACTTTGTACTTGTTCACATTAATTTCATCTGCCATTTGGATTCCCAGTCTCTCAAGGTCCTCCCTCTAATTTTTTACAATCCATATCTAATTTATCAACTTTGAATAACTTCTTGCCACTAGCAAATTTGAACACCTCACTCACTATTCCTGCTCCAAGTCATTTATAAATATGTTAAAAGAGCGATGATCCAAGCATTGTGCTCTGGCAAACCCCACTGGTTGCCTCCATAAACTGTTATGATACAAGTAACATTTGACATAATTAATAAAATATTGTGAGTAAAGGGATGGGGTAGTCTGCCACTCTCCTAAGATATTGTGAATCTCTAATTTAGCATGTTATGACTCGTGACTCCCTTCAAAATGGATATTACAGGATACCCACAATTGTGGGGGTATTTTAGAAGCCTTGCTTGGCATACACAGATGTAAAGGCTGTGGGAGGCTCTAATTGAAAGGGGATGTGTTCTGAGCAGTCCAAAAAGTGATACATGTATTCCTGATTTTGCACAGAAATACATGCATTTTTAAAATGTCCTCATCTGCTTTAGCATCGCCTCCAAATATCACATAAGTGTCATGTAATTCCTTGTTTTGACTAGGGGTGATCGAGGGGGCAATTGTGATTTACCTTCTGGTATTTTTTCCGTGACCCTAAAAATGTAAAAACTTGACTTCAAGAGCTTAGTTCCTTATTTGACTACTGTTATATATGGAATGTTCTGGAATATGGTGTTTATACATATAAGTGACTATAAAGCAGATATTGAGTTGCACATGAGGGAAAAGTCTCAACTACTATGGCTATTATTGCACATGAGTGTTCATTGTATAGCACATAGAAAAAGTCATCATAGACTTGAAAAACCCTCTAGTGTATAATAAAAAAATTTTTTTAGATTTTATATATCAATATGTGTGTGTGTCTACTTAGACTTAAAACTCTGTGATCATATCAAAATATATCAAAAAAATGGTGATATCACAAATATATCCGAACACCATCACTTATCTTATCCAGAATATTAGAACGATGTCGTTCTAATGAGGCGGTGGATCCGAACAAATATATGAATGCATAGGTTCCTACGGTCCCGTTTCGTAAATCTTCATCAGGGAACCCGCTATTTCATAGAACCCCGCACCGTGATAGCTGTCAATAAATCAGAACGAAAGAAGGTATAACTGAACAAGAACAAATCCATTAAAACAAGTGGTGAATTCAAAATTCTCATGATCCCTTAAAAGCAACATCATGTCATTTACCTATATTAGCAATGAAATTTCCACGAAACTCGTGTCTTCTGGAAAGAATTGTTGGCGTCCTCACCTGACTTCAATGGGAAATTAAAGAAAACTTTACCCAATCAATGACTAGAGCGTCATATGACGCGAAGATAACTTGGTCCTATCATAGACTGCCACATCGGTAATGAATTTAAAGGGCCATTAACTGCCCTCTGCTGTCAAAATATGTGATAGATAACATAAAAATCGTGAATCATCATAGATAGTATCATCCCAATCTGTTTCAAAGAAATATATTTGTATTTATAGAAATGCACCCCATTGTATGATTGAATTCAAACCGCCAGGTTCCAAAGTCTGTAATCTGTGGATCCATCTTTGTTCCGCCTGAAGTAACAGTTTGCTTCGATCTCCACCTCTGATGTGTGCCGCCACATGATCTATCACTGTACATTGAAGATGTTCAAAATTATGCTTGAATTCTTTGCAGTGAGAAACTAAAGGGGCTCCCCATTTTAAAGAATTAATACAGGACTTGTGTTCACTCAATCTCGTTTTTAAACTTCTATCTGTCTTGCCAATATATAGTTTTTCGCAAGGACATTTGAGAAAATAAATTATTATACACTAGAGGGTTTTTCAAGTCTATGATGACTTTTTCTATGTGCTATACAATGAACACTCATGTGCAATAATAGCCATAGTAGTTGAGACTTTTCCCTCATGTGCAACTCAATATCTGCTTTATAGTCATTGAGATTATCTAGTACAGTCAGCAGAGAATCTGTTAGGCATTTTGATGTTTATACATATAAGTGCCAGTACTTACAAGTGAGGTTGCAAAAATCGGCACCCACGTTTATACACACCAGCACTTGTATGTAAAAGCTTCAGTGAAATGCTGCTCTTTTTTGGACGTATTTGCTTGTATTTCCCACAGACCTAGATGGATTTTGTTAAAGGCTTCTCATTTAGGGGTCCTTTTACTAAGCTGCAGTAACAAGTAGCCTTAGCATGCCCTTAGGCAAGCTTTTCCCGCATGCTAAGCCCATTTTTCCTGCAGCCGGATGCTTCAGTTAGAGGTTCTGAGCGTGAGGGATGCCTTCACATTTAAAGATTTAATAGTAGGTGCCTTCAGACAGCCTTAGCGAAACATGGACCATGTCAGGACCCAAAATACTGCTTTCACTTAGCAAGTTAAGTACAAATTTAAATATATTATTTTACATGAATTGTTAATTGGCACTGGTGTGCATTAATTTACTGAAGAGTAGTGCTATGATTATGTTCCTGGACATAGTGTAAGACCAATGAGTGTGTGACTGTCCTCTAGAAACACATGAGCACATCTTCAAACCACAACTGGATACATACCTGACATCAAAATCTCTTTTGGGAAGTACAAACTCCCCCTCAAATCACAAGTCAGGAACCTTGGAATACAATTAGATTCAACACTTACTCTGATTCCTCAAATCCAAGCAACCTTCAAGAGCTGCTTCTACTATTTGCAACAGCTACGCTGCCTCGCTCCTTACATCGAGAAGGTAAATCTTAGCCCAGTTGTGTATGCCATGATAACATCAAGACTGGATTACTGCAATGCACTATACAATGGTCTGACTACAAAGGGCCTGCACCAGCTTCAATTGATTCAGAATGCTGCAGTAAGACTCGTAGAAGGTTGCAAGCGACGTGACCACATCACATCATTTTTACAAAAACTTCATTGGCTACCAGCACAGTACAGGGCTAAATTTAAAATATCTCTGATCTTCAAGGCCCTTAAAGGATATGGCCCAGAGTACTTGAATAACAGGATGACCCTCTACACACCACCAAGGACACTAAGGTCCTCTCAAGGACTATCACTAACCACACCCTCTCCAAAAGACATTACACGATTTGATACCCGCAAGCAAGCCTTCTCCGGAGTAGCCCCCAAAGTGGAATGCACTGCCTGAAAGGCTCTGCTTAACACAAGACTATCTCTACTTCAGGAAGTAGGTGAAAGCTTGGCTCCTCAACCAGGCCTTTAATGGAAGAATTAACTAACTTGTCAGTCTCACTCACACATACAAGGAGTGACACGGGCTGCACATACTGCAGCAGGACATGTTTATCCACTCCTACCCTAGCTGAGATATATTTAACCATCTCTCTGACCTCATGTGCAACTTTCTTTAAATTAGTCACCTTACTGTCTAACTCTTTTTACTCTCTTACCTATCTATATGTTCCATCTTTGCTTATACCTTTTACTGTCAATTAAAATGTTCTAGTATGTATTATGTTGACATTTTAAGTAGTATACTATCAAAAATTCAAAAATCTGCTCAAGAGCAATTCAATAAGAAACTAAATCTACGCTGTTTGCTCTTAGTACTCAATATTAGCCTCACACCTCTGAGAGGACTTTCACTATTCAAATTATAATAATTTGAAACTGAAGCCTCATACGCCCATGGTACCACTACAACTGGACAACCCCTTAATGGGCTATCATTAGGAGATATATATATAGAGAGGTGCGAGGCTAATATTGAGTACTAAGAGCAAACAGCGTAGATTTAGTTTCTTATTGAATTGCTCTTGAGCAGATTTTTGAATTTTTGATAGTATACTATCAAATGCACTCGATCTGCAGCCCCTCCTTATCTCTCTACTCTCATCTCCCCTTATGTCCCCACCCGTAACCTCCACTCTCTTGACAAATCCCTCCTTTCAGTACCCTTCTCCACCACCGCCAACTCTAGGCTTCGCCCTTTCTACCTCGCTTCACCCCATGCTTGGAACAAACTCCCTGAGCCCATACGCCGGGCCCCCTCCCTACCCATCTTCAAATCATTGCTCAAATCCCACCTCTTCAATGTCGCCTTCGGCACCTAATCACTACACCTCCTCTCAGGAAATCTAAACTACCCTAACTTGACATTTCGTCCTTTAGATTGTAAGCTCTTCTGAGCAGGGACTGTCCTTATTTGTTAATTTGTACAGCGCTGCGTAACCCTAGTAGCGCTCTAGAAATGTTAAGTAGTAGTAGTAGTAGTAGTAGTAGTAGTATATATATATATATATATATATATATATATAGTGAATTATTTGTTATTGTTTTTTGCTGAAAGAACTTTACCCCAGTTAGTTTATGGTGGTTTTTCATGCACTAATGTTGCCATTAATGAATGGTCATTAACAAAAATTAGCACATGAGCACTTATTGCTCCCCCACCCCCGTTCTCTATGCGGGTAAGGTCTCATGCACTAATCCTGCACTGATTAGAACAGAAATAACCACTGTCTTCCCCCCCCCCCCCCCACACACACACACACCCTCTCCACAGAAAAATTTTGAAGAATTCTGTAGCACATGGTTTGCACATGTGAACGCCAAACTTATCACAGCATGCCCGAGTATGTCCCATGATAATCCCTTTTAAGCTGCATTAGGCTTTTTGTAACATAGGTAGGAAATTATAAACATCCCTACTTGACATGTCATTTCCAACCTAGACATTCCTATGCCAAACAGGGGTTTAAATGTCTAAACATAGCATACATTTCTGGCCTTTATAACATGGTGATCACAAAGATTAATACAATTTGTGTCACAAAGATTAAACAATATTGCCCTAATACCTGTTGTCATTTTCTTTGAAACAAAACAAATATCTTTGCTTTATGTAGCCAAGCACTTCAATAATTCTCTTTGTATTATTTCTACTTTTGGTCTATGTAATGAAGGTAGACCACAGGCTTTGTACCTGTATATAATAATATAAACCACTTTGGTTATACCACAGAAAGATGGTACCCTTACTATATACATCACTGAAATCAGCAAACTCTCTAACTGCAATACCGGGCTAGAAAGTACCTCTAGGAAAAGTCCAAAATGAACTGTAAGTGCCCAAGGTCCAGAAGTAAACACCATATAAGGGCTGTAGATGGAATGATACACATTAACCCCCGGATTCTATATAGTGTGACTTATATTGCATGCACAATTAAGTTAACAAGCCAATCAGCTCCAATAATTGCCATTTAATTATTGACACTAATTGGCATTAATTAGAATTTACATGCACAACTAAGTGTATTGTATAACGTGATGCATGTAAATAAGTCGCATAGTTGAAAAGGGGTGTGGCCATTTCTAAAATCTATGCCCGTTGTTGTAGAATACACCTGGTTCATGCCAAATTTAGGTGTTGGCACTTACACCAAGTTTGTACTTGATATACAGTGGTGGAAATAAGTATTTGATCCCTTGCTGATTTTGTAAGTGTGCCCACTGACAAAGACATGAGCAGCCCATAATTGAAGGGTAGGTTATTGGTAACAGTGAGAGATAGCACATCACAAATTAAATCCGGAAAATCACATTGTGGAAAGTATATGAATTTATTTGCATTCTGCAGAGGGAAATAAGTATTTAATCCCTCTGGCAAACAAGACCTAATACTTGGTGGCAAAACCCTTGTTGGCAAGCACAGCGGTCAGACGTCTTCTGTAGTTGATGATGAGGTTTGCACACATGTCAGGAGGAATTTTGGTCCACTCCTCTTTGCAGATCATCTCTAAATCATTAAGAGTTCTGGGCTGTCGCTTGGCAACTCGCAGCTTCAGCTCCCTCCATAAGTTTTCAATGGGATTAAGGTCTGGTGACTGGCTAGGCCACTCCATGACCCTAATGTGCTTCTTCCTGAGCCACTCCTTTGTTGCCTTGGCTGTATGTTTTGGGTCATTGTCGTGCTGGAAGACCCAGCCACGACCCATTTTTAAGGCCCTGGCGGAGGGAAGGAGGTTGTCACTCAGAATTGTACGGTACATGGCCCCATCCATTCTCCCATTGATGCGGTGAAGTAGTCCTGTGCCCTTAGCAGAGAAACACCCCCAAAACATAACATTTCCACCTCCATGCTTGACAGTGGGGACGGTGTTCTTTGGGTCATAGGCAGCATTTCTCTTCCTCCAAACACGGCGAGTTGAGTTCATGCCAAAGAGCTCAATTTTTGTCTCATCTGACCACAGCACCTTCTCCCAATCACTCTCGGCATCATCCAGGTGTTCACTGGCAAACTTCAGACGGGCCGTCACATGTGCCTTCCGGAGCAGGGGGACCTTGCGGGCACTGCAGGATTGCAATCCGTTATGTCGTAATGTGTTACCAATGGTTTTCGTGGTGACAGTGGTCCCAGCTGCCTTGAGATCATTGACAAGTTCCCCCCTTGTAGTTGTAGGCTGATTTCTAACCTTCCTCATGATCAAGGATACCCCACGAGGTGAGATTTTGCGTGGAGCCCCAGATCTTTGTCGATTGACAGTCATTTTGTACTTCTTCCATTTTCTTACTATGGCACCAACAGTTGTCTCCTTCTCGCCCAGCGTCTTACTGATGGTTTTGTAGCCCATTCCAGCCTTGTGCAGGTGTATGATCTTGTCCCTGACATCCTTAGACAGCTCCTTGCTCTTGGCCATTTTGTAGAGGTTAGAGTCTGACTGATTCACTGAGTCTGTGGACAGGTGTCTTTCATACAGGTGACCATTGCCGACAGCTGTCTGTCATGCAGGTAACGAGTTGATTTGGAGCATCTACCTGGTCTGTAGGTGCCAGATCTCTTACTGGTTGGTGGGGGATCAAATACTTATTTCCCTCTGCAGAATGCAAATAAATTCATATACTTTCCACAATGTGATTTTCCGGATTTAATTTGTGATGTGCTATCTCTCACTGTTACCAATAACCTACCCTTCAATTATGGGCTGCTCATGTCTTTGTCAGTGGGCACACTTACAAAATCAGCAAGGGATCAAATACTTATTTCCACCACTGTAACTGTATTTTAAAAACTTTGTACCACAGCATTAACATGTAGACTCTAGCAGGCACTGCAGGATCTAGTTTACTATTAAGGGGGAATAAAAAGAGAGAGAGAGGGAAAAGCAAGCAGGACCTAGTTTATAATTAAGGGGGGAATAAAAAGAGAGAGAGAGAAAAGCAAGCATTATTAACTAGTTGCCATAGTGTACAACCCTTTCCCCATAGTTTTAAACTGAAATTTTCTCTAGAAATAGGCATTTTTCCCATAGTTTTAAACTGAAACCTTTTCTAGAGGTAGAAACTTAACAGCCAAAAACTCTTGTTCCAAAAGGCAGTTACAGTATATTCTGTTCTTTGGCTGCTGAAGAGGTAGCACATCCAGCGACCTCAATTAGGTGTTAACTAAGGTGTGGGGAAGTAGAATATTTGCATATGTTGCTGAGTTAGCTTCAAAGAGCCTGTTTTAAAAAGGCCCCTTAGATTCAAAACTATATAAAGAGGAAAGGTCCCACTGAACTTTCTTTCTGAGAAATTCTGAGCGAAGAGGACATTTCTCTGGTAAGTGAACACTATTTTGCTTTGTGCTTTGGGAACTTAAAGATTGAGGTTTAAAAGAGGAATTGTAGGTTAGTGATAGGCAGAATAAAAATATAAAAAGCAAATTTTATCAACTAATCTCCATAGTCTTTTCCCCTTAGTTTTAAAAACTTTGTACCACAGCTTAACAGACTCTAGCAGGCACTGCAGGATCTAGTTTAGTATTAAGGGGGAATAAAAAGAGAGAGCGAGGGAAAAGCAAGCAGGACCTAGTTTATAATTAAGGGGGGAATAAAGAGATAAAGAAAGAGAGAGAGAGAGAGAAAAGCAAGCATTATTAACTAGTTGCCATAGCGTACAACCCTTTTCCCATAGTTTTAAACTGAAAACTTTTCTAGAGGTAGAAACTTAACAGCCAAAAACTCTTGTTCTAAAAGGCAGTTATTTTCTGTTCTTTGGCTGCTGAAGAGGTAGCACATCCAGCGACCTCAATTAGGTGTTAACTAAGGTGTGGGGAAGTAGAATATTTGCATATGTTGCTGAGTTAGCTTCAAAGAGCCTGTTTTAAAAAGGCCCCTTAGATTCAAAACTATATAAAGAGGAAAGGTCCCACCAAAATTTCTTTCTGAGATTGAAAATTCCACAGGAAACAAAACACTTCTTGGAATCACTGTGGAATGAAATTCCACATGTAAAGGGAAGGGAAAGGGAAATGGGACTTGATATACCGCTTTTCTGAGGTTTTTGCAACTACATTCGAAGCGGTTTACATATATTCAGGTACTTATTTTGTACCAGGGCAATGGAGGGTTAAGTTACTTGCCCAGAGTCACAAGGAGTTGCAGTGGGAATCGAACTCAGTTCCCCAGGATCAAAGTCCACTGCACTATCCACTAGGCTACTTCTCCAAAAGGATAGTGATAGGAGTGTACTATCATCCGCCTGATCAGGATGAACAGATGGATGCAGAAATGTTAAAGGAAATTAGGGATGCAAACAAACTGGGCAACACAATAACGGGTGATTTCAATCACCCTAATATTGACTGGGTAAATGTAACATCAGGACACGGGCGGGAGCAGCTGGTACAGGAGCCGATGAGAGAAGGAAAAATTCTTGACCTAGTCCTTAGTGGAGCACATAATCTGGTGCGGGAGGTAATGGTGATAACAGTGATCATAATATGATCAGATTTGATGTTAGATTTGAAGTAAGTACACATAGGAAATCAAATACGTTAGCGTTTAACTTTAAAAAAGGAGACTATGATAAAATGAGAAGAACGATGAAAAAAAAAAATCTTAGAGGAGCGGCTGCGAGGGTCAAAAATTTACATCAGGTTTGGATGCTGTTCAAAAACACCATCCTGGAAGCCCAGGACAAATATATTCCGCGTATTAAAAAAGGAGGACGGAAGACCAAACGACAGCCAGCATGGTTAAAAAGTGAGGTGAAGGAAGCTATTAGAGCTAAAAGAAAATCTTTCAGAAAATGGAAGAAGGAACCAACTGAAAATAATAAGAAACAGCATAAGGAATGTCAAGTCAAATGCAAAGTGCTGATAGACTAAGAGGGACTTCGAAAAAAAGACTGCGTTGGAGGCAAAAACATAGTAGAATTGTTTTAGGTATATTAAAGCCAGGAAGCCAGCAAAAGAATCGGTTGGACTGCTAGATGACCGAGGAGTAAAAGGGGCGATCAGGGAAGACAAAGCTGTAGCGGAGAGATTAAGTGAATTCTTTGCTTCGGTTTTCACCGAAGACTTGGGTGGGATACCGGTGCCAGAAATGGTATTCGAAGCTGAGTCCGAGAAACTTAATGAATTCTCTGTAAACCTGGAGGATGTAATGGGGCAGTTCTACAAACTGAAGAGTAGCAAATCTCCTGGACCGGATGCGTGGGCGTCCTCTTTGGCGTCGTCACGAGCAACTGATTTGCCGAATGCTCAACAACCTTTAGTAGCTGAATATATGACCCCTGAAGATGCTCTATGGAGTGAAACACATGCGTGTAGGGTCTTGGAGCAGATATGGGTAATCGCTACAATAAGAAGAAACCAGTATGAAGTTAGTCACCATTAGTTGAAGTGGTGAGAATAGTCATGTGATCCTCGGGTCATTTATGGATTATGAAGATTTGTTGAAGTTCTTGAATACTGAAGACAATTAGATGGACACGAGTGGTTTTATTGCTCTGACTTATGAGAGCATTAAACAACAGAACAATGCAGATTCCAAGTTGAAGAGAATTATTTCCTGGGAAACAGACGGTTTCTTTAAGAGGAGAAATTAATGAACTTTATTTTTTGGATAAAATTTTTGAGGAACATGAGAGTGAGATTGTAAATGCTGAGAACAGTCATGTGATCCTCGAGTCATTTGTGGATGATGATGATTTGTTAAAGTCCTTAAATATTGAAGACAAGTAGATGGAAAGGAGCGGTTTCATTACTATGAGTTATGAAAGCACTAAACAATAGAGTAATGTGGATTACACGTTGAAGTAAACTATTCCTTGAGAAACAAACTGTTCCTTTAAGAGAAGAAATCACTGAACTTTAGTAATCTTTGGAAATGACTTCTGAGGAACATGAAAGTGATATTTGTACTAGTAATTTTAATATTTGTATTAGCATAAGAAGTGAGTCTGTTGGTAGGTGTGAGTGAGAGTAAGAGTGAGTTGTGATTGCTGGTTTGTGTGTAAAGTTTTAAAATATGTAAACAGCAATGATATTGATTAATGAGTTAAGCATTTAATAAAGATTGATAATTAATAGACAACAGCTGTTGGAGAAACTGTATGTTATACAGACTACAACCAATTATTGAGTGTATACCTAGAATCAGTGGCGTACCAAGGGGGGGGGCGGTGGGGGCGGTCCACCCCGGGTGCATGCCGCTGGGGGGGGGGTGCCGCGCGCCTGTCGGCTCTTCGTTTTCATGCTCCCTTTGCCCCAGAACAGGTTACTTCCTGTTCCGGGGCAGAGGGAGCATGAAAACGACGAGCCGGCAGGCGCGCGGCACCCCCCCCCCCCCCCCCAGCGGCGTGCACCCAGGGTGGACCACCCCTACCGCCCCCCCCCTTGGTACGCCACTGATTCTAAGGGGTTCTTTCACTGGGGGGGGGCGTTGCGCTGTACCGGGGGGGGCGTTGCACCCGTGGGGTGGGGCGCATCGGCGATCCGCCCCGGATGTCAGCCCCCCTAGGAATGCCACTGCCTAGAATAGAACACATCCCAGAGTACTGATAGAACTGAAAAATGAACTTGCGGAGCTATTGTTAGTAGTATGTAATTTATCCTTAAAATCGAGCATGGTACCGGAAGATTGGAGGGATAAAGAACAAAATTACAGAGCATATTCACAAGTATGGATTAATGAGACAAAGTCAACATGGATTTAGTGAAGGGAAATCTTGCCTCACCAATCTACAACATTTCTTTGAAGGGGTAAACAAACATGTGGATAAAGGTGAGCCAGTTGATATTGTGTATTTGGATTTTCAGAAGGAGTTTGACAAAGTACCTCATGAAAAACTCCAGAGAGTCATGGGATAGGAGGTAGTGTCCTATTGTGGATTAAAAACTGGTTATCTTTTTTGAGATGTGGCGACCAGAATTGAACACAATATTCGAGGTGCAGTCGCACCATGGAGCAATACAAAGGCATTATAACGTCCTCATTTTTGTTTTTTTTTCCAGTCAACTGCTCAATGACTTCTAGATGTCAATTATTTTTAGTTATTCTTGGGCCAAATTTCATCCAGTGACCTAGAGCAGTGCTTCTCTACCCAGTCCTTGAGTTACACCCAGTTAGTCAGATTTTCTGGATATCCAAAGTGAATATGCATGACAGAGTTTTACATACTGAGGAGACAGTGCAGGAAATTCTCTCTCATGCATATTCACTGTGGATATCTTGAAAACCTTACTGGCTGGGTATGCCCTGAGAACCGAGTTGAGATGCACTGACCTAGGGGGAAAATAATTTATCTTCTGTCAACCTACCAATGATCCAGTGCCCCAGGAATGGATAATATAAAACATTTTAAATTTTACACAGTGCCATTTCCTATTTATTTTTATGTAAAACACATAGCAGCACTATCCAGCATAGAAGACCAACTATATTAGTTAACAGAAATTCTGGCTAACATGACCTCTTGCTTTGAGAAGGGATCTTTATGGTATAACACTTAAAATGGGCTGCCATTAACTGAAATCATGTGACCATGTAATCAAATTAGTCATTTTATATGATCAGCTATTTCTACCACACCCCCTAGCATTGTGCATTTAATTCCATGCTAAAATGAGACATTTCATGAAAGAAGACACCTTGAGGTGTACTTTAGGAAAATCTTATCTTATTTCTTGAGTGGTTTAAAAGTACTGAGATGGTTCCATGAGTGCTGCAGACTACTTTTGCAGGCCTTGGCTCCCAAAACAGAAACCAGCACTAAGCAAAGGAGCAGCTCAAGTGTAAGAAGGTTTCGCTATCAATGCAGAGTAAGCTATAAATGCTCACCAGATAATAGGCAACAAAACTCTACTCCAAATGAGCATTATATATAAATACCATAACGATTGTTAGTCTATTTCTGTCCGCTAGTCAATAAGGCTATTGAACCTACTTAAAGTTGTTTTTAGCCATTGGCTGTTATGCACCATGCATAATATTGGGCTTACAAGCTTCAAAAATGGCTTCCAATTAATACAGTATGTGATCCTTTTATGAAGCTGTGGTAGAAAGCAGCCTTAGTGCACACATGCAGATTTTTCCCATATGCTAAAGACATTATTTTCCACAGCCGGAAAATGACCAATTTTCCATTTTCCCTATTAATGACCATGCGCCAATGTTAAAAAATGCAAAACTCTAAAGACTGCTTCCCAATTCTACAGAATGTGAAGATAAAGCAACACTGCTCAATAATAGACAAAGCATGGTGGAGAAAAAAACCTCAGTAATCTTGCTACATTCCAAGCTCATTCAAACTTCTGGAAATACTACAAGCAAGCCAGCACATCATAGGTCAAAAATATTAACAAAAATGTCAGTGTTCCTTAAATCTATCACAGTCTCCAGCAGAGACATGTTTGCTAAATCATGAATTAATGAGTGTGACTGTTGGGCAGACTAGATGGACTATTCTGGTCTTTATCTGTCATCATTTACTATGTGACATTTCTAATGCAGTCAGTTCCTTTACAGCCCAGATCAATAGCACTTAGTTGATAAATCTTTTAGGTCAGTGCTTCTCAAGTCAGTCCTTGAGGCACACCTAGTTCAGATTTTCAGGATATCCACAATGAATATGCATGACAGATTTGCATGCATTGCCTCCTTAGTATGTATATCTATCTCATGGATATTCATTGTGGATATCCTGAAAACCTGATGGGACTAGGTGTGCCTCAAAGACTGCCTTGAGAAGCACTGCCCTAGGTGGAACTGTGTCAAAGGCCTTGCTGAAATTCATGCACGTCACATCTAGCAGTCTTTTCCAATCTGACTCTGATCACCCTGTGAAAGAAATTGATCAGATTCTGATCTACCTCTGATTTTAAAAAAAACACACACACATGCTGTTGCAAAAAAAGTATTGCTACTAATCCATAGAACTGTGTACAAATACTTTGGCTTGCTAAACTTATCTTTCCATATTAAATGTTTAGCTTTTTGCACTAGGTTAATGATTAGCTTCTTCACCCTGGAACTGAAACTAATAAATAGAAAATAAAATGCTATAAGGAACCGGCCTTTTTTTTTTTTTTTTGTAATAAGGGACAAAACTATATTTCAACATATTTCCATTAGAATAATTGGTCAGCACAAGACAGAATTTCTGCAACTACACAAATTTTCACTGAGTCATTGATTCTTCTTGCCGAGTCTACAGTAGGGAATTGATGGAACTGGAATGTTATTACAAAATGCAACTGAGGAAAATGATGCCAGATTACTTCCAAAATAGAAAAGCACTTTATGGCTGGGCAAAGTTTTAGCTATCTAATCCATTTTGATTTGCGTGGAAATGCTCTATTTTATTCCATCCTCTTCTCATATAGGGATCCCTCTGTGTATATCCCATGTCTTTTTGAATTCCATCACCTCTTTCATTCCCACCACCCTCCATCGAAGAAGAGCATTCCAGGCATCCACCATCTTCTCTGTGGTTTTCCTGCTTGCACTTTTATTTCATGCCTGCTAATTCTACATTCTCTCCATTTTTGGAAAAGGTTTGTTTGTTCATTAATATCTTACAAGTATTTAAATGTCTGTATCATATCTTCCGTGTCCCTCCCCTCCTCCAGGATTTACATATTCAAGTCTTCAAAAGCCTCTGTCTTCTCATATATTTTGTGGCATAGATCCCTATAGCATTTTCTCCAAGTGAGAAAATGATAAACTGCATTATTAAAATAACTTTTTATCACCATCTGATTTGGACATGAACCCCAAGACCCTCACATCTGAAGTTTTTGGAAATTCGAGCCCTCAGTTCCCAAGACAAAAACAAATGCCATAAGCTGTTGTACAGAGGTAACTCAAGTGGTAGAGACTGGAGAAAAAGACTTTGCAAGCCTGGTATGATTCTGATCACACTGAAGTTGAAAAGTAATCACATCAAAGGAGATATATCCACAGGACACTCTTATAATAGCAAATGCATAACTGCATGTCTTGCCATGCTAATGTATTTCTAATTTTTAAGTTATGCAATGATGTAGTGCCTGGGCACTTATTTATTTACTGTTTCCATTATACATCAAAGCATCTAAACTTTTATACATAAATATAGAAAATCATTAAAAGAAATAAATTTAACTACCAAACTTATGTCTCTCCCTATATATATTTTCCATAAATAAGAACAGCGGTCAAATGCAGAATCCATAGGAAGATGGAATTAAAGGAAATAAAAGTTTTTTAAAAAGGGCGGGAAAAAAACCCTTGTACACTTTAACAGGCCCTAAAGAGAAACTAAGCAGCAGTCTGGTCCTTGGTGGAAAGAACCCCTTTACTCTGAAGAAATAGCTGCAGTAGTGAAGGCTCAAAGAAAACATGACATATTTTAATAAGAAACATAACATTTACATGGAAATCTCAGTTGACAGGTAGTTCCCATAGACAAAGACATGAACAAAAATTTCCTCTGTTTAAGTTGTGACCATCTAGAGACATCTGGGAAAACAGACACTTTCTCCCATGAAAATAATACTTGTTTTAAAACAGAGTCTCAAAACTGTTTCCTTGACATCGAGAAGAACAAATGACGCCAATACAGTGCATAGGCACTTCTGCTGTTCGTCCTTGTTTATCCTCTGCTCCCTGAAACCTCCAACACCTCTCCTGCTTTGGCATTGTAGGGTCTTGTCTATTGTGTGGAAGAATCATCAGAATAGCTTAACGCTTCATTGCCTTGCATACAAATTTAGGGGCCCTTTTACTACAGGGCATTAATCACTTAAACTCATGGTTAGCATGTGGTAAAAGGCTACTGCACAAACATGTTAAGGAGTTGTGCGGTAGTTTGTTACTGTATTTTTCTGAATTCTTCTCAGAGGGGGCGTGGTATGGTAGCATTAGCTAGCTAGCGCATTGTACGTAGCATGCGCTAACTGGCTAATTCAGAGGTACCATGTGAGCACTTCATGCCTCCTAAATAGATGGTGGTAAGTGTTCTCACATTAATATCCTGCAGATACCACACACTAATGGTTAAATTAACACATCCTGCAATAAAAAATAGAGGGAACACCCCCACACACACATTAAATCTAGGCTTAGTGCATAATAAAAGCCTGCATCACAACCCATTAAGCCCAAATTTTAGTGCCTTTTGTTAAAAGGGCCTCTCAGATTGTAAGCCCTACATGGATGAGAAAAATACTCAGAGGCATATTTTCAAAGCACTTAGACTTACAAAGTTCCATAGTAATCTATGGAACTTTAAATGCTTTGAAAACATACCTCATAGTAACCTATGGAACTTTGTAAGTCTAAGTGCCTTGTAAATGAGCTCCGTAATGTATCTGAATGCAAAACACCTTGTCACTTCCAGATGAACTGTCAGAAGTGATGTCAAAAGAAACCAAGTTGGTTTTACTACCTCTGTGTGGATCATCCCACATCCATGGATATACATTCCCCTCAGCTATAATCATTCTTGTTTCTGGTAAATTTCTAAATTTTATGTTATCAGAATTCATCTTAAAATCTGTCCATCCTTATTTTGTAGAGAAACATAATGCAGTTCATAATTTCCATCTTATGATTAATCTTTTTAGCAGTCTCAATCCTGATTCTTGTCCACAAAATTCACTACTCAGGTCTTCCACTATGTTTATCTTTGATGTTTATGTTTCTTGATATACCACCTGTCTATGGTATAACCAAAATAGGATAACATATTATATCCATATTATCCAACCAAGGCCTCAATCCATACATCTACGCAGATGATGTCACGATCTATATCCCATTCAAACATGATCTAAAAGAAATCACTAATGAAATCAATCACAGCCTCCAAATCATGAACTCATGGGCGGATGCATTTCAATTAAAACTTAACGCAGAAAAACTACAATGTCTCATCCTCTCATCACAACATAACACGAGCAAACCCACCACTATAAACACCCCAAACTATACTCTTCCTGTTTCAGATAGCCTGTAAATACTTGGAGTTACTATTGACCAAAATCTCACACTAGAAAGCCCATGTGAAAAATAAAACAAAGAAAATGTTCCAATCAATGTGGAAACTCAAAAGAGTAAAACCTTTCTTCCCAAGGGAAATATTTTGCAGCTTGGTACAATCAATGGTGCTAAGTTACCTAGACTACTGCAATGCACTCTATGCCAGATGTCAAGAACAAATCATCAAGAAGCTCCAAACAGCCCAAAACACTGCAGCCAGACTCATATTTGGTAAAACAATATACAAAAGTGCCAAACCCCTAAGAGAAAAACTACACTGGCTCCCACTTAAAGAACGCATTACGTTCAAAATCTGCACTCTGGTTCATAAAATCATTTACGGTGAGGCCCCGATCTATATGTCAGACCTAATAGACTTGCCACCCAGGAACACTAAAAGATCAGCAAGCACATTCCTGAACCTCCATTACCCCAGCTGCAAAGGACTAAAATACAAATCAACATATGCATCCAGCCTTTCCTATATAAGCACGCAGCTATGGAAAGCACTACCACTCGCCGTGAAACAAATGCGCGACCTTACTAACTTTCAGAAATCATTGAAGACCTGCCTGTTCAATAAGGCATACTGCAACGATCCATCCTAATTACCAGACAATGACATTTCAAGCCTGAACTGAATAAAACCTAACTCGCTATACTCAACTACCAAAGCCTACTCTACCACGAATGAACTCTAACGCAATACCACTTTATCTCTTATTCCGAATATGAACTCTTTATACTTGACTGCTTAAACTACTATGTCAATCGTGATCTTTAATGTAATACCACTTGTATCTCTCACTCCGGAATGGCGATCGCCACATTGAGCCTGCAAATAGGTGGGGAAATGTGGGATACAAATGCAACAAATAAATAAATAAATATACAAACACAGAAGGTATTTTCCCTGTCCCTAGTGGGCTCCCAATCTAAGTTTTGCATCTGGGGCAATGGAGGGTTAAAATGAGTTGTCCAAGGATAAGCAGCCACAGTGGGGAATCAAACCTGGTTTCCCTGGTTCTTAACCCACTGACAAACCATTAGGCTACTCTTCAACTCCACTATTCCTCTCTTAAGCTCCTTATTCCTCCTCTCAAGAGCCCAAGTCTTCTAAACACAACTGGTCTCATGTTTCAGAATGCCCTTCCGCTCTACCTACAACTATTGACACCATTGCAGATGTTTGAAATAGGGCTAAAAACATACCATTTTCAGAATACATTCAAATCATATGCACTCCATATAAGAGGCTTGGGGTGGGAGGCTTAGACTCCCCAATGCGACCTCCACCTCCTGTCCTGAGCTGCCGGTAGCTTTCCTCTCTCACTGCTGGCAGCTTTCCTCCCTCCCTCCCTCCCGCTCTCTCAATTGCTGCTGGCAAGGGCACTGAAGTGATTCAAAGGAGCTGCCTAGATGCCTCCATCTTCCCTGTGATGTGTCCTGCCCACTCAGACTAGGAAATTACATCAGAGAAGGCAGACAACATCACAGGAAAAATGCAAGCACCCAGGCAGCTGCTTTCAAATGCGGCAGTGCACCTGCTGGAAGCAATTGAGGCAGGTTAGCAAGCATCTTCAGACTGCAAGGAGCAAGAGGGAGGGAGAGAAGCTGGAACTTCAGGAGAGGGGGAGAAACGCTGGAACTGAAAGGTGAGAGGGAGGGAGAACTAAGTGTGCACGCAATGCACATATCGTACCCTGTATTAGAATAGAGCAGAGGTTCTCAACCTAGTCCTTGGGACAAACCAAGTCAGTTAGGTTATCAGAATGCCTACAATGAATAAAATTTGTATGTACATAAGTACATAATTATTGCCATCCTGGGACAGACCGAAGGTCCATCAAGCCCAGTATCCTGTTTCCAACAGTGGCCAATTCAGGTCACAAATACCTGGCAAGATCCCAGTACAATACATTTTATGCTGCTTATTCCAGAAATAAGCAGTGGATTTTCCCAAGTCCATTTTAATAATGGCATATGGACTTTTCTTTTAGGAAGTTATCCAAATCTTTTTAAACACCACTAAACTAACTGCTTTTACCACATTGTCTGGCAATGAATTCCAGAGTTTAATTACAAGTTAAGTGAAGAAATATTTTCTCTGATTCGTTTTAAATTTACTACTTTGCAGATCCATTGCATGCCCCCTAGTCCTAGTATTTCTGGAAAGAATAAACAAGCAATTCACGTCATTTTATAGACCTCTATCATATCTCCCCTCAGCCATCTTTTCTCCAAGCTGAACAGCCCAAGCCATTTCAGCCTTTCCTAATAAGGAAGTGTAGAATCATGAGCACAGGTCAGCACCCCAGCACAGGTCAAAAAGGGCAAAGGCTAACAAGCTGGTGTGACTCTGGAATCTATAAGAGATTGAGAAGCCTGTAATTTATAAAAGAACATGAGCCTGTGAAAACTCAGGAATTTATGATCTATTATACCCTTACGGGCAAGCTGGTGTGGGAAAGGTGCAATTATGGATGGACAGAACAATGTGATTTAGCAACTTAAGGGAAAATAAATGGTGAGAACAGCTAACAGAATGATCTCTGAGAAAGATAAGTGCTGAAGTAATGTGAAGCATTCCTTAACACAAAAGGTATAAAAACAGCTGTACCAGAGCAGTACATTGGAACAGATAGTCACAGATTACATTTCTATGTAACAGTGCTGCTTTCCCATATGAGAAAATACTGATTTGTATCTGTATCTTGGTAAGTAATTAAAGAATTGCTTTTCTCATACGCGTGGCCTTCCTGGTCTTTTATCTCTCTAAATTGCAGGTGGCTGGAGAGTACTAATTTGGGAAGGTGGTAAAAAGACTAGTAAGTTAAAACATTGGTATCCCCCGATATCGATAGGAGGGATATTTGACTCCCCTGAGAGGTCAAGGTACATATATATATAAACAATAAAGACCATAAAAAATTTAAAAAAAAAATAGGAAAAAGACAATAAAAAGTGGATTCAAGTTTTATACTTGGATAGAGTTGGATAGAACCTCTATCTGGGCCGATGGACGAGGTCATCCGACTAGCTGACTACGTGACAAGTAAAAATAGTCTTCAGTTTTCAAGCTGCAGGACTTCTGGAATCCTGTTAGTTCATGGTAGGACGAAGAGTGGTAAGTAGAACATTTATTTTTATTATATTTTGTTCACAGTATTGAGTGTAAGAGGGCCATGTCTTGTGAGATAGTAATTAAATACTTTCCACTAGAAAAAAAAGATTTTATTAAGACCCGTACTAAAGTGCATAAATGGAACCATAAACAAACTGATTTTTGTTGGCCAGTGCACGGATATTTTGATTGATTATGTACTTATAGAAAGTTTTCTTTACTCAGCGCGTGGTTAGACTCTGGAACTCATTGCCAGAGAAGGTAGTGACGGCAGCTGGCCTTGCTGAGTTTAAAGGGGGTCTGGACAGATTCCTGAAGGAAAAGTCCATTGATCCTTAAATTTTGGGGTTTTGCCAGGTTCTTGGGGCCTGGATTGGCCGCTGTTGGAGACGGAGTGCTGGGCTTGATGGACCTTTGGTCTTTTCCCAGCGTGGCAGGGCTTATGTACTTATGATCCGCCTACTTTAAAAGCATTAATTGATTATAATGAAAAACATAAGAAGGGCAAATCTCTTGTCAAACACCACCAAGATCAAAATTGTTCTCATCTTGACGAGGGCGAAAAAGACCACAATTTTGTTTTTTATATGAATGGCAGAGATGGACCTAGTCCGTCCCACCACCATAATATTCAGTGCTGGCAATGTAACAACTTTGGACATTTTGCCTCTGAATGCAGAGATACATGGGTTTTGGTCAGTAAATTCCCACCTCCTCCACCTGAAGCTAAGGCTTCGCCAGAGCCTCCACCATATGAGAGCCCACCTAAAGGTAATTTTCGTAGGAAACAGAGAGGCTTTGGTTTCTCTGGCCATGGCAGAGCTGGACAACCTAGTTCAGTGATGGCGAACCTAAGGCACGCATGCCAGAGAGGGCATGCAGAGCCCTCTCTGTTGGCATGCGCGCCGTCGCCTCAGCCAGTTCCAGCCCCCCCCCCCCACCCCACCCTTCGAGCACCAGGGCTCCCCTCCGAAATTTTAAATCATACCTGGTTGGGGTTAAGGCGGCGTCGGCAGCAGCAGCAGCAGTACTGAAAAGCGTGCTGACTCGGCGCACCTTCAGCCTTCCCTTCTGTCTCTCAAGCTCTTGTCCCGCCCTTATTTCCTGTTTCCGCAAGGGCGGGACCACAGAGCTTGAGAGACAGAAGGGAAGGCTGAAGGCGCGCCGAGTCAGCACGCTTTTCACTGCTGCTGCTGTCGCCGATGCCGCCTTAACCCCGACTAGGTATGACTTTTAAATTTCGGAGGGGGGCCCTGGTACTCGGAAGGAGGGAGGGCGGGCTGCTCAGGAAAAGCTTTTGTCTTTGACTCCATTGGAACTGGGAGGGAGAGGGGAGGGGGATCTTGGCCCTGGAACTGGGAGGGAGAGGGGACCCTGTGGAACTCAGAGGGAGGGGGGATCCTGTTGAACTGGGAGGGAGGGGGACCCTGGAACTTGGGGGGAGGTGGAGGGGGGACAAGGGGGAAGGGAGAGAGGGAAGGGGGAGGGAGGAGGGGGAATGGCACTTTGCGATAAATAATTAGATTTTGGGTTGCTGTT
Source organism: Microcaecilia unicolor (assembly GCF_901765095.1). Classification (NCBI taxonomy): domain Eukaryota; kingdom Metazoa; phylum Chordata; class Amphibia; order Gymnophiona; family Siphonopidae; genus Microcaecilia; species Microcaecilia unicolor. The sequence goes on along the minus strand of NC_044034.1, from coordinate 183,770,823 downwards.
TGGGCACTCGGTCTCTGAAAGGTTCGCCATCACTGACCTAGTTCATCTTGCCAACCCAATATTCAATGTTGGCAATGCAATAATATTGGTCATTATGTTTCGGAGTGTAGAAGCAGCTCCCAGACACGAGGGAGTTCCCATAATAATTATTTTCAGCCCCATACAGTTTAGTTTTGCCCAATGCCCCTATGAAATTACTAAAAAGAATTAAAGTTATCCCATGAACATGTTACCAAAATGGATTTGTTAAAATTCATTTCTATGGATAAGAAGTCATAGTTCTTTTATTGTCTGCCCTACTGTGCCCCGTAAATTTACTAGGCAGAGATTTATTGACACAATTTAACTTTTAAATTCATTTTGACATCCCAAAGCCAACACAGAATAACTCTTTGATGTTTGTTGTAATAAATCTTGCTAAATATATTTTTATGTAGCTTGACTTCTGTTCAAATCTTCTTCTTTTTCTGTTCGATTTCATGGCTCTAAAGCACTGTGACTGGGGATGTGTTTGATTTTCATTGTGGGGCAGCTCCTTTTTTTATAAACACATTTTTTTCTTTTCCTGCTTAGAGGGAATATTTCTGAGATTATAGATGAATTGTTTCTTTTGTCTGGGATGAATGGTTTGTGTCTCTGTCACTCAACAGCGCATGGTTGGGGTTAAGGTATCTTGCAAGGATACCTCACAAACAGGGAAGATAGGGTTTCTGGATAGTGAGGTTGCACAACAGACCGTGGTAGGCCAGGTGCCCTTAAATACAACCAAAGTTCAGACAAAAGATGGCAAATCATTAGTGTTGAGTACTAAACATCATGCAAATAGGAACAACAAACATACTCTGAAATTTCTATATGCAAATGCTAGGAGTCTAAGAAATAAGATTGGAGAGCTGGAATATATTGCACTAAATGAAAAATTGGATATAATAGGCATAACTGAGACCTGGTGGAAGGAGGATAACCAGTGGGACACTGTCATACCGGGGTACAAAGTATATTGTAGTGATAGGGTGGACCGGACTGGTGAAGGGGTAGCATTGTATATTAACGAGAGCCTTGACTCAGATAGATTACAAATTCAGCAGGACACAAATCACACCTTTGAATCATTGTGGGTTGAAATTCCATGTATAAAAGGGCAAAGGACGGTGATAGGAGTGTACTACCGTCCGCCTCGCCAGGATGAGCAGGTAGACGCAGAAATGATAAAAGAAATCAGAGACGCAAACAAAATGGGCAATGTGATAATAATGGGAGACTTCAATTATCCAAATATAGTCTGGGTAAATGTAACATTGGGACACGCTAGAGAGGTACAATTCCTTGATGAAATCAAGGACAGCTTTATGGAGCAGCTGGTGCAGGAGCCGACGAGAGAAGGAAAAATTCTAGACTTGGTCCTTAGTGGAGCACATGATCTGGTGAGGGACATTATGGTACTGGGGCCGCTTGATAACAGTGATCATAATATGATCAGTTTTGATATCAACCTTGAAGTAACTATACACAGGAAGTCAAATACGTTAGCGTTTAACTTTAAAAAAGGAGACTATGATAAAATGAGAAGAATGGTTAAAAAAAAACTTAGGGGGGCAACTGAGAGGGTAAAAACTGTACAACAGGCATGGACGCTGTTCAAAAATACCATCCTGGAGGCCCAGGCCAAACATATTCTGCGAATTAGAAAAGCAAGACGGAAGTCCAAAAGACAGCTGGCGTGGATGAAAAGTGAGGTGAAGGAAGCTATTAGGGCTAAAAGAAACGCCTTCAGAACATGGAAGAAGGAACCGTCTGAAAATAACAAGAAGCAGCATAAGGAGTGTCAAAGCAAATGCAAGGCGCAGATAAAGAAGGCCAAGAGGGATTACGAAAAAAAGATAGCATTAGAGGCAAAAAAAAACAGAGCAAAATTTTTTTGCAGTATATTAAAAGCAGGAAGCCGGCAAAAGAATCGGTTGGGCCGCTGGATGACCGAGGGGTAAAAGGGGCAATCATGGAAGATAAAGACATAGCGGAGAGATTGAATTCTTTGCTTCGGTCTTCACCAAGGAAGATTTTGGTGGGATACCGGTGTCGGAAATGGTATTTCAAGCGGACGAGTCAGAGAAACTTACTGGCTTCACGGTAAACCTGGAAGATGTAATGGGGCAAGTTCAGCAAACTGAAGAGTAGCAAATCTCCTGGACCGGATGGTATTCATCCTAGAATACTGATAGAACTGAAAAATGAGCTTGCGGAGCTACTGTTAGTGATATGCAATTTATCCTTAAAATTGAGCGTGGTACCGGAAGATTGGAGGGTGGCCAATGTAACGCTCATTTTTAAAAAAGGTTCCAGGAGAGATCCAGGAAATTATAGACCAGTGAGTCTGACGTTGGTGCCGGGGAAAATGGTAGAGGCTATTATCAAAAACAAAATTACAGAGCACATCTGACGGCATGGATTACTGAGACCAAGTCAGCACGGCTTTTGTGTGGGGAAATCTTGCCTGACCAATTTACTTCAATTCTTTGAAGGAGTAAACAAACATGTGGACAAAGGGGAGCCGGTTGATATTGTGTATCTGGATTTTCAAAAGGCGCTTGACAAGGTACCTCATGAAAGGCTACAAAGGAATTTGGAGGGTCCTGGGATAGGAGGAAATGTCCTATTGTGGATTAAAAACTGGTTGAAGGATAGGAAACAGAGAGTGAGGTTAAATGGGCAGTATTCACAATGGAGAAGGGTAGTTAGTGGTGTTCCTCAGGGGTCTGTGCTAGGACCGCTGCTTTTTAATATATTTATAAATGATTTAGAAATGGGAGTAACTAGTGAGGTAATAAAATTTGCTGATGACACAAAATTATTGAAACTCTTTAACTCGTGACAGGATTGTCTAGTTATCAAGCTGATGGACAGTCTGGTCAATGTTTAGCTCAAGAAATTTCTGGCTGATTTTGATATCCTCCACAATTTGCAATCCGGTTTTCAAGCTCAATATAGCCCAGGGACTGTCCTGGTCACCCTTTTATCTAACTTTCGACGAGAGCTATCTGTCGGACGGAAGATTCTTCTGCTGCAATTTGACATGTCTAGCACTTTCGACATGGTGGATCATTACCTCCTGCTTCACCTACTGGACTCTTTTGGTATAGGAGGGCCAGTTTTGCTTTGGTTCAAGGGTTTCTTGACTTCCAGGTCATACCAAGTCAGGGTGAACTCCAACACTTCTGAACCGTGGAAGGCCTCCTGTGGGGTCCCACAGGGCTCTCCCCCTTTCACCTACCCTATTTAATATTATGATGATGCCTTTAGCCTCAGCACTTGCAAAATTGGGCCTCAACCCTTTCATCTACGCGGACGATATTACAGTCTACATCCCATTTCACTCCACCGTATCTGAAGTTGTCAACCTCATTGATGCCTGTTTCTCCGCCTTAGATCATTGGGCCAGGGTGTTCCGCTTCAAATTAAATAGGGAAAAAACTCATTGTCTCATCCTCTCGTCCACTCACGCCCATGTATCTGACACAATGCTTCCAGTATTGAGCTCCGTCCTCCCGATTGCCAACAGCCTGCGGCTTTTAGGAGTGCATCTGGACTCGCATCTCCAGCTGGCTGATCACGTACATTTGGTCTCCAAAAAAATGTTCCAGGCAATGTGGAGGCTTCGTCGCATCAGATGCCTTCTTACCAGAGACTTGTTCCGTACCCTTGTCCACTGGCTTGTACTATCCCATCTGGATTACTGTAGCAGAATTTATGTGGGTTGCCCGGCCTACTTATTGAAAAAGTTCCAAACGGCTCAGAACACTGCGGCGAGACTCATCCTTAGAGAAAGGCACTTTGCTCACGCTGAACCACTGTGCTTTAAACTTCATTGGCTACCTGTACAGGAGCGCATTGCTTTCAAGATCTGCTCCTTAACTCATAAAATCATCTATGGGGTTGCCCCGGATTACATGCTCCCCTTGATCGACCTTCCGCCAAGAAATGCCAACCCTGCTGCTCGGTCCTATCTCCACCTCCACTTTCCGAATTGTAAGGGTGTCAAGTACAAGACGATCTTCGCCTCGTCCTTCTGCTATTGGAGTCCCAAGCAGTAGAACACACTACCTCGCCATCTTAAAACTCAAGTGGACCATGCCCTTTTCAAGAAGTTGTTAAAGACATACCTCTTTGCCAAGACCTATTCCCCAACTTACTCTGCTGATTGATGCATCCCCTGTCCCTTACCCTGTCTAGCTCACGCTGTTAGATTTTCCTCCCCTATTTGCTTCTTGTATACTTGTCTAAGTTTTAACTTTGTACTTCTATTTAATTCTCTGTAAGCCACATTGCGCCTGCATGAGTGGGAAAATGTGGGATATAAGTAGCCAATAAATAAATAAATTGTGAAAAATTACAGAAGGACCTTACGAGACTGGGAGACTGGGCGGCTAAATGGCAGATGACGTTTAATGTGAGCAAGTGCAAGGTGATGCATGTGGGAAAAAAGAACCCGAATTATAGCTACGTCACGCAAGGTTCCACGTTAGGAGTTACAGACCAAGAAAGGGATCTGGGTGTCGTCGTCGTCGATAATACATTGAAACCTTCTGCTCAGTGTACTGCTGCGGCTAGGAAAGCGAATAGAATGTTGGGTATTATTAGAAAAGATATGGAAAACAGGTGTGAGGATGGTATAATGCCATTGTATCACTCCATGGTGCGACCGCACCTTGAGTATTGTGTTCAATTCTGGTTGCCGCATCTCAAGAAAGATATAGTAGAATTGGAAAAGGTGCAGAGAAGGGCGACTAAAATGATAGCGGGGATGGGACGACTTCCCTATGAAGAAAGACTAAGGAGGCTAGGGCTTTTCAGCTTGGAGGGGAGACATGATAGAGGTATATAAAATAATGAGTGGAGTGGATGTGAAGCGTCTATTTACGCTTTCAAAAAATACTAGGACTAGGGGGCATTGCAATGAAATACAGTGCAGTAAATTTAAAACAAATCGGAGAAAATTGTTCTTCACCCAATGCGTAATTAAACTCTGGAATTCGTTGCCAGAGAACGTGGTGAAGGCGGTCAGCTTAACAGAGTTTAAAAAGGGGTTAGACGGTTTCCTAAAGGAGAAGTCCATAAACCACTACTAAATGGACTTGGGAAAAATCCACAATTCCAGGAATAACATGTATAGAATGTATGTACGTTTGGGAAGCTCACCAGGTGCCCTTGGCCTGGATTGGCCGCTGTTGTGGACAGGATGCTGGGCTCGATGGACCCTTGGTCTTCTCCCAGTGTGGCATTACTTATGTACTTATGTTTACGTAGCAACATTCCTTTGTAAATTACTTTGTCTTCAGTTAAATGATAGTTTGGCTATCTCTTTGTGTGAGCTCTGAAATCCAGCACTACTGATAAGGATTAGATTACCTTTTGTTCTTAGCCAGATGCAGTTACCTGCTGGCCTGGCACTATTTCTGCCTCATCAAGGAACCCCCCCCCCCCCCCCCAAAAAAAAAAAAAAACAGTAAAAGACCAGTTTCCTAAGTTTGACTTACAGTTTTATTTCTTTTGGCTTAAATCTAATCAATGTTTTCTTTTATATATAATTCTATTTCACTGTTTTATTTTGTGTATTCTAGATTACAATTTTGTTTTTTTGCTACGAATTTTACAATTTTATTTTCAGGATATTTAAACTATTAGAACTATTTGGTCTACATTTCATTATAAAAATTTATGGTATTTTTCCCTGCTTCTTTTTATGAAACATGTGCATGTGAAAAATGATATAGCTAGACCAGTGAAATATAAATAAATATTATTTGTAATATACTCTACAGAGACTTTCGTTATTACCTGCAGAAATAAAGAAACTCCATGGATCATTTAAACAGTACTGTTGTACATTTTGTTTCCTTCCTTCTGGAGTAGCTATCTCATATTAATTCATGCATATAAGTACTTCTAGCCCTAGGACACTGTTTTGGTAATTTCTCATGCATACTTGTGAATAACACCATGTTTATTTAAAGGATATGCCCAGTACTGCACTTCAATAACATGATCTAATTTACAACCTTTTATCGTCTCTGTCTTGCTTTTCCCAGGAAAACGTCGGACAGAAGGGGGGAAGGTAGCAAAGCATTGTAAATAGGAGACCTACAGGAGACTTAATCCTGTTAACTACTTATATTCCGTCTCTTAGCAACATCTCTTATCAACATTGTTAATCATTTTTAATGTATTAGTTACAGCTAAAGTGTAATGTTTTCACATTCCGTACAGAATTACAGCCTCCCTTTCTTTACGAATACACTTTTCCTTAAAGATAACTTTTATTTTGAAGATATTTTTGATCCAACTTGATTATGTGAATCTTTGTAAAGGTCAGTCAAGGATACAGCTTTTTGTCTGCCTCATCAGGACTTTTCTTAAAGCTGATTTTTCTTAGATTGGTTTCAAAACTTAATATTCACTTTTGGATTTTGATTTACAAGGATAAATGTTACATTAACTGTGAGGTTTACTGTAAGGTTCCTGCCTGTATTTTTCTATTGTTTCTACATGCTACGTACTTATTTTGCACGTGAGATTCATCAACACAGGATTACAACAGTCCTGCTGAAACATTTTGTTTTGCTAATAATGCAAGGTAAGATTTGTATCCTGTTTTACTTAATGTGTTTAGTTCATTAATATCTGTCTCACTGTACCTCAGGTAGCTGAGATTCTAGAGAAACTGCCTCACAGGAAAAGTAAATCTAGATGAATGTTTAGATTAAGAAGAAGTTAAGATATTTTATGTGCCTTGAAAGAAAATGTTTCATACTGCCCCAGAACAAAGACAGTGTCTTTCTAATTGATTGCCTAGGTTGCCCCTAATGAGCTGTCATGTTAAACTATTTTCCTGTATTCTTTATGACCTTTGTTTAGTTTAAATGGAGAAATTGTGCTCCTAACTACTTGATGCCCTGATCTTCCTTGTTATGCAAGCTATGAATTAGTTTTCTTACTACACATATAGAACTTTATTTTCTCTAATTTCCACTGTTAATAATTGGATACTGATGTAATTTTATTTTTCTCTAATTTGTTTTCTATTACTGACATGTGCCTGTATAATGATTTTAAAGCAGAGGCTTGTTTGTAGCAGACCTGATTACCCAGAAAACCACAATGGTAAAGATTTAATATTATGTTTTGAATTGAATGGAGAAACCTTGTGAAGAAGTTGGAAGCAATTTCCCAATCAGTTTTGGAAAATTTTGTGTAGAAAGTTACAGAAATGTTTAAACAAATGAGAAGGTCTATTTGTAATGAGCTAAAAATAGGCAAGTTGTGTGAACTGTTTAACAGTACATACTGTGAAGTCACATGGAAGGAGTGCAGGCTAGTAGAAGAGCATGTATAGAAAAGATATTGCAAGTTACATAGAAAGAATGAGAAACTTAAATATATATGGAAGTCTTTCAACAGGGATATGTATATGAATTATGATATATTCTTTTAGTTAAGACCAGAATGGCAATTGATTTTATTCTAAATTAACTATAACCAGAATTGCATAAAGTATAAAACCTGAAAACAGCATTGAGCTAATGGCATTTTGTACTGGGCAGACATTAAGTACATTGCTCTGTTTAATTGTTTTTATTCAAAGCCCCCTTATTTACTTTAAAGTTGACATCTTTCAGAAGCATCATGTTATCCTGTTTACAAATATCAGCCTGACCAGCTGGTATAAAAGAAGAATTTCACCCATAAAATGTGGCAAGACCCAATCTATATGGGACTGTATAGTATCAAACAGTGACACCTACAGCTGCATTGCTGGAAGGAGACTTTTAGTTGGACTCATTTGTGTGATTTAAAAGACCTACTCTATTTATTGGGTGAATTGTTAAACTCCAGCATTTAAACTGTTGGTTTGACTTGACGGAATATTACTCATTTTTGTATAATCTTTAATTGTTACATTTTGAGTTATGATGATTTCTTTCTTTGGTTCTCTTCTTCTGACCCTAAGTCCTTTCTGTTTACTAGGTGTAAACTCATATGTTAATTCCTTTATTCAGTTAAAACAATCAGCTTTAATATTACTAAAGCAACTGATTGTTTCATGTTTGATAATGCTTTTGTTCACCTAATAAGATTTTTATTATATTTTACATAAACCTTGAATTGTGCAAAGAATTAAATCTGAGAACACCCTTAAGTTAATGACATGTTGCTAATGAATTGGACAACTATATGGACTATTTAACTTGCTGGAAATCATGAGATGCTCTAAGTGGAAGTTTTCTGGATGCCTGTCCTTGTGAGCCTCCCAACAGTATACAGACTGCTGTTTCACAATAACAGAACCTACACTGACTTATAAATTTCTCTGATGACAAGATTGTCTACTTATCAGATCAACAAAATTTTAAGTGACTTTGAATTACCTGATTTCTACCTGCTTACATTTTAAAACCACACATTATGGACTTTTCCAAAGATTCTATTTTTCTTACTGAATTATCTCCTTACATCACAAGCTGTTTTATGCACTGCTAATGTTAATTACTTATACAATGTTCGCCATGCTATGGAAAACCTTCATATTATCTGGTTTCCACATTGATAATCATTATTGCTGTATTTGTACTTCTTAGTTGCTGTATAACATCCTGTATTAGAAGCTTAGTGCAACAGTTGATTGAAACTGCTTTAAGTAAAAGAGAACCTATAGAACATGCATATGTACTGTATGAAAGACTACGCATTAGCGCAGAAATTGAAAATGTTGAAGATAATGTTTAATTTCTTTGTGATACTTTTAGTTTTGCATTATTATCTTCCTCTAGGATCATTTAGATAGTAAGGTATTGTAAGTAACATAAGGCCCGGGGAAGGTTAAAGAGGGGTAACTTACATCTCACTATAACCACATTCTTTTGTTACCTATAGCCCAATACCTGTAAAAAGGGTTTGACATTGTGACTCACACCTACAATCACCTTACCTGAATTCACAGGCACCTATGAGGGGCTTTCCATTAAATGGAAAAATGAAAGATCACCCATTAGTGCTCATGAGGTCATATGGCAACGACGGGTAAGATAGGACAGCCTGCAACCTAAGACAGCCTATGGGCGGGACACTAACAGAACCTTGAGGGAACCTGATACAAAGGTTCAAAGTATGTGAAGTCCTTCTCAAGGCCTTCAAGGGGGGAGATGTAGAATCATGAGCACAGGTCAGCACCCCAGCACAGGTCAAAAAGGGCAGAGGCTAACAAGCCGGTGCGACTCTGGAATCTATCAGAGATTGAGAAGCCTGTAATTTATTAAAGAACATGAGCCTGTGAAAACTCAGGAATTGATGATCTATTATGATACCCTTACGGGCAAGCTGGCATGGGAAAGGTGCAATTATGGATGGACAGAAGAATGTGATTTAACAAATTAAGGGAAAACAGAATGTGATTTAGCAACTTAAGGGAAAATAGATGGTAAGTAATGTGAAGCATTGCTTAACACAAAAGGTATAAAAACAGCAGTACCAGAGCAGTACGTTGGAAGAGACAGTCACAGATTACATTTCTATGTAACAGTGCTGCTTTCCCATATGAGAAAATACTGATTTGTATCTGTATCTTGGTACGTAATTAAAGAATTGCTTTTCTCATACGCGTGGCCTTCCTAGTCTTTTATCTCTTTAAATTGCGGGTGGCTGGCAAGTACTAATTTGGGGAGGTAGTAAAAATACTAGTAATTTAAAACAGAAGTCATCCCATTCCCTTTATCATTTTCATTGCCCTTCTCTGTACCTTTTCTAATTCCACTATATCTTTTTTGAGATGTGGTGACCAGAATTGCACACAGTATTCAAGGTGCGGTTATACCATGGAGTGATACAAATGCATTATAATATCCTTGTTTTTATTTTTTATTCCTTTCCTAATAATACCTACCATTCTATTTGCTTTCTTTGCCGCCGCAGCACACTCAGCAGATGGTTTCAAAGTATCATCAATGATGACTCCTAGATCCTTTTCCTGGTCGGTGACTCCTAACATGGAACATTGCATGATGTATCTATAGATCGGGTTCCTCTTTCCCACATGCATCATTTTGCACTTGCTCACATTAAACATCATATACCATTTAGATGCCCAGTCTCGTAAGGTCATCTTGCATTTTTTTCACAATCCTCTTGCGATTTAACAACTTTGAATAACTTTGTGTCATCAGCAAATTTAATTACCTCACTTGTTACTCCCATCTATAGATCATTTATAAATATGTTAAAAAGTAGCGGTCCCAGTACAGACTCCTGCGGAACCCCACTATCTACCCTTCTCCGCTGAGAATACTGACCATTTAACCCTGCTCTCTGTTTTCTATCTTTTAACCAGTTTTTAATCCACAATAGAACACTACCTCCTATCCCAAGACTCTCCAATTTCCTCTGGAGTCTTTCATGAGGTACTTTGTCAAATGCTTTTTGAAAATCCAAATATACAATACCAACCAGCTCACCTCTAACCATGTTTATTCACCCCTTCAAAGAAATGCAATAGATTGGCGCAAGACTTCTCTTCACTAAATCCATGTTGGTTTTGTCTCATTAATCCATGCTTTTGAATATGCTCTGTAATTTTCTTCTTTATGGTAGTTTCTACCATTTTGCCCGGCATCCAACATCAGGCTCACCGGTCTGTAATTTCCCAGATCGCCTCTAGAACCCTTTATGAAAATCGATGTTACATTGGCCACCCTCTAATCTTCCAATATCATGCTTGATTTTAAAGATAAATTACATATTACTAACAATAGTTCTGCAAGTTCATTTTTCAATTCTATCAGTACTCTGGGACATATATCAACTGGTCCTAGCGATTTGCTACTCTTCAATATTTGTTGACTCTTCTTCACTCTTTTTGGACCCAAAGCAGCCTTGACTTAAAAATTAACAAGACGACTGGTCTAGTGGGATGTAGAATTAGCAAGCATGTGTTGCAGGGATGTGGTGAGGGATGGGAGTGTATGAGAATCGTGAGGAGTAAGAGTGGTATTAGTGGGGAGAAATTGGTAAGTTGGTATGTGTGTGTATCTATGTGGATGTGTGTGTGTGTGGTGGGGGGGAATGGAAAGCATATAGATGGAGATATATTTGTGTGAGGTGTATGATGTGATGAGTATTTCTAAGACTATTACTGACACTTGAGAATGATACTATGTGTCCAGTGAGTCACTGAATTAATTGCTAATTTCATAAACAGGAAAGCACAAAAAGCTAAGGGCCCTGTTTACTAATCTGCAGTGTAGACACACTAGCATTTTTAGTACACGCTAATGCTAGAGAAACCCATATATTCCTATGGGTGTCTCTAGCATTAGCTAGTGCTAAAAACGCTAGTGTATCTTAGTAATCAGGGTCCTAAGTGGCTGTAACCTTTTGTAAAACCTTTAATTCAAAAGTAGCATCATGTGAACAAACAAGAGTTGGTACAGAGTTTTGGGAAAAGGGGTGTGAATTACCTGCTATTAAAATTAATATGTCTGTCTTTCCCCAACGAGTAAGTGAATATTTATTATTATGGGTCCACAGCTCTAGAACGCTGCTCCCATAACAATCTGTTGGAAACTTCTTTGCCTGCTTTTAAGGCTCACCTTAAGACCTATTCGTTGCTGCCTTTAACCTTAGCCACACTTCGTGGACCACTGATTCCATGGTTACCACCAGATTATTTTTTTCTGCTACCCACTTAGATGTCCTCTTCTCTTTTCTTCCTGCTTTGTACCTATCTCTCTCCTATTGTATATGGAGTTCTTTCCTGCTTTTAATATTCCTTATAGGTTTGTAATGTAAACCACTCTGGTGGCTTGTCCCTAGGGTGGTATACTAAACTGCTTAATAAACTTGGAACTTGGAAAGAGGGTACTGATTTATAAGCTGCAGAGGGTGCCAGAAACTCTTGCACCAGCCCTGCATGACAACACCTAGATATGTTTCCTAGGTGGTGACTTGTAATGTGTAACCTAGTATCACTTAACTATAATTTGGGTTATTCTTCCCAATGGGCATCACTTTGCACTTGTCCACATTAAATTTCATCTGCTACTTGGATGCCCAGCCTTCCAGTCTCATAAAGTTCTTCTGCAATTTCTCACAATTTATAGGTGATCTATCAACCTTGAATAGATGCAAATGTCACCTTACTGGTCATTCTCATTTCCAGATTATTTGTAAATATTTTAAAAAGCACCAGTCCCAATATAGATTGCTGTGGCACTCCATTATTCACTTTCCTCCATTTAGAGAGATGACCATTTAAACCTACTCTGTTTTTTTTAACTAGTTCCTGATCCACAGCAGAACATTGCCTCCTATCCTATGGCTTTTTACTTTTCTCAGGAGTCTCTCCTGAGGGATTTTGTTATAAAATCTTTCTGAAAATCTATATACACTACATCAGGTTTGTCGAAATCATGACTAATGATGCACACTCATTCATCAATGGGCCACACTAAAATATTTGTCTACCCTATTCTCCCCATTACAATTACTTAAGAGCCAAATGTACATTATGTGCAAATTAGATACCACAACACAGGCCACATATTGACACGCCTGCACTATATCAACTGTTTCACCTTTATCCATGTTTATTCACGCCCCCCCCAAAAAAAATGTAGTACATTGCTGAGTCAAGACTTCCCTTAGCTAAATCCATGCTGACTGTCCCATTAACCATGTTTGTCTATATGTTCAGAAATGTTTTTTCTTTATAACAGTTTCTACCATTTTGTCCAGCACTGACATCAGTCTTACCAGTCTGTAGATTCCTGGATCATCCCAGGACCCTTTTCAAAAATTGATGTTATATTGGCCACTTTCCAGTCTTCAGGTACTGTGGATGTTTTTAACAACAAGTTATGGATTATTAATAATAGATCTGAAATTTCATTTTTTTAGTTCTTTACAATGATATATACTATAGACAAAGAAACAAGTGGTATTAAGCTCTGAAGAGAAGAAATCATCTTTACAAGCCACCTGAGCAGCTTCTCTGATGCAATTATTAATTAGAGAAATAGTCTCTAGAGAATGCTGTACATCAAGACAGTTCAACTCAATTTGCCTTATACTCTTCTCTGATTCAGTGATCTGACATTTGTACTTTCTCCTCTATGAAAAGCTACATGAGCATAAAGGAAATATTCTGAATAGATCATCATTTCTAACGTGAAGAGCAAGCATTTAATTTCTCTTGGTAAAGTACTGATGAAAAAGCACAACCTGATCAATCACTATGGAGGCACCACCTAATACAGAATAATGTAAAACCCACGAGAATGGAGGAGCAAAGTAGCTGTTGTGTCTAGCACTTCAGCTCCCTCCCCCCCCCCCCCCCTCTCACCCTTAAGTTGATTCATTATGCATGGATAGGATGGGGAAAATCCTGCCTGCAGATTGGGAACCAATTTAAGTCTGTACCCATCAACAGCAATTATTCATCCCTTCTCACAAATCCACCTGAACAAGCTAATATGGTTGGGAGTCAGGGTGACTGGCTAATGCTGGATTGGGCCTGCTGTTGGTTGGGTGCCCAAGTGCATCCCAAATTTTGACCTTCCCTTTTTACATGGGAGTCAGATGGCTCCTAAGGCAAATTCTTCTACTAATATATCATGGCATACGATATCATTCAAAAGTTGTTCTTACTGGATGGTGGATTTTCTATCCTACGTACCATTGTGGACTATTCTACTACTGTTATGGATACTGTGGATATATATTTATTTAAAAGCATTTATACTCCTGATAATCCTACACCATGTTCTTGATGAATTATATGCAAATACATGATATATGGCATATTTGTAATTTTCATTTTACTTATTCACCTTTTTCAGATTCAAATTTAAATATTCATTCACAAAGGATGTTAGAATAAGCCAGTCCAATTAACCAGCACAACCATTTCCTGTGTAAAACCATCCAACTCAGAGACATGCACTATTGAGTTTAAATTAAGTTTACAATTAGCATGAGCTAGAAGAATAGTTCTTTATCACTAACCTTCATCCCATTGCATCTGCTCTCATGGAACTTCTAGAAATGTAAATATGATTTTAATGGAAAAAAAATATATAAAAACCTCAGCTTTCAGAATTATTCGTTAGAAACCTCAGACTACATAAAACACTTAAAATGAAAAAGAAGTGGAAGAAGTAGAAAATGAAAGCCATATAGAAATAAAAGCTGCCCACTAAGTGGTCCCAAATGCATAAAACGGACTAACAGGAAGCTTGAAAAAAAGCATTATATCAACTAATTTCCAGTCATTTCCTACTGCAGCACACACAGGCCAAGAAGCAATAATGGAATTAAAAAGTCAGAATAAAGCAAAAGAAGAACATAAGTTTCATGAGTCATGCAAATCCTTATTTTCCTTACACAACTGCCTTTCATTTATTTATTTCAATTATGGCCAGTTAATGTTGTACTATCCTGACCCAGGTCACCCTGGAAGACCTTTCTGAGGTCAACACATTTTGCACTTGGAGCTCTAAGTATGAGAATGCAGTGAAATGGAATTTAAGATGATCATCAACTTACCAAGCTTGACCTGGATCAAATTTTATACACTGAAGTCTCAATATTCTGTTTAGACAAAAAGCATTGAAACCCTATTAGTAAGGTGATGCTTTTTTCTTGCCTTAGAACTATATAAATATTTCTGAAACTCAGGGAAGAAATGAATATCTTCTTCAATGAATGAGTTCATTATTATTGCTCAAAACCTAATATTTTATTTGTATTCAGACAGACTTGAAATTTCCACCAATCGCATTGATAATGCAGCTAAATGGTTTACAATTACCACTTAAATTCTATAGGAAAGAAATCCGGGGGGGGGTGGGGGGGACAGGATAAAGAACAGTAAGAGTAACAGAGTAACAGAAAAGAAAAAGAAAGTAGAGAACAGAGGTAAAAAAGGAAAGAAAGTTATGGCTATATCTGATTTTGAAAGTACGGTGAAATAACCAGCTTTTAACCTACTTTTTGAATGTGGAATATGAGGATTCCATAGCTCTGATAGTTACTAGGAGGCCCTTTTACTAAGCTGTGGCAAAAAGTGGCCTGCGGCAGTGTGAGTCTTTTGGGAGCATGCCGAGCCAGTTTTTACCGCATACTGTTAAAGGGACCTTTTTTTTTTAAGGGGCCGGAAAATGGACGTGTGGCAAACTAAAAACCAGCACGTGTCCATTTTCAGCCTGAGACATTACCGCCACCCATTCACTTAGCAGTAAGGTCTCACTTGCTACCCGGGCAGTAGGCATGCAGTGCAGGCCCACTGCCTTTTACCACTGGGTAAGTGCCACATGGTAGAAAATAGAAAATACTGTGTATTTTCGGCACACACCAATTCAGAATTACCGCCCGGGGCATGCAGCAGCCAGGCGATAATGCCAATTTGGTGCATGCTGGATGTGCATAGGCCCTTATGCTTCTTTGCAAGAAGTTTTGTCTCTCAATAAACAGAGATGTCTACCTTTGGCCTGCCTTCCATTTGCCTCTCCACTACTACTTTCAATATTTATCTTAGGGTTATAATCATGGCTGCTATATGGCTGGTACTCAAGCTTTCATGGGAGCCTACTGCAGAGACTTACAGCTAATCTTAAAGTTGTACAAAGGCTGCTCCATAAGGCTCCTCAGCCTTTAGGAAGCTTAATGCTGTTGTCCACCACTAACTGCCCATTGACTTGTATTTTCTGGAGGAGTAGCCTAGTGGTTAGTGCAGCGGACTTTGACCCCGGGGAACTGGGTTCGATTCCCACTGCAGTTCCTCGTGACGCTGGGGAAGTCACTTAACCCTCCACTGCCCCAGGTAAAATGGCTTACAGTAGGATGCACTCAGGTTTCCTGTGGTAAGCTCCATATTGGCACACGCTAACCATGTGCTAAAATTTATTTTAGAATTTTTGTTGAAGGTGGTGTGTCTGAGGCAGAGTGGGCATTACTCCGCTACTCAGTTAGCGGATCTGCATTACTGTGCACTAGCTGGTCAGCGCAGGACTACTGAATAAGCTATTACCACCTAGGTGTCTCTAAAAGTGGTAATTTTTTAAATGGCTGCATACTAATGGCAACATTAGCGCATGCTCTTTAAGGTTCTAAGTGAGTGGAGAGTAAATTGTATGCAAAAATACGTGGGAAAAAGTCTCAAGATCGATCAGCGTATGGAGGACGAAAAGTGTTCAGCTAAGCACCATGAGCTGCTTTAAATTTGAATACTTTCTAAATGGATTGTTTAAAAGTTAATTTTGAGCAGCTTTGTAATTTTGTATTCTTATCCAATGGGGGGGGGGGGGGGGTTGCCGATGATGAAGCAGCCCTGCTCCTGTGGCATTTAGCCGGGAACTTCTTGAGGCTTTTTCCCCTGTATTTTTGAATACAATTTACTCTCCACTCACTTAGCACCTTATAGAGAATCTTGTTGATTTATGATTTCAGTTAGAAGATTTTCATTCTCTTCCTCACATAATTTTTAGTTTATAACATTAGTGCATGGCCATTTAATAGGAATTTCTTTATAAATTGTAACCACTAAAGTAATGAAGTTATTGTAGGGTGTGGAAATACAAAATCGCTAGATTCTACACTATCACATAGAATTGCCACTGGATGGAAATGGCTTATATATAAATATAAATGTAGGTCTACATAGAAACATGACGGCAGATAAAGGCCATATGACCCATCTAGTCTGCCCATCCTCTGTAACCCCTAATTCTTCCTGTTCCTAAGCGATCCCACATGCTTATCCCATGCCTTTTAAAATTCTGGAACAGTCCTCGACTCCACCATCTCCACCGGGAGGCCATTCCACGCCTCCACCACCCTTTCTGTGAAATAATACTTCCTTAGGTTACTCCTAAGCCTATTCCCTCTTATCTTTGTCATATGCTCCCTCATTCCAAAGCTCTCCTTCATTTCAAAAAGGCTCTCTTCCTGTACATAAATGCCCTTGAGATATTTAAACATCTCTATCATGTCTCCTCTCTCCGTCCTCTCTTCCAGCGTATACATGTTGAGGTTCATAAGCCTGCCCCTATAATTTTTGCATTCAAGACCGCTTACTAATTTTGTAGCCGCCCTCTGGACCGACTCCATCCTGTTTATATCTTTCTGTAGGTGCGGTCTCCAGAACTGCACGCAG
Source organism: Microcaecilia unicolor (assembly GCF_901765095.1). Taxonomy (NCBI): domain Eukaryota; kingdom Metazoa; phylum Chordata; class Amphibia; order Gymnophiona; family Siphonopidae; genus Microcaecilia; species Microcaecilia unicolor. Next base: position 183,753,629 of record NC_044034.1, on the reverse strand, counting down.
TACTCCAAATGAGGCCTCACCAGAGACTTATACAACGGCACTATCACCTCCTTTTTCCTGCTGGTCATGCCTCTCTTTATGCACCAAAGCATCCTTCTGGCTTTGGCCATCGCTTTTTCTACCTGTTTGAAAGCTTTAAGGTCGTCCAACACAATCACCCCCAAGTCCCGCTCTTACTTTGCACACTGAAGCACTACACCCCCTATACTGTACCGTTCCCTCAGATTTTTGCGACCCAAGTGCATGACCCTGCATTTTTTGGGATTAAACCTTAGTTGCCAAATATCGGTCCATTCTTCTAGCTTCGCTAGGTCCTTCCTCATGTCATTCACACCCTCCAGGGTGTTCACCCTGTTGCAGAGTTTAGTATCATCCGCAAAGCGATAAACCTTACCAGACAGCCCTTCTGCAATATCGCTCACAAAGACGTTAAAAAGAGCCGGCCCTAGGATCGATCCCTGCGGGACTCCTCCGACGACATCCGTTTCTTCAGAGCAAGCTCCATTTACCACCACCCTATGTCTCCTACCATTCAACCAATTTTTTACCCAATCCGTTACTCTAGGTCCCACACCGAGGGCACTCAATTTATTTATCAGTCGCCTGTGCGGAACTGTGTCAAAGGCTTTGCTGAAATCCAAGTATACCACATCAAGCGCCCCTCCCATATCCAACTGTTTGGTCACCCAGTCGAAGAAGACAGTCAGATTCGTCTGACACGACCTGCCGCTAGTGAAGCCACGATGTCTCGGGTCCTGCAATCCATGTAGTTCAAGAAATGTCAAAATCCTCTTCTTTAGAAGCGTTTCCATTAGCTTACTCACCACCGAGGTCAGACTGACAGGTCTGTAATTCCCTGCCTCCTCCTTACTTCTTGTGCAAAGGAACAACATCTGCCCTTCTCCAGTCCACCGGGACCACTCCAGTTTCTAAGGAAGCATTGAAGAGGTCCGTCAGCGGAGCCGACAGAACTTCTCCAAGTTCCTTAAGCACCCTCGGGTGTATCCAATCAGGCCCCATTGCTCTGTCTACTTTTAGTTTGGCGAGCTCCTCACGAACACAGTCCTCCGTAAATGGGTCTTGGTCTACCATACCTCCATCCCCTTTAGCCTTTGCTTTCTGCAGCCCTACCCCCGGTTTTTCATTCGTGAACACAGAGCTAAAATAATCGTTAAGCAGTTCAGCTTTATCCTTATCATCTTCCACATATTTCTCTCCCTCAGCTTTGAGCCTCACAATGCTATTATTTATTTTATTTTTGTTACATTTGTACCCCGTGCTTTCCGACTCATGGCAGGCTCAATGCGGCGGGCAATGGAGGGTTAAGTGACTTGCCCAGAGTCACAAGGAGTTGCCTGTGCCGGGAATCAAACTCAGTTCTTCAGTACCCCAGGACCAAAGTCCACCACCCTAACCACTAGGCCACTCCTCCCCACTTCCTCTTGTCACTTACATATCTGAAAAAGGTCTTTTCCTCCATTTGCCGCTTCGCTTTCCTGATAGCTTTTCCAGCTTCTCTTCGCTTATTTAGGTATTCTCTCCTGTCTTCATCTTTCTGAGTCGTCTTATAATGTGCAAAGGCTAGCCTCCTTTCCCTTATCTTTTCAGCTACTACATTCGAGTACCAGAGAGGCCTTCTTTTCTTCTTACTTTTAAGTACTTTTCTAACATAAAGATTAGTCGCCTTTAATATAGTTCCTTTCAGTCTCGTCCATTGCTGTTCTACATCCTTCAACTGTTCCCATCCTGCTAACTGTTCCTTGAAAAATTCCCCCATCTTGGCAAAGTTAGTTCCTTTGAAATCCAGGACCTTCAATCTCGAGTGAGCCCTCTCTTCTGTTTTAATATTGAACCATATCATACGATGATCACTAGATGCCAAATGGTCCGCCACCTTGACGTCAGAAACGTACTCTCCATTCTTAAGCACCAGGTCCAGAACAGCTCCATCCCGCGTCGGTTCCGTCACCCACTGCCGGAACAATTCTTCATGTAGGGAATCTAAGATCTCTTTGCTTCTAGATGACCCCATAGCCGGGACACCCCAATCAACATCCGGCATATTGAAGTCACCTATCAGTAGTACTTCCCTTTTCCTAGCTATCTTGCGGATGTCTTCAATTAAGTCCCTGTCCAGTTCCTCCGACTGTGAGGGAGATCTGTATATCACTTCGATATAGATACATTTTCCTTTCCCTCTTTCCAGTTTAACCCACAGCGCTTCTTCCCTACCCCACATGTCCTGCAGTTCTGTCACTTGGATATCATTCTTAGCATATAATGCCACACCTCCACCCTTTTTTCCTACTCTGTCCTTCCTGAATAGATTATAGCCAGGTATAGCAACATCCCAGTCATGGTTCTCTGTGAACCACGTTTCCGTGACTGCCACTAAATCCAAGTCCGCTTCCATCATTGTGGCCTCATGTTCTAGAAGTTTGTTTCCCAAACTACAGGCATTGGTATACAAGGCTTTCCAGATTTTACTCTTTTTATTCCCTTCTATAGAGGCATTAGATGTCCTACCTTTCTTGAGGTTAATTATGGCTTCGCGGCCTTTTATACCCATCCCCATCAATTTTAGTTTAAAGCCCTCTTTAGTACTTTAGCCAGCCTGTTGCTGAAGACACTCCTTCCCTTCCTTGACAGATGGACACCATCACCGCTCAGTGCCTCTTGGAAAATCATCCCATGGTCTACGAAACCAAAGCCCTCTCGTCAGCACCAACCACGCAGCCACGCATTTATCTCCAAGATGCGAGCTTCTCTCATTCGACCTTTACCTTTGACAGGGAGGATCGATGAGAACACCGCCTGCGCACCTAGATGCTTCACCTTCTGACCCAAAGCCATGAAGTCTCGTACAATACATTCAGTAGGATACTTAGTTGTATCATTTGTGCCAACATGGATGAGTAGCATAGGAACGTGGTCCACAGGCTTGATGAGTCTAGGGAATCTTTCCACAATATCATGAATCTTGGCACCCGGCAGACAGCACACCTCTCTGGACAACATATCTGGCCAGCAGATGGGTGCTTCGGTACCCCTTAGAAGTGAATCTCCAACCACCACTACCTTTCACTTTCTTTGGGCCAATTGTCGGGCTGTGATGGCATTTTTGATCATTGTTTCCTCCTGTTTTTTTAGATGTTTCTAGCTCTTCTACCTCCAGGGCTGTGAACAGATTCTTTAGCTGAATAGAAGGTGGAGTTGGAGGATTGATCTTGTGGGACTAAAACCTGTGGAATGTGTTTGCTGTAAAACCTCTCTCTAGAACTGTATTAAGCCCCTTATCTACACCGCTGGTTGGGATTAGGGGAAGACAAGGTTAAGAAATACACCAGAATTGCCCAAAACCACAGCTCTAAGGTAGGGATAGCCAGAAATAAAGCCAGAACAAGTCTTATCTGTGAGTTTCCTTCAGGCAGGAGTCAGACCTCGAAAATGGGATTGCTTGCAGCTCACTCAACAGAAGCTTTAGCCACACCTAAGCATACAATTTGTCTTACAAAAAAAAACAGGTAGGGGAGGGGGAGGGCTCAGCACACGTGGCGTAGCCAAGGGTGGGCCCAGGCCCACCCACTTTGAGCTCAGGCCCACTCAGTAGCAGCACACCTATGATGTGGGTAACAGGGATCCCAAGCCCCACCAGCCAAAAACTCTCAACAACTGCATACCATGTAAATAGCAGATCTTCACCTGCAGCAATGAGCAACTGATACATGCTGTGGGGCCAACATGAGCAGTGTATACTAGTTGCTGCTCACTGCCAATGAAAATCTACTATTTAAAAGGTATGCGGGGGGGGGGGGATGTTTGAGAGACCACATGGCATGCAGGAGAGAGAGGACGAGACCATATCACTTGTGGGACAAGGCGGAGTTCTGCCCACCCATCTTTGGCCCAGGCCCACCCAAAATTGGGTGTCTGGCTACGCCCCTGCAGCACACTTTTAGGAAGGAAAGAGATCTAATACTTTCTGGCAGTTTTTTAAAATCTAGTTCTCAGATTAACAGATATCAATAAACCAGTTAGAACACAGCAAGCAGATTAAAATATTAGCAGAGCAGAAAAAACAGGGGTTTTTTTGGAAAGATATAAATGAAAGATATAAAATAGTTGGGGTTTTTTTTTGAAAGATATAAATGCAGTGACAAGGACAGACAAGGATTGAGGGGAGAGATGTCCAAAACCACAGGTCTAAGGTAGGGATAGCCAGAAATAAAGCCAGAACAAGTCTTATCTGTCAGTTTCCTTCATTTTTGTCAAAGACAAAACAATGTAAGGTCCTGTTCAATTCTGGAAGGAAAAAGGCCTCACAGAGCTCCTAGATTAACAGCCCGTTTAACTGAACATAAGAGTGCTCTACGTACGGGCAAGATCGGTTTGCCTTTAGTAACACACTATAAACAGCTGCAACATAATTTGTCTGACCTGAAATGTGTCATCTTACAGGCTTGTTTACTGTTCTCCCAGAGGAGGAGACCATCGGCGCACTCTTTTACAACAAGAGCAGAAATGGATTTTCTGACTGTGCTCGTTAGAGCCTAATGGTCTCAATTCCCGTATCGAATGGTGCCACTTTTTTAAAGACTTTGACCTGATTTTGTAAACATTTTTCTTGACTGGAAGAAAATACATTTGCGTCTGACGTCATAGAGCATATAACTCGGGAGCCATTTTGATTCAGTCCATTGCTGACAGAGGCACTGAGGAGCAAACCTGTGACAGTTTCAAGTACTGTAGTTATGGAAACTTTAGAATTAAGTAACACCGGAGTGAAAACTGTGAGTAATTGTTGTTTTTGCTTTCACCTTCAGAAGCAGCCCCGCCACCAAGACCCTGAAGCAGCAGTATGAAATGTTGGCCATCGTCGGCTTGGGGTGAGGGTGTGAAGAAACTAGTTCCAGCAGATGACTCCCAAAGTGCCGGTAGCAGTCAGTGCTGAAAGATAAGTGTTTTTTTAGCACTGTATCTCCTAAGTTTATTTCACTAATGTAGTTCTGACTGTGATTATTTGGCTGTTCTGTTAGAAATTGCCTATAAAATATGTGAAAATAGCACAACAAGCAGAAAAAGCACTAAGTACATAACACTCTTGATTGGGCAAAGACCGATAACGTCTGTAGAATATTCCAATGTTTTCTGATAATGCATACCACATTCCTAGCTTGCACAGTATGTTTCAATACATAGGTGTGAATCTGCTCATCATCTTCTTCAGATCTTGGGGCAGGGTTGCAGGAGTAAGCCCTTGTGACAACTTTACTCAGGTATCCCCTGTCCAGGAGCCACTTGCTTAGAGTTTTTGCTTGCTGACAGTAAAGATGTATTCTTCTTGCAGATTGTCAAAATCCTTCTCTTCCTTAGCCTCAGCAGCAGATGAATCCAGGAACTGGTGGGTTGTATCCGCCTACCAGCAGGTAGAGATAGAGAACACTGAAGAGAAAGCAGTGACCCTGGACGTCCAGCTCCTAGTCCTTATCAATTCAGTATATCTCTATCTCTAGCAGGTGGTGGACGGATTCCTTCCAGCTCCTGGGTTCTTCTTGAAGAGGCTAGTCTGCCAGTTGAGCTTGGGGGCGTGTGACTGAACGGTGCCCAGCTTAAGGACATACTTGTTTGGCAGGTCCCTGTCCTACCCCGTCTCCTCTGCTCTCTTTAGCTCCCTGTGCTGCAACCCCCCCCCCCCCCCCCCAAAACCCAAACCTTTCCTCTCCTCACAACACTGCAGCTCACAGCCAGCAAAAAAAAAAAGAGGGGCCCGTCTAGTCTTCTGACCTCTTTAGTGAGCGACTGCCAGGCTGTAGGGAGCGGGAGTGCGTTGAAACTCCTTGTGAGAGCTGCTGCTGCCGCTTGAAGCAGGTTTTGAGCCTCGGTGAGTACTCTTCTGTTTGGCGGCGTTTCACTTCGGCTCCGGGGGGGGGGGGGCGGCGGATTGCGCTATGGAGGTGGAAGGTGTTAAACGTTGTTCCCGCTGTGGCAGTTGCCGTTCCACAGTGGGCGCTTTCTTAGCCCTTGGAGACGGTGGGGGATTCTTCCCGCCTGTCTCTGCGGCGGACGATGGTTTAGCCACGTCGGAGGCAGTTGTGGTGCCGGCACCATTTTCTGCTTCTGATCCTTCCCACCTATCCAGTTTGACTACCTCTCGGCCCCCTGGAGCACTTTCTGAGGGGCTTTGTAATGTTTCTGCTGCTGCCTCTTCAGGTACAGAATTTTCTCCGGATTTATCCTACTACTGCATCAGGCTTATTTAATGAAGAAAGGGTCCCCGGTGCCCCCCCCCCCAGAGGCAGAGAGGCATCTCTTTCTCAGGGGGATTTTGGTTCTCTCTCGCATCTTGAAGATCCTGTGGCTAAGCTTAGGAGGTTAACTTCTTCGCCTGAGGAAGGGTCCTTGGGACCCCATGCTCCTCCTCTTTCCATTTTGGCGGCATCTGGCCATCCTAGGCTGGAGGACCTGGAAAAGACTGAACTTCTTCCTGCTGAACAGGATGACCTTCCCTGATCTCACAGACTTTGGAAGCCGTGAATATTTCAGATCCAAAGATACAGGCGTCAACCTCTGTCATTTTCAAAATGGTGAGCACTCGGAAACCCTCTAAGGCTTTCCCTATGCATGAATCCATTCAAGAACTGATATCCGCTCAGTGATCTGACCCTGAGAGTGCATTCAAAGTGGCTAGGGCTATGGCCCAACTTCATCCGATGTCTGCTCCTACTCTAGACACCTTTTTGTTACCTAGAGTGGACGCTTTAGTTACTGCAGTCACCAAGAAAACCACTCTTCTGGTGGAAGGTGGGGTTGCGCTTAAAGACATTCAGGATAGACATCTTGAAGCTTCCCTTAAAAGTTCCTTTGAGGTGGCAGCCTTGGCCTTAAAGGCCTCCATTTGCAGTGCTTATGTGCCTTTCTTGGTTTCAGTAGGGTATAGAACAGGTTCCAGATCCTGCTTCCACCTCGCTTGCTGGTGCTCCTATGGCGTCTGTTCTTGCTTATTTGGCAGACGCCCTTTATGATTTGGTCAGGGTGTCTGCTAAGTAGATGGCTTTAGTGGTTTCGGCTCGCCGTCTCTTGTGGCTGCGCCACTGATCGGCAGACATGGCTCCTAAGCAGCGCCTTACCAGATTTCCCTTTAGGGGGAATCTTCTTTTTGGTGAGGATCTTGAAGAATTGTGAAAGACTTGGGAGATTTGAAGTCCCAGTGGCTCCCGGAAGATAAGCCCAAGACTAATGCAAGGTCAGCCTCTTCTAAACCTCGTTTCTGTGATTCCCACCGCTATCGCCCTGGTCGTAGTTCGTCCTTTCAGCGTTCTAGATTCCAGCAGAGGTCTTCCTTTAAGAATGACAAGCGTTGGTCGGCAGTGGCTGCCAGACCTCAAGCTCAAGGTCGATCTACACAATGATGGGGCGCAGGTCTGCTCTTCGGTTCTTTCCATCGGAGGTCGGCTGACCCTATTTTATGAAGTGGACCAAGATTACTTCAGACCAGTGGGTCTTGGATCTTATCAGAGACGGCTACAGATTAGAATTTTCCTTGCCCATCGCAGACTTCTTTTTGGAATCTCGATGTGCCACAAAAGCCAGAAGAGAGGCAGAGAAGCTGCTTTGCAGGCGTTGCTGGTCCTTGGAGCAGTAGTCCCTGTACCGCAAACCAAGGTACGTACTGGTCGTTATTCCATTTACTTTGTGGTTCCTCGAAAAGGAGGTTCCTTCAGGCCTATTCTTGACTTCAGACTTGTGAACAAGTATCTCCGGGTTAGCCATTTCTGCATGGAGACCGTTCGGTTGGTGATTGCGTCTGTCTAGCCAGGAGAGTTTCTCACGGCTGTGGATTTGATAGAGGCATACTTGCATGACCCCATTTGGCTTCCTCATCAGAGGATTCTTCAGTTTGCCATGCTACTACTACTACTACTATTTAGCATTTCTATAGCGCTATAAGGCGTACGCAGCGCTGCACAAACATAGAAGAAAGACAGTCCCTGCTCAAAGAACTTACAATCTAATAGGCCGTCATTTTCAGTTCGCGCGCTGCCATTTGGGCTGGCTACGGCTTTCCAAGGTCATGGTAGTCGCTGCGGCCTTTCTTTGAAAAGAGGGGATCAAAGTCCACCCTTATCTAGATGATTGGTTGATCTGGGCAGACTTGGAACAAGAGAGTCGGTCAGCCACCTCTCGAGTTTTGCAGTTCCTGCAGTCTCTAGGTTGGATAATCAACCTGCCCAAGAGTCGTTTGGTCCCTTCCCAGTTATTGAAGTATCTGGGAGTGGTTTTTGACACAGCTCAAGGACTTTTCTTAGCCAGGAGACTCAAACTTTGTTCAGCCAGGAGACTCAAACTTTGTTTTCAGTTTCGCTGTCTTTTACGAACTCCCTCCCCTCGAGCTTGGGATTATGTCCAAATTCTTGGGTCAATAACAGCCACCCTGGAGGTGGTTCCATGGGCGAGGGCTCACATGCGCTCTCTCCAGCGCGCCCTGTTACTTTGATGGTATCCAGTCTTTCATTACAACCAACGTCTTCTACCTTGGCTTCTTATGGCAAGGGACAGCATGACCTAGTGGCTGCATCCCCCAATCTTCGGAAGGGAATGCCTATGGCATCCCCGCAGTGGGTCCTGGTAGTCACAGCAACTGCATGTTAGCAGGGTGGAATACAAGAGTGCAATTAAGATGCAGAAAATCACTTCACCTCTAGCTAATCACTGCGCTTTATTTAAACATGAATTTGAAACACTACGTTGTTTAGTTCTGCAACAGATCAGTGCCACTAAGAGAGGAGATGACAGATGTAGACTCCTTCTGCAGAAAGAGCAGCAATGGATTTTTAGACTGGGGACTTTGACCCTGGCAGGGTTGAATGCTAAACTGGAATGGAATCATTTTTTGTAGAAGTCTTTTCACTTAAGATGTTTGTAGAAACCACAGACTTCTTAGTAATAAAGTGGAACAACAGTATTTGTGAGGTGATACGGTAATACTAGACAATTGGGAGGTGCTGTTTTTTCCTTTCCCTATTGATCACCTCTGTGAGAGCATGTGACATCATCTGAGCTTATGTAAACAAACGCCATTTTCAGGAAGTTGCCTCAGCAGCCACCATCGGCATTTTTTTGAATAGTTTTCAAGTAAACCTAGAAGGGTTAGAATTGAAGGTGAGAAATGAAGTGTCTTTATTGATATCTTTTTCTTCAACAGATTTCCTTGGCCCGTGATCCTGATGCAGCCTTGCGAAACTATGGCCACCATTGATCACGGTCGCTAGTATTTTTCCAGAAGAAGAGAAGAGACTGTACAGCCAGAGCTAAGTTTTTATGATTCTTTGTTTTGATGTTTGATTAATTTTCAATTATCCCTATAGAGTCGGCTGTTTTCAGGTTAAAAGAAAGGAGTTTTTTTGCCAATGATGAAGTCCTGCTCCTGTAGTATATAACATAAAGTTGGGAGCTTCTTGAGGCTTTTTCCTTCTTCTAATATTGAGACCCCTGTAGATTGCTTACGATTTATAAAGAGAATCCCCTATATTCTGATGTTATATTGACAATTTGGGAATCTCTTCCTCTGAATATTTTAGTTCATTTAATAGGAATATCAGCCACTTTCTGGCTGCAGTAAAAATGGCCTTAGCATGCAGAAAAAACCCATATAAGGGCACAATAAGGCCACTTTTTACAACAGCTTAGTAAAAGAACTCCTTTGTTCTGATTCCTCTAGACATACAAACTGCAAACAATCTGCAAACTGTAAACAAGCATGTACAAAGAATTATGTCTAAATATTAAATAGGAATAAAAATATTTCTAATGAAAATCTCCAAATGAATATTCAAAAGTACTCTTTTTGATGTGAGACTCCATCTATTAAATGACCATATAACTATTGCTAGACCACACACTAAAACATTCTTAATTAAAATCATAAAAATACTATAACAATTTTATGTGCATTAAATATCCCATTTCATACTATTAAGTTCTCAATTTAAGTAAATAGATCATACCTGAAGAATAGTCTAGTCCCATACAAAAGAATGTCTTCGGCAAACTGGTAATCATTCAACTCTGAGTTAGCTCAGAACGGTAGTGCCTTAAAATGCATATTAACATTAATTACTGATACAATTATAGGCACCATGAAACATCACATCAAATATATACAGTTCCAAAAACACCATCCAGTCTTCATAATCTTAGAAAGTTCATCATAGTAACAACTCCTCACACTCTTACCTTACATTATTTTTCAATTACATAAATCTCTCTCACACATTGTTTAGGTGCTATTATTGAAAAAGATTATCTAATTTCTGTGACCAACAAAAACTGATTGAGGCTATCACTTATCTATCTTATCTACTTTGCCAGCTAATTTATTTTGAATTAAACAATGTAATTTCTTTAAAAGTTTTCAATCACTTACAAATACACCATCCGCAGCACATCACTGGTTAGCTTAGAAAACCATTTGGGAAGTGGCAGTGAGTCTTTTAATGTGGCAACATCTTGTAACTATGGCAGCAATGCTTTAACTCGCTTCTCTCTCAAACTTACTGTAAACTACTTTAAAATGAAACTAAACTGGGAACTGTGCCTAAAAAGTTGAGCACTTTTTAAACCTTCATCCATAATACTACAATATCAGATCCTCTGAAACCTTTCTATAATAAACTCTACCATAACATAGTAACATAGTAGATGATGGCAGAAAAAGACCTGCACGGTCCATCCAGTCTGCCCAACAAGACAAACATATGTGTAAACCTTACCTTGATTTGTACCTGCCTTATTCAGGGCACAGACCGTACAAGTCTGTGCAGCAGTACTTCCCGCCTCCCAACCACCAGTCCCACCTCCCATCACCAGCTTTGGCACAGACCGTATAAGTCTGCCTTCCACTATCCTCGCCTCCCAACCACCAACCCCTCTTCCCCCCACCTGCTCCGCCACACATAAATGTATTTGTTTAAAATCTCAATGCAAGCTCATCTATGATAAATCTCAAACATTCCTATAATGAAATACATAATATTAAGCATATGTATCTTAAAATCTGAGTATAGATGTTCTCAGCTAGTTACGGTTGATTTGATTCCAGCCCATAAAATCTTCTTTACAGAAATGCGTTTCAATTTTGTGATACATATAATATCTCCATTTATAGCAGATGATTCATTCTAATTCATTTTTGAACTAGAATAAATTTTAATGAAAACTCAAATTGAATCAGTTTTTCTAAATTCTTCCTAACATCCACAAAAAAAACAGTGATTCCAGTTTAATCTGTATACATAATTCATGCACACCAATGTCCATCTATAACCATTTCCTTATTTTTAATAGTAATGTTAATCACATTTTTCTATTCTTAAAAATTACTTATTCTAATGCCATGACTAATCACATTTTGATCTAATGGTATCTCAAAATGTCAGTTTATGAACACAAATATCACAGAAAAATTCCAGTCTCCTGATTTAAACCATAGGGGGTAACAGTATTAAATTCCAAAATTAAGTAATTTTTTTTTTAACATTTCAAGATCTATATCCCCATCTATCCAAGAGGCATGTAAGATATCCAAAATAAAAATCTTTCTCATTCATACTGAATGTCCTACAAGGAGTTTATCTGGCAGACTTTGCAAGGCTTAGAATGCCTCGTCACCAAGACCACCACAGTTGCATTTACTAGAGGTAGGAACATCAGGGATATTATAGCTCCCTCTGCCTTGCTGTGTGACATACATGGAGGATATAAGAAAAAAAAATGCTGCACATGCTTGATTTGTGAAGTAACATTGATCATGAAAGTTTTTATCTATTCAGTTACTTAAAAATAAAATAACCTTGAGCAATATTCAAATTGAAATATGAAGCATGTTATTTATGCTACCATGTGCCCATGTAAATTAATCTATATAGGAAAAAACAAAAGAAAATTCAAAACTAGAATTTATGAATATAAAAGCTGTATAAAGGGATAATGGTTTATTCTTCATTTCTTAGTAATCTCTAGATAAATGCACAAGTACAAACTAGCTTATCACTGTCATCTCTTTTAGTGTCCCTTAAGAGATCCTCTCTTACTGGCTTTTTAGCTCAGTTACAGCCTTTTGCATGATCTTGGCCTGATCTTTATAGTCATCCATTTTAGAACATAGCTCGTTAATCAGAGAAACTGAATCAGTGGAAGGTTTGTCTTGAAACCTCTATTACAACAGCTAGTATAGACAGTCTTAGAGGCAGAATATCAAAACAATCCACAGATCGCTGTAAAGTTGGAAAAAAAAACCAAATTGCAGCAGTATGGCAATATTCCTTTTATTAAAGATGAAATAAATCCCTGAATATAAGCATTGCCCAATGTGGTCATGCTTCAGCTTAAATTGTAATCCACTCTGGCTTTTGTTTTTGCTAATTGTTCAATCTTTCTCAATCCTACATTTTTGTATGTGTAGATCATAGGATTAGGGAGACCAGGAGGTATCCATCTGGAATCTCTTGAGTAATGAGGTTATCAACACAACTAGCTGGAAAAATAATTGTCTTTAACTTCCTAACTAAAAAGGATCCATGAGTTTTCTAATTTTGTGAATTTGGGATTGTGAAGAGGAGCAAACTCTTTATTGAAAAAAGCTTGTGCTTTAGCTAGTAAGTGTATTTTGAGGAATTGGAGGCAATCACAACCTCCCTCTTTGACTGAATGGAGAAACGAAATTTATCGAAACTGGAAAGATTAGATGCGAAGAGAATATCACCTAAGGCTTGTAGAGTTTTCCAGCAAACTTGGTTCCCCATTTCGGAATGTCTTTCTCCAAAGCCTGTAGTTATTTGTTGAATTTGTAATGTGGTTTTATGATGGCACTTCCAGATAGGGGTGGGGTGGAAAGGATAGGTTGTGAGGCTGGGGGAGGGGGATTTGGGAGGGTGGTATTGGCACTTAGAGCTCCTTTTACCAAGCTGTGGTAAAAGGGGCCCTACAGTAGCATCGTTCGACATGTGCCAAGACTCCCTTTTACTGCAGCAGGTAAAAAGGCTTTTCTTTTTTTTTTTTTTTAAAGGGAAATGGCCTTGTGGTAAGTTACAAACTAAACCAATAAATGAGGGGGAGAACCCAACAGAAATAGTATAGTTTTTACAGAAATATATGCAGGTGTTCTCCTATAGAACTCAACTAATAAACAGTGTGATATTACAACAGGAGCGTAGCCAGACCTTGCCAGGAGGGGGGCCAGAGCCCGAGGTGGGGGGGGGCACTGTTAAGCCCCCTCCCCCCCGCTCGATCGCGCCGACACTCTTAAACCCCCCTCCCACTACCAACCCTCCCCCGCCGTCACCGCCCGCCCCATGAAGTACCTTGTTTGCTGGCGGGGATCCCCAAACCCTGCCAGCCAAGAGTGTTCTTCAGCGCCGGAGTTAGTAGACTCTGGCACCTTCATCCAAGGAAGTTCGTCTGAAGGATCAGCTGGTTTTGACGCCTTTACGTCCTGCACGGGGCTACATGCACGATGCAGGACGTAAGGCGTCAAAACCAGTTGATCCTTCAGACGAACTTCCTTGAATGAAGGCGCCGGAGTCTACTAACTCCGGCGCTGAAGAACACTCTTGGCTGGCGAGGTTTGGGGATCCCCGCCAGCAAACAAGGTAAATCATGCAGGGGCGGGCGGCGATGGCGGGGGAGGGTTGGTGGCGGGAGGGGGGGTCGTCGGCAGGGGGCCTGGGGCGAATCTGCGGGGGCCCACATAGCCACGCCACTGAATTACAAGGAGAAAAAAGCCTCAAGAAGCTCCCGGCTAAAATAGGCAACAGGAGCAGGAATGCTTCATCATTGGCACAAAAAAACCTCCTTGTGGAATAGAACAGCTATTACAGAATATCTTCAACAATATCTCTTAAATATTATATCATAGGTTTGTAAACATTTTTGCTATGTGCAAATAGTACTTAGCTTATGCAGTTCTTCCTCTCCTTTCTCAAAAAACAGACTGTGACCAACGGTGGCCAGCATTTTGTTTGCCTGCATCAGGGTCTAAAGGTCAAAAATCTATAAAAAAAGAAAAATATTTTGACCGTTAGACCCTGATGCAGGCAAACAAAATGCTGGCCACCGTTGGTCAAGGTCACTCTAGAGTAATACACAATTCTCAGACGTATCGTAACTGCACTTGGCCCATGGGTTGGTGCAAACTCCATCAGATTTGGACACAAACAACCAGCTACATAAGTTCCACCCTTGGGAGTAGGTGAGGTGCTACACACTGGCATCAAAAATGACACCAAAATCCACATAATGATTACAACACAATCACCTTGTGATACCTGTAGCCCAGATATGGCAGTCTTGAACCCACAACCACAACTTCACTGTAGGCCCACACACAGCAGTCTTGAAACCACAACCACAACTTCAAGTAGCATGTACTTAGTCCACAGACCTATTCTCGGCTCAGATTTGAAAGACTAGCATAAGCCACCCTGTAGCCACTGCTTGTATTTCCTGAGCCCCCCCCCCCCCCCCCCAAAGCCCCAAAAGTGCACCTCTCTAATGTTTCTGTGAGCTGAGGCCTAGCTAAAATGTATACCTTGCACGAGGCTAGCGGTCAGGGCATCTGTGTTATTCCTGCCTCATGAGTTTTTATCTCTAGGAAGGTTGTACTAATGTGTTTTCAACTTTCCAGCTTTAAGGATAGAAAATAAGATCTCAAGGTCTACAGAAATTCTACTTGGAATGAAATCATCTCTCAAGCACAGCCGCTTTATGCAGAATGGATTATTACTACCTCTGTCAAATCAGTTGTATGCGGTTGACAGATTATCTTAACAGAAAAGGCCAAAGACCATTCTGTAATCCCAATGTCTGCAGAAAGATAAACCTACAACCTTTACAACGGGTCATTTCTTAATCAGCATGTGTACCCTAGTACTACCTCATCCCCTCAGCAGCAATCAACATGTGCAAGATCATGTGATGAGTTGAGGAGAGTGGACATGTGGAGCAGGGCCGGTCTTAGCAAGTGCAGGGCCCTGTGCAGACCAATTTGGTGGGGCCCCATCCTAGCCCTGCCCCCACCCCAGCTCCACCCCATTGATAATATTATTCAATTTTTAGAAAATGTTTTATTAAATTTCAAACAACGACAAATGAAGCTAAACTTGTACAGAAAAACTGATTGAAATAATAAGCACAATGCTATCATGAAACCCCTCCTCCCCAGAAATTATTCAGTTCAAGTCCACTACAATTAGTAGTTCCAATTCTCATAACCCCGGGGGGGGGGGGGGCGGTCAGAGGTGCGGACACACAATCTCTCAACTGCAAAACACTATACACAAACTTGTGCAAAAACACACTCATAACCTTACCAAACCATAACAGCACTAATTCCAAGGACAGGACGAGCACAACCTTATGTGTGGAAAGGCAAAACTGTAATTACACCAGGCTCTAAAACACCAATACACTACCTCGTGAAAAAAATACAAAAAACAAAAAGGGCTGCAAATGCTACACGCTAGCAGGATACTGCACCTTGATCACACATGAAAAACACATGACACAACAGATATGAAGGCAAAATACTGAACTGGAAAGTTCCTCAAGAAGTCAGACTCAACATGCAGCAATACTAGAAAAATTGAAACTTACATGCAAAGTATCACAGATGCACATTTCCAAAAGCTGACATATTCCAATTAATAAATTCTGAATAAAATACTTTTTTCTACCTTTGTTGTCTGATCATTTAGTTTTTCTATTCGCTTTGGTCTCAGTGTCTTCTGTTTTATGCAGTGTCTTCTTTCCTTTTGATATTTTTTCTCTCACCATGTCCGCCATCCTCCTGTGTCCTGTCTACCATCTGTAGCCCTGTCCCTATCCTTTCTCCAGTTTCAGCATCTGCCTTCAAAGTGTTCCGATCCAGCCCTTAAATTCAGTAATTTTCCCTCCATCCATATCCAGCATTTCTTCTCACTTCCCTCCATCCATGTGCATCTACTTTCCTCCCCTCCCCTACATCCATGTCCAGCATTTCTCCTCTCTCCCTTCCCCTTCCCCTCCATCCATGTGCATCTCCTTCCTTTGTCTTTCCTTCCCTCCATTCCTGCCCAACATTTCTCCTCTCTCCCCTGCCCTCCCCTCTATGTCCAGCAATTTCTCCTCTCTCCCTGGGCCCTGCCCTCCCATCCATGTCCATCAATGCTCCTCTCTCCCCTTCCCTCCTCCATCCATCCATGTCCAGCAATTCTCCTTCCTCCCCTCCATGTCCAGTAATTTCTCCTCTCTCCCTGGGCCCTGCCCTCCCATCCATGTCCATCGATGCTCCTCTCTCCCCTGTCCCCCTCCATCTATCCATATCCAGCAAT